>NC_137836.1:4960000-6160000 GCF_948465745.1 Chenopodium album | reverse complement strand
TAATGATATAAGGATCAAGCCCCCAAGTCTAGCTCTAAATGGATAGGGATGAGCATAAGAGATCCTTTGATATGATCATGGTGCAAGTGTGTGAATGTGAATATGAATGCATGTTTATTACGGCCGCACCTCGATGTGAGGTTGCCTACGTATCCGTTAGGAATCAGGCCGAACGTAGCTCTAGCCGAACCTCGCACAAGTGTGTATACCTCAAAAAGGTCTTTTTAAGGGTTGTAACGTGGTTAGGCTAAAGGTTTGAAGAAGAAGGGGATAAAGGCTCAAGACCCTAGATAAGCCCCCAAGGTGTGCAACCTCGCTTTTGAATCTTTATATTTTTATGCTTGAATTTCTACTCTTTTTTAGCTCTTTTTTGCTTTAGCATTTATTTTATTTTTGCAAGTGTGGGCAATCCCGATCGTGCGGTCTATCACTCACTTGGCATTCATGTTTCTCAGGCACGGTACCGAGCACTCGATAAGAGACGCAATCTGAGACGTGTTCATATCAAAGATATTTTCATATCAAAGACATTGGAACGCTTGCCCTTTTGTACACTTTCATTATTATTTTTTTGTTATTTTTGCTATTTTAATCTTCTCAAGCTTTTTTTGAAAATTGCATAAGTTGCACACCATCCCATCCCAAGGTTAGGTAGATGTAGGTTGAAAAAAGAAAGGTCTATCGTTAGACGAGGCTCAAAGTGGTTTGTGAAGAAAGGATTGCATATTTGAAAGGTGAAAGGAGATATGATGTGGCTACAAGGGTTGCCTTAAATCATTGGTATACCTTGTGTTTAATTCTACATTGTTTTTTTTTTTTTTTTTTTTTTTAATTTTTTTTTTAATGCAATATAATGAAATGATCATATGTAAGGAAATAAATGCTCATTTTTATTAAAAGAAAATATATAATGATCCTAAAAAATAAATCTAAAGAGAATAAAAAAGGTGCCTATGCTAGACTTATTGGGGAAGGGGTAAATAAAAAAAGAAATAGAAAAAAAAAGAGGTCACGAAATCTTGTCGTTGAAGCTCGCCTCTTGTCTTGTGTTGTTTCCTTTATCATCACTCGCTCTTCTTGTAAACTGGAGGTATGGGAAGCTTGTTATTATCAATCAAATGTTGGATATCCTCCTTTAGCTTCCAACATCTCTTAGTAGCATGACCCCTACCTTGGTGGTACTTGCAGTGTTCGTTTGGATTCCAACTAGGCAATCTTTTCTTAAGTGGGGGATCTTGAATAGGTCCAATGGGAGTAATGATTCCCTTGGCATGGAGTCGATTGAAAGTATCATCGTAGCTAATTCCAATAGGGGTAAATTCCCTTTTCGGTTGCTTTCGATTACCCATGGCTAGGATCTCACTAAGGTCGAAAGTACCAACACTATTACCAGAGTAGGTGTTTTCGGAAGAAGAAGGATAGTCGTTCTTCCTTCCTTTACAACCACTATTACTATTGTTACTAATCTTGGCCTTCTTGTCGTGCGGAAGAACATGAAGGAGATTTGAATCAATGAAGTCTTGAACACGATTTTTGAGGGCGAGACATACTTCGGTGGTGTGACCACGACCTCTATGGTATCGACAATAAGAATTTGGATCCCAATTGGGAAACCGTTTTTCAAGCGGAGGGTCTTGACTGGGACCAATGGGGTGGATAAGACCTTGATCGTGAAGACAGTTAGAAGCTTCATTGCAAGTCATTCTTTTTGGTGTGTATTCTTCAATGGTCCGTTTTGCCTGTGGCTTAGGAGCATTGAGTTCTTCATTAAACTCTTGGAGAGAATTCTGTTCGATGGCCATTACCCGATTTGCTAATCCTTCTACCACATTCAAGAGCATGGAAATGACATCTTGCAATTTTCGAACGTCCTCTTTTAGACTTGACGAGTTCTCCCTGGTATTATCTAAGAAAAAACTTTCATCCTCCTCAATTATGGCCACTTCATCGAGAGAGGTCATATAAGCTGTCTCGATCATGGGCTCTCCTACGGGTGTGATAAGAAGTGATGGATCGAAGGATGCTTGGTCACCTTCGATGGATAGAATCTCGGGAGTTTCATTGTTATCGATCAGATCTTGAATAACTTCTTTGAGTTTCCAACACTCCTCAGTGTCGTGACCCTTTCCTTGGTGATATTTGTAGTGCTTATTAGGGTCCCACTTAGGTGGCCTGGCTTCTGGAACTGGATCTTTGATGGGCCCTATGGGCATGACTAGTCCTTTGTGATGTAGCTTCTCGAAAGTCGTTTCATAACTCATACCAAGTGGAGTGAACACTATTTTTGATCTTTGGATTCGTGGTTTAGAGGCGTTCGTGGCATGTACTTCATTAATGGGAGAGGAAGAAGAAGGATGGTCGTTCTTCTTTCCTCTCGCACCATTATCTTTTAGAAGGTCATCTTCAATGTCAATGCCTATATTATAGACAACCTTGAAAGTATTTAAATTGTGTTGGTACTTTAAGTGCTTTGAATACTTCCCTTGGAGATTCTTGATAAACATCCTCACGGATTCTTTTTCGGTAGGAGCCTTGACCATATTAGCAAAAGTTTCCCTCCATTTGTTGAAGAAAGAAGTGAACCTTCGTTTTCTTTTTGTTTTAACATCTCAAGTTGTCTGTGGTCTGTTTCGTCTTGGATGTTGCACTTATATCTATCAATGAAAGCGTTTGTTATCGACTCCCAAGAAGAGGTTTTTTCTTTCTCGAGAGAAAAGAACCATTGTTGACAAACGGTTTTGAGAGATAGTGGGAATAGAGAGGGGAAAATCTTCTTATTGATACCCTTAATGTTCATTATAATTTCAAAAGCTCTTAGATGGAAGTAAGGGTTATCTGTTGCCTTGAATTTTGGGATGTCAGTGGCATTGAACTTATGCGGAAGAAGTTCCTTGTCCAGCGACACCCCTTGTGAACACATGCCCTGAAATTTATAGTCACTAGATAGCTTGCTTAGACTCTCTTGCATGAGGTCCATCTGTTGGTGCTTCACGGGATCATTGATCTTAAGTGTGAGTAGCTTCAGTGTCTTAGTCACGGTAACCAATTGGTTCCTAAGCTCATTGACTTCTTCTTGACTTGCCATTATCCTTTTAGCCTTCCTCTTTTGACGAATCGTTTATCAAAAAGTGAGACCTGAATAAAGAGGTTGTCCTTGATTAATCGCCCTTCTCTCCTCGACCAAGTACTGTGGAAAAGGAATTTGGGGATATTCATTGTTAATTATTTGACTCAAACTTTATTCAAAATTCAATGACTGGAGGAAGTGAAGAAAGATTGGAATAGAATGTGAAGGAAAATGATGTAGGTGGAGGGATATGAAGAATTAGGAATAGATGTACCCCCCAACTCAAATGACGGAAAAAGACCGACTCATGCATGAACCTAAGACATGGTCATGGTGACATATACTCAAAGTGTGTGCTAATAATAGTGAGTGTAGATGGTACGTTAAGACTCGTGTCATGACCATGTGGCTAGACTATGTGACTAGACTCAAGCAAAGACTAAGTTAAGACTTCACGTATATGCATTAAACTTGACAGACTGTGGTATTTTAGTCATACCTTTTTATCTGTGACTCTGATTTGGATTAAACCAACGCCAAATTAAAAATAAACCTCGGGGCTACAGATCCGTAGGTTGTACGACTCGTAGTTCTTCCTAGAACTCCGGCTATGACCAAAACAAGTTGACGTTTGTGCAGTATACGGGAATAAAAATCCGGGTTGACTTAAAGGAACTATGACTCGATTTTATATTTATTTATTAGCTCAAATTAATTAATTAATTAATTAAACAAAGTCCTTTAGTCATTAATCAGTTTATTTATTATTAACACAAGTCAAACAAACGGTTAGGAAAAAACATATATCATATGCACAACAAAATAATGCACAATTAGTCAAGTAGGCCCAATATGATGCAATGAGTTTGCAACCTAACCATGGCTCTAGTTCTCTAAAGTTCGGGATATGGTTTAGTCAATAGAGGGTCCATGGTTAATTGTCCGGATGCACCGCGCGGAAGCCTAACCGTGAATGGTTGGCGCGAGTGGATGGGACACCGCGAGTTTTAGAAAAAACTCGCTTCCATGGTTTGGTGAATTCAACATTCTCGGATGTACCCTTTGTTGCACGGAGCGTTCAATCGGGTAGATGGAGCATGAATTCCCAGAGGGTTATGTCCATATGTAGAACACATATGGGTTTCAGAAAAATGAGAAAAAATTCAATCAGTAAGTAGGATCGAGCAAACAATACGAAAAACCGGTCGAAATTAGAAAACAAATTTCTGGCTCGGTATTGGGGGAGGTTGGCGCCAGCAATCAGAGACTGGCGCCAGCTTTTAACTGTAGCGCCTGGCGCCAATGATGGCGTCTGGCGCTACGGCTAAAATGCTGGCGCCAATGCTCTGGTCATTGGCGCTACTTCCCACATGCCTCAGCAGCTTTCCGTGCTCGATAAAATTTTCCAGTTTCGCGCGGTGTTATTTCGGTCCTAGTTGTGAAAGATATTTCTCAAATTTCCTACGTGTAAAATCCTATGTTTTTAACTCATTACGGATGGTCTTTCCAATGAGATCTTTTTTATGCATATGAAAATAATGTTAATCAAAATTACGCACATGAAATACTTAGAACGTTTCGAGTCTCATCCACTCATTCTAAATCATTGCCGAAACAAATTCAGGAATTAAAATAGAAATCCTCCCCAGTAGAGTCGCCAAAAACTGTAGGGAATAATTTCAAGCGTTAAACCCCTAGCTTGAACCCCACTGTGATCATACACTAAAGTACGGTGGCGTCCAAAGGGAAAGAAGATAGAGCAAAAGAGTCGCCAACAAATTTTATGAACTTGTAAACCGTTCACGAGGTGAAGGTTACACCCCTTAATGATCCAAGAGATCGTCAACTCCATAAGGTCTAGAACCAAATAAGGGTTCGGGGATGAAGGTACAAATCCAACCTAAAAGAGATTGAATCTGCCCTAATAATAGGCCTCTACTTTATTCAGATCGTATTCATGTGCGCTTTTTAATTAACATGCAATCAATAGGATTAGCCTAAACCTGTTTATTTATGTTGGTTGAATTTAATGCACACATAAAACTATTATTGGCGATCACTTGAATTATAATCATATTAACCCTAACAAGATTATTAATTATCTTATTAAGCGTGATTACAAGTACCAAATTCCCTTCATGCATAAAAGGTGTGATCAAGCAATAACAATAAATAATATCAAGCAACATAATAATCAATATCATGAATAATAATTATAAAATTATAATTATAATCAAAACAATTATAACCATAAATAAAATAATCATCATCAAAATAATAATAATAATAATAATATTCATCATAAATTATAACAATTATAATCATAATCATGTTCATATTAATATTAAATCATAATGATAGCAAGATCCTAGGCATGATACTAACAAGATTAATAACAAACCCTAGCATGTCACTAAGCAATAAAAATCAAATCTTTAACCCTAAGATGATACTAGCAATCATAAATATTAGGAAGAACGTAGGAAGCATCGTAGAAATCATAATAAGCATATTTGATATTAAAACTACCCTAGACATGATACTAGGAATATCATAATAACAATATAAACATGATTTATACATCATAACATCAATTAATCAATTTAAGTACTTACTTTGATGCCTCATACCTCTTTCTAATAACAAAATACACGCGTTAGTAACTTCAAGGAAAATAATAAACAAACAATTAAATTAAATAATTGAAATAGAGATTTGGGACCAAACCCTCAGAAATTAAACCCTTTCACGTCTAGGGCGAAGGCAACTTCGAATATGGCTAGGTGTTTCTAGATCTTGTGAATGCGGAATTTTGTATGAAAAAGCAAGTTTGAGAGAAAAGAGAAAGAGAGGTGAATAAAATAAGAGAGAATAAGGATTGATGATTGCGAATGAAAACTGATTGTTGATGAGAATTCGTTGTTGGTCAATGAAAACGGAGTTTTTAATACGTTATGTATAGAGAAATCAGCAAAAAAGATAAAATATCAAAACAGAGCTCTTGGCGCACGCAAATCGAGATTGGCACACGCAAAATAGAGCTGGCGCCAGCACCAGCTAATTGGCGCCAAGCACCAATGGCTAGCACCAGGCGCCAGGCCTGGTTCCAGGCGTCAATGCCTGGAGTCAGGCGCCAAGCCTGTTTTGATTTTAATCATATAATTTCCTCGAAAATGCTATTTGATTTTAATTAAAACTCTGAAAAGTCAACAAAAGTCAATTTATCAATACTAATTGAATTAGGAATGAAAAGAACCTTCTAGAAGAATCTAGAAGACTAAAACCATTCCTAATTCCATTACACTAGTGGAAAAAATCTTATTTGTAACAAGCTATTCGTAACGGACATATGATTTTCCTTTATAATTAAGTCATTCGTAACGGGCAAATTCAATGTCCGTTACAAAAAAGTTGTGAATTGGGCAGGAAAAGGGTTATTCGTAACGGACAAATTGGTGCCCGTTACGAATAAGTTGTTATTCGTAACGGACAGATTGGTGCCCGTTACGAATAAGTTGTTATTTGTAACAGGCATTATTCTGCCTGTTACGATTAACTAACTAATCGTTACCAACAAATATTGCCCGTTACAAATAGAAAAGTCAACAGAATTTTGACCTTGTTATTTGTAACTAACATGGGGTGTCCGTTACGAATAAGGTTTTAAAGTAAGCCCTAAATTTTTACTTTCCCCTTTCTCACTCCCTCTGTCAAAAAATTTCCTCTTTCTCTCTCCAATATTGAAGCAGCTCCCGCGCGCAAGGTCGTCGTCCTCACCTCCCTCAACTCCATTGAAGGAGCTCCAAGCTCAGTTCAATCTTTTGCTCCTCTCATTCTCACTCTTCTCCTCCATTGAAGCGCACTTTGAGTTCTCCATTATTGAAGCGCACTCCGAGTTCTCCATTATTGAAGCGCACTTCGAGTTCTCCATTGAAGGGCTTTTTGAGTTCTCCATTGAAGCGTTGTCTGAGTTCTCCATTGAAGCGCTCACAGTTCTCCATTAAAGCGTACTCTTTCTCTCTCCTCCCCCAATTTCGTAACCCTTGTTTCAGTTTGCTTAATTGCAATTACTTAATTATAGGTTTTATTTTTTTTTCCCCAAATTAATTGATTGATTTTACTATTTTCCATTTGTTTTGGGTTTTATTATGTTTTAGTTTAAAAGCCTTTGAATTTTGAGCTAAGTATGAATTAATTGATTGATTTTTTCCCCAAATTATTACTATCTTTCTGGATCCCCCCTTACATCGTGAATCCGTTTATTTGTTGTTGCTCTGCGCATGATAAGCTTTGGATGTGATTACCACTGGGCATAAAAAGATTCTCGCTTTGATCAAGAGGTAGTTGTATATTTTGTGCTCTAATTAAATTGCGGCCTTGGTCTCTCTCTGCTCTTGTGTTTCGGTCTTGTTGTCTCCTACAGTCTTACCCAAGATATATAGTTTTTCTTTGCTAAAGCTAGCTGACTAAGTCATTTTTAATACCACTTATCAGTTGAATGGAATACCATTAGTTAAAATAATGCAATAATTCTCCCTGCACTAGGAACTTCTACGTGCATTATTTTTGACTGTTTGGTGGATTGTCTAAAGTGAGGTTGAAATGTACTGGTATTTTTTTGAATATGTCTTGCAAAAGATTTGGCATCTAAGGAGGGATTTTCTTTATAAAATTGCTAATTATTTTGTTTATTCAAATGATTTTAGATTAGGAATGTAATGTAGATTCACTAGATTGCATGTTTATAGTTTTATATGGAAGGTTGGCTTATTTGACTAGTACAATACAACTGGCAAAATTAGTATATATTTAAGTTTGCTTGTAGCTCAAGTAGTCAACCTATGGTTATCCATGTTTTCAGTCTTTTCACTTCCACATTTATATTGAAATGAACAAATAGAGGACATAAGAGATTGAGGGATGCCCTCAAGTGGTTGGGGGTTCGATACTCATTCCCCCATTTATGTGATAGTATCTTTTTGTTAGTAAAATAATAATAATAAGTTGTTAATTATTATGATATTTAAATTACTCATTTCTCATGAAACTATCTCACTATATAGTTTATCAATAAGGTTAATCCTTTAAAATGAGTAAAAAAACCAATCACAATACGATGAAAAGGTATTTGTATTATCAACATAAAACTTATCTCATGTCTTACATTATAATGTTAGTTGTTCAATTTAATGTTACTCTAAAATTGATTAAAAGTTACCCAATAATTATTTGATATGATATACATACATTAATATCGTTAAACATCCGAGAGTGAGGGGTAGATCAAGTTGATAGAACTTCCCTCTATATATATATGTATTATTATATGTATTCTTAAACATCCGTTGAACACAAAATTTAATGGAGAAAATATTAACTCTTTTAATCACTATAAGAGGAACAAAAGTTTAAAAGTTCATATTTCAAATAACTATTTTCATATGTCTAGATACCCGTTCAAGATTTACTCATTAGGAGTAAATCTTGAATAGTCCCCGTTTGGGACTGTTCTGGGAATTGTATTCTCACTTAGGATGTAAATGGTTGCTTGTTTTTCGGAAGTAAAGGTAATTTTGTGTTAGCATTCCCTAATGTGCTCTCGGGGTACATATGTAATTAAGAAATTAATTACATCGTGTACTTTGAGAACCATAGGGAAATGCTGCCGAAATTTCCTTAGGGCCGAAAAATGGTCAACCATTTGCTAGTGAGAATACACTTCCAAGGATGGGTTAGGTTGGAGCGATAAGGACCTTTGGAATCATGCATTTGGAATGTGTTGATATGTGATGTTGAATATAATTTGTTTCTTGGGTTTTAATCATACATTTTTAGAAATGGACCGTCGTTGGATGTATAGTGGTTCTCGAACCAAACCTGAATACTTAGCCGGGGTCAACGAGTTCTGTAGAATCGCAGTGCAACACCAATGGAGTACACTCGTTGAACAAAGGCTAACCAAAGCAAGACCTATTTTCTGCCCTTGTCGTGATTGTAACAATGTGAAGAGGTGGGAAGACATTAAGAAAATAGAGGACCATTTGATTATTCGTAGGTTTATGCCAGACTACAGTATTTGGTATTGGCACGGTGAAAAATTTCCTCCCGCGGATAATTCTTCTATTAACGACAATGAAGCTGATGAGAGAGAGCCGAATGGTTTTGATGATAATGAAGTGGGTTTTAATGATGATGTCGAGGAAGACAAGATAGAAGAGATGATAGACGGGTTAGGCGATCATGTTAATGAAGATTCTCATATATATGAGAATGTGTCGAAAGCAGCTGAGACACCGTTGTATCCTGGTTGTTCTAAGTATTCCAAGCTTTCTGGGATTTTAACTTTATATAACTTGAAAGCGAAGAGCGGGTGGACCAACACTAGTTTCACTTTGTTGTTGGAAACCCTCTCTGATATGTTTCCAGAAGGAAATGACATTCCTAAGTCGAGTTACTATGCGAAGAAGTTGATGTGTTCATTGGGTTTAGAGTACACCAAGATCCATGCATGTCCTAATGATTGTGTGCTATATCAAAAGGAGAATGCAAAATTGGATGCTTGCCCAAAGTGTGGTGTGTCACGATACAAGCGAGAGGGCATAAATAAGGATCCCTTGAAGTGGCCACCAGCTAAGGTAGTATGGTATCTTCCTATAATACCAAGGTTGAAGCGCCTGTTCTCAATTAAGGATGAAGCAAAGAAGTTGGTTTGGCATGAAAATGAGAGGAAGAAGGATGGGTTGATCAGACACCCAGCTGATTCGTTGCAATGGAAACACATTGACAAGACATTTCCAGAATTCGGGAAGGAGCCGAGGAACATAAGACTGGCATTAAGTACGGATGGGATGAATCCATTTAGCACTCTTAGTAGTCAACATAGTACATGGCCTGTTCTTCTGTCAATATACAATCTACCTCCTTGGTTGTGCATGAAGCGCAAGTACATCATGTTATCACTTCTAATCCCAAGTCCTAAACAACCTGGCCATGAGATAGATGTTTATTTGGAGCCCCTTATTGACGATTTGAAACTGTTGTGGGATGAAGGTGTTGTAACATTTGATGCTCTTTCGGGTACAAATTTCAGATTAAGAGCCATGGTGTTTTGTACTATTAATGACTTTCCTGCATATGGAAATTTGTCAGGGTACAAAGTCAGAGGACAAAAACCATGCCCTATTTGTGAGGATGACATGCAAATTACACGCTTGAAGCATTGGGGGAAGAATGTGTACATGCATACCAGACGATCACTTCGTCGAAATCACCCATATAGGAAGATGAGACAACAATTCGACGGGCATGTTGAGAAGGGAGTGAGTCGTGAGCCATTGACAGGAATTGAAGTGTATGAGAAAATTAAAAATGTTAAGACAATCTTCGGTAAGATGCACAGAGAGATACCGAAGAAGGGTGTGTTGTGGAAAAAAGTGTCTAAGTTGTGGGATCTGCCTTATTGGAAGCACTTGTTGGTTCGACATTGTCTTGATGTTATGCACATTGAAAAAAATGTTTGTGAGGCACTAATTAGGACTTTGTTGAATATAAAAGGAAAGACAAAGGATGGTGTTAATGTGCATAGAGACATGAAGGAAGCCAAAATTCGACCTAAGTTATGGGCTGAGGAAAATGAAGCAACGAAAAAAACATTTTTGCCCCATGCGTGTTATACACTGTCTAGAGAAGAAAAAAGGATCTTTTGTGAGTGTTTGAAAGGAATCAAGGTGCCGACAGGGTATTCGTCGAACTTAAGGCGTTTTGTTTCTACTACTGATAAGAAAGTTGTTGGTATGATGTCCCATGATTGTCATGTGATGATGCAAGTGTTCATGCCAATTGGACTCCGAGGCCTTTTGCCAAAACATGTTAGGCATGCTATTGTGAAGCTTTGCTTGTTTTTCAATGCAATTTGCAGTAAGGTGATAGATCCAAATACACTCGACGATATGGAATATGATATTGTTGAAACATTATGCAAATTCGAGATGTATTTTCCTCCTTTCTTTTTTGACATAATGACTCACCTTGTTATGCACTTGCCTCGTGAGATAAAGGAGTGCGGTCCTGTATTTATGCGTTGGATGTACCCTTATGAGAGGCAAATGGGTACTTTGGCAGATAAGGCAAAGAACAGAGCAAATCCTGAAGGGAGCATCGTGAAAGGGTTCATAGCAGAGGAAGCAGGGAACTATTGTTCAGTGTTTTTAGCTAAGGCTAAAGAAATTGGGATTCCGACTTCTCGTCACGAGGGAAGACTTCAAGGAAAGGGTACAGTAGGTCGGAAATTGGTTAAACCTCCACTTGATCGATATAAGAAAGCCCACCGATTTGTGCTACAAAACCTATCTGCAGTTCATCCATATATTGAAAAACATCTTCATGAGTTGAAAATTCACAATCCCAGGATCAGCTCCTATACGTTGATGCAGGAGCATAATCGCCACTTTGTTGAGTGGTTTGAAGGCCAAGTGAAGCTTGAATTGAGTAGAGATGAGAATGTTTCTGAAACGATCAAGTGGCTTTCACGAGGTCCACAACCACTTGTGTATACTTATGAGGGTTACGATATCAATGGATTTACTTTTGCCACTTGTCGTCAAGATGAAAAAAGTGTGCAACAAAATAGTGGTGTTGTCGTGGTTGCATCTTCTACTGAATACTCAAGTTCTAAGGATACAAGGCCAGTTGAAGCTACACGGGCATATTACGGTGTCATTCAAGAAATCTGGGAGTTGGATTATGTTGATTTCACAATTCCTTTATTTCGTTGCACATGGGCTGATAACCGTCGTGGTATGAAAACCGATGAGTTATTTGGATTCACCTTGGTTGACTCTAGTCGTTATACTGATGGTGAAGAACCTTTTGTATTAGCCTCACAATCGAAACAAGTATTCTACATCAAGGATAATATAGATCCGCAATGGCGTGTTGTAGTTGAAGGCAAGAGAAAAATTGTGGGTGTGGAAGATGTTGTGGATGAAGAAGAGTATGACCAATTTGATGACATCCCGCCTATAACAATGGGAGTGCAACCTCTACAAGAAGGGGAAGATATTGTTAGTGATGTAGAGTATGATCGTGAGGAAGGGTTAGTGGTTCCTATACCTACAACCAAGGTTTGTGTTATTGTATTCCTTTAACAATAGTATTTTTTTGCAATTAATATTGAATTTATTAAATTGGTATATATCTAAATCATTAATTTCTTTATTGTATAGTATTTACATTAATATGATTTTATTGTTATGATTTTGATTCTATTCTTGTTAATTTCATTTTTTGTGTAGGTGTAGGCATACTACAATGGAAGAAAACAGAGATGATCATGATGGACAGGAACAATCTGGTGACATGGATGCCTCCACTTCCCAAGTAAAATCTTCTTTAAAAAAGGGACGAGGCCCGTCCAAATCAGTCCAAACAATTACACCCATGTTCCTCGAATTTGATGAGTTTGACATGCCTATTGGAAAGTGGGAATCTGCTTATGGGAAGCAAATTGATAATTGTGCTCAAAGAGTTAACATTAATGTGAAGGGATATCCGAAGTATGATAAAGTTCAAAAGCAAAACTTGTGGGAGGAGAGTAAGGTAATTACGATATAAATATGGTTTATTGCTCTAAATTTAACGATACTTATAATTAATTATGAATATTAAAATTCTCTAATTTTGTAGCGGAAGTTCCACATTGATGATCCCAAGGGTAGTAAAGAGAAGAAGTTCCACGAAGCTGTTGGTGCTAGATTTAGGAAGCACAAGTCTTGGTTAGTTTCACGATTCATTACTAAGGAAACTGCACCTCCGCCTGACTCACCAAGTGCAAACATTAAGCCCTGGGAGCTTTATGAAGGTTACATCACAGAAGAGCAATGGAAAGAGTTTGAGACATATTGTAATACAGATGAATTTAAGGTGTGTAAGATATTATGAAAGTATTTTTCACATATATACTTTATTTCAACTACAATACTACTTACAATAGCTTTCCATTTTGTAATAGGCTCTGAGTGAAAAAGGCAAGGAAAATGCAAAGAATAATAAGCATCGCCACCATCTAGGCTCCAAGAGTTATGAGAGGGCTCGAGTTGATTGGAGTAAGACCAATAGAATTCCAGCAGAATCTTCAACCTCAAGCACCACAGAGTCCACAACAAGCTGTGTAATGAGTGAAAAGCTTAAAAATCGGTCTCTTTATTGGATTTTGGCCCGTCAAACTCGTAATGCAGATGGATCGTGGGCTATAGACCCGAAGAATGCCGAAACCCAGCAAATAGCCAATGCTATTGTAAGTGTTGTTCTAAGTAACCAAGTATGGTTTTTTTTTCAGTTACTTGTTTATACTTTTGAGCTGATAAGTGATCAGGCCTTTTCTGTTTATTGCTCATTTCCTGCATTGTTTAATGGGAGGCCTTTTCTGTTTATTGCTCATTTCCTGCTTCCTGCGTTGTTTAATGTGATTTGCTAAAATTGAGGCCTTTTCCGATCAGTTCTAATCAGTCCCGATCAGTTCCGATCAGTTCTGAAATTACAGTTCTGATCAGTTCCGATCAGTTCTGAAATTTCAGTTCCGATCATTTCTGAAATTTTAGTTCTGATCAGTTCTGAAATTTTAGTTCTGATCAGTTCCGATCAGTTCTGAAATTTCAGTTATGATCAGTTCTGAACAGTTCCGATCATTTCTGAAATTTCAGTTCTGATTAGTTGTGCTGTGACCGTTGTGACCCCTTCACCATCTCAATTAGTGCTGTGCTGAACTCTTGATGATATTAAATAATTAAGATAGCTAAGAGAATTTGTCCTTGCCTTTTTCGGTATGCATGGTTAAGTAATTTATGCAATTAAGATAGCCTTGATTGTTGTTGCTTGCGTAGTTGTTGTTGTGACCGTTGTGACCCCTTCACCATCTCAATTAGTTGATGAAGGCCTTATCAACCAATTTTCCAATTGTTGAACATAATGGGGGTACATATTATCTAAATTTCTTTACTTGCATGAATTATCATCTGGGCTATTGGAAGTAGAAGATTGAGCGCAAAGTTGCCTTAGAATAGTGATTGAAATCATAAGAATCGACTAAAGTAGGTTGATACAATCAAATTTTCAGCACAGACAGGCATTCATTGTTTCTTGCTCTTGTTTATGCAATCAAAGTACTTTCTGTCCTAGCTCTTGTTTGCACTCTTCTTCTTTGTTTCTCCTTATTTGATTACTTACTTCTACTATATTCTCTGTTTTCCCTATGTTCCCCTCTGTCCCTAATCTGAATGTGGCTCAGCATGTCGTAGTAGAGGTAAGTATCTGTCTTTGTGCAAATAATCAAGTCCAGCAATCATGTCATAAGCTCTTCTGAAATTTCAGTTCCGATCAGTTCTGAAATTTCAGTTCTGATCAGTTTTGATCAGTTCTGATCAGTTCTGAAATTTCAGGTCCGATCAATTCTGAAATTTTAGTTCTGATCACTTCTGATCAGTTCTGAAATTTCAGTTCTGATCACTTCCGATCAGTTTCGATGGCTTTCGATCAGTTCTGAAATTTTAGTTCCGATCAGTTCTGAAATTTCAGTTCTGATCAGTTCCGATCACTGAAATTTCAGTTCCGATCAGTTCTGAAATTTCAGTTCCAATCAGTTCTGAAATTTCAGTTCCGATCAATTCCGATCAGTTTTGAAATTTCAGTTCTGATCAGTTCTGAAATTTCAGTTCTGATCAGTTCTGAAATTTCAGTTCTGATCAGTTCTGAAATTTCAGTTCCGATCAGTTCTGAAATTTCAGTTTCATCCTATATTAGGTGTGTTTTGATTTTGGTTGATGTACATTCAACCTACTGTTGCAATCAAAATTTTGGATTAGGAGCTTATTGCATTCTTTAATCACACAAGAATGATTATATATGTTTTTATATATGCTGTAGGCTACAAGTCTATTTATGGATATCATTTTTTTTCAATTCAGGTTCTTGTTCTGCCATATCTTATATATGTTTTTTTTTAACAGTTGGAAAACTTGCAAAAGAATGATGAAGGAAACAATTCAAGTGATGTTATTGGTATGGATGCCCTCGACAAGGCTTTAGGAAAAAGGGATCACCGCGGGCATGTAAAAGCACTAGGAAGGTGTGAGGTTGGAGTTAGTCACACACAAGTATTTGGGAAGAGATACAAAAAGGGTAAATCATCCGGCCAAGGTGGATGCTCATTAGAAGAGTTAGAATCAATGAAAGCTACTCTAACTCAAGAATTTGAGGCGAGGCTAGAAGAAAAGGTTGAAGAGAAGCTTCAAGAGAGGATCGAAGAGAGGTTGGAACAACGGGTGGCAATGGAGGTGAAAGCTTATCTCGCCAATTTACTACCACAGATGACAGGTGACGTGGAGGCATTTCAAGGAGTGCAAGTGATGACGAACATGGAGGCAACACAAAGCCCTCGTGTAATAAAGGTATATGTCTGTAACTAATACTAAAGATATGACTTTACATGGTTAACATGTATAATATTGATTGAGTTTTTTGTAATATGTAGGTAGCCACTAAATGTCGCCTAGCATTGAAAGATGAGTACAATCAAAATTTAGTGGTTGTGGCAGATGGAACGGTATATCCTGTTATCGATGAAGTTACACACAACCTGAAGATGTTACCTGATCATTACAGGGTTAGTGTGGACAACCTTTATCCCGACTGTGCCCTCCTCGATATACCGGTACCGTCTCCCGATGGTGTGACTAAGTTGGGAAAAGCCAAGTCTTCCTTTGTACTATGGCCCATAGACATGGTTTTTTTTTGAAGAAGAGGTATATTCTCCTACTATTAACAGTAAATCCCATCATTTTTTTATACTTTATATAGACTAATATTCACCTATTTGTAAAGGTTTCACCATCGCCCAAAAAGAAGCATAGATCTCGCCAAAGCAAAGAAGGGGACGATAGTTGTGGTGTGAAATCAAGGCAATCTACCATCAAACCCACAAAATTCCTACCACTTGAAGATAAAATTGTCGATACTTTTGGTGAGGGGTGTGAGTTGTTGTATTGGTTAATGAATTCTGATGATGCAAAGTATGATACAACATCGGTACTTTTAAAGGCCTCAATGTTTAATTTTGATAGCGACAAACAGATTTGGGTAACCGCTACCGATGTACGTGAATTTCTAAGAGGATCGTGGGCTAATGTTTCATTGATTCATGTTTATATCATGTAGGTTACTTAATCTTCCTTTACTTTGGTTCTTATATTCACTATAGTAATATTTTTAATGCTATAACGCTGAATTTTTTGTTTTCTATGTCTTTATCATGTAGGTATTTAGTAGACAACTTCATTGACCTTTTCAACAGGACTGAGATCACATTCTTTTGTCCTCAACTCATTTCTGAATCTTCAATTGAAAATGATTACCTTGAAACTTATACATATGTGAAGAATACATTTTTTGCATGAAGTAAGAAAGACGGGTAAACGTTGCAAATTCATCGTGGCTCCATATGTCGCAAGGTTCGAAATATGTTTTTTATATTGCCACTAAACTTAATCATATAAATGATATGTTTTTCACCAATTTTCCAATACTCTAACTTGTGTTTTTCTCTTAAATGATGTAGTGGTCATTGGGTTCTTGTGGTGGTCGATCTACAATTGGGTTTAGCTTATGAGTTTGACTCTATGAAGCTACCTAAAGAAAATCCACGAAAATTGAAAATTGCCGAGATTATGATGACGTGAGCCACAACCTTGAAATTATGCCCTAGTTTCTATATCATTTTTGTATGTGGTGTTGTAGATTATTTTGTTCTAAGTGTTAGAATATATATTATTTTTGTAGGGCTTATAAAGTATATCGGGCGAATCTCACAGGGAGTGAATTTAAATCACAAAGGCAAAAATTGAAATTCATACAAATGGAGGTAAATACACTACTCACCCCATATTGTTATACATTAGTCACTTTGAAAACAAAATTTTTAACTATTTGTTATATATACTAGTGTGCTCAACAACAAGGAGGTGTTGAATGTGGCTACTACATTATGAGATACATGTATGAGATTGTTACTTCTCACTTGGAGTGCAAAGGTGTCTTAGAAGAGGTTAGTAGTTTTTTCTTTGCAAATTTTGAAACCTTTTTAGCTCTATACGCTCCCAAGAGTAAGATAATGGTAAATTGTTATTGATTTCAATTCATAAAAACCAAAATATAAGGTAATTAAGGATGTTTAGTGTTATATTGTGTTAATTTGAACCAATACATGAAAGATAGGAAAGGTAAAAGTCCCTTAGGCAATTTTGAAGCCTTTTTGGCTCTATACGCGCCTAAAAGTGAGTAAATGGTCAATTTCAATTGATTTCAATTCATAGAAACCAAAATATAAGGTAATTAAGGATGTTTAGTATTATATTGTGTTAATTTGAACAAATACTTGAAAGATGGGAAAGGTAGAAGTCCCTTAGACAATTTTGAAGCGTTTTTGGCTCTATATGCTCCCAAGAGTGAGATAGTGGTTAATTTTCATTGATTTCAATTCATAAAAACCAAAATATAAGGTAATTAAGGATGTTATGTGTTTTATTGTGTTAATTTGAACAAATATTTGAAAGATGGGAAAGGTAGAAGTCCCTTAGGCAATTTTGAAGCGTTTTTGGCTTTATACGCTCCCAAGAGTGAGATAATGGTCAATTTTCATTGATTTCAATTCATAGAAACCAAAATATAAGGTAATTAAGGATGTTTAGTGTTATATTGTATTAATTCACCAATACATGAAAGATGGGAAAGGTAGAAGTCCCTTAGGCAATTTTGAGGCCTTTTTGGCTCTATACGCTCCTAAAAGTGAGTAAATGATCAATTTAAATTGATTTCAATTCATAGAAACCAAAATATAATGTAATTAAGGATGTTATGTGTTATATTGTGTTAATTTGAACAAATACTTGAAAGATGGGAAAGGTAGAAGTCCCTTAGACAATTTTGAAGTGTTTTTGGCTCTATAAGCTCCCAAGAGTGAGATAATGGTCAATTTTCATTTATTTCAATTCATAAAAACCAAAATATAAGGTAATTAAGGATTTTTAGTATTATATTGTGTTAATTTGAACCAATACATGAAAGATGGGAAAGGTAGAAGTCCCTTAGGCAATTTTGAAGCCTTTTTGGCTCTATACGCTCCTAGAAGTGAGTAAATGGTTACTTTTCATTGATTTTAATTCATAGAAACCAAAATATAAGGTAATTAAGGATGTTTAGTATTATATTGTGTTAATTTGAACAAATACTTGAAAGATGGGAAAGGTAGAAGGCCCTTAAGCAATTTTGAAGCGTTTTTGGCTCTATACGCTCCCAAGAGTGGGATAGTGGTCAATTTTCATTGATTTCAATTCATAGAAACCAAAAAATAAGATAAATAAGGATGTTATGTGTTACATTGTGTTAATTTGAACCAATACTTGAAAGATGGGAAAGATAGAAGTCCTTTAGCACAATTTTGAAGCCTTTTTGGCTTTATACGCTCCCAAAAGTGAGTAAATGTTAACTTTTTATTGATTTCAACTCATAGAAATCAAAATATAAGTCAATTAAGGATGTTATGTGTTTTGTTTCTATATTATGAGTTTTATTTCTATAATTTGGTTCATCACATTTATTCTAATGATTGTTTTTATTATGGATTGTTTTTATTTGGTAACCTCTTTCATATGTTTTTTTTTTCAATAGGATTTTTGTCCAAGGGCCGCCCCGTATGATGTTGACGAGTTGAATGTGGTTCGAGAACAATGGGCGCAATACTTTAGAAGTAAATATTTATTGAATGCATAACTATTAGCTTAGGTAGAACAACGTAATATTTTTAGTGTTGTTGTATATGTTGGATAAATTTATACAATTTTTTATTTGTAATGTGTTACTACTTCAGTTTTTATATTACGTCGTATTAATTTTTACGAAAGATTGTTCGGTATAATTGCTTATTTACAGGAACAGGTATATTATAACAGGTTTTAATTAATATATATTAATTATATATAAATACATGCTGTCGAAATTAAATAAAATGAAAATTTAATTTAATAATTATTTGTAACGGGCAGCAAAATTGTCAGTTACAAATAACCAGTTATTCGTAACGAGCACTTTTGTTGCCCGTTACAAATAAGTGTTAAATTATATACAATAAAACTCTATTCGTAACGGACATTTAAGATGTCAGTTACGAATAATCACTTATTCGTAACGGGCGTTTTAGGTGCCCGTTACGAATAAGGACTTATTTTAATCCAAAAAAATTTTATTCGTAACTGACATTTCAGATGTCCGTTACGAATAACCCCTTATTCGTAACTAACATTTAAAATGTCCGTTACGAATAATGGGTTATTCGTAACGGACATCTAAAATGTCAGTTACGAATAATGGGTTATTCGTAACGGACATCTGAAATGTCAGTTACGAATAATGGGTTATTCGTAACGGACGTTTCAAATGTCCGTTACGAATAACTCATTATTCGTAACGGACAGTGCCCGTTACGAATAACAATGGCCATCCGTAACGGCCGCATACGTAACGGACGCTGCCCGTTACGGATGGCCCCTTTTTGCCCGTTACGGATGAGGATTTTTCCACTAGTGTTAGGAATGATAAATCATATTAGGCCCTCCCCTAGATCATTGGGCCGTACATAAGGCTCAAAACGGGCCTAGTTTGTAAATTGGCCATAACTTCCTCAATATTCATCGGAATTGAGCTTATAATATATCGTTGGAAAGGTCTTTGCAAGCCCCATCCAACTACACTATTATTGGACCCATATCAAGGACCAACCAAACTGGATTGGCTGTTTTCTTAAAATAAGTTTTAAAAAACAGAGAGAAGAGAAAAGAAATTAAAACTATTCGCAACGCTAGACTTTCCACACTTTCGCTTCATTCGATTATGATTCGACGTGAAAGGTACTCATCACCGGGTATGGTTTTGGGGAGAAACAAATGGGTGTCTACAACATAGGTTCACCAATAAACAATATTCTAGGGTAAAACATAATAATCAATCATCAATGCATCAATTAATCAGATCATATAAAGGGCTTTCGCTACGTATTACAATCACAGAGTTAATTTATCGGTATTGAATCTCATCTCTCGAATTTCGACTTAACCATTTATAAATTAGTCCGCCTATTAAAACTAAGCCTAAACATCAATTCTCATCTCTCGAATCAATATTGCTAAACTTATACAATTAAACCAGGCCTAATCTAATTGCATAGCATTAAATCAATCAATAGGAAAATAATTAAGCATTGGCAATCAACAATCATAAATTACCCCTTCATATTATTTATTGGATCCCCATAAACCCTAGAAATAGAACTACTCACACATAATTAAATCTAAACTAAACAAAGCAATTAAATAAGCCATAAGAGAATAAAGAAATAAAATTGCTGAAATTATTAGAGAAGAAATCGTTACCAAAATCAATGGAACTACAAAGTTGAGTCAAGAACAAGAGTTGAGAGAATTATAAAGAGAGAAAATAATCTAAGTAGAGAGAGAAAGTCTAAGAAAGAAGGTAAACCCCCAAAAATTAAGCACTAAAATCGTACTTAAAACAACTCTAAAACAATCCTAATTCGAAACTAATAATTCGGCAAAACAGGTCCCTCAGAAACACGAGCCCGATCGGGCAAAGTCACGCCCGATCGGGCCTGCCTTTTTCTTCGTATCTCTCCTAATCAGCTGCGCCCGATCGAACTAAAGCTCACCCGATCGGGCGCGCCTTGCTCGATGCACCTGACTGCACGTCCGCCCGATTGGGCGTAAGCTTGCCTGATCGGGCCCGGTTACTTCTTCGAGGCCTGGACTTCGATTGGGCTTGATTCTTCGGCCCAATCCGAATTTCCTCTTCGGGTCTTGAATACTTGGTCCAAATGCCCCGGTATCACACACCGAGCCCTTAATTACCGGCTCTAACCGACCCTGGGCTTCAAAGATGGTCGTATTCTCCTAATGTCCGTAGTTGCTCCATGAAAACCCGGGAAAACGCTTCAAAAGTGCAATTTCGTACAAAACCCAAGCAAAACTACAAAATCACTAGAAAACACCAATTAGTAACAAATGTGGCTCTAAAAAGACAAAAACACTACTAATTATGACCAAGGGACGGGGGTAAAATACTATATAAATTAAACACATCACCAACCGTACCCAACCCAATTCCTCTGGATACCTAGCAGTCATGTAAGTATCTGGTCCACAGTTAGTGAAACCGTGAGGTCCACTCTCTACAAACTCGGCCTTCTTAACTACTATCGTGATGATGAGGCCTCCTAGACGAATCGAGGTACTAGCATGGTCACTAGCCAAGGCATGTCTACTGAGGTGGAAGATGATGTATCTAGCAATGTTTAGGTTACCGTACCCAAATACATAGTGTCCAATTACAGCTAATTCATTGGTTTGGGCATTGTGCGGCTCATTCCTACCCAAAAAACAAACACCTGCAATTCTTTGCCAGATTTTAGGTACAGGGTGATGGATGGGTCTGGCAATAGCATGTTAGGCGCTAGGCGCTGGGAAACCAGTTAAAACATGATAAATATCATCCATTTTATATTTCTCTTTCCATTGGTTGGGTAATTCAGGATTTAAATAAAAAATCTTACAAAATTCAACAAAGGTTAAAACAATATTTCTAATATTTAACCTAAGCTTTAATTTCGGACCATTTTTGCTATTTGCAACAGACAAAGAAGACAGGAATTCACATGTTAATTCACGATAAGTAGGGTAGTGCATATCTACAAATTTTCTGATCCCTATATCGTTCAAAAAACGTTTCACATAATCAAACAAACCATATGATGCAAGAGTAGGGCGGTGTAACCACCGTGAAGGAATTTCCTCACGCCCGTAGAGTTGCTCTAGCCGTTCTCTTTGCTCCGGGGTAGCAATTCTTATGGTCGGCCATTGTGGAAGTTGCAATGCCGGATCGTATTGTTGACTTGAGCTAGAACTCCTCCCTACAATTGACCTCGACCTCTTTGATGCCATATTTCAAAAATGGGTAAGATTTCTTCTGATTAGAATTTAGGGATTTTGGTATGGGAATGTAGAGGATGAAGAGAGGATTACAAATATGTAAAAATTATTGAATTTGGTTGAGAGATGGAAAAGAGATCTTAGAGAGAAGTTAGAGAGTTTAAGGTTTTAGAGAGAGAAAAAATTGTGGAAAGAGAAAGAAATGAGAAAAGAAGGAAGGAAGAAGAAGAAAAACTCGGGTAGAGGTATCCTCGCCCGGTCGGGCGGGCTGGCGCCCGGTCGGGCAATCTAAATTCCAGATATTAGACTCCTCTCGCGCCCGGTCGGGCGCCCTTCGCCCGGTCGGGAGAAAACTCGTTCGATTTTTCTTCAACTCTCGCGCCCGGTCGGGCGCCCCTTGCCCAATCGGGCGATCAAAATCTCCGTATTTTGTCAATTCTCGCGCCCGGTCGGGTGCCCTTTGTCCGATCGGGCGAAAATTCATGATTTTGAACCCTTAGTCTCGCGCTCAATCGGGCGGTACTTCGCCCGGTTGGGCCCCAGACAACTTTACTACTGTAGACACCCATTTGTGTCTCCCCAAAACCAAACCCAGTGATGATTACCTTTCACGTCGAATCATAATCGAATGAAGTGAAAGTGTGGAAAGTCTATCGTTGCGATTAGTTTTTATTTATCTTCTTTCTCTATGTTTTGTAAACCTATTTTAAGAAAATAGCCAATCCAGTTTGGTTTGGTCCATGACAAGGGTCCAATAATGGTGTAGTTGGGTCGGGTTCGAAAAGAGCTTTCCAACGAAATATTATAAGCCCAATTCCGATGAATAATGAGGAAGTTATGGCCAAATTACTAAACTGGACCCGGTTTAATAATTATGTGCGGCCCAATGATCTAGAGGAGGGCCTAATATTGATTTGTCATTCCTAATGCAATTAGAATTGATTATAGTCTAATAGAATCTTCTAGAAGGTTCTTTTCCTTCCTAATTTAATTAGCATTGATAACTTGACTTTAATTGACTTTTTAGAGTTTTAATCAGAATAAAAGAAGTGTTTTTAAGAAAAATACGATTTTGCCCTCTCGTATGACTAAATTTTATCAAATTAAGAAAACACGTGGAAAACTGGATTCCGACGCCTGGCGACAGGACCAGGGTAATGATGAAACAAATGCACAAGGCAAGCTTCTCACCAAGATTTCATGCTTTCTTCTTCTTTTTTTCAAACCCTTTCCCCAATAAGTCTAGCATAGGCACCCTTCATCTTCCTTGAATTTATTTCTTAGACTTTGATTTTTACCCTTCACTTTTTAAATAAAATGAGCATTTCTTTTCTTGCATATGATTGTCGCATCGCATTGCACAAAAAAAAAATAATAAAAAAAAATTGTCGAACTAAGCACAAGGTATACCAATGATTTGAGGCACCCCTTGTAGCCACATCATATTACCTTTCACCCTTCAAATATGCAATCCTTTCTTGATAAACCACTTTGAGCCTCGTCTAATGATAGACCTTTCATTTTTTCAACCCATATCTACCTAACCTTGGGATGGGATGGTGTGCAACTTATGCAGTTTGCAATTTCATAAAAAGCTTGAGTGACTCCAAAAGATTAAAATAGAAAAAAATAAGCAATAAAAAAAATAATAAATAAAAGTGTACAAAAAGGGCAAGTGTTCCAATGTCTTTGATATGAAAATATCTTTGATATGAACACGTCTCAAATTGCGTCTCTTATCGAGTGCTCGGTACCGTGCCTGAGAAACATGAATGCCAAGTAAGTGATAGACCGCATGATCGGGATTGCCCACACTTATAAAAAAGAGAGCAAAAATAAAAAAAGGAAAAAGCTAAAAAAGAGTTAAAAGCCTCAAGCATAAAAATATAAAGATTCAAAAGCAAAGTTGCACACCTTGGGGGGTTATCTAGGGTCTTGAGCCTTTTATCCCCTTCTTCTATAACCTTTAGCCCAAACACGTTACAACCCTTAAAATGACCTTTTTGAGGTATACACACTTGTGCGAGGTTCGGCTAGAGCTACGTTCGGCCTGATTCCTAACGGATACGTAGGCAACCTCACATCGAGGTGCGACCGTAATAAAAATGCATTCATATTCACATTCACACACTCATACCATGATCATATCAAGGGATCCCCGGT
Source organism: Chenopodium album (assembly GCF_948465745.1). Lineage (NCBI taxonomy): Eukaryota > Viridiplantae > Streptophyta > Magnoliopsida > Caryophyllales > Amaranthaceae > Chenopodium > Chenopodium album. The sequence goes on along the minus strand of NC_137836.1, from coordinate 6,135,727 downwards.
GCTCATCCCTTTTCATTTAGAGCTAGACTTGGGGGATTGATCCCTACATTATTAACTTACCTAGCCTAAAGAGTCACCATCATTTGACTCTTCTTTAAATAATATCTTTTTCCACACACTTAGCCCTTGCGGCCTAACTTTAGTGTCACTTTCACACACTGCACAGACACATGACCAAATAGTCTTCCCCTTAGGAACCCTTTGTCATGAAATCTTAACACAACGTTGAAGCATGCCTTGTCATATCAACATCAATCATCATTGCATCACAAAGTATGAAGTGCTTAGCCTCCGTGCCTAAGTTTCCTAAATACTTTCGTTATCGAGTCAACTAGCTAGGATAGTCTAAGATGTTACAATCCTTGTACTGTGAGAGACAACGTTAACGGAATAAGCTCATTCAACATGCATCTTCAAAAAACTTCACTTCGATTCTTTTTCGTGTCTTTCTTTTTTGGGAGAAAGTCGGTACCCTCCACAAAAAATTACGGAAATTTTTGCATTATCGAGTCGCACGACCACATTACAATGCACACACGAGTCATGTACACATTGAGTAATGTCGTGTTATCACATTGAGTCAACACTAAGTCTTAGGTCAACCCTAAAGAAAGATGAGCAAAGTCCTATAGTAAAAAATATAAATGCAGGTGTATCCCAGCAAGCGAGGACATTCCTAGATTTTTTCAAAAAACCACGAATGCGACACAAAGAATTCTTCCAAGATGAGAAGAGCTTGAGAAAATTACATAGATCAGTAAATTAGAGATGAAGAGCTTTACTTTACAAAAGATTTGAGCAGATTTGGTTGAAAGGAAATACCAAACTCAAATTTCGAAGCAAAACCAAGCGACAGCGGCAGCAAGAGCATAATAGGGAAGACCCGACTCCAGCGCCAAAAAACAAGGCTGTCGTCTGGCGACAAAGTTCAGCGCCTGCCGCCTGGCGCTAGATCCCAGCGTTTGGCGACAGAGCCAATTCTTGGCGCCAACGATATTTCAGTAGCGACAGAGCTCCAAGCCTCTCAGAACGGTTATTTCGACCTCATACAACAATTCCGGGTTCCTTGGTACGCTAGTTAGCCCCTATTAGTAAATTGACATGATTAGTTGTCGGTTCGATTACAATCGTAGTAAGTGATTGACCTGACAAAAAATCAAGCGCCTAAAACATTGGCTCATTACTAGCACCAACGTATCGGTTTAAAAGAAAGCACTTAAACGACAATATTTCCAAATATGGATTGTCGCGCATTCTTCTTAAACGAAAATATTTCCAAATATGGATTGTCGCGCATTCTTCTTAAACGACAATATTTCCAAAATTGGATTGTCATCCCCAACTGACAATATTTCCAAATATGGATTGTCGCGCATCTTCTTCAACGATAATTTTTTCCAAGATTGGATTGTCATCTCTGGCAAAGTTTCTAAGCGTGGATTGTCGTGCTCCCTCTTTGTTTGGAAATTTTTTCCAAGTTCGGATTGTCATACACCCAGTTCCCTATGGAAAAATTTCCCAAAAGATTGTTTTAGGTCTCTACTGATCATATATTTTGGCAAAGGTTCCTCAACGTGGATTGTCATTCATTTCCGTAAGTGGAAATTTTCCCTAAGTGGATTGTCGATCGACTCTTTTTTGGTAAATGTTCCAAGATGCGGATTGTCAATTGTGGTAATAGTTTCCTAAAAGGATTGTCGTATAGCATTGGCAAATTTCCAAGGTGGATTGCTTTCAAGAGTGTGATATTCCAAGATGTGGATTGTCGATCGTGGCAAGATTCTTATAACAGATTGTTATGAAGCATTGGAAAATTTTTCGAGATACGGATTGTCGCTTTATCGTGGCAACATTTCCAAGGATGGATTGTTACGTGGCATTGACAACTTTCCCTAAATCGGATTGTCATACATCATACAAGAGTTGTGTTAGCAACTATTCCTAAAGAAAAGAGAATTGTCATCACAACAAAAGCATCGACATACTGGTTCACATGCAGCAAAGCGCTGACGCACTGGTATAACAGCATTAAGGGTCAACAAGCAGTGGTCTTTTCGAAGACTGTCACAGCATAAATTGAAAGCAGTTACAGGCATAGCAGTCTTCAGGCAGTATTCTCTAGTTTGCAGAAGATCATCAAAACAAACAGCAGGATGGCATTCCCCTAGCTTGTGGAAGGTTGTCACAACAAAAGCAACAAATCGGTTACTCCCAGAGACGTGTGCTCGATGGTGCAAGATACGCGTTTTTTTAACTCTTTTATCTGTTTTAACTAACGCTAGTTTGCAGGTATCGGCGTTACAAGAATGATTTAGGATCGCAGAATGTTTTGAATCATTCTCCATCCCTATCGATACTTTGACTTTTGTTTTCGAAACTTGCGTTTCTCCAAATTCAATCAAAGTGGAGGCTTTTGTAGACACCCATTTGTGTCTCCCTAAAACCAAACCCAGTGATGAGTACCTTTCACGTCGAATCATAATCGAATGAAGTGAAAGTGTGGAAAGTCTAGTGTTGCGATTAGTTTTTATTTCTCTTCTTTCTCTATGTTTTGAAAACCTATTTTAAGAAAACAGCCAATCCAGTTTGGTTTGGTCCATGGAAAGGATCCAATAATGGTGTAGTTGGGTTGGGTTCGAAAAGAGCTTTCCAACGATATATTATAAGCCCAATTCTGATGAATAATGAGGAAGTTATGGCCAAATTACTAAACTGGGCCCGATTTAATAATTATGTGCGGCCCAATGATCTAGAGGAGGGCCTAATATTGATTTGTCATTCCTAATGCAATTAGAATTGATTATAGTCTTCTAGAATCTTCTAGAAGGTTCTTTTCCTTCCTAATTTAATTAGCATTGATAAATTGACTTTAATTGACTTTTTAGAGTTTTAATCAGAATAAAAGAAGTGTTTTTAAGGAAAATACGATTTTTCCCTCTCGTACGGCTAAATTTTATCAAATTAAGAAAACGCGTGGAAAACTGGATTCCAACGCTTGGCAACAGGACCAGCGCCTGGCGCTAGACCCAGGGCCTGGCGCCACTCCTGGCGTCTGGCGCCATAGTCTAGCGTTTGGCGCCACTCCTGGCATCTAGCGCCAAATCCTGTGGTTTGCGCTGCGACCGTGTTTTATTCTTTTCAAAACTCTGATTCTTTTTTATCATATCCGGCTGATTTTCTCTATAAACAGCCTCTTAAAATTCTATTTTCAATCACCAACAATAATCAACAACAATTAATTCTCTCTAATTCTCTCTCTCTCCAACTCTCTTCAAGATTCTCATACTCTCTCTCCCTCTTTTCTAAACTAGCTTTTGCATACAAAATTCCGCATTCACAAGATCTAGAAACACCTAGCCAAGTTCGAAGTTGCCTTCGCCCTAGACGTGAAAGGTTTTAATTTTTGAGGGTTTGGTCCCAAATCTCGCTTTCAATTATTTAATTTAATTGTTGGTTTTATATTTTCCTTGAACTTACTGACGTGTGTATTTTGTTATTAGAAAGAGATACAAGGCATCCAAGTAAGTGCTTTAATTGATTTATTGATATTATGATCATGCTTAGATTGTTATTTTGATTCCTAGTATCATGTTAGGATGTTTTATTGCTTCCTAGTATCATGTTTAGGCTAAAGAATAAGTTCCTTAAATCAAGCATGCTTATTATTGTGATTCCTGCGATGCTTTCTATTTTCTTCCTAATATTCATGTTAGTATCATGTTAGGGATAAAGCTTTAATCTTTGATGTTTAGTGACATGCTAGGGTTTGTTATTAATCTTGTTAGTATCATGCCTAGGATCTTGCTATTATTATGCTTTAACATGATTATTATTATTATGATTTATTTTTATGATTGTTATGATTATTATAATGTTGCTTGATATATATTATTGTTATTGCTTGATCACACATTTTATGCATGTTTAAAGGAAATTGGTACTTGTAATCACGCTTAATAAGATAATTAATAATCTTGTTTAGGGTTAATTTGATTATAATTCAAGTGATCGCCAATAATAGAGTTGTTTGTGCAATAATATTTAACCAACATAGAGAAACAGGTTTAGGGTACACCTAATGATTGCTTGTTAGTCAGAAAACGCACATGAATACGATCAGAATAAAGTAGAGGCCTATTATTAGGGCAGGTTCAATCTATTTTAGTTTGGATTTGTACCTTCATCCCCGAACTACCAGTCATGGTTCCAGACCTATTGGAGTTAACGATTTCCTGGATCGTTAAAACTTGTTGGCGACTCTTTTGCTCTAGCTTCCTTCCCTTTGGACGCCACCATGATTTAGTGTATGATCACAGTGGGGTTCAAGCTAGGGATAATGCTTGAAATATTCCCTACAACTACGGGGGTATTTTTCCTCTTTTCTTCAAAATTTAACAAACTCTTTTCCTTAAACCTGTACAAAAACTCATTAGACTCCTACTCTCTCCTCTCACAAGAAAAAGAAAGAAAAACTAGTCTAAAAAGCAAGAAAATACGGGTTGCCTCCCGCAAAGCGCTGGTTTATCTAGGTCCCACACGACCTTCTTACCAAGTTTAAAAATTAGGACCCATGGCCTACCGCTTGGTCGGGTGGTTTCTCACCCGGTCGAGCGGTGATTAGACCACGACGCGGGTTCCTGACATACCCTGTGGGACGCTAATTCACCTTATCTGGCGGATCCTCCTTAACTTGAACTGGGGTTTCTTTACTACTATACACTAGATACCCTTTTTTTACGGATGGTTGCTTCAAATTATCACTAGATTGAGCAATTGCAACTCGATCTGGCAGAATACTTACTATAGGCTCAATTTCCACAACTTGCTTGTTTATTTCCACCTTCTCATCTTCAAAGCCAAGACCAACAGTGTAGAGGGCTCTTTCTATTGCATCAACTTCCTTTTGCCATTTGTCTATCTCATCTGTAGAGGATGCAACACAAGATACCGCCTCAAAGGGATCTTTTACAAGAGCTTGGAGCTTGTTAGAGTAATTTTGAACCATATTAACACTAAAACACCTATCCTCTGTCATGAGGATTTTAGGGGTATTATTCAGATTAAAAGTAATTTTATCGTCCCCTACTGATAGTGTCAATTTTCCACATTTCACATCTATAATTGCTCCTGTAGTATTAAGAAATGGTCTACCTAAAATAATTGGGGTTTGCATATCCCCAGCCATGTCAAAAACAACAAAATCAACAGGTATATAAAATTTACCTACTCTAACAGGAACATCCTCTAGAACACCTAAGGGGTATTTAAAAGAACGGTCGGCCATTTGTAGAGTAATATTAGTAGCTTTTAATTTACCCATATTTAACTTGGAACACACAGACAATGTCATGACACTAACGCTAGCACCCAAATCACATAATGCATTATCAATCATTATATTGCCAATATGACAAGGGATAGAAAAACTACCTAGATCTTTCAGTTTAGGTGGAGATTTATTTTAAAGTACGACACTACATTCTGTAGTGAAAGCTACTGTCTCTACCTCACTAATAAACCTTTTTCTAGTCAATATTTCCTTCATGAATTTTGCATATGCAAGAATTTGTGTAATTAATTCAGTGAAGGGAACTGTTACCTGCAAATCTTTAACCATCTCTAGAAACTTACCAAACTACTTATCCAAATTTGTTTTCAAGTGACGGTTGGGGAATGGAAGTTTGATAACTGGCTTTGGAGCATTACTGCTCTTATCTGGGGCTGCTACCTTCCCAGGAGTCGTACCCTGCAATGTATTATCAGAAATGTTACTACTACTCTTTAGCCCTGCAGGGCTATTAGCTACATTGTCAGGTTTAATGGAATCAAGATTAGCATTATTCATTAAAACGGGTTCATCATCTCTGGGCGTAGGGGGCCCTTCATAGTGTGAACTACTCCTTAGAGTAATTGCAAAAGCTTGATCTGTAGGCCTGGCTGGCTGTGCTGGTAGGGCTCCCTGTTGACGGGCTTACAGAGTAGCAGAAATTTACGCAATTTGATTATCTACAATTTTATTATGTGCTATGATTGAATCAATTTGGGCATCTCTACTCTCCATGTGCTTCTGCATACTAGCCAGCATTGCTCTAATTTCTGCTAAAGCAAGGTCAGAAGATGAGGAGGGTTGTTGTGGTTGGTTCTTCTGGCCAGCATTGGGGTGGTAATATTTCTTCTGAGTTTGTTGTGGCGCCTGTGATTCTTGTGGAGGTGGTGGATTTTGAACATTGGTGCTCCGGTAGGAAAGATATGGATGATTCCGGTACCCAGGATTGTAGGTGTTGGAGTATGGGTCATTCTGCCTATAAGCTTGAAAGGCATTGACTTGCTCCACGGAACTCCTGCAATCTTGCTCCCAATGACCTACAATTCCATAATTTTCACAGAAAGCCTCATTAGCATTATTATTTGCAGAAACATTAGCTAAATTTGCAGTATTAAGATTATCTAATTTCTGGCAAATTGAGGTTAATTGAGCTTGTAAAAAGGATACAGAGTCGACACTATGTTTCCCTTTGTTAGCAAACCCTCTGGGATTCCCATATTGGGAATTATGAATTGACATATATTCAATAACTTGACCTGCATCATCAACATTAAGGTTTATAAACCTCCTACTAGCTATAGAATCCAATATTATTCTAGATGAATTTCCAATCCCATTGTAAAAGGCTTGGATCAACTGCAATTGTGCCAGATTATGGTGGGGGCATTCTTTCTGTAGATCCTTGAACCTTTCCCAAGCCTCATATAGAGTTTCATCGGCCTCTTGGGCAAAGTTCTGAATAGCACACCTTAGTACAGCTGTTCTCTCTGCAGGATAATATTTATTATAAAAATTTAAAATAAGAGTCTCCTAGTTAGTTATACCAAGTGCAGTTCTATTTAATCCATTAAACCATAATTTGGCTTTTCCACATAAAGAGAAAGGAAAGAGAATCTCCCTGATTTGGTCTTGTGTGACCCCAGCTTGTCTAATGGTATTACAGTACTAACAGTAGTCTGCAATATGAAGATTTGGGTCTTCATCCTTAGCTCCACTGAATTGCTTCCTTTTTATCATCGTGATAAATTGGGGTTTAATCTCGAATTGTACCCCATCAAGAGCCGGAGTGGGATTAAGGTGTGGAAAATCTATAAGCTTTGGCTGTGAATAATCACTGAGCTTCTTAGGTACTTCCATATCTGATTCTGGATCTGAAGATACCGCTGAATCGCTAGAATCAGTTGGAGGGTCTTGGCGATTATTGTTATCACCAAAACCCGTCAGAATTTGCCTATAAAGATTCTTTTGTCTATGGAAAGATTGTTCGATCTCAGGATCGAATGAGATATAACCTGATCTGGAACACCTGGGCATAAACAAAGAACTAAGGGGGCGTTTGGTTGGGGGTTTTCAAGAAAGGGAATGAGATTGATTCCGTTTGCTGTCGTTTGTTTATCAATTTCTATCATTCCCTTTACCTCTTTTTATTTTTGACTTAACCCAAAAACCCTCTACTCTCATTCCCCACCCCCCCCCCCCCCTACACTTTCCCATTCCCATTCCACCTTATTACCCCATCACTTCATCAGTCTCTCTCCTCTTAACCCTAAAACTCCGATAGCCGTCACCGGGCTCCGGCCACCACAGCATTGACCGGAGAACTTTCACCGGCGACGACTTCCGACGGAAAAGTACGTCGGCCGGCGACTTCATTTTTATGTTTTTTCTTTCTTCAAGTTTTATAGCTTAATCAACTTTTTTTTTTTTTTTGTTCTTTTTCATGAATTGTTGAAGAAACTACAATTATTATTCTTGAACTATTTTGTCTAATTGATGTTTACTGAATTTCTGTTGCTTGCTTCTTCTGGGTTTTTATTTTAATTTTTTTTTTCAATTTTTGGGGAGGACGAAGAACACATGGTCAAATTGCCTTTATTTTTTTTTTCTTGAATTGTTAGATCTGTAAGTGTTTATTGTTGCTTGTTTCTTCAAGGTTTGTATTTTAATGTTTTTCTAAAAATTTTGGGGAGGACGAAGAATGCTACTGCCTTGCTGGTACTTTCTTCAATTTTTCATTTTTTTTTTCATTTTTAGGAAGATGAACAGCTTGCTGTCGCAGTACTTTCTTCAATTTTTTTTTTTTTTTTAAAAAATTTTTTGTGGAGGATGACAACCTCTATGATTATGAAAATGGATATATTGAATACAATGCAGCTTGCTACTGTATGATACTATGAATATGTGTGTATTGATTCGGAGTATAAATTTATATGTATGTATATGTATAAATTATATAAAGCAGCTTCATTTTTTTTTTAATATTATAAGAATATATGATAAATGTTTACCATATTTTTTTCATAACCGGTCCTTCAATTATTATTTCATGAAGAAACAGGTTTATCATATAATAACATGTTATTATTGGAAAAAATTAAAAGGAATTTAATAACTTATACTTTGATTCCCTAGCTTGAACCAAACAGTCACAAAGGGAATCCATGAACAATTCATTCCGTTTCATGGACACAACCAAACAACTAGGCTAAATCAGGGTCAACTCATTCCTTTCTCCTTCATTCCCTGGATTCATTCCATTCCGATTCCCCTGTGCGAACCAAACGCACCCTAAAAGCAAATATGAGACTTGCCTCAAAGAACTAACGTTCTCTGAGACAAGAAGAAATAACCTAGACTACAGAAAACAATCAGAAATAAAAATAAAACCGTTTCCCCGGCAATGACGCCAAATTTTGACAGGCTAAAGTCGTATCACCTAATTAAAAGTATTACCTAAGTCCTCTAACTAATGCAGATAGGGAAGTAGGGTCGAATCCACTGGAAAACAAGTCTTTCTATTCCTAATTAGTTATTATAATCTAAATTATTAAGTAACCAAAATATTGTAATCGAAGGATAACTAAACCACTAAGAGTAAAATTAGGGAAGAAATAAAAGTAGGAAGAAAATCAAAGGATAAAAGATCTAGGGCATAGGTTCATCACCAATAAATAAAATTCCAAGGTAACACATAATAATCCATCATCAATGCATAAATTAATCAGATCATAAAGGGCTTTCGCTACGTATTACAATCATAGAATTAATTTACCGGTATTAAATTTCATCTCTCGAATCTCGACTTAACCATTTATAAATTAACCTACCTATTGAAACTAGACTTAAACATCAATTCTCATCTATCGAATCTCAAATCAATATTGTCAAACTCATGCATAAAAGATTAGGCCTAATCTAGTCACAAAGCATTAAATCAATCAATAGGAAGTTAATCTAGCATTGACAATCAACAACAATAAATTACCCCTCCATATTATTTATGTATCCCCGCAAACCCTAGAATTAAACTACTCCCACATAATTACATATAAACTAAACAAAGCAATTAAAGGAGACATGATGAAAGAAAGAGAATAAAATACTAAGATTAAAAGAGAAGAAATCGTTACCAAAGTAATCAGAATTAAGGAGTTGAATTAAGAACAAAGTTGTACAGAGAGAAACTAATCTAAAGCTAAGTAGACAGAGAAAGTCTAAGAGAAGAAGTAAGAAAGAGTAAAAAGAGATCCTAAGCTTGCTTAACGAAATCGTACTTATACTAAGCAAGTAATCCTAAACTAAAACAAACTTAAACGACGCTTAAAATCTCCTAATGCTGACACGCGCCCGATCGGGCTCGCCTTTTTGCTATCAAGTGCATCTCTCGCGCCCGGCCGGGCGCGAGTTCGGGTGTCAGCTGCTGCTACAATTACTTCGCCCCGCCCGGTCAGGCGCGCATTCTGGCGGGAGCTCTCTTGGCCGGGCAAGGCCGCTTGGGGCACAATGGACTCCTTGTTTGGGCTCCGATTCTTCGGCCCAAACCAAATATCCTCCTTGGGGATTTGAATCGCTTGGTCCAATTGCCTCGGAAATTCAAATACTGAGCTCTTAATCACCGGTTCGATGACTCTAACCAGCCTTGGGCTATAAAAACTGGTCGTGCTCCTCCAATGCTCGTAGATACTCCATAATATCTCGGGAAAATGCTCCAAAAGTGCAAATCTCTACAAAAGTCAACCAAATCTACGAAAAAACTAGAAAACACCAATTAGTAATAAAAGTGGCTCTAAAGAGCCAAAAACACTACTAATTATGACCCAGGGACGGGGGTAAAACACTATATAAATTACACACATCAACTTGGCGAAAATTTGAAACGCCAAGTGTCAATACCTCGTGACCTGGCTAAAAGTTTAGATTTATATATTAGTTATATGATATGATATAATAAAATATGATATTTGTAATACAATTTTTGTAACGATTTAGACTTTGAATACTCTTAGCATTGAACACATACGGTTTTATGGAGTACATGAATGAATTTTATTTTTCCTTTTTTAATTTGTATTTTTTTCTTAATACTAAACGCTGCTAACATTCAATGAGTTTAATATATTTTTGATAGTCAAGGGTGCATGCCTTATACTAAACGCTGCTAATATAAACATTGAGTCAATGTTTGGTAATGACTCCTATTGATAATATGTTTTGATATAGAAGATATAAACTCATGAAAAACAATGTTGTTTTATTATCTATTTCTATAACAAAAGTTTTTTTTTTTTTTAATCTATTTCTACAATAAACGTAACGTTTTTTTATCTTTACTTTAATAACTTTTTAATCTTATTATTTACCATCATGACATGTCGCCTACGTTGCACGACACTTGGTGAAAAGTTGGAACGCCAAGTGTTGCTACCTCGTGGCCTGGCTAAAAGTTTAGCTTTATATATTAGTTACTAGTTTTGTGCCCGTGTGATGCCCGGGTTGTTTATTGAATTTAAAGATAAATTTTTAATCTATATGTCAAATTTAAAATTAACCATTGATACGTTTATTAATGTGCTTTTGACACGATCTGCTATCTAGTAGGCATGTAATGATTAATACTAATGTTGGTGGAAATGTTCGATTTAACACATTAAAAAAAAGAGCAAATAATAAATTAAATAAGATAAATGTTCAAAGCCCGTTGGGTTGACCCGAACCGTACCCAAAAATTTGTGCAAGCCGGCAAGGGTTGAACATTTCTTGATTCGTAATATGAAGTGACCCAATCTGAGATGACTCATGACCCGACCCTAATCGACAGGTTTATGTAGTAATAAAATTCAATTAGTTGTACAGTATATTATTTTAACCGATAAGTATATATTATAAATAAATGTTTTACGCTTTAAACTAATTCCTTCGCTCCAAAAAAATATTATGACATAAAAAATAAATTTATATGACTATTTTTTTAGAATTATAATCTAATAATTTTTTTGAATAAAATTATAATTCAATTTGTATCTCGGTATTTTATCGAAAATAAAATTATAAACTTAAAATTTTATCCTAAAATTCTATCCAAATAGAATTCTAAATTAACCTTTTTTTTTTATTTGAAAAAGTCTATTTAAATCTATATGCGACACTTGGCGAAAAGTTGAAAAGCCAAGTGTCGCGACAACGTGAGCTGGCTAAAAGTTTAGCTTTATATATTAGTTATATGATATGATTTTCCTAGCTTTGTATAAATACCCATTTTTGGGGGTAATTAGAGGAGAACTATTATTCTATTTTTCTCTTAATTAATTTTAGGAGAGCTACTCTCTCTAGGTTTAGATTGAAGTTAGAGTATTTTAGAGAGCGAAAGTGAGGGTTTCTCCATTGTTGATCTTGGATTTTGAAAAAGAAGCTTAATCAACCTCTTTGCAGACCTTCAACTTCAATCAATGAGCATCTCTTCACTCTGTTCTCTTTATCTTGCCATTTTATTCTTGTTTTAGTTATTAGTATTGCTTGTTAATCATGTTGATGCTTGGTTATTTATTAGTTAATCTTGTTATTATCATGATTAGTGAGTAATTTTTCCATTAAGGTGATGGTTGTGGTTTAGTTAAATCTTGAGCATGTTCTAGGGATTGGAGTTGATTTGTTTGTGATTAAAGTCTTTATATGCTTGATATTCTTCAATCTACTTGCAAAATGCATGTTGTTAGTTGATTGGGAGTGAATTATTGTTAGAAGATGCGATAGCGGACCTAGAAAGATTCATTTGTATCGATTGTTATTTGATAGCACCTCCTAGTACATGGTTCTAATGTGGAAGCATAGAGGCTATGTTAGGAGAAGCCAACTGACCCTGAAAGGTGGCTAGATTGGACCCCTTACTTTGATATTCAAGCATGTTTAGTTCATGATTAATTTAATCTCTATGCCTTTGCTATGCTTGAGTGGATGCTATTCCTAAACCATTTCCCTTAATGTTTATTCTTGTTTTAGCATTTTTTTAGACTTTAGTTTACTTATCTCCTATTCCGAACTAGATTAACTGTTGATAACATTTGGTGGTGTTTACTCGTTCCCTGTGGTTCGACCTCTATGCTTGCCTTATACTCGTATTAGGTTTGTTTAGGTTGTATAAATTATATTTGGTCTAGGGATAAGACACTTACCGACACATTTTTACCCTTGTCAAGAGGTCGAAATGGGGGATAGGGAAGGCAGACGCGACCAGGAAAATGGATGGAGGACGGTGAGGGGCGGGATCGCGATGGGATCGAAAGGGGTTTTCGAGGGGAGGGGGCTGGGATCGGTACGGGAGCGCGGCTCGCTTCGCTTTTGTTGCGGAGCTGGGTCAATGAGGGTAGGGATCATTCGCGACACCGGCACCAGAGCTGTTGTTAGAGGCTGGGTGGCTGGATTCGTGGGGCTGGGGATAGTTGTGGTGGCTTGGGTAGCTGGTGGGTGGTCTTATTATTTTTTCTTATAAAATATTTAATTTTTTAAACTTCTATTTTTTTTAACCAATCAAAAGCCGCCACGTGTCAAGTAACCTGTTATAATAGGTTACTTGCCCGGTTGGGACCATTTAAAGTGGATTGATATCAAAGGTGGGATTATTAATCTCTGGCGCTCAAAAGGTGGGATTGTTCCCATCAATTTTTCCTTTTTCATTAGGTAGTTTCTCACAAAATTTAGATTTTATTAGATAATTTCTAAAAAAAAAGTATTTTTTTTTAACTCCCATATATTTGCAATATCTTTAATAGTCATCAATGAATAAATTATATCTATCTTTGATTTATTTGTTCTTTTTGCAATAGTAAGGTTCCTTTGAGTATTCTAATGAATTTTTTACTTTAACTGTAATATTTTGATTCTAATTTTTTTTTTGACACAATATATTTCGATTATATTTATTAAGCATAGGTCTAAAAAATACATTTTATTATTTTTCACCAAAAGTCAAGATAAAATTAAACACCTAACATCAGGAAACACCATTGTTTGAAGACTATTCCATGATTTCAATCATTTAAGAGATGAAGAGTATTTAATTTGATAAAACAACCATATAACATCTATATGACTTAAGACCTTGGGCTAATTAAAGTTACAAGCTAAGAAATATACACAATTCGTGCATGTGCCTTTAATTTTTGAAAGAATTATGTCATTATTGATAATATTAAAAAAAAATACAATTAAATCATTATATATATATATATATATATATATATATATATATATATATATATATATATATATATATATATATATATATCAAATATATATTTTATTTATTGATTATCAATAATAATGACTTAAGACCTTAAGCTAATTAAAGTATATCTTTTTCTTAAGACAATTAGAGTATATCATTAATTATTGTCCATATCTTTAATTTTAGAAACATTAAAAAAAAAACAATTACATAATTAGGAAAAATATCATATATACACTACAATCCATAATAATAAGGGGTGATAAAATACTTTTATTAATTTTTTTGTCAAGCAAAAATTACCTTGATAATCAATAATTTTGTAATGAACATCCATCATGATATCAAAACTATATAATTTATTGATCAATAACTATTATTTATAAAATCAAAATTTATTTTAAAAAAATTGATATTTAATTAGAATTCATAACAAGATAATAGTTGAATAAAAAAATAAATATGTTGGTAAGATATGAAATAATATTTATATAGCATGGTTTTGCATAAAATAATAAAGTGATTTTAATAGCATGTACAAAGAAAATTTATTAGTGGGTTTAGATGTATAGCTTTAAAATTTTCATTTAACTAGGGGAGCCCATGCGCGCGATATAGCCAGACATCGTAGGGAAATATTATAGACTTTTACTGGACCTATGTAATATTATGACATTAGATGACAAAAATATGATTTGCACTTTCCTTGATAATATAAAATGGTAGGTGTTAGAAAATAGCATGACAATTCTAACATTTACACTGTAACACACTCACTTCAATATGAAAAGATAATAAGCATCACTAAAAAAAAAAAAAATTGCAACATTTTAAGGACGTCAGACACAAAATTGGTGATAAACATCACTTTTCAAATAAGAGTTTACCATTCTCTGCACTCCCAAATATTCACTCGAGATCATCTTCTTGTTTACTATCTCAACCTCTTAATCTAGATTATATATATTAAAGTTACAATAAATTATCAAGCATCTTCATAACGTATGGGAATTTATAGATTAGGGTTGTTTCAAACACGATTTTAAAATATTCCAGATTGGTTATTCAACAAATTTGTGTGGATGATCAATCTTTAGTACCCTTTTTACTCATAATAAGTACTCTAATTATTAGGTATTAATTATAATTGATTGAATGATACAAAATGAGTGTAGCAAATATGAAAAGAACTTTAATACAAAGTATTAGTTGCAGATGACCAAAATTGCTAAGTATATGCAATTATTTTATTATATAACATTTCTTAATATTATTATAAAAAAGATTTATATATTATAATTGTAACAAAACAAATATCGATTTCATTAATCAATATTACATAATTGTTATAATGATTTTATATATGTTTAAATGGTTTAAAATTAAAAATAAAATAACTATATATCTAATTTTAATATGAAAATAGATACAAAATTTTGGAATACCTAAATATGAAATACGGGCACGTGAATAATGAACCAATAGATTATAACACGTAAGTATTTATAGATTAACAAATTACATAAAAATTATTTATGATTTAACAATTTATATAAAACTTTCACTCTTTTTACGAAAGCTAAGATATACAAATCATGTAATGTAATCAATAAATATACTCCATCCCCATTAAAGTTCAACAACTCAACTTCAATAAACCTATGGTCATCCAAATATTTGGGTATTTCCTTAGCTAAGCTAACATTTAAATATAATATCTCTCCAACAACTTCTCTTAACTCATTAATAAACTCCTCATAATCTAAACTATTAATATTAAACATACTCTTATAAATTGCATATTTATTTTAAAAATCGATTTGTTTTTGCATTTAAAAAAAATTGAAAAAAAAATAGTAATTTAATGGAAAACCGAATAGAAAGGAAGAAAACCAGAAAATTATGACAAAAAGCAGAAGAGAGAGAAAGAGAGAGAAAATGAAGAAATAAAGATAAAAGAAAATGTATTGTTATGAAAAAACGGAGGAAGTGAAATTTCTTGAAATTTTTCATTTCTATAAAACATTATCAAGTCTCACATTATTTAATCAAAACACATCGGTATATTAAATTTCTACATTGATAAGCAAACAAATTTAAGAATTTTCTAAAAATTTTATTACAGAAATAACTTTCCATGAAATAAACGAGGCCTTAGTTTAATTAGTTTATTAAATAACGTGTCATAAAATTTATTATAATACACTATAAAAAAATGATGATCGAAGCTAATATATTAATACTGAAAAGAAAAAAAATCAAACGTGTCAATTATTTAGGAGCAGAGGGAGTAACTTTTGATACAATAATGTTTTGTATTTTAGTAATACGGAGTAATATTTGTCGATTTACCCTAATTTGAAACAATCATATACTTGTTAATTTACGATGTTTAATATTCAATACGGAATATAACGGATTGTTCATGCAATGTCATTTTTATATTTATGTAAAAAAAAAAACAAAAAAAAAACTCAAACTTTTAAATGTATTTATATTTTTTTTATTATTAAAGATAATATAGAAAAATTAAAAAGAATTACAAGGTACAATAAAATCGCTTACATGTCAAAAAAAAAAATTAAATTAAATTAAATTAAAACCCAACTAAAAAATTTATTTAAAAAAAAAACCCAACTTAAAAATAATTAATTTTGACTTCAATTCACATTAGAAACGAAAGGTATTTATAGTCTTGTACTACCCAAATGTTTCAAAAAAAAAGTATGGGGTACTACCCAAAAAAAAAAAAGAAAAAACAATAACTAAAAGAAAAGAAAATTAACTAACTAAATTAAAAAAAACATAAATTAAAGAAGAAGAAAAATTCTAATCAGTTTTTTTTTATATTTTTTTTTAGGAAATAATCAGTTTTTTGATCATGTTCAATCTAGTGAAATATGGTAATAGGGTATGCGGAAATCAAACGCCTTTTATTTACACACCCAATCCAAAAAAAAAAAAACACACCCAATCCATTCCGGACTTTTTATTTTTTGTGATTATGTTCATAGTAGTTGTGATATTTGTAATAAAAATTAATTGTATTAATTATTTTGTCTGATGATCAAATTAGCTTAGTTTATACGAGTAAATATATTTTTTTTTTTCATGTAGCCTTGACTGATTTGTAAATTGTAAGTGGAGAACCTCCCTGGGTTGTGTACATTAGACAAATGTTCCACAAGAGCGGTACATCAGATTGTCAGAGAAAATCAAGAAAATGAAAATGGACTATTTGTGCGCAACAAGACAAAACTCATTAATGTTCCACTATAATCTCTCTCCAACAACTCCTCTTAACTCATTAATAAATTCTTCATAATCTGAATTTTAAATATTAAATTTACTCCAATAAACTATATATTTATTTTGAAAATAGATTTATTTTTTCATTTTAAAAAAAAATTGAAAAAAAAAACAGTAATGTAATGGAAAATCGAAAACAAGGAAGAAAACAGAAAATTATGGCATCAAAGTGAAACCAAAAGAGAAAGAGGGGGAGAAAGAGGAGAGGAAGAAAGAGATAGAGGAGAGAGAAAGTAAAAAAAGAGTGTATTGTTGTGTAAAGTCCCTTACTACAGTAGCATTTTGGAAGTTGTACAAATTAGTAATTTTCTATTTTCTTCCTTGTTTTCGATTTTCCATTAATTAATTTATCACTACAAGAAGAAATCACAAAAAAAAATGACATTATTTAATGTAGATATAATCAGTTATTAATTAATTACGGTCGCAAAATACTCTCTTAAGCTTCATTCTTCACTTGTTCGTACATGATCAAGCATAGTGACCTTATCAACCAACATGGACAGTAGGTCATTTGTAAACAACGCGTCAATTGCTTGGATGCCGGAATTATCACTCGCAACTTGCATACGCAACAACCGGTGTTGACCCTACATTGACCAGAAAGTGAAGAAGTTGTGGTGGGAAGATCATAATGTCTCCCTTATGTAATGTTTTTTTAGTATGTCGTGTATGTTATTTGAGTCGATAAACCCACCAATTATGATTGAACCTGCCCTAATAATGGCCTCTACTTTATCTTGATCGTATTCAAGTGCGCTTTCTGACTAACATGCAATCAATAGGATTAACCCTAAACCTGTTTATCTATGTTGGTTGAATATTAATGCACAAATAAATCTATTATTGGCGATCACTTGAATTATAATCAAATTAACCCTTAACAAGATTCATAATTATCTTATTAAGCATGATTACAAGTACAAATTCCCTTTAAACATGCATAAAAGGCGTGATCAAGCAATAACAATAAATATAATCAAGCAACATAATAATAATCATAATAATTATAAGAATAATCATAATCATAATAATAATAATTAAAATAATAATAATCATGTTAAAGCATAATAATAGCAAGATCCTAGGCATGATACTAACAAGATTTATGACAAACCCTAGCATGTCACTAAATAATAAAGATCAAATATATAGCCCTAACATGATACTAACATGATATTAGGAAGAACATAAGAAGTATCGCAGGAATCACAATTGTCATATTTGATATTAGGAACCTTTTCCCTAAACATGATACTAGCAATCATTGTTGTCATTCAAAACATCAAGTATCCTAACATGATACTAGGAATCATAACAATAACCTAGACATGATTTCTATATCATAATATCAATAAATCAATTAAAGCACTTACTTGGATGCCTCGTACCTCTTTCTAATAACAAAATACACACGTTAGTAACTTCAAGGAAAATAAAAATCAAACAATTAAATTAATTAAATAATTGAAAGAGAGATTTGGGACCAAACCCTCAGAAATTAAAACCTTTCACGTCTAGGGCGAAGACAACTTCGAACTTGGCTAGGTGTGTCTAGATCTTGTGAATGCGGAATTTTGTAGAGAAAGCTTGAGAGAGAGAGAAGATATCAAGAGAATCTTGAAAACTAGAGAGAATAAGAAAATTAATTGTTGTTGATGATTTTTTGATGATGGTAAACGGAGATTTTGGAGGCTATTTATAGAGAAAATCAGCCGAATGGATAAAATAACGAATCAGAGTTTCGAAGAGAATAAAACGACTTAGCGCCATACGCCAGACATCATCGCCAGGCGCTAAGGCTAGCGCCAGACGCCAAGCATTAGCTCCAGGCGCTAATCCTGTCGCCAGGCGCTAGAAAACAATTTCACGCGTTTTCTTAATTTTGATAAAATTTAGCCGTACAGAAGGGCAAAATTATATTTTCCTTAAAAACACTTCTTTTAAACTCATTAAAACTCTAAAAAGTCAACTAAAGTCAATTTATCAATGCTAATTAAATTAGGAATGAAAAGAACCTTCTAGAAGAATCTATAAAACTATAATCAATTCTATTTGCATTAGGAAAGATAAATCAATATTAGGCTCTCCTCTATATCATTGGGCCGCATATAAAGATCAAACCGGGTCCAGTTTAGTAATTTGGCCATAACTTCCTCATTATTCATCGGTATTGGGCTTATAATATATCGTTGGAAAGTTCTTTTAGAACCCGACCCAACTACACTATTATTGGACCCTTTTCATGGACCAGACCAAACTAGATTGGCTGTTTTCTAAAAATAGGTTTTCAAAAACAGAGAGAAAGAAAAGAATTAAAAACTAACCGCAACACTAGACTTTCCACACTTTCACTTCATTCGATTATGATTCGACGTGAAAGGTATTCATAACTGGGTTTGGTTTTGGGGAGACACAAATGGGTGTCTACAATTACATGTCAACTTTTATTTATACGTTATCAAGATATGTTGTACATAACTCTATGATTTGATTTGTATTCAGTTACGACCCATTCAGAGGCGTAGAAGATACATATTGGTTATAGTGATATTATGTGCACACTTTAAGATAAATCTTGCCAATGTTTACTTGAATATTTACACATGAAGGTAGATTATTTGATCGGTTCCAATATTAATTTAGATATGATACATGGCAAGATAGTGCAGTTGATAATTTTGAAGAGCATAAGACATTGATGAAATAATATTGTGAGGGATACTCTACAAGTGAAATAGATATCTGGATTATATAATATGCATGGCCAAAAATATGAGCAAATTATATGGAAGAAGCATTCTAATGTAATTACTTATAAACTTGCGAATAGTACATACAAGAATTTTTATGATACCGGTATACGATGAAACCGATATACTTTTGCATATGCACTTACTAATGGACTTGTGAAGAGGGGATCTGAATTATACGTCCATTTTTATGTCGACATAATTATGATAATGAGAATGAGCTCATGGACCTGAAGTCCAACAATATATGGATTTTAAAATTCACATTGTACAATGTTTTGCATTTTTTTAGTCTTACATTCATATGCATGTTTAGGAAGGATATATACATCGTTTGTCATATATTCATACATATCATTATATAATTTTGCTTTATTTATATATCCTTACATTTCATATTGCATTAACACATTGTTTATTATTGTTTTCTAATTATGAATTTTGATATAAATGAATATAGACGCAAGTTATAGTATGAATAATTTGCAAGCTTTATAAAAGTTTATTAAAAGAAGATTCAAAATCCATAGGGATAATGATGTTCTTATAGCATGCTATGAACCATGCATATGCTATTAAGAAGAGTTCTTGAAGAACTTATACATATATTTATATGTCTATCTTTCAAATTTTACTTTAGAATATTGATGAGATTTTTTAAAGAATAAAACTCTTACAGATTTTTTTTGACTAAGTAGATAACATCTGAGCCTGAAGTTTGAGCATAGCTAAGTTGGCGTGAAAAGTATTATTTCTGAATTTGCAAGACCAATTTAATATTCAATATAAAATGTGTACAATTGTACATAAGTGCAATGACATACTTATTTGTATAATTACATCTTGGTCCCGGAGGACCAACGACGATGCAATTAGATCGATGCTTTACATTATCGATTCCAATTTGACGATGATATGAATGATATAGATATGATTTAAGAGGATAGTGTATCATCAAATATTCATAAATATCAAATATTGATAAACTTTTAACTACTAATGACCTCCAGAATAAGGTACAAATCAAATATATATATATATATATATATATATATATATATATATATATATATATATATATATATATATATATATATATATATATATATATATAAAAGAACCGTAACCTATGTTTGTATGAGAAAATGTGTTTTATGTAAAATGAGGTTATTATCAAGATACACGTATTTGACATTTCAAGAAAAACATTGGCTCTTACATCATTACATTATTCTACGTGTATTATTCTCATAAGTTAGATGCAATGAAGACAATTGAACAATTCAAGTGAAGATTTTAAAATTCAAGTTAAATTTTGGAATATCAACTGTCCGTGAAGATTTTGCTGCTACACAGAAGAAGTTGTGTTAATATTTGACTAATTGCATTGAAGATATGAAGTGATGTAAAGTACAGGGGGAGAAAAAGGGGAGAAAATACACGCTACACTCCTTTTCCCTTAACTATGGTTTTGTCCAACTGGGTTTTCCTAGTAAGGTTTTTAACGAGGTAGCATCTCAAGCGTATTATGAAGAATGATGTACTCTTTTTTCTTTCACTAGGTTTTTATCCCACAGGGTTTTTCCTAGAAAGGTTTTAACGAGACACAATCTTCAATAATGGACATCCAAGGGGGAGTGTTATGAAATATAATAATGTATGTCCATTATGTAAACCATTGTAACCTCCTGGGCATTATTACTTTCCTAAGAAACCTCTTGTAACTCCTTTTAGCTTTATTGTTTTCCTTTGTAACTCTTCATTATTATGACTCTTCATTGCTTTTGGAGAGTTACTATTTCCTCAAGTGTACATATATAGGCATTGCCTAATGAAGAAATGAACTAAGATTAACATCTACATCTTCCTCTTGTATTCTACTATTCTTTCTTTCTCGCTATTTTATACTCTGTAACATGTGTATCTTCTCTCTATTATTACGTAATTTTTCATCTTCCTATTCAATCGGTTGAATTATTGGTTTCAAGTTTCAACCACAAAGTCACTGACAATCTTCAAAGGTATTTTTCAATTTTAATTTCAATTGTTTTATAAGGTTTTGATTGGTTTTAGATTTTAAGGTATTATCCTTTTTAAATTTTAGGGTCTGGGTATTCATCTATTTTTCCTAAATTTGATTGGATTTTGAAAGAAAAAAATATAGTAGATAATTGAAGTGAATGAAGAACCAGAAACACTATAAGCGAGGGAAATATACCAACTTCCGAGCACTACCCCATGGAAGCCCCTCATGTCTCTTTCTATTCTTTACATTTGATCATTTCATGAATATTTGTCACTGACTTTGTGGTTTGTCCAGTTAAGCGCTACCACAAATCCGATCAAAAGGTACTTTAATTTTTTTCCTATACGATTTTTAGGATTTTTATTTATGATCTTTAGATTGTACTTTGGTTTTGATTTTGGGGATTGTAGAATTTTACAAAGGTGACTTTCAACATTGCTATTAGATTCGTTGTTATGAGATGCAAAGGACTTTTAAATTTCGATTATAATTTTGGGATTAAGAGCGTAAAATGAGACTCCACAACTTTAAAAGATGCAATTTTTCAAGGTACATGTTTTTTCAAGGGAGTAGAATGCCTTTGTGCTTAGGCTCTGGATGTATATTCTATATTTGAAGGAATGAGGTGTGAGTAGTTCTCTTATCAATCCTAACCTACCTTAAAGGTTTTTTGTTACTTGTTAAAAGAGAAGATACCACTTTTCTAGTGAGATTATGATATGATGCATCCTAATAATGCTATATGCTCTACATCTAATGAGTATCAGCTTAATGATTTACTGTATTTCTTTGTATTGTCGAGTTGAATTAAGCCGAGCTCAAGCTTGCCTGCATTAGATAACTCAACTCTTCTTACATTGGGTTTAATTAGAGAGTATTAAAAAATAAAAAATAAATCCCCTGGACCAATATACAAAGAGAGGAAAAAAAAAAAGCTACTCCGTATTTTATTATTTTGGATTTTTACATTGGGTTCAAGCTACCAAACATTATATTAGATGATCATATTAGACTTAACAGAAATACTAAGTATAAATGTACGTTGCATTGGATTTGAGCAAAATCCAAACTCAAAACTAAAATTTAACACCTAAGAGTCCTAACTACTCATAGGGTACCCAACAACAAATTGATGCAAAATTCCATTATTCCTCTGTTTGTTTCTCTTTGTTTTTCAGCTTGTAATATATATATATATATATATATCAAAATTTTATTCTAGAGAATCATCTAGACTCTATAAGAAAAGCATGTAAATGCTATTTTTTACTCTTTAAAATACATAAGAAAAGGTTAAGTATATATGATTTTGAACTTAATAGTCGATTATTACTCTTTCTAAAGGTTCGTTGTATTAATTCTTACCAGTTTCAAGGTATTTAAAGATTGCATAAGACATTTTACGTGTGTAGGGAATATTTCAAGCATTACCCCAAGCTTGAATCCCACTGTGATCATACACTAAAGTACGGTGGCGTCCAAAGGGAAGTAGCTAGAGCAAAAGAGTGGTCAACAAGTTTTAGGAACTTGTAAACCGTTCACAGGGTGAAGGTTACACCCCTTAACGATCCAGGAGATCGTTAACTCCAACAGTTCTGGAACCAAGACTGGAATTTTAGGGATGAGGGTACAAGTTCAACCTAAAAGAGATTGAACCTGCCCTAATAATAGGCCTCTATTTTGTTCTTCTCGTATTCATGTGCGCTTTCTGACTAACATGCAATCATTAGGTTTACCCTAAACCTGTTTAACTATGTTGGTTGAATATCAATGCACAAACAAAACTATCATTGGCGATCACTTGAATTATAATCAAATTAACCCTAAACAAGATTATTAATTATCTTACTAAGCGTGTTTACAAGTACAAATTCCCTTTAAACATGCATAAAAGGTGTCATCAAGCAATAACAATAATATATTAAGCATCAAGCAACATAATAATAATCATAAATCATCATAAATTATAAACATTAAATAATCATGTTAAAGCATAATAATAGCAAGACCCTAGGAATGATACTAACAATATTAATAACAAACCCTAGCATGTAACTAAACATCAAAGATCAATGCTTTAGCCCTAACATGATACTAACATGAATATTAGGAAAGAAAATAAGGAGCATCACATGAATCATAATAAGCATATTTGATGTTATAACTTTACCCTAAACATGATACTAGGAAGATCAAAAACACCCTAACATGAAATTAGGAATCATAAAAACAGCCTAGACATGATTTTTATATCATAATATCAATGCAAACAATTAAAGCACTAACTTGGATGTCTCGCACCTCTTTCTAATAACAAAATACACGCGTTAATAACTTCAAGGAAAATATAAAACAAACAATTAAATTAAATAATTGAAAGAGAGATTTGAGACCAAACCCTCAGAAATTAAACCTTTCACGTCTAGGGCGAAGGAAACTTCGAACTTGGCTAGGTGTATCTAGTTCTTGTGAATGCGCAATTTTGTATGAGAAAAGGCTAGTTTAGAAAGAGAGAGAGAGAGTAATCAAAAATTTCTTGATGAGAGTTGGTCATTGAAAACGGAGGTTTTAGGACGCTATTTATAATGAAAATCAGCCGGATATGATAAAAAACGAATAAGAGTTTCGAAAAGAATAAAACACGACTTCAGCGTCAAAACACACGCTTGTAGCCAGATGACAAGGCTGTCGCTAGACGCCAGGTCTGTCCCCAGGCAACAGACGTGTTGTATGGCGCTGCAAACCAGTTTTCCACGCGTTTTCTTATTTTGATAAAATTTAAATGTACGAGAGGGTAAAACTGTAATTTCCTTAAAAATACTTCTTTCATTCTAATTAAAGTCAATTTATCAATGCTAATTAAATTAGGATTCAAAAGAACCTTCTAGAAGACTATAATCAATCCTAATTGCATTAGGAATGATAAATCATAATAAGCCCGTCTCTAGATTATTGTGCCGCATATAAATAATAATCCGGGCCCAGTTTAGTAATTTGGCCATAACTTCCTCATTTTTCATCGGAATTGGGCTTATAATATATCGTTGGAAAGCTCTTTTCGAGCCCAATCCAACTACACCATTATTGGGCCCTTTCCATGGACCAAACTAAACTGGATTGGTTGTTTTCTTAAAATAGGTTTTCAAAAACAGAGAGAAAGAAAAGAAATAAAAACAACCGCAACACTAGACTTTCCACACTTTCACTTCATTCGATTATGATTGGACATGAAAGGTACTCATTACTGGGTTTGGTTTTGGGGAGACAAAAATGGGTGTCTACAGAAGCCCCCACTTTGACTGAGTTTGGAGAAACTCAAGTCTCGAAAACAAAAGTCAAAGTAGCGATAGGGACGAAGAATGATTCAGAACGTTCTGCGATCCCAAATCATTCTTGTAACGCCGATACCTGCAAACTAGAGTTAGTTAAAAACAGATAAACGAGTTAAGAAACACGTATCTTGCACCGTTGAGCACACGTCTCTAAAGTAATCGATTTGTGTTGCATTTTGCTGTTGTTGACAACCCTCCACAAGCTAGGGAACGTCATCCTGTTGTTTCTATTTTGACGATCTTCTGCAAGGTAGAGAATACCGCCTGAAGACTGCTACGCCTGTAACTGCCTCCAATTCCGCCATGATAGACTTCTACAAGCTAGAGAACCCTATCGAAGATTGCTTCGCCTGAAACGACCTTCTAGTGCTTTGTGACCATCTTTCGCAAGCCAGGGAACAGGATCGAAGATTGCTTCGCCTGAAAATATCTTCATTTGTTGCGCCAATACTCTGAAGAGTATCATCGGAGACCAACGCCTGTCGATCCTTTGCTTTTGCTATGCCAGTGCGTCGGCGCTTTGCTGCTTTTGAACCAGTATGTCGGTGCTTCTGAATTATGAACCAGTATGTCGGTGCCTTTGCTGTATTGCGAACCATTATATTGGTTCCTTTTACTAATGAACCATTATGTCGGTGCCTTTGCAGTGAGCCAATGTTTAAGCACTTTAAGCTAAGTGAGACGATCATTTATCAAGTCGATCACTTAATTGTGATTGTAACCGAGTCGATTACTAAATCATGTCATATTGCTTATAGGGGCTAACTGGCATACCAAGGAACCCAAAATTGCTGTACGAGATCGAAACGACCATTCTAAGTGGCTTCGAACTCTGTCGCCGCTGGCGCCACGATTTTGCTCTGTCGCCAGGTGACAGAGCTGTCGTTTGGCGCCAAAATCAAGAATTCCGTATAAATCCCCTTTTCTTCTCCATTTCGCTGCTACTGCTCTTCTTTCTTCGAGTTTCGTCGCGAGAATTCAATTTGCTCAAGCTTGCTTGTTTATCAAAAAAATTCACTCAAATTTGTTGCAAATCAAAGCTTTGTTCATCTACTTTCCCGATCCATGTAAGTTTTCCTAAACTCACTCGAATTTGGATGAATTTTTCACATGTTTATTCACGAATTTCTTGAAAATTCAAAACTTATATTGCTCAATTTGCTTTGGTTGTCAAATTTTATGCCATGAAATTGCTTTATTATGTTTGTATATTTCCTTGGGAGTATTTTGAGACTTGTTTAACTCAATTTGGTGAAGAAATGAACAATTCACCATTGTTGGACCCCTTAAGGTCGGGAAAACATTGTGGTTCGTTCTTGATGTTTTTGCTAGCAATTCTTGTCCAATTTGTCACAATAATTATCATAGTATTGCAAGAAATTGTTTGGATGCTTAAAAAATGCCATATATGCTTGAATAGAAATTGTGCTCTGTTTTAGTACTACGTACTCTGTTTTTTTGCGAACATAGTATCATGCAGCTAGGCGAACCTTAGATACTATAGAGCCTTAATTTTCATCAATTTTGCACAATGTAGTATGGCTAGACAACGAGGTTTGGGTTCACGGTCCTAAGATACGCGACGGAAGCATGAGCCCGTTGAGGAGGACGCCGACACGTCTATTTCTCCTGGTCCCTTCCCCGAGTGGGATGAGCGGACATTGTACTTTTCCCCTGACCACCACATTTCTGAGAGGGTGCGTCACGGGATTATTACTGGTAGGACACGTTGCCACGGCTCGGGCAACGACACCCTAGGTAAGCTGTACCGCACGTTCTTCAACGTCGACGAGGGTTTGCGGCTTCTCTGGGAGTCTTGTGGGCTAACTGCCCTGTTTCAGGCCAGGCAGGCCATGAGCTCTTTTGACAGGGGTCACTACGCAGTTCGTGCTCTAGTGGAGTTCTTCTGGGACACCACCAACACTTTTAACTTTCCTTGGGGTGAGATGATGGTCACCCCAGCCGACTTCAGTCTCATCTCGGGACTGGAGTTTAGTTTTGTCGCGCTGCCGTTCGACAGCAACATGAGCGTCTACTATCCTGAGGTTGACGAGCTGCTGGGTCCGATTGCTGTTCGAGCCCATGCTAAGGTAGAGCCATCACGATTCAGCTCCAAGTGTATTCGCCGGTCTACTCTGGCCGCAGCTTTCGAGGATGATGCGACTACCCGAGAGTAGCGGGTGCGTATCTTTGCGCTTATTTTGTTGTCAGGGACATTTTCCCCTGACAAGGGTAATAAGGTGCTGCTTTACTACCTTCCTGCTATCCGTGATCTTTAGCTGATCGGGACTTATGACTGGGCCAGCTTGGCCTACGCCAACTTTCTGCGTGCCTTGCGAGACTCCTGTCGACACCGGTCTTATACGGGATACATCGCTCTTTCAGGCTTCTGAAGAATCGTAGAGGTATACTTCGTCTTTTACAGAGTTAGCCCTAAGCTCTTTGTTAGCACTTGATGATATTTTTTTTTTATCTTTTGTTGATCTTGTTCTACGAGTACTTTCCTTCACTCGCATCGGCGAGTCCATCACCACGCGAGTTCCCTGTGGGTGCCTGTTGGGGAGGCCGTTACAGCCGGGCGACTACCACCCATGTTCGAGAGCAGATGCTTTCGGTATGATCTTTTGCATAGTTAACCATCTTTGTATTGCTTTTTGGTAGATCTTTATCTCATAGGCATTCTTCGCAGGAGCCTGAGGTGCTATACCGGCCATGGGGCGGTTTGGTTATCCCTGGCTAGCTGCACAGTACACTGCTGAGCGTTGCTACTTCCTAGGGACATATGGGGCAGCGGCATACCTAGGAGAGAGAGTTGTTATTCAGCACTCTTCGGAGATTCTTGTCGTCCCTGCTCCTCTGCCACGTCACTTGTTCAATGACGTGAGGCTGCTCAGCATGTTGGAGAGGTCGCCTGTTGGTACCCCTTGGCAATCTCATGCGATCCCAAGGCGGTGCTACGAGGAGGAGCTGCTGCCGTTGTTAACTCCGGCCCCTGTTCTATCTGAGGAGGCAGCGGTATGATGTTTATCTTTTACCTTTTGCTAAGTAGCCCCCAAGTGACATTTTATTCACTTTGATATACTTTTCGCCAAACTAAGCCTACTGAGTTCGTTCCCCCTTGTATGTCCATCCACTACCAGGGGACATACGGGCCTATCGAGGAGATGATTCCTCCGGCTCCCGAGGATCAGCGCTTTGTGGAGCGATCTATCCCTCGCCACCAGTCTCGGGTGAGTTATTTATTTGATATTTGTTCATATTTGTCTTGTATTGTGACTTATTTTATTTCTTTGACAGTTCTCGCGCGAGATAGTTACGGCAATAAAGAGGTGTATAGACGCCTTCCGGGGCCAGCTTGTGCGAATGAGGAACGTGTCTTCCTGTCGTCGCGACGGCGCTATTCAGGAGGTAGCTTTTCTTTTTATTTTTGCATTGTTTATATTCCTATTCTCATTGCTTCTGACTTGGTTTCTTCTCGCAGGGACAATCTATTCCTTCCCATACCCGGACGAGACCTGAGGTTCGGAGAGAGTCGGCTAGTTCTAGCTCGAGGCGTCGCCGCACTAGTTCGGGCGGTCGGGGTGTTCGATCTGACGCTGCTCGGACCGAGGCAGTGGAGGGATCGGGCTCTTCATCTGAGGGTGCACCTGCTGGGTCGATAGGCTAGGGAGAGGCAACTTCGGCTCCAAGAGGTGGTGGGATGTACGAGGTCGGCTTGTCGTTGCAGCAGCCTCCACAACCTCAGCCTCAGCCTCTGTTGATTCATGACTAGGGCGACCTTGGGTGGACGGGTCCTGAGTTGAGTTTCCCCCCTCCTGGAGAGACTGGAGCTGGTGGGGAGCATACTCCTCGTTCTGCGGCACAGTTCTTTGATATGATGAACATTCCTCATCATCTGCGTCCTCCAGCGCCGTAGTTGTATACCTGTGTTGTTTATTTATTTTGACTTTTTGTAGGACTTTGCCTGATTGACTCACTTGTTAGACATATTTGTATATACATATTATTACCTATTATGACTGTATTATTTTTGCATTTATTTTTCATTTTTATGTGCATATGTGTGTGTGCAAAACAAATGTGATAAAATTGTGATTAATTTTTGCGCCAAAATTTTCCATCGTTTTTATTATTAATGGAGGGTATTCGACTTTCTCCCCCAAAAGAAAAAATAAAAAATAAATTGGACTTGCAACAAACCTAAAATTTAATTAAGTCTGAATAAATCCAAAAAAGAAAAAATTGGAGGAAAATATATGAAATTAATATGTAAGGGTATTTGTAGAAAGGGATAAGATCGTAAAGTCATTGTACGAATTCGAATCATAGCCAGAAAAACTTGGTTTAGACAGCACGTTGAGGAAATGCTGCAGCGCCACGTGTCGCCACGCGTTTTGTGCTGGCGCCTAACGTTGCTGCTATCGCCAGGCAACAGGGTCGTCGTTTGGCGCTGCAATGTGCTGACTCCAAATCTTTTCCGGAGCAAAACTGCATCGATTTTGTGCATAAATAGCCCCCTAATCTGCCGAATTTCTTCATAATTTCAACAGATTAATCATAGTCTTAGCTTCTTAAAAATAATCATGTCTTTAGTTACTAAGAGTTTTACCAATTTCACCCGTGAATGGTGTCGGTCTTTAACTGCTAAAGAGAGAAAAGAACTTGACTTTTTTCACATGGGAGGTATTTATGGTGTTAAGGGGGTAGATCTTGATATAGATTTTATTCATACCGCCTTAGAATATTGGGACACACATACACATTGCGTTAGACTAGGGTGTGATGAAATTAGCCCTTTATCGGAAGAATTTGGTGCCATCCTAGGCTTCCCTTCATTAGATCTTGCGGTAATCCCTGGAATAAATGAACATTATCATAAATATTTTGAGCGTTTCTTTAATTTAAGAGACAAATATTGTAGATGGTAGTGTAGTTAATTTAAAAGAATTTGCACGCCATTACTTTGATAGACCTTATTCTGAATCTTTTCATGTTTATATAAGAAGGGCATTTCTTTTTTGCATGCTTAACCAACATCTTCTCACTAGTGGTAGAACTAATGAAGGTCAAGCAATTATATTAACTGTTTTGGAGCAAATTGAATCTGGAAGAAATCCAATGTCGTTAATTGTTGGAGAGACTATGCTTAGTCTTGATGAATTAAAGAAAAATCCAAAAGCACCTTTTCGGGGCCCTCCAATTTTATTACATGTAGAAAAATAATATTTTAAATTACAGAAATCAAAAAGACATTTTTGTATAGTAATATTAATTTGTTTGCATTGAATTTTTTGTAGATATGGCTAATGGAGAGGCTAGAATTAATTAGTCCTCCTGAAAATATTGAAAAATATACTCCAAATTGCTTTGTGAGGCGAAAGAAACACTTCTCTAAGATGGGGCGCCATGAGTGGATTAAAATCTTTGCCTCTTACAACTTTGTTATTAAGTGGGTCATCCCTTGTTAGAAAATAAAGAAGATGGTTGGTGTCAACAAGCAACCTTTCCGTCGTCTTCCAAGCTTAACCAAGATGACTTTTTATTATCCCTGCAAGGTAAAAAGACAGTACGACCTACTTCAAACAATTCCTTCTGGGGATCTTCGTCGTCCCTATGAATTCCCTGTTTCACAAGAAGTAGATAGAGTTGACACATATTAGAGCGCTAGACCTTTATGGGAATTGATTACCCAAAAGGTTCCTCCTTCCTTGCCCAATGACGTAAAGAGATGGCTTCTTAATGAGCCTTCAAAGGACATAAAGAAAAATCAGAGTAGAACCGATGTGAAGAATTGTCAAAGTGACAAGGTGATTCCTGTTAAGGAGTGCTTGGGTGAAAAGATTGAATTCAAAACACCTGTGATGCCTAAGAAGAAAGACTCTACAAAGGATAAAGGGAAAAGAAAAGCTGACACTTCAAAAAAGAAAGTTTGGGTAGAAAAGAAGCATGGAGTTCTAGCTAAGGGAGAAACCATTTATTCTAAAATTGAATGTAGGTCCTCTAAAGGGTGCCTAGTAGCTAAAGTCATGGATGATGAAGAGAACTCAGATAAAAATTTGAAGCATTGCTTAACTTCCAATTTATTAGACTTAGGTTTAAATTTAAAGTTAATTTGTTTTATTCAGCTTTTATTTAAATTCCATCAATTATGTCATTTTTATTTAATTTTATTAATGAAATTTCAGCTTTTTGAATCAACTTCTTTAAATCTAATTTATTAAAGCAATGAAAACAGATTATTTATTTTCTGGAAATTTTTTTGAGTACGAAAGTCGAAAATTTTCCGAAAAACACCAAAATTTTCTCAGGTATTCCCAGAAGAGCAGTGCCTCTGATTTGCAGCTGTCGCCAGACGTTGCCGTGTGTCGTCCGGGGACAGGCGTTGTCGCCTTGCGCTGCAGTCTATCGGCCGGCGACATGCTTCTTTCTGCGACGCTGCTGTGCTGTCGAAAATTAAAGTGGTCGTACCCTGTAAAGGGTTGCCTACGTATCATTTCCTAAGGAATCAGGCCGAACGTAGCTCTCTTGGGTATCCTACTCAAGTAATTATGGGTAGTACTTTTTAGTTGGTCAAGGTTCGTCATGTTCGAGAACTCATTGCCATCCATATCAGTTAGTTTTGCTGCACCTCCTGATAGGATTGTTTTGACAATATAAGGTCCAGACCAATTAGGCCTAAATTTGCCTTTGGATCCAAAACATTTTTCCTTAATGCTTTTAACACCAAGTCTCCTACTTTGATGTTTCTTGTCTTGACCTTTTTATTAAAATTTCTAGCCATACGGGTTTAATAGCATTGGGTATGATGTAGAGCCTCTAGTCGCTTTTCATCAAGTAGAATTAGCTCTTCATACCTTGCTCTAGTCCACTCGACTTCATCGAGTTTACTTTCTAATACAATGCGTAGAGATGGTATCTCTAGCTCTACAGGTTGTACGGCATCCATTCCATAAACTAGAGAGAATGGCGTATTTCCTGTTGATGTGCAAACTTACGTGCGATAACCCCAAAGTGCGAAATGGAGTTTTTAAGGCCAATCCTTGTAATTTTCTGTCATTTTCTCGATGATAGTCTTTAGATTTTTATTAGCTGCCTCAACAGCTCCATTTGCTTGACACTACAAGAAATGAGCCAAATACCGATGGCCAAAAACCATCGGTAAAAATACCAAAAACCATCGGTATCACGTTTACCGATGGCTACCATCGGTATTTGGCCAACGGAGAACCATTCATCGGGAAAACAAGAAATACCGATGGCTTTACCGATGGCAAGACAACGTCGAATTTTTTAAAAATAACGATGGCAAAAGCCATCGGTGTTTTTTCCCGATGGTTAAAAGTCATCGGTATTTTCGATTTACCGATGGCAAAAAACCATCGGTAATTTCTATTTAAAAATTAAAAAATATATATTACCCACCACCCCCCCCCAAATACCCCTGCCCCTACCCCTACCCACCCCATACCCAAAATCACCTACCACCACCCACTGCCGCCCAGAATACCACCCATTTCACCCCCAATTAACCCCATTTCGGCACCAAACACCCGAATACCACCACCACCCAGTGCCACAACAAACACCGCCCTACCACCACCCAGTGCCACCAAAAACACCGCCCTACCACCACAAACACCGCCCTACCACCATCCATCGCCGCCCAAAAACACAAAACAACCATGCAAAAAAATAAAAATCAACCAAAAAAATTAACCAAAATTCAAATTTCAACTAAAAACAACCCACAAAATCAACCACTTACCAAAAACGAAATCAACCACATATCAAGAACAAAATCAACTAAAAATACAAATCAACGAAAAAAAAACCCACGAAATTGTAAAAAAAAAAAAACGAAAATAAACATGAAATCAACCAAAAACGAGCTTACTTTAAATTATTATGGTAGAATTTCATCTACTTAAGGTCTAAATGGTCAAATTCGACCATAAAACTCCAGATCTAGAGTTGTCGAATTTGACCAAAAAGACCAAAATACCATCAAAATACTTACAAAAAACCCATGGATCAAACCTAAACGAAGGAGAGAAATAGATGAGGAAAAGATGAGAGAGAGGAGAATAGATTTAAATGAGAGGAGAGAGAAGAAGAGAAATGAGATGAACAAAGAAGAGAGGAGGAAAGAGAATTGAGGAGGGAGAGTAGAGAAGAAGCGGCTGAGAAGAAGAGAATAAGGGATTGGAGCGTTCCTTAGGGTTTATTTCAATTATCTGACCTTTTCGGGTTTTTTTTTTCAAAAAATATTTACTGATGGCTTTTAGCCATCGGTAAAATACCGATAGTCTAAAGCCATCGGTATTTATTGTTTACCGATGGCTTTTGACCATCGGTAAAAATAAATTTAATTTTCTTTTTTTTAAAAAATATTTACCGATGGATAGAAGTCATCGGAAAAAATATACCGATGGTTAAGCCATCGGTATTTCTCAAAATACAGATGGCCTGATAAAACCATCGATAAATTAAATTTTTACCGATGGCTTTTAATGGCCATCGGTTCTTCCCATCGGTAAACGAGCTTATTCTAGTAGTGTGAGGTCTATAAGGGGAAGAATGATGGTGTTGAATGCCATATTTCTGTAACAATTCTTCACATTCAGCTTGAAAGTGAGTTCCGTTGTCACTTATCATCTCATGTGGGACTCTGTATTGACAAATGATATTCCTTTCGATAAAGAGTGATACATGTTTTGCAGTGAGTTTAGCATATGATTGTGCTTCAACCCACTTTGTGAAGTAATCAATTGCTACTAGGATGTATTCGTGACCTCCTGTCCCAGGAGGGGTAATTTTACTAATGATATCAATTCCCCATGTAGAGAATTACCATGGTGAAGTGTAGGTGTAAAGTAGAGATGGAGGAACATGTTGTAAATTAGCATAAATTTGGCATTTAGGGCATCGTTTTACATATTGATGACAATCCCTATTCATGGTAGTCCAATAGTACCCTTCTCGCATTATCTTTTGGATTAGCATTTTTCCATTAACATGGGTTCCACAAGTGCCTTCGTGGACTATCCTCATAGCTCTTTGGGCATCCTTTTTCCCTACACATAAGATAGCTCGACCCTTAGGTACCCTTTTATGAAACTCGTTGTCTATGAGTACGTATTGGGAAGCCAAGAGTCTTAATGCTCGTTTTGCTCTTTTGTAAGCATGAGGAGAGTATTCTCCTTTGGTGACATAATTAAGTATATCCGTATACCACGGTTCTTCTTCTTCTTCATCATCATCTTGGATCACTTCATCATCTTCTATGGCTTGAATATAAGCCGACTTGTGCCTTTTCTCTATAGTTAGAGGCATTTGCTCAATTTCCGTAGGAATCCTAACCATTGAGGTTAGTCTTACCAAGGCATCAGCAAATTGGTTTTCCTCTCTAGGTAGATAAGTGTATTCCACCTTTTCTAACTGATTGGTGAAAGTTTCCAGATAAGTTTGGTAAGAGGCTAGACTTTCACTCCTTACTTTCCGTCTTTTAGAAGTTTGATTGATGATCAATGAAGAGTCTCCGAATATCCGTAATTTCTTTACTCCCAATGCCAAAGCTGTTTCAAGGCCTACCACGCATGCTTCGTATTCAGCAGCGTTATTGGTAACGTCGAAATCTAGCTTTATGGAGATTGGAACGTGCTCTTCTTTAGGTGATACTAATAATACTCCAACTCCACATCCCTTTTGGTTTGAGGCTCCATCGAAGTATAAAGTCCAATTATCATCTTCTGTGACCATCAAGTCTTCGTCTGGCAATTAATTGTCATGTATCGGCGTCGAATCCTCTATTGAAAAATCCACTAGGAAATCCAAGACCACAGATCCTTTGATTGCCTTTTGAGGCATAAATCTTACATCGAACTGGGCTAAGTTGACTATCCACCTTGATATGCGTCCATTGAGTGTAGACTTCTCAAATAGATACTTAAGTGGATCCATTCGGGAAACTACAAAGACTGTATGTACGAGCATGTAATGTCTTAGCTTGGTTGTGGCCCACACCAATGCGAGGCACAATTTCTCAAGTGGTGTGTAGCGTACTTCATACTCGAGCATCTTTTTGCTTAGATAGTAGATTGCATTTTCTTTACCTTCTACTTCTTGCGCGAGCATAGCCCCCATTGTCTCCTTAGTGACTGTTAAGTACAACCTTAGAGGTATCCCTGGAAGCGCTGGTGCTAATATGGGAGGATTTGCGAGATAGACTTTGATCTTCTTGAAGGCTTTTTGACACTCATCGTCCCATATTACTGGTACATTATGTTTGAGTTTCTTGAACATTGGTTCGCATATCATTGTTAATTTTGATATGAACTACTTATATATTGCGACTGGCCAATAAAACCTCGAATTTGTTTCTTGGTTTTGGGCGGTGGCATTGCCATGATCGCCTTGATCTTGGTTGGGTCTATCTCTATTCCTCTAGAGCTTATGACATATCCCAAGAGCTTGCCTGAAGTGACTCCAAAATCACACTTGGAATGATTCAACCTCATGTTGTATTTTCTTAGCCTTTCGAAGAATTTTCTTAAGGCTACCTGATGTCCTGGGCGATCTTTTGATTTCACAATCATGTCGTCCACATATACTTCAACCTCCTTGTGCATCATGTCACGGAGTAGGGCAGTCGCTGCTCGTTGGGAAGTAGCACCCGCGTTTTTCAACCCGAATGGCATTACCGTGCAACAGTAAGTACCCCATGGTTTTATGAATGTTATTTTCTCCATGTCTTCTTCTGCCATAAGAATTTGATTGTATCCCGCGTATCCATCCATAAACGAGAGAAGTGCATGATTTGCTGTATTATCTACCAAAATATCGATGTGTGGTAAAGGGAAGCCGTCCTTTGGACTTGCCTTATTTAAATCTCGATAGTCGACACACATTCTTACCCTTCCATCCTTCTTTGGAACTAGGACCATGTTGGCTACCCATTCGGGGTATTTGGATACCCTGATAAAACCTGTAGTTATTTGTTTTTGAACTTCTTCTTTTATTTTAAGGGCTACGTCGGGTTTCATTCGACGCATCTTTTGTTTTACAGGTTTCATTCCTGGAATTAGTGGTATAGTGTGTTGAGCTATTTCTCTATTAATACCTGGCATATCTTCATATGACCAAGCAAATACATCAATAAATTCTTTAAGAAGATTAATTAAATCGGTTCTTTCTTGTTCATTAAGTGTTAAGCCGACTTTAACTTCTCTTTTAATGGTTGAATCATTTGAGATATCAACCGTCTCGGTATCCTCAATTATCGGTGTTTTCTTTTCAAGTTTTTCCATTGCTTTAATAATTTCTTTGTCATTTTCATTGTTAGTTAAGCAATGCTCGTCATCTTGGGTTAATGAAAAACACGAGGAGTAAGCAGAAGAATACATATTATTGAACTCTGAAATCATAACATCAAAAAGGGAAACGTCCTCAGGGACTTGATTACTAACTATCCTAGGAGTAGAAATATAAGAAGTAAGGGGTGCTACGACTAAAGAATTGGACGACTCTACAAGGAGTGACTCTGACTCTGACTAAGACAACTCTTCGAACATCGGTCCTTGCCCTGTTGTTATAGAGATTTTCCTTCCACTTGGAGTAGTCACCTTGATCGTCTTGCGCCACCCTTGTACTAATCCTTCCGCTGGAGTGATGAGCTTTGAAAGGTCAAAGTTCTCGCTTTGTAGGACTGTTTGGATTAGCGAGGAGTTATCCTCTATGTATCTCGGCTCATCTTTTTCTCGCCCAAATAGTAATCCCATGACATTAAAGTCAAAGCATGAGGATGCTTTCTCCTTGTGAATATGAGTTGAGATTTCATCTAGGAAGTAGCAATCCAGAAAGATTTCAAACCCCGGTTGCCTTATGCCATTTACAACAAAAGGTTCGGGAAATTCATAGCACGGATAGTCTTCTCCTTCTCTTACGAACTGTCCATTAAGGGTAAGAGGATACTGATCCATTGGGATTGCTTTCTTTTGGGTGCGAGCGTTCCTACGTGCCTGAGACCTTTCCCGGGCTCTCTTAAGATCTTCCCGAGTCCGTTCAAAACCAAGTCCGAAAGTATCTAATTTACGGAGGCCGTGTAATTTCAGCTGTTTTGCTATCTCCTTCTTCTTTCCTCGAGTCATTCTAGGAAAGTGCCCTTGTCTCTTGAGAATAGCGTTTACTGTCATATTGGAGTGGGGGTCGTGACAGAGAGGGGTCCTTTCATCCTCCTCTATTAAGGAGACCTCTTCATTAAAGCCCCACAAGTCTTCATCATCTTCATCATGCTCCACATTAATGATCGGATTTTCTATAGCTTTAATCCTCAGCTCATAGGCGAAGCATCGATTGTGATGGGGATTCCTCCAACTATTGCTTTTACTTGTTAGTGAAGAGATGAAGGGATGGCCTTGAGGTCATGAAGCCAAGGGCATCCCAACAACAAATTGAATGAAGCTTTAATATCTACCACTTGGAAAGTAGTGGCATGTTCTATTGCCCCCGCCGTTACATTCATAGTGATTTTACCAAGGGCTTGGCGACGAGTATTTTCGTAAGCTCTTATTCCTTGTGTTGATGGGGTTAAGTCTTCATCCCTTATACCTAACATCCTCGTAGTTTTGAGAGGAAAGACATTAATTGTCGATCCATTGTCTACAAGAGTCATTGGAACGTTCATTCTCTTGCATACTACTGTGAGGCTTAGTGCCTTGTAATTCTTGTCACCTTCTGGAGGTAAATCTTTGTCAAAAAAGGTGATCAAGTTAATAGGACTAGGGAGATCACTCGTAAGGAAGTTAGCCAACCCCTCAGGAGTGGTGTCGGAATCTATCCCTATCTTATCCAAAGCATTCCTTACCGCCAACCTATGTTCTCGAGACGTAGCTAGGAGTTTCCATACATTCATCTTGACCTTGGTCTTTTTGAATTGTTTGACAACGTCATTGTCTTCTATGATAGATATGGAAACTTGTTGCACGGTTGGAATGGGTTGTGTAGAAATGGGAGGTTGCGTTCTCCCAGATCTTGTGAGGACGTCTATAGGTGAATCCTCTTCCTCCCAAAAATCACCTACCGAATATGACACTGAAAGAGGAGGTTTTTCTAGGTCTTTTAGGTAGACGTCTTCTTCATCGTTGTCCCAAACCTCGTTAATGCTTATGTCTTCTTCTTGTGGGATTTAAACTAGCTTTTCATCATCAATCATAATCTGAATTAAATCTTTGAATTTAAAACAGTTTTCAATGGTATGTCCTCCTGATTTATGGTATGGACAGTAGAACCTATCTATCCTCTTTAGAGATTCAAATGGTCTCGGTTCGAGAGGTTTGACCTTACCATTCTCGGAGAGCATTTTGAACACTTTA
Source organism: Chenopodium album (assembly GCF_948465745.1). Taxonomy (NCBI): domain Eukaryota; kingdom Viridiplantae; phylum Streptophyta; class Magnoliopsida; order Caryophyllales; family Amaranthaceae; genus Chenopodium; species Chenopodium album. The sequence continues at coordinate 6,097,390 of NC_137836.1, read as the reverse complement.
GCATAAGTAGTCCCAATTGGAGTATAAAGTTTATTACTCTTCTTGGGTGTGTCAATTACTTGGAGAAGGAATGTTTTCTTCTTCATGGGTGGAGCTTTATCGCACTTTTTCTGAAGTTCCTCTCCTTGTTTCTTTGCAAATTCAAGAGCCTCGCGTAGTAAGTCTATTCCCTCCCACATGGACCATATGAGCATTCGCACGTCTTCCTTGCTTGCTGGTTCTGGAAAATCATCCATGGCATCGAAAAAGATCTCATCTTCTTCTTCGACAGCATGAATTTCCTCAATAAGTTTGATGAGAGCTGAAGGATCAACATCGTTTTCCTCATTAGAGATGGACAAGGTATGGGAGAGAGGTGCATTGTCGATGTTTGGCTTCTTACTGGCATGGGGCAATGGTAGCTTGTTGTTATCAATTAAATCTTGGATAGCTTCTTTAAGCTTCCAACAATTCTTAGTGAGATGGCCCCTACCTTGGTGGTATTTGCAGTGTGCATTAGGTTTCCAATTAGCTGTCCTCTTTTCAACTGGTGGGTCCCCAAATGGTCCAATAGGAGTTATAAGACCTTTTGCATTCAGTCGGTCGAATGCAGTGTCATAACTCATACCAATAGGAGTAAATTTTCTCCTAAATGGTTTCTTTTGTCCTTGGTTGTTCATAGCAAGGACTTCACTCAAATTAAAGGTGCTAACGCTGTTTGAGTGGGTGGTTTTGGAAGAAGAAGGATTGTCGTTCTTCTTGCCTTTCCAGCCACTATTGGAGTTATTATTAGCAGCTTTCTGTTTAGCAAGGTCGTCTTCAATGTTAATCCCAATATCATAAACAGCCTTGAAGGTGTGTAGATTGCTTTGATATTTAAGATGCTTGGATTACTTTTCTTGAAGGTTCTTGATGAACATCTTCACAGATTCTTTTTCGCTTGGTACTTCAATCATCCTAGCAGAGGATTCTCTCCATTTATTGAAGAAAGAGGTAAAACCTTCATTCTCTTTCTGTTTTAACATTTCAAGTTCCCTATGATCAGTTTCAACTTGAATATTGCACTTATACCTATCAATGAAAGCGTTTACTATTGATTCCCAAGTAGAGGTTTTCTCTTTGTCAAGAGAGAAGAACCATTGTTGGCAAATGATTTCAAGAGATAAGGAAAATAAAGAAGGAAATACTTATTTATCAATACCCTTAATACTCATTATTGTTTCAAAATCTCTTAAATGAAAATAAGGATTATCAGTTGCTTTGAATTTTGGTATGTCGTTGGCATTGAACTTCTGCGGAAGAAGCTCTTTGTCCACCGAGACCCCTTGTGAACTAATGCCCTGGAACTTGTAATCACTAGATGGCTTGCTCAAGCTTTCTTGCATAAGCTCCATTTGTTGTTGCTTCACAAGGTCATTGATTTGAAGACTTAAAGCCTTCAACACTTCAGTTACGTCAGTCAATTGATTCTTAAGTTTGTTGACTTCTTCCTGAGTTGCCATTATCATTTTAGCTTTCCTTTTTCGAGCGATTGGTTTGTCAAAAAGTTGTACTTGAACGAAAAGGTTGTCTTTGATCAAACGCCCTTCCTTTCTTGATCACGCGCTGTAAATTAAACCATTTTTATTTTAATGACTTGACTCGAATTGACTTTGATTTTACGGGTTTATAAAGAAAAAAAAAAGCAAAAATATGGTGTATATTTTTGGGATCAAGTATAAGGTATAAGGGTCAAACAAGTGGTTTAATTGGAGGATTAATATCCAACTTGCCCCCCTAAAAAAATAACGGAAAACATGCGCATACATGACTCTCTTAGACACGGTCAAAGTGTATGTACATATTAGTGTGTGCTTTATATGTGAGTGTAGGTGACATGCTTAGACTCTTGTGTAAGACCATGGGACTTAGTGTCTAGACTCAATTAAGGACTTAGCAAAGACACTACTATTAACAAAACAATCGAACTGATTAGCAAACTGTTTAGTTAGACTCGTCGTGATGACTCGAGTAAAATTCAGAACAGTCGCCAGAGCAACAGAATTGTCGCCGCACTCTGCAGTGCAGCGCCAGACGGCAGAGCTGTCGCCAAGAGTTGCACAGCATGATGTGACACTGCAGCCCAAATCGTGGCGCCATTACTGGAGCGTTAATCTGGGAATGCTTTCATCATTTCAACTCTACGGGACATGCCTAAAGTTGTACTAAGTCAATTCCAATTAAATTATTAGACTTTAATTACTCAAATTAATTAATTAATTAATTAGACAAAGTCCTTTTATTAATTAATCAGTTTATTTAAGGCTTAAACACAAGTCAACAAACGGTTAGAAAAAACACATAGAGTATGCACAACAAATAATGCACAATTAGGCAAGTAGGCAAAATATGATGCAATGAGTTTGCAACCTAACCATGGCTCTAGTACTCTAAAGTTCAGGATATGGGTTAGTCAAAGAGGGTCCATGGTTAATTGTCCGGATGCACCGCGCGGAAGCCTTACCTTTTGAAGGGTTGGCGTGAGTGGATGGGACACCGCGAGTTAAAAACTCGCTTCCATGGTTTGGTGATTTCAACATTCTCGGGTGTACCCTTTGTTGCACAGAGCGTTCAATCAGGTAGATGGAGCATGAATTCCCATAGGGTTATGTCCATATGTAGAACACATATGGGTTTCAGAAAAGTGAGAAAAACTCAATCAAGAAGTAGAATCGAGCAAATAGTGCTAAAAACTGGTCAAAATTAGAACGCATATTTCTGGCTCGGTATTGGAAGAACTTGGCGCCAGCAAACAGAGGTTGTCGCCGCAATACGGCTCTGTTGCCTGGCGATAAGAGTGTCGCCTGGCAACAGAGTCATATCGTCGGCGACAGACTCTGCTCTCTAGACGCCAGTTCCTACATGCCTTAGCAGCTTTCTGTGCTTGATAAAATTTTCCAGTTTTGCGCAGCATTATTTCGATCCTAGTTGTGAAAGATATTCCTCAAATTTCCTACGTGTAAAAAACCTATGTTTTAACTCATTACGGATGGTCTTTCCAATGAGATCTTTTTTTATGCATATGACAATAATGTTAATCAAAATTACGCACATGAAATACTTAAAACTTTTCGAGTCTCATCCACGCATTCTAAATCATTGCCGAAATAAGTTTCAGGAATTAAAATAGAAATCCTCCCCAGTGGAGTCACCAAAAACTGTAGGGAATATTTCAAGCATTACCCCAACCTTGAACCCCACTATGATCATACACTAAAGTACGGTGGTGTCCAAAGGGAAAGAAGCTAGAGCAAAAGAGTCGCCAACAAGTTTTAGGAACTTGTAAACCGTTCACAGGGTGAAGGTTACACTCCTTAACGATCCAGGAGATCGTTAACTCAAACAGGTCTGGAACCAAGACTGGAAGTTCGGGGATGAGGGTACAAATCCAACCTAAAGAGACTGAACCTGCCCTAATAATAGGCCTCTACTTTATTCTTCTCGTATTCATGTGCGCTTTCTGACTAACATGCAATTATTAGGTTTACCCTAAACTTGTTTAACTATGTTGGTTGAATATTAATGCACAAACAAAACTATCATTGGCGATCACTTGAATTATAATCAAATTAACCCTAAACAAGATTATTAATTATCTTATTAAGCGTGATTACAAGTACAAATTCCCTTTAAACATGCATAAAAGGTGTGATCAAGCAATAACAATATATTAAGCATCAAGCAACAACATAATAATCATAAATCATCATAAATTATAACAATTATAATCATAATTAAAATAAACATGTTAAAGCATAATAATAGCAAGACTCTAGGCATGATACTAACAAGATTAATAACAAACCCTAGCATGTCACTAAACATCAAAGATCAAAGCTTTAGCCCTAACATGATACTAACATGAATATTAGGAAAGAAAATAAGGACCATCACAGGAATCATAATAAGCATATTTGATGTTATAACTTTACCCTAAGCATGATACTAGGAAGATCAAAAACACCCTAACATGACATTAGGAATCATAAAAACAACCTAGATATGATTTCTATATCATAATATCAATGTAAATAATTAAAGAACTTACTTGGATGCCTCGTGACTCTTTCTAATAACAAAATACACGCGTTAGTAACTTCAAGGAAAATATAAAACAAACAATTAAATTAAATAATTGAAAGAGAGATTTGGGACCAAACCCTCAGAAATTAAACCTTTCACGTCTAGGGCGAAGGCAACTTCGAACTTGGCTAGGTATGTCTAGATCTTGTGAATGCGGAATTTTGTAAGAGAAAAGGCTAGTTTAGAAAGAGAGAGAGGGAGAGAGTAATCAAGAATTTCTTGATGAGAGTTGGTCATTGAAAGCGGAGGTTTAAGGACGATTTTTATAATGAAAATAAGTCGGGTATGATAAAAAAACGACTCAGAGTTTCAAAAATAATAAAACATGATTGCAGCGTCAAACACGCGCCTGTCGCCAGGCGACAAGGCTGTCGCCAGGTGACAAACGTGTCGTACGGCGCTACAAACCAGTTTTCCACGCGTTTTATTATTTTGATAAAATTTAAACATACAAGAGGATAAAACTGTAATTTCCTTAAAAACACTTCTTTTATTCATATTAAAACTCTTAAAAGTCAATTAAAGTCAATTTATCGATGCTAATTAAATTAGGATTCAAAAGAACCTTCTAGAAGATTCTAGAAGACTATAATCAATCCTAATAGCATTAGGAATGATAAATCATAATAGGCCCTCCTCTAGATCATTGGGCCTCATATAAAGAATAAACCGGGCCCAGTTTAGTAATTTGGTCATAACTTCCTCATTTTTCATCGGAATTGGGCTTATAATATATCATTGGAAAGCTCTTTTCGAGCCCAATCCAACTACACCATTATTGGGCCCTTTCCATGGACAAAACTAAATTGGATTGGCTGTTTTTTTAAAATAGATTTTCAAAAACAAAGAGAAAGGAAAGAAATAAAACCAACCGCAACACTAGACTTTCCACACTTTCACTTCATTCGATTATAATTCGACATGAAAGGTACTCATCATTGGGTTTGGTTTTGGGGAGACACAAATGGGTGTCTACAACGTGCAAGATGCTTACTAATCATAACTATGTACAAGCTAAAATCTTAAGTACAAAGACAAGCCTTGATAACCTCTCCGCATTGCCTAGCCATGATCATAATATTGAATAGTATGCTTATTTACCTCTTCGTATAACATAAATAAATAGAGCACAAACTTTACATTTCCTTTAGTATAAGAACACAACCAGCAGGGTCATCATCCTTACAGAATTATCGCGGTGATAGGTGGTGACCGGGGGAATGGAAACTGACATGTTAGCAGTATTCTCCAGCAACCAAAAAAGGAGTTCGTGAGAAAAGAGGAAATTGAGAAATGAAGATTTTTGGCCTTTTTGATGGAATGATAAGTAGGAAGATAAACAAAAGAAATAGAAGACAAAAATACGAAAGATTAAATACTAAAAAACATCAAAATTAATTTTAATTGGGGGTAAATATGTCAATTAACTTTTTTTAAGGGTATAATAATAGTCTTGACACTATTCATAAGAGTATTTTCCCACTTTTTATAAGGTAGGGATTTTTTTTTTGGTTTATCATTTTAATGGTATCCAAGCAATTACACTTTACACTACACCACTACGAAGGTACCATTATTGCATTCATCCGTCAACTCCACCAATCTTGCGCCGTCCCCAACTCTAACCGGATACGGGCGTCTCCAAATAGTATGCTTATTCACCTCTTCGTATAACATAAATAAATAGATTGCACAAACTTTACATTTCCTTTAGTATAAAAAAAACAACCAGCAGGGTCATCATCCTTATAGAATTATCGCGGTCGTGGGTGATGACCGGGGGAATGGAAACTGACATGTTAGTAGTATTTTCCAGCAACCAGAAAAGGAGTTCGTGAGAAAAGAGGAAATTGATAAATGAGGATTTTTGGCCTTTTCGATAGAATGATAAGTAGGAAGATAAACAAAAGAAATAGAGGACAAAAATATGAAAGATTAAATACTTAAATGCATCAAAATTAATTTTAATTGGGGGTAAATATGTCAATTAATGAGGATTTTTGGCCTTTTTGATCGAATGATAAGTAGGAAGATAAACAAAAGAAATAGAGGACAAAAATAGGAAAGATTAAATACTTAAATGCATCAAAATTAATTTTAATTGGGGGTAAATATGTCAATTAACTTTTTTAAGGGTATAATAGTCTTGACACTATTCATAAGAGTATTTTCCCACTTTTTATAAGGTAGGGATAGGGAAATACTTTAATATAAAAAAATAATAAAAATAATCTAATAATGAATATGAACGGAATATTCTTAAAGTGTCTTCTTTGATTATTGGTGTACCATTTACACATATAGTACAAAAGGTTGTATTATTGATAGCAAATAGTTGAGGTTGTATTATTTTGCACACACCGTTAATAGTTGGTAGTATTTTAAGTCAATTTTTTTTTTTAAGTTAGAGTCAGGATTTTCCACTACTCATAAATATCTTTTACCAATATATAATATATAAATATGATCATATAAAATGTTGTTGGATTTGTCATAATGTCTACTTTTACAAATTATTTTTTTTCATAATTTTTACTAATCTTTAATTAAAGATATCAATGGTCAAAGTTGTATCTCGACAAATGAGCAAATCCAACTCTAGCTTATTTAAAAAAAAAAAAAAAGAGGGGGTACCAAGTATCTATCTACTCCTTCCGTGTTCTAATAAGTGTTACACTTTGACCAAACACGCATGTCGAGATATAACTTTGGCCATTAATTTATCTAATTATATGTTAGGGCCTGCTCTCATTGACTGAACTCAGCTGAAACTGAACTGAACTGAACTGAACTGAGCTGAACTGAACTGAACTGAAATGAATATTTTATAAGAGAAGGAAACTAGGAGCTGAACTGAACTGAGCTGAGCTGAACTAAACTGAACTGAACTGAATTTCAACGCATGAGAACAGGCCCTTAGTAAAATCATATGAAAATTGATCTTATGGAGTGTATATATATATATATATATATATATATATATATATATATATATATATATATATATATATATAGCTAGAAATGGGATCATATGAGACCACATCCCTTATGTGAGAACCCTATTATATGTGAGGACTCATTACAACCGTTGGATCAATTACATCCAACGGCCACAATTAAATCCCGGTCAAACAAAACTCCTGCGTTTTTTCTCTCTCCTCCTTCCTCTTTCACACGCAATTTTCTCTCTCCTCACTCAATTTCTCTGTTTTCTACTCTCTTTCTCTCTGCTATTCTCTCTGATTTTTCATCACTACTTCTTCAATCTTCATCAATTCTTTGTCAAGGTGAATTTATTGTTTATATTTTCGTGTTTTTCAATTAATTTTAGGTCACATTCAGTTACATTCATCGTTGATTTTCGTTTTGATTTTTGTTTGATTTTCGCTGATTTCAGCTCACATTGTTTATCAATTTGTGTCGATAATGTTTTACTTTGTTTTTTTCATTGATTTTAGTTTTATTTTCGTTTTTTTGAGTAGTTATCAAGTTGATTTTGCCTTATTTTCGTTATTGTCCAGTTTTTTTCGTTTTTTTTTTTTGATACCTAGAAATCACTGATAATTTGTGCTATTATGTTGATTTTAGTTTGATTTTAGGTATTTTATTTATTTTGTGTATTTTAATTTGATTTTCGGTTTACTTTAGTTCTGAATTATGTTTTATTTTCTGGTTTTATCTTATTTTTTGTTTGATTATAGCTTTATTTGAGTAATTATTAGTTGATTTTAGTTTTAATTTTGCTTCATTTGAGTAATTATCTTCCTTTTTTTTTTTTTTTTGGAAACCTAGAAGTAATTTCTATGGATTCTGCAAATGCAAATAATCCTCAAGAAAATACAATGTATGTGTTTCTGCTTATTTTATTTTTATTATTTGAGTTATTATTATTTTTGTTGTTGTTTTAGATTAGTTGATGAGTTGTATTACTTGTATGGGAGTTCTTGTAGATTAGTTGATGAGTTATATTTTTGTGATTAATGGTTCATGGAAGTCTTTGGATAAAAATCATTTGCATTGTGGAGTTGCAGTGATGAGACTCATGGAAACATACATGGGTTATGCAAAGTGGGATCCTGGTTTGAAGAAAAATAATGTAAGTCTTTCAGATTAGTCTCATTAATAATAAGATGTTTTGGTCTATTTGCTTACTTGTTCATTTCATAAATGAACAAAAAAATGTTGCTCATTTCACAAATGAGCAACTAATTCTTTGCTCATTTAAGAAATGAGCAATTAACTTTTTGATTATTTGCTAAATGATCAAGAAAGTACTTGCTCATTTATCAAATGAGCAAAGAAATGTTTGCTCATTTGACAAATGAGCAACGATTAACTTGTTCATTTCATAAATGAGCAAGGATTCCTATCAAATGTTTACTTTAATTTTGAGGTCTACGGTCCATTAATCTAGAAATACCTTAGGCCATTGCCTTACAAGTTACAACTGCAACTTGTGGTGTTACTTTTACTGGTAACTGAGGAAACTTGTGATTAGGTTGTTCGACCTTACGCAGTTACGCAACTTGATTGATTTTAAATACTTAACGGGTTCATATTTCTGATACTGTATATGGTTTGGCTCATCAGAGAATGATGATTTACATCTGAATTATGGAAAACTTGATGCTTTATTTCTCGAGGGTGTTGTTTGTTAGTGACATTAATGGTTTGGGCATGCACTTTTGTAGAAAAACTTGAACTCCTTTGCACTGTAGTTTCTAGAGAAGTTTTTCTTGCCCAAAAAACAGTTTTGCAATAGATTGCAAAACAGAACCTATTTTCATAGTTTTTTACTTCAGTGCATTTAAATAACCGACAAAATCTTTGTACTCCGACTCATTAAGTTTCTATTGGACCTGCAAGGTTAAGAGAAAGCATTTGCAGTGAGCATTTATTCCATCTTAGATCATAAACCAAATTGCTCTGAGCCCATTTGTTGTGTAGAGAAAACATGAGAATTCCTGGATATTACCAATGGTTAGCTTGGTCTGCAATAAAGCATGATAAACGATACAAAGCAAACAGGAAATCATCCTTTTCATTGCCGAACTTTCTAAATGAAAGCCTAAAAAAATACACTATTGCTCATTGTTGTGGGTTAATTGAAATTAGTTGATCCCTTAATCCTTTCAGTTACTGTCTTATAAATGTTAATTGAAATAAATGTTTGCTCATGTTATTGAAATCTCCTTAATTGTATAGGGTTTGATTATGTTATTTGTTTTGCAACTGATAATCTTGGCTAAACTTCGTGAAAAGTACACCTTGGGAATAATTACAAGTGGAGTGAACACTATACAATCTGTTAAAGAAATTGCTCAGAAGAAGAAAAGTAAAGTTTATGTTGCTGACAAAGAAGAAAATGCTGAAAAAGAAGAGCCTGAAGAAGAAAAAGTTCAAGGAAGAAAGAGCAAAAGACTGAAGAAAGCTGAATGTTAGGGAATTAAATAGTTAGTAGTGATGATTTGTCTTTTTTGGTTTAGGGAATTGGGTAAATTAAGATTTTATCTACTTTTAAGTAGTCTTGAATGATGTAAAACTGATTTATAAACAAATTTTACCAACAGAAGCCTACCCTTTTTTATTATAGTGATGATTATATTTGAATTAAAATTCAATCTTTTGTTTGTTTTTACTTCACATACCTTGTTATATACAGCCAGTGTTCATTTGAAATATTCGTTCATTTGTTAAATGAGCAAACAGATGCTTGCTCATTAAATGATAGATCAATGAATTCTTGCTCATTTGATAAATGTTCAAAGAATTTCTTGCTCATTTGATAAATGAGTAAAGAAATGTTTGCTCATTTCACAAATGAGCAACTATTTTTGCTCATTTAAGAAATGAGCATTTACCTTTTTTATTATTTGCTAAATGAGCAAGGAATTACTTGCTCATTTGATGATTGAGAAAAGATATGTTTGCTCATTTGACCTGAGGAGAGCTGATTTCGGACTGGGAGATGAAACAAGAGTGCAATTGTTCCAAGTTCATATAATAGCTAATTTGCTCACTTGCCAAATGAGCAAATAATTATTTGCTCATTTGACAAAATGAGTAGTTAACTATTTGATCATTTGATAAATGAGCAAGGAATTATTGCTCATTTGAGAAATGAACAAATATTTAGTCACTCATTTGAATATGTTCTATTTTCAATTCAACAATATTTGCAAAGCATTAAACTATGATTAGTACAAAACTAATAATATATTATTAAATATAAAAATTCAACAAAATCTTATATGTATATAAAAGTACCATTACACTTTTTTTTGGACAATTTCTAATATCATGATGACTCAATTCACCACAACCTCTACATAATCTCTTATTTTTTTGGTTTTGTTCTACAGTCTTTTCTTTTTCTCCCTTAAGCCTTTTTGCACTTCTACCTCTTGGTTCAACATTTGACCCATCAATCTCAGTCGCTTTCTTTTTTGAAGTCTCTTCATTTGATACATGAACTCCAGTCCCTTTATTCTTTTGGAGGTTTGACAATTATTTCAGTTGGCACACTAGCTCCAATCAATAGCTCAATGTCTTGCTTTTTGTTTTTTGCACTTTCAGCTGTTGTTTCATTATTTCTTGCAATCCTCTTTGCTTCCAAATCCTTTCTTATTCCTTGAGGATTTATCACAAGGTCTTGAATATCTTCATCTTTGCCTTCTGCCAAACTTACACAAGTGTGTATCTCTGACCATAAATCATTTAACAGTTTTTTCTTGTCTATTATATTAGCACATTGCTCCAACAGGTTTCCTCCCAAGTCAAAAATTGGTTTCTTTAATGCCATAGTAGTCCACCTGTGTAGCATATACTGCTCAGGAATGGTTTCAAACCTTTTTTCTTTCCAAACCCAAATCATATGTCTACATGGAATTCCTTGCCTATAAAATAGCTTGCAAGAACATGTGGTGTCATAGTTAGTTGGATTAAACACAACATCAAATAATGTTCTAGTCCGATTTCCTTCACTTATTGTTGCAACTTCCAATTCATTTTCTTTCTTCAATTCATCAACACCACAAGAAAAACAAGCAATTTCAACCTCGTATTGAAATTCATAAAAGACATAGTTAGTATATAAATGTGAGGCATGCTTTTCTATCCCTAGTGGTGTTTTGCACTCAAGATATTTGTGCTTTGAATCATTATCATTCTGACCTTGAGTGTGTCTCTGGGCATCAATTGTAGCTTCATATCTCAAGTAAAACTCAACAAGTGACACATGAGGATTGATAAAGGAGCAGAAAAAGTTGTTTTCACTTTCGGATCTTGATGTTGTACGAATTATTCCTCCAAGGAACACATCTCTGAAATAGGCCGGAATCCACTAGTCTCTTATCTTGTACATATAACCTAACCACTCATGTTGTTCCAAGTGGTATTCAATCATCACCTTGTTCCACCTTTCTTCAAACTCAGCGGGTTCAATTTCAAGGTGCCAAACGCAAGCACATAATTTTTTTTAGGAAACCAGTTTCTTCTTGCATGATTGATTTCTCCACCTTATCTGGTAACCTTTTCATTATGTGCCACATACAGAACCGATGTTCAGTCTTCTTAAACACACTTCTAACAGCAATTTTCATTGTTGGATCCTGATCTGTGATCATACAATTAGGTTCATTCCCACCCATTGCCTTGAGGAATGATCTGAACAGCCATTCAAATGACACGATATCTTCCTTTGCTATGAAACCAACAGCAAAATTAATGCAATTCTTATGATGGTCAACCCTTGTAAATGGAGTAAACACCATGTTGTACCTGTTTGCACATACAAAATAAAGTTTAAATGAGCAAATAATTTAATACTCATTTGAAAAATTATCAAATAACCAATTGCTCATTTGTAAAATGAGCAAATAACTCAATGCTTATTTGTGAAATAAGCAAACAATTCTTTGCTCTTTTGTCAATTGTGCAAATAATTGAATGCTCATTTGTCATATGAGCAAATAACTCAATGCTCATTTGTGAAATGAGCAAACAATTCAATGCTCATTTGTCAAATGAGCAAATAATTCAATGCTCATTTGTCAAATGAACATGCAATTCAATGCCCATATACATACTCTTATCAAAGAATATTAGACTTATAGGGATATTCAATTTTCACATAGAATTAATGAGCAATTAAACTAATTTTATTTAAAACAAAGTCATTAATTTAAGCCATAGCTAGTAATAACACATAAATGAATTACCTATTGGTTTGGTATGTGGTATCAAAGGATACCATATCACCAAATAGAGCATAACTCTTTTTACAAAGGGGGTCTTCCCACAATACTCTACAAAGGCAATAATCTTCATCCATCTCAAAATCAAAGAAAAAAGTGCTCCACATTAGCTTTTTGTTGGTAAAGTTATCCACGAACATTTGAGCATCGCTTCCTTGAATGTATGCTTTTAAATCTCTATGAAAAATTTTGAAATCTTCCTTAGATGCACCAATATAATGTTTTCATATCCTCCAACAATTTCCTTCATCATTTGAAAAGTTGTAACGGGACCAATATTCACCTATTTAAAGAACAAAACAGTTTATCACATGAGCAAATAATTCAATGCTCATTTTTAAAATGAGCAAACAATTCAATGCTCATTTGTCAAATGAGAAAAAAATTATTTGTCCATTTGTCAAATGAGCAAACAACTTTTATTAGAACATACAGAGAATTCATGAAACATAAGAGAATTTGAAACATAAGAGAATTCATGAAACAATTCAATGCTCATTTGGCAAATGAGCAAAAAATTATTTGCTCATTTGTCAAATGAGCAAACAACTTTTATTAGAACATACATAGAATTCATGAAACATAAGAGAATTTGAAAGTTTTACCTTAGAATTATTCACAATTATTTTTTTGTGTAAAATGTTCATTTTCCTTCCTTCTTTTTGGAATAGATTGCAGCTAGGTGCATAAAGTGCATGAGTATGTCCCTCATGAAATTCTGTCACTATGAATGTGTTATCATCACAATGCTTTAGGACAATATGTGTCTTGCACCCAACATGAGTAACGAGTCTCTTCCTTTTGATTGAAGCTTTTTCTTCATTGTTTTCCCCTTCCTTGTTATTTAAATCTTTTTCTACAGCAGTCTTTCTTTTCTCTTTGTATCCTTCCTTATTGCACAAGATATACTAATATTTCAATTCTTTGCTTCTTCTTTGTCTTTTAGTTGTAGACTTCCTTGTATTGAAACCAGAAGCAAATGCATAGCCTTTATAAAATTCAAGGCCCTCTTCAAGATTATTAAACTTCATCCCTATAGCTGGTTTCAACTCATTGGGGCATACTGGATGCCATTCTTTTGTTCCTCCAGGAGTGATCAAAGGTGCTACTTTAGGAGAAACTACTATTGTAGGAGTAGATGGCACATTTGTGATGGTACTTGATTGACTCTCAACTTGTTCGATGTTGCTCATCATTTGTGAATATGCACCTCCTTAAACACACTTAAACACACACACACACACACACATACACTCTCAATAATTAGAACTGAAATCAGATTCTTAAACAAACTTACACACACACAGATATAGATACACACTTACACACACACACACATACACACACACACAATAATTTCATAATCTATAATTAGAACTGAAATCAGTTTCTGAAATCAGAATTGCAAGCAGAAAGAGGAGGGGGCAGGGGGGATAGGTTTGCTCATTTGTCAAATGAACATGCAATTCAATGCCCACATACATAAACTCTTACACTCACTCACACTCACACTCACACACAGACACACTGTTACACTCACTCACACTCACACAGACACACACACATACATACACAATTCTGTATACTGAGTGTTTTTACCCGAAACACTGAGTACTTATAGATCCTTGAATTACTTATGAATGTAATTAATATTTGCTCATTTTAATTGTAGTTACCTCATTTTAAATGTTCTATTATACATATTTAGGTTTTCTCATTTTAATTTATTTGCTCATTTTAAATTTGATTGAAAATAAGAACATAATAACAGCATTCAATTGAAAATAAAAACCTACTAACAACATAATATGAGCATTCAATTGAAAATTTCAGAACATTTTTTATCATAAGTTTAATATGACGTCATTACAATTACTATCAAGTTTAATATGATATTACTAAAATCTCTATCAAATTAATCAAACCTAAATAATTGATTCAATCCAATCAAATAATTGATGCAATTAAACATTCAATTCGATTAATGTAATTCGAAAATTAACATGTAATTCAATTCGAAAATTAACATGCAATTCAAAAATTTTCAGAGATGTAAAATCAAAATATTTTGAACATTCAGATTAACATGCAATTCAAAATTAAAAGTACGAACAAACCTCAATGATTGATGAAATTGCGACCGTTGAAATTTGCAGAAAGAAACCGTTGAAATTTGCCGAAAGAAGAGCATACTCAGTGAATCGCCATTGATGAGCTTTGATTTGCAGACAGAATAGAGGAGAGAGATAAAGTAGAGGCTGAAGGTTAGTTTGTTAGGCAGGCTTATAATCTCAGCGGTTGGATTTCATCTAATTTAGCGGCGGAGATTTGTCCTCACATAAGGTGTGGGTTCTCACATAAAGGGTGGTTCTCACCGGATCCCGACCCATATATATATATATATATATATATATATATATATATATATATATATATATATATATATATATATATTATAACGAATCCAATAATGTATTTATACAATAACGTTTATTTTTTTTATATATTAGGAAAAATATAAATAATCAAGTCAAAACAATTATTTGAATGGTGAAAAAAGTTAAAGTATAACACTTATTAAAACACCGAGAGAGTAAAACAAATACAAAAGCAAATACATGAAAAATACGGAGTAACAAATACGTAGTATAGACTAATGAGCGTCCACATCTCTAACTTAAACATGGGCTTTGAATTTGGGCTGCCCACTCTCTTATTTGGGCTTGAGAAGATAGTAAGCAAATGAAATTACTTGTATTCTTTTTTTTTCTTTTTTTTTTTCTTTTCTTTTTTTTTTTTTTTTTTTTTTTTTTTGCTCCAATTAATTTATCATGGTCTCTAAAACATATGTTTAAATGTTTATATCCAATTTTAAAAAATTATAAAAAGTTGATATTATTAAGATATACAATCAAATGAATCAAACAAAATCGCACATTACTATATTACCTCGATCTTATAGAACAACAAGAATTTATGGTCAAAGTTTTCAAAGTTTGACTCAACTTTTGACAATAAGGCCAAAAAAAATGACAAAAGGAGTATTTGGTACTCCCTCCGTCCCTTTTTTACATTTCTGTTTTCCTTTTTGGGTATTCCAAAATTACATTCCTACTTTCCTTTTCTAGTAAGTATTTTTTTTCCAAATATCCCAAATTATCCCTTTTTTTTGTTTTGTAATTAATGTTCACTCTTATTTTCTCACTCTTAATTTCCTATTCTCACTCCTAAATTTAGATGAATATAATTGGTTCTTAATTTTCCAATAGGAGCATGTTATTGGTCCTTCTTTTTTTTTTTTTTTTTTTTTTTGCAAAGGATTGATGACATGACATTATTAAATATTAATCTATCTTTGTTTTACTCAAAGACATTATTTAATGTTTTGTACTTCCCATTGTGTTTTGTTTTTATTGTTATTTGTTTTATTCTTAATTCCTTAATTCCCGTGTAATTTTATAAACAGGAATGTAAAAAAGGGACGGAGGGAGTAACTTACATTCTGATATTTAGCCTAAATTAAAAAATTTGGGACAAAGGCTATGTTTAATTCACTTTATTTGTACTTATTTCAAATCAAATTAATAGTTGTTTTATGTGCGTTGTTTCTTATAACTATATATCTTTAATTATTCAAAAAACTTATGAAAATTGCATATTAATATACGCAAATCATATGGAAAAAATATATTCATATGGAAAAAATATTAATAGAAATAAAATAGATCATAATATGTTAGGCCATATAATGTGTATAGCTAATGGGCCGTTGTTATGTTTTGAGCCTTAATCTCATAGGTTGTATATATATATTCTTGTGCCACATGGGCCATCCTGAGCTCGACACGTGGCCTCCTCTCATTGGTCCACGTGTCTAGGGTATTTTTACCCTAAACATTTGCCCCTCACAAGTCGCACGTGCATATCACGTGGGGCCTGTGACACGTGTCCACCTCTCAAAGGTGAACAGTAACGGGTAAAAATTTGAATTTCAAACCAAAGTTTTTTCCCCCCGCTTTCACCTTCTATAAATAGAAAGTTACCCCCCCCTTTTTTTCTCTCACCTTACGCTCATTTGACTTTTTAGAGAGAGAAAGAGAGAGCTTTTTAGAGAGATATTCTCTACCTCCGTCTGCATCACAACAAGTTCAAGCTTCCGTGTGCTAGCAGTTCAACACCCGTTTACCGACTGTAGCGGTTTTCAGATTTTTCAGAGTAAAAGCAAGGTAACCGCCTGTACCATTTTAGCTTTTCTCCCTTTCAACTTGTATACCATTTTTTCTCCGCCTGTATACCAAGTTTTCTAGAAAAAATATAAATGAGTTCTCAATCCACTCACTCGGCACTGCCTAGGACACTCAGCCGGTCCCCCTGGAACGGCTGAGTCTAGAACAGGGGTACCTTTTCTGGACTTTCGGAACCGATATGCTCATCTCTGAATTCCTCGCTCTTTGTGTCTGTGCAGGACACAATGGCCAGAACGAAACAAACGGCCAGACGGTCTAGGAGCCGGCGCACTATGGAAGTGCCAGCCGATGAGGTTTTCCTAGACGGGGAACAGAGGGATTTGGAGGAGAGCGGGTCTGACAAAGAGGCTCCCTCTACTTCCGAGAGCTCTGGGGTACGAGAGGTAGGCGGCGAGGGAACCGCCTCCTCTAATGAAGCCGGCAATGCTGAGGCCGGCGAAGGGTCAAGGGCCGAATCTTCCGGCTCTAACCAAGACAATTTTGCGGCTGACTATCAGCAGCCGCCTAAGGTCGCCGACCTACCCAACCCCAAACGGACTAGAATGTTGTCGAGTAACTTCGCCCTACTCAAGAGCGGCTTTAGGGCTTTCAAGGAAAAGCACCCCTTTGGAAGGGGCTGGGACATCATCGTTCCACCTGCTGACGCTGTAATGGCATGGAGCGACGATATTGATAATGCAGACCATTACTTCGTCTGCTACGAGGCGGTCATTGAAGCCGGCCTCCAGTTCCCCCTCCACCCCGGGATTAGGAAAATCCTAAAGGGGTACGATGTAGGTGTAGGCGTCGTTCGAAGTACGCCTACGTTAAAGCATGTTGTTAATATGCTTGGCACTCTTAGGAAGTGGGAATTGACATAATACGATTAGGGACAAATAAAGTAGGGAGTCGCCAACAAGTTTTTAAGGAACTTGTAAACCGTTCACGGATCATTTAAGGCAACCACGATAAGGGACAACGATAGGCAACAACGATTGACCCGTGAAGGTTACACCCCATTCATAATCCATGAGATTACTAACTCCATATGGTTCGGAACCACGAAAGGAGGATCGGGGATGATGGTACGAAGTGAGTCATGGAGTCACATTCGCCCGTATTGGCCTCTACTCGATTCTTATAATGAAAAGTAATTCCTGCGATTTCAAAGGCATACAAACAAAAATTCAATTTGCTCCAAACTATTATTATGCTAAATTGGTTGAATATTAATGCAACACATAATTCTAAAATATTTGTGATCACTTGAATTAAACAACAAGATTAAAAAGGAACCTAAACCGGTTGTCCAAATTATCTTATTAGGCGTGATTTTCAATTACATATTCCCTTTAAACATGCAATATGGTGATCATAAAAATAATAATAGAATAAACATTAATATTGGAAGCAATTCAACAATAATTCCAACAACATAAGATCGTTAGAAAAATAATAGAAATAAAAGGTACATGATTCTTACTTTGATTCTGTTTGTTTGCAACTACAAAATAATAAACGAGTTAGTAACTTCAAGGAAATAATAAAACAACAATTAAATTAAATCAAATAAAGTAGAGTTGATTTGGGGCCAAACCCACAAACAGTTCTACCTTTCGCGCCTTGGCTTAAGGATGGAACCACGAGTAAAGTATGGACTCCTTTGAGCACTTGAAGAAGGAATTTTGAAATAAGAAGGGTAGGCTAGTGTTTTAGGCTAAAGCATAGAAGAGAGAAAAATAAATCAGAGAGTTAATTCGTTGATGCCCCGTACATCAGAAATGAGGGGGTATTTATAGGGAAAATGTGCTGAGGGAGCACACGGAACCCTAAAATGATAAAAACCCTAAAAAAGTATCCCGTGACACGGCAAACTGTACCGTGACACAGGATGTCCCACCATCAGACGGCACACTTTCCCGTGTCACGGTACATTTTTAGTGTGACGCAGGAAATTTTCAGAAAACGGGATAGAAAACGCGTTAAGGGTTTACGCGGAAAAGACACGGAATGTCCCGTGTCACGGCAGACTTCCCGTGACACGGTGGGTACCTGCCGTGGCGCAGGAATTTCCAGCCTGTTTTTCCGTCTCAATACATTTTTAACCCTTATTTCATTCGGCATTTTAAGTGTCGATTTATAATTTCGGGCCTTTTCTGACTTATTATTATTTGGGCTAAAATAAGAAAATAATTAAATAAAAATAAATAACAGGTTTGGGCCAAAAATAAATAATAAAACAATAACAGGTTTGGGCTAAAATTAAATAATAAGTTTGGGCTGAAATTAAAACTATATATGCTTTTACCAAACATCAAGACTAATCCATGGACTGTTCAAAAATATGAATTTAATCAAATACAATTTTTTAAGCACTCTCGGGATTAAATACTGAACCCGACCAATAGTGGCGGTGAAAGGTTGTTCATCATCGGGTTTGGTTTTGGGGAGACATTTTTAGGTGTCTACAGTAGGGGTTTGGCAGCTCACCCCCAATTCATGGGTGAATATTCTTAGTTACATCGCCGCCTGCGAGCTCCAGAATATAAATCCAAGCTTCTCCGCCTTCGCTCACATGCATTATTTGAGCAAGGCCCCAGGCGGCCATGGGGCATGGTATACTCTGACTACCTTGCCTCAATATTTGATGACTTTGGACAAAGTGTCCAAATGGTCCGGGTGGAAGGACAAGTTTTACTTGATTTCTTCCCCCACTTTAAGACATAACCGGACACTGCGCCGGTACAACACTAAGCCGGCTCTTCTAGGCCGGAAATGCCCTCTCCCAGTGCTATCTACTAAGGCCCGGGAGCAAACAATAGAGCCGGGATTTTTTGAGACGACAACTGAGCCCATGGGGGATGGGACTCACATCATAGTTCCTAAGAACTGGATCCCCCATCCGGACTTCTTCATGGACGAGTGCTTCTTGTCCGCCTGCGGGCTGAGTACCATGTTTCCCAAGGGTAGAAAACTTTACATCCGGAATGATTGTTATTTTATTTTTATTGCAAACTTGCCATAATTTCTTCTAACCATGAATTCTGTTCATGCAGCCGACGCCTTGAGAATGGTCGACCATGCGAAGACTGCGGCGCTGCTGCGCAAAGAGGCTGCGCTTTCCAAGAAGGCAGCCGTCGAAGCCAAAAACTCCAAGAAAGGCAGGGTAAGACCGCCTGACTTTATGTGTTTGCATATTTTCTCTTCTTTTTTTTTTTTGGCCGGTTGGGTATACTTACCCTTGTTTGCCTCTCAGGACTCTGCCAAGAGAATTCCACGATCCTTCTCCAAGCTGCTCAAAAGGTAAGGAGACGATCTGGAGAAGACTCCGGCTGCCAAGGCCGCCAGGAAGGACCCTCCTCCCTAGAAACAAACTTCTGCCCAATCCGGTCGTCCAACGACCGGGGGAAAATCACCTGCTGCGATGAGAATTCTGAGCAAAAGCTCAGAGCGCTCACAGCAGAAAGCGCCGGATTCCTCTACGGCATCGAAGGGTGGCGAGCCACCTAATGTTGCAGCCGGTGCGGCAACACCTGGGGAGGAGCAGAAGCCTGCGCCCCATCCGGATACCCAAGGTAAGGGACGGATTGAAATACCTTGGCCACTTGATTTCATGAGAATCAAGACTAAGGTTGATCCCTCTGGGGGGGTCAGTCAGCATCCGGCAACGTATGAATGCCAACTACGCTGCCTCTTTCTCACAGAGTACTACTTTTGATGCAGATCTGACTTCTGACGAGCCGGATCTTGCGGGCTTTGCAAAACGAATGGTGAGGACCCTCACCCGGTCAGAGAAAAACTCCATACCTGATCTGCAGGTAGTGGACTTCGACCGGATAATGGGCCAATTGGCTGAGGTAATGAATCCCACAACCTTGATATCTTTTATCTTTAATTCTGCTAAGTAACTCATAATCCGGTTGCTCTTGTCTCAGGTGATGGAGAGAGTGGATGGCCTCCGGGGCCCCTTCAGGCGGAAACAAGAAGAGGTAAATGACGCCAAACGGAGGGCCCTTGAAAACCTCAACTCTGCTGAATATGCTAATTATATGTGTGATTTAAAGATTAAAGCAGTAGAGTTGAAATGGGAGGAGCTGATCCGGAGTTTGACGGCTGCGAACGACGAAGCTAACAGCCGGGCTGATGACCTTGATAAGCAACTGAAGGATGCCAAGTCAAACCTCAAGGCATTAGAAGATGCTGATAAGGAAAACGCCCAACTCCGAGCAGACGTTTCCCGCCTGGGGATGGAGCTTGTCAATCTGCGAAACAAGCAGTCGGACGAGCTTGCCCAAGAGCAAAAACGGCTGACGGAGGAGAATGAGCGCGACAACCTGGCCCGGCTGAAGATCACCTGGAGCCTCCTTTACCCAGAAATAGACTTTGAGGTCTATAAGCTGAGGTATGATTACGCCACTGAGGTGTATGATGCCCAGCTACTGGGTGATGCTCCACCGCCTCGCTTCAAGGATTGGGTTGCTGAGCAGGGATATGACGTCTCTGATAACGAGGAGCCGGCGGCGGATGAGCATGACGAAGGACAAACCAGCCAGACTCAGTCGGAGCAGCAGGCTCCACCTCAGCCTTAGGCGGTCCTCCCCAACTTCTGCGGCAGTATGCCAACCATTTTTTCTACCGGCTTGTATGCCGTGTTTTGTTGTATCTTTACCAACCATGGGGTTGGGTTAACAATTTTATTTTTTGTTTCTTCACCGAATGTGATTCCGGCTAACACTAATTTTGGCCTTTGTGCCATTTTTAATATTAATGAAGCATTCCGACTCAGTCGGTGTTTATATATGTTTACGTTTGGGTATGGAGTTTGAATTTTGCGTATGTTTGCAATTCTTTAATATTTTGCCTAACTTAAAAAAGCATGCGGCAATTTGCAATTCGGGTGCTCTTGCCCCTGGGCGGCTGTGTGGTTGGTTTTATTTCAAATTGATTGATTGGCTTGAAAACACTTGATACTAGAAGAAGTATGGAGTGTTTTTAGGCCAATCAATCACAATGGTGATTGCCCCAAACCAAGTGCACAGCCGGCCATTAGAGCGGGTGCTTTGAGCTTCTTACCCAAGCGGTTATATTCTGTCTGGGGTTAACACATAGCCATTACACATAACCTTTTGCCTCAATAGGGGGAGTAAGTGCAACTTTGGAATAAATAACCTAAGTGGCATCCGGTATTCGGTAACTTAATTGTTCTTTAGATTATTCTGGTCAGACGGCGATCGCTCAATTTTCACCATCTGCATTGGTACATAAAACCAACGAATAGTCCGTTCTCTGCGACCCGGAGGGGTGTCTCCGGACGCCTTTGTCCATGTTGGGACGGGCGGTTTTATAAAATAAGCAACCATCCGGCCATATTGGCCTTTGGTCTTGTTTGAGACCGGTTGTATAGCCACTAAGCGTTTTTGTGCTTAGTTTTTAATCGGACCATTGGCCGAGCGTTATTACAAAAGTGAATTTACGCTAAGTGTCGAACTTAGTTAGTTAAAGAAACAGTCCACCTGAGCATTACCCAGACGGACAAGCCATTATTGGATTACACCAAGTATCAAACTTAGTTAATTAAACGAAGAGTCCGTCTGGGTATTACCCAAGCGGACAGACAATTATTATACCAAGTGTCAAACTTGTTAGATAAACAAAAGATCCTTCTGAGTAGTACCCAGGCGGTCAAGCAATTATAACCTTTACTAAGTATCAAACTTAGTTAATTAAATGAAGAATCCGTTTGAGTATTAGCCAGGCAGATAATCAAAAACAATAAAACAATTTTGCAAACAAAGTTTGAATTCTCATAAATTGACTCACTGTTTACAAAAAATATACATTCTCAAAAGTAGTACTTTTTTAGATTATCTACATTCCAAGTTCTAGACATGCGGCGACCGTCTGGGGTTTTCAGACGGTAGGTGCCGTTCCTGAATTCTTCATAGATCCAGTAGGGGCCTTCCCAATTAGGGGTTAGCTTCCCAGCCTCATTGGCCCTACCGGTTGCCTCCATTTTTCGTAACACAAAGTCATCCACTTTCAGAGGGCGCTTGTGCACTTTCTTGTTGTAGGCTCTGGTCATTCTCAGACGGTATATCTCGTGGTGCAGGGCAGCGTTGCCCCTGCGTTCCGGGAGGGAGTCCAATGCCAGCCGCATGGCCTCCCAATTTGCCTCTTCATCATAGAGCATAACTCTGAGAGTCGGCTCGTAGTGCTCAATGGGCAAGACGGCTTCAGCACCGTATACCATAAGAAATGGGGTTTCCCCGGTTGCCCCTTTAGCAGTAGTCCGGATGGCCCATAGGACATGAATTAATTCTTCTGCCCATAAGCCACCGGCTCTTTCGATTTTCTTTTTTATGCCATCTGAGATGAGTTTGTTGAAGGCTTCAACCTGGCCATTTGCTTGGGGTCGGCCAACTAATGCAAAACAATGTGAGATACCCTGATCTCCCAACCAAGTCTTGAGCTGGGGGGGTCTCAAATTGAGGGCCATTATCAAACACCATAGACATAGGTACCCCAAACCGGGTGATGATGTTCTTCCAGATGAAAGAGATGACATCCTTTGTCTTGATGTTCTTAACCAGCTCAGCTTCTACCCACTTGGTGAAATAACCCACAGCCACCAAAATGTAGCGCTTTCCGCCTGGAGCAGGCGTATAAGGACCCAAGATATCCATGCCCCATTTAGCGAATGGGACTGGGCTGTGGATTGTCGTCGGATCAGTAGCTGGGCGGTGAATAAGTGGGCCAAACCTTTGGCATTTGTCACATCTTTTGACCAACTCTTTAGCATCTGCTTCAAGAGTAGGCCAAAAGTAATGTCGCCTGGCTCTGACGGCTAGGGACCTGCCGCCTATATGAGAGGCACAGTACCCAGCATGCAATTCTTCGAGAACTTCTTTCCCCTTTTCTGGGGTAATACACTTCAATAGAGGTTTAAGGAAACCCGCCTTGAAGAGCTCTCCGTTTCTTAACTCGAAGTTTGCTGCTCGCTTTTTCATGACGGCTGCCTCCTGTGGTGAATCAGGAAGTTTGTCGTCTGCTAAATATGCCCGGATGCCATCCATCCAGGTAGAGCTTCGGTCTAAGATCCAAATGGGCTCTTCATGTATGCTTCTCTTTTCAAGAACTTCCCAAAAGACCGACCGAGGCGTATCACAGCAGGCGGATGAAGCCAATTTGGACAACGCATTCGCCTGATTGTTATCTGACCTAGGCACTTGATTCAAACGGAATTCCTCAAGTGCCCCAGCCTCTTCTTTGACTGCCTGAAGATATTTGATCATAGCCGGATGAGTTGCCTCATATTTTCCCTCATACTGGCTGACGACCAACTGTGAATCAGAATAGGCGTCAATTTTAGTTGCCCTTACTGCCTTACAAATGCGGATTCCGGCTAGCAGGGCTTCATACTCCGCCCCGTTATTTGAGGATTGAAACTTACACCGCAGTGCATATTCAAATTTGTCCCCCTCAGGGGATTCATATATAATTCCTGCACCGCAGCCGTTCTTCGTTGAGCTTCCATCTACATACACTTTCCAAACTTGGTCAATGTTATCCGGTTGCACCGGTCGTGTCATTTCAACAATGAAGTCGGCAAACGCCTGGCCTTTCACTGCCTTTCTAGGTTCAAAAGTGATTTCAAGACTTTGCATTTCAATATCCCATTTCAACATTCTTACGGATGACTCCAAAGTAGACATTGGCCGCTTGAGGGGCTGTTCGGTGTAGATTACCACCGGATGAGCCAGAAAATACGGTTTCAATTTCTTGAAATCCATATACAGGGCAAGGCCAAATTTTTCTACCATGGGGTACCGGAGCTCAGCATTTTTTAGAACATGGCTAATGAAATAGACCGGAAGCTGAACACCGTCTCTCTCAGCAAGGAGAACGGCACTGAGGGCATGATCTGAGACGGCTAGGTACATGTATAATACCTCTCTAGGCAGTGGACTAACAAGCCTTGGCAAGGAGTGCAAGTGTTCTTTCAGCCGTTGAAAGGCCGCCTCAGCATCATCCCCCCATTCAAATCTGGTCTTCTTCTTGATTGCTTGGAAAAAGTAAAGGCATTTGTCACCTGACCGGCTGAGGAATCTCCCCAAGGCCGCCAGGCAACCGGTTAGTCTTTGTGCTTCCTTGACAGTGCGGGGTGACTTCATGTCAATTACCGCCTGTATCTTCTCAGGGTTAGCCTCTATCCCCCTTTGATCAATCAGGAATCCGAGAAACTTCCCAGACTCAACACCAAAGACGCATTTCTTAGGATTTAACATAACCTTATGCCGCTTGAGTGTGGTGAAGGTTTCTCGGAGATCAGCAAGGTGATCCGCCTGCTGTTTGGATTTGACTATCATGTCGTCAATGTACGCCGGCCTCTACAGTCCTCCCAATTTGATTAACAAAGACCGTATTAATCATCCGTTGGAACGTAGCCGGCGTATTTTTCAAGCCAAACGGCATCACAGTGTAACAGAATAACCCCTGATCAGTGACGAAGGCCGTCTTTTCTTGATCTTTCTTCCATAGGGGTATCTGATGGAAGCCGGAGTAGGCATCCATAAAACTCATCAAGGCATGCCCGGCTGTCGAATCGACCAGACTGTCGATCTTAGGAAGAAGATAACTGTCCTTGGGATATGCCTTGTTGAGATCTGTGTAATCAACACACATACGCCAGGTACCATTCGGCTTCTTTACAAGCACAACATTCGCCACCCAGTCGGGGAAATTACATGGCCGAATGAACCCAGCATCCAACAGCTTTTTAACTTCGGCAGCTGCCGCCTGACTTCTTTCCTCGCCGTGATTTCTTTTCTTTTTCCAGATGGGCTTCTTTTTAGGATCCACGGCAAGTTTGTGGACAGCAAGATCCGGGCTGACGCCTGGCATCTCTTCCACTTCAAAGGCAAAAATGTCTTTGAATTCTTTCAGCAGAAGGTGCAAGTCTGCACCCAACTTAGCAAAAGCAACTGTCCTAACCTTCACGGTACGCTCCGGGCGGCTGTCGTCCAGAGGTATATCAATATGTTCACCAGCCAGTTGGGGACGGAGCTCATCTGACCGTTCACCGGTCAGTGATTGCTATTTTTTCTCTTTCTTCACCTCCACCAGCAAAGGTGCCTTTCTTTTCTTACCGGCTGCTGATAGGGCTGGTACTTGGTCGGCATCCTTGACATTGTCAAGGTCTATTGGTTCCTGGCCTTCTGGGGCCACTGTATCTTTAACGGCTGAGAGATAGCACTCCCGGGCCGTCTTCTGATCCCCATTCAAGGAACCAACAGAGCCGTCATCCCTCTCATACTTGATGAGCATGAGGAAAGGGATGATTACAGCCTTGGCTTCATTGAGAGTTGGTCGGCCCAAAATAATGTTGTAGGCGGTCAGCTCCTCAACGACCAAGAACTTGACGACCAGGTGTCGCCCTTTTCCTTTCTCACCCAGCCGGATTGGTAAATCAACCCTTCCGACTGGGTAAACCATTCCACCCCCAAAGCCAACTAAGGGGTGGGTAACCGGATGCAAGCTGCTGTCATTGTATTTCAGCTTTTGCAGGCACCGGAAACTGATGATGTTTGATGAGCTGCCGGTGTCAATAAGGATCCGTCCAACCAGATGGTTGGCAACCTTACATTCAATGACGACCGGGTCATCATGCGGACGGCGAACACTGCCCCTGTCCTTCTCAGTGATCAGAACGTCTGGGAAGGAGAAGCTTGCAGACGCATGTCCATCATCATCTTTGTCCATCTTTCGAAGATGGCTCTTGGTGCCCCCGGATAGTAGGGCCACCACATGAGAACCCGCCTGCTATTGTGTAGACCCTTGTCGGTATCCGAGCTACTAGCAGGCTGGGGGTAGTCTTAGAGGACTGACCCTTGTTATTCTTCTTTGCCCCGGCTGGGGACTTAGAAATGTAGGACTTCAGCATCCCCTTGTCTGCCAGACGGTCCAACGCCCGTTGAAGGCTGAAGCAATCGTTGGTGTCATGGCCAACTTCCTCATGGTATCGGCAAAATTTATTTTTGTTCCTTGATTGAATGGAACTTTTCATTGGATTCAGCTTCTCTAGGGACAACCGGTCCTTAATTTCCATGAGGATGAAGTTGCAATCCTTGTTAAACTCGTACTTAGGGACGTACGGTTTAAATTCTTTCTTCTTCTTCTGGGACGGCTGGTCAGAATCACTAACCACCAAGATTTCTTTTCTCTTCTTGCTCTCTTCTTTCTTTTTGGCCGGCTGAGCAGGCCGGCTGTCTTTCTGTTTGTCAGACTTTTTGGAGTCTAACTGATTACCAGGCGTTCAGAGGTCGGTTGCTTGAATATAGCTTTCCGCCTCCCTCAGGGCCGCCTGTAAAGTGAAAGCCCCTTTTCTGACTAGGTCGAACTTAAAAGTCGACCCGTCTCTCATACCTTTGAAAAATTCTGTAAAAGCTACCTCATCAGACAGTCCCTGAATCTGAATTCTAATCAGATTGAACCGCCTGACATAGGAGCGCAGCCCTTCTCTCTCCCCCTGCTTAATGGTGCTCAAGTCCAAGCTTGTTTTCTTAGCAGGGATATTCATTGAGAAGTTGGAAGCAAACAGGAAGGCAAGCTTCCTAAAACTATCAATGGACCCGGCTGGCAAATTGCCAAACCATTGTTGGGCAATGCCCTTCAATGTAGCCGGGAAGCAACGACACCAAGTGGCATCATCCAACCCTTGCAAGTACATGAGGTTGGTGTAAGCCATGAGGTGATCTTCTGGATTGGTGGTACCATCATAGGTACCAACCAATACATTCTTAACCTTGACCGGCTGGGCCGCCTCGGTTATCTCCCGGGTGAACGCAGAAGGTTGTTCACCCAGGCGGAGCAGACGAAGTTGCCAGTCCAGTGGCTGGACATTGTGGTATGTCGCCTGACCTCCGAAGAGAGCCGGCTGCATATAGTAAGGTGGGTACTGACCGTAGACCTGAGAAGGTACATATGGTGCAGTCCCGATCATCTGAGGGCCAGAGTGGATGGTATTACCGCTTGTCTGACTCTCATGCAAGGAAGGTGCATTCCCCGCAGATGTATTGTTAAAGCTGTCTGGAAAATTCGACGTAGAAGCCGATTTAGACAACTGTTTATTTCTCTTCCGGTTGATAATCTCCCGGGCATTAAGAGTTGATTTTTTACTTCCCACCGCCTGCTGAGTCCGGCGGGTGTTGTTGGTATTCCTCTTAGGAAGAAGAATTTTTTACCAATCAATGGTCTCGGCTGCCTTCTCCTTTGGATGAGGAGTGAGCTGCCGTTCTCTAACTGACTTCCCCTTTTCCAGAGGAGTCTTCTTGGCCGAATGACCTCTACTTGGGCCAGCCCGGCTCTGGGTGATCAGCTCTTTAATTTCACCCTTGAAACTTGTCATGAATCTCATGAGTTCATCTCGGGTGACAAGTGCTGATCCAGCGGCCGTATGGGTTTCCCCTTCCGGCTGCCTAGGGGGTCGATTTGTACCCGCCTGGGAGGCACCCCGCTCCAGAGTGTCTCTGGGCCGGATGCGCTTGGTTCTTAGAGAGCCATCATCGGCTGTAAAGGTTTCGACCTGAGGGTCTTCATCCTCCTGGTCTGTAAAGACTTCTGGGTCATCGCCCAGACGGTTAGGGGGTGGTACAGACTCTTGAACCATCTTCGAGGTACTTTCCCCACAGACGGCGCCAGATGTTTTGGGTGTTTTTGTCCCTCGGGAGAGTTACGTCACGAAGTCTGATCCGGCTGAGTCGTACCTGCAAAACAACGGAGACTCCGGGTGGTTGGAGCTCCGCCTCCGACGATCAAGTTAGTCGCTTGAAAGGGAATAAAGAGTACGGAAATTTAGGTGGGGATCTGCCTGGATTCCAAGCTCAGGTATTTCTCTGATGTGAGAGAATGTAGGTGTAATAAATGATTGAATGTGTCCCCAAAATGGGAAAATATCTCCCTATTTATAGGGTCCTTGGAGAACGTGCCCCTATCTAGGTCACTTGACCTAAATTTCAGTGGGCTGCGCCGTAAAACGGCGCTTCTAGGGATTTGGGCCCTTGAAGGCCGCCATTTTAGAGATGTATCTGAGGGCGCCAAGTGTCAAGAGGATATTAAGCCACATGGGCCATCCTAAGCTCGACACGTGGCCTCCTCTGATTGGTCCACGTGTCTAGGGTATTTTTACCCTAAACAGTTCTAGTAGCAAATTCTTAAATAAAGCATGTGAAATTTGTCCACATGCTAAACAATCCCAGTCTAGTTTTCCGGATAGTGATAGTAAGGCTAGTCGTATTTTCGAAATGATTCATTGTGATTTGTGGGGGCCGTATAAGACACCTTCTACTTGCGGTGCTCATTATTTTTTAACAATTGTTGATGATTTTTCCCGAGGTGTTTAGTTTTATTTATTAAATGATAAAACTGCGGTTTATTCATCTTTTTGTTCCTTCTTTGCTATGATCAAATGCCAATTTGATGTTCATGTTAAATGTGTGCGGAGTTAATGGTACGGAGTTCAAATGACTACTCCCATATTTTAATGAAAATGGCATTCTCTTTCAAACCTCTTGTGTTGGAACCCCTCAACAAAAATGGTAGAGTAGAGCGTAAACACCAACATATATTGAATGTTAGTCGTGCATTGATGTTTCAAGGTAACCTACCGATTCAATTTTGGGGTGAATGTGTTCTAGATGTGGTTTACTTAATTAATCGTACTCCTTCTCGTATTCTATCTAATAAAACCCCATTTGAAATACTTTTTGGTAAAGAACCTAATTTTGATGAATTAAGGGTGTTTAGGTGTCTTTGCTTTGCTCATAATCAAAAGGCTAAAGGAGACAAATTTGCTCCTCGTAGTAGGAGGTGTGTCTTTGTGGGCTATCCTCATGGTAAAAAGGGGTGGAAGTGTTATGATCTTGAATAGGGTGACATATTTGTTTCACAGGATGTCATATTTTATGAAAATGAGTTTCCTTTTAAAAGTGGTGTTAGTGTGGATGATTCTAATACTGGGGATAATAATGACACATATGGCATTGATCATGATTTCTTAGTTGATTTGGAGTTTGTGTTGGAGGTTGGTGAGGACTCACATGCACATGGGTCACAAAATACTCTTGATGGCAGCCTTCCCCACTCTCCTCAAGCTGCTACTGCATCCCCTAGCTCTGCTCCTCATGCTGCCGCATCTGCTGAGGCTGCTGGCAAGCTAGACCGCAACCAAACTACGGCTTCTAGTGCTGCCCGCCACCCGCCTGCGGTGCCTACTACTGCTTCCCATGACAGCAACTCGGACAGCAATTCGGATGCTGATCCGAGCTCCTCTTCTACCTCTAATCTCGACTTGGGTCGAGGTCTTCGTCCACGACATCCTCCGGGTTGGCATTGTGATTATGTTGCACATAATATCTCTATTCTGAGTCCATCTACTAATCCATGTTCACCGCCTAGTTCGAGCTCCTCAGATACTCCCTATCCTTTAGCACATTTTGTGAATTGTGAAAAATTTTCTTTGCGACACCATGTGTTTATTGCAGCTGTGGATACATTGGTGGAGCCTCGTAATTTTAACAAGGCAATGCAGCATGAAGGTTAGAGAGAGGCTATGCAACACGAGATTACTTCTCTTGAAAATAATTAAACATGGGTGATGGAAAAGTTGCCTCCAAGAAAGAAAGCCTTGGGATGCCGATGGGTGTACAAGGTAAAGCTTGATTCCGATGGCTCACTTGAAATATTGAAGGCTCGTCACATTATATTTGGTTATCATCAGGTTGAGGGTATCGATTATAACGAGACTTTTGCTCCCGTGGCAAAAATGGTTACTGTTCGTGCTTTTCTTGCAGTGGCTTCTACGAAAAATTGGGAATTGCACCAAATGGATGTTCATAATGCCTTTCTACACGGTGATCTTGATAAGGAGGTTTATATGAAGCCTCCCCCTAGTTTTCATGGTTCTCAATCTAGGTTGGTTTGTCGTGTTAAAAAGTCCTTGTATGGGTTACGGCAAGCTCCTCGTTGTTGGTTCTCTAAGTTGGCCTCATCTCTGAAAAGGTACGGCTTTTTACAACCGTACTCTGATTACTCTCTGTTTACTCTGCAATCGGGGGCTATTCAACTTAGTGTTCTGGTGTATGTTGATGATTTAATAGTATCTGGTAATGATTCCTCTGCAATCGCATCATTCAAATCATATCTAAGTGATTGTTTTCATATGAAAGATTTGGGTGTGTTGAAATATTTTCTTGGTATTGAGGTTGCACGTAGTCCGGAGGGCATATTTTTGTGTCAACAGATATATACTCTTGATATTATTGTAGAGTCTGGTTTGCTAGGGGCACGTCCTGCAGGTACTCCTATTGAGAAAAATCATACTATGGCTAAATCGGAGTCTCCTCTTATTTCTGATCCTTAAAATGTATCGTTGTCTTGTGGGTTGTTTGATCTATTTATCTTTCACGAGACCTGATTTGGCTTATGTGGTTCATATCTTGTCACAATTTATGCAATAACCGCGTCAGGATCATTCGGAGGCCGCTCTTCGTACGGTGCGTTACTTGAAAGGATGTCCGGGTCAGGGAATCCTTGTTAGCTCTGATTGTGATCTACATATTACAGGTTGGTGTGACTCAGATTGGGCTAGCTGTCCTCTGTCGAGACGATCTATTACTGGTTGGTTGGTGTTTCTTGGTGCTTCCCCTATATCTTGGAAGACTAAGAAGCAGGACACTGTGGCTAAGTCTTCTGCAGAGGCCGATTTCGTTTAATGTCTAAAACCACTGATGAGTTGAAGTGGTTGATCTGAAGGCTCTACTTCTGAGTTTGGGAGTCTCGCATCCCCGCGCAATGAGTTTGTTTTGTGATAGTCAATCTGCATTGTATATTGCGGGAATCCGGTCTTCCATGAGCGTACTAAACACATTGAGGTTGATTGTTATTATGTTCGCGACGCGATTCAGGATGGTGTTATTAGTCCGTCGTATGTGAAAAAACGACGAATCAACTTGCGGATATTTTCACTAAGGCATTGAACAAACAACAATTCATGTATCTACTTGGCAAGTTGGGCATTTGTGATTTGCATGCTCCAACTTGAGGGGGGGTGTTAGGCCATATAATGTGTATAGCTAATGGGCCGTTGTTATGTTCCGAGCCCTAATCTCAAAGGTTGTGTGTGTGTGTGTGTGTGTGTGTGTGTGTATATATATATATATATATATATATATATATATATATATATATATATACGCTAATGGAAAATACACTACTCTATTCTCTCTAATCTCTCTATTATATAATTGACATAATCAGAAGAAATTAGTTCAAATCAGAGACAAAATTCTCAGATGAGATCAAATAAGCAAGTTAAGGTGAACTAAACATAGCATTAGTAGTGATAGTAGAGAAAAACTAATCAAAGTGATATGAGTAATAGAGAGGTAAGGTGCGCTAAGGTCGGAAATTTGAAATTGGTTAGTGAAATAAGAGAAAAAAATTAAGAAAATTATTATTTCAATTCACCTTTTGTATATATGATTTGGGAATAAAATAATTGAAGTAAAATTATAAAAGTAACTCTACTATCTCTCACTTTCCTACTGCATAAATTAAGGGTACATCTGTCTTTTCCTCATTTATCCCCTCCTTATACCAACCCTCCCTAAATTTAGAAATGATGGAATAAGAAGGGGGGGGGGGGGGGGGATGCCAATCCCTGTCCCCTTAAACAAGCAACATATTTCTATCCATATAGTATAATTTCTATACATTTATTCCTATTTAAAGATGTATGTGAGTCATATCTTACAAATTTCTATACAAATTTGTTGTGTTGTACAAAAAAATTTCTAATTCTATAGTGGTGCTTAAGCAAAATTCCATGAATTTCAATGTGCTTTGTTGTGTTATCTTCTACCTTGTCATGTTTTTTAAGGAAAAAAATAAAAAATAAAAGCGACTTCTAATGTTATATGTTCGTATTATTTACATACAATAGGTATTTCTTTAACAATTCATTAGAAACTAGCAACACTTGCCAGAACTACTAAAAACTTTGAATCTAACAATTGTACTTACAACTCTTCTACTAGTTACTTTTACTACAACTAGTAACAATTAAGACTTGGCAGAGCCTTTATTTATCTTTATTTAGGGTGATGAAATCATAACCCTTTTTATCTCCTTTACCATGCTTCTTTAAATTGCAAGAGAATTAAATGAATGAATCAGTAACTTGATTATATTAGCCAGTTTGCTGAGGCATATAATGGTCATCACTCATCAGTGTGCAAATGTAAGATGATGATGATGAAGAGGTACTCAATTGAGTTGACTCAATCTTAACCCTTTGTACATAACCCATAAACTATATATTATATAATTATTTTATATATAATTTGTATATTATAAAGTTTTGATATTATTGACCATTTGTCTGTAACATTTATGAAAAAGGGTGCAATTTCCCCAACCGTTAAAATTATAATCATGCAAATTCTTACGTAGTCCACATTTTTTATTAATTAGAGGTTTGGTATGTAGTAAATTAGGTGCAGCAAAAAGGATAGATATGTATTAACTCTTTGTAAAATGATGAAGTATTTACTTGGTAGAGATGTAATGTTTACTTATTGATTCAATAATATTCATGGCACAATGTAGAATAATTGCTTTTGCAATCTAGTGTATAGGCTGACGACAAGTACGTGGAGGTTATTCATTGGGCTATTTTCGGTCCGTCTTGTGACTGGGATTGTGGGTCGGATATTAGAGCTCGGCCCAACACTTTTTAACACTTTTAGGCCCATCTTCTATTTATTTTTGTCAAACAAAATAAATGTTGCATACGAAAAAGTAATTTAAAGAAATTAGATGTATTCGCAATCAATCAAGGTAATTACTCTCCCCTAATCCTAGCTTATCGACTTCTCGCCCTTCTTGGGATAGTCGTGGTTTACTGGAAGGGAGCTTGGTTTTCTCTAAGGGTATTGCTTGGAAGATTGGGTCTGGGAAGAATATTAGTATTTTGGATGATTGTTGGGTGCCGAATGTTGAGGTTACCTTTAGATCTTCATTCCTGAGGCTGCGAGACCTACCTTGTTGGAAGTTCTTGATATAAAACAAGAGTGTTGGGAAAAATAAGAGGGAAAGAGAGAGAGAAATAAATGGAAGGGGAAAAGTCCCACATTGATTGGGGAGGAAGGTTTTTCCTTGTTTTTATAATGTAGTGCTTTAGCACTACTTAGTTGAGTGAGTTGGAGGTGTGTGTTACTCCACACACACACACGCGCGCGCGCGCGCCGAGCCGAGCCGGGTCGGGTCGGGTCGGGCTCGGGCTCGGGCCTCGGGACTTGGGGTCTTGGGGAATGCGATGCGCGGGCGTGGGTCCTTGTTATCTTTTTGGAGAAATTTTATTTCCCTTTTCTTTGTTAAACAGAATATTCCTTTTTGTCTGTTGGGTTTATTCTTTTCTGACTGTTGTGAGAATTAATCAGCCATTAATTCCTTGATTGTAGCTGACTGATTAATTCCTTGTTTCTTGCCTCGGTTGTTGACTGACCAGATTAATCTGGTCGTTTTCTTGGCCAGATTCTTCCCACCTTTCATGCTTTCCGTTTTTCCTCTTCACCCTATAAATATTCGGTGGTTTTCTTAGCCAAAACAACACAACACAATCAGTCTTCTCTTTTCTCTAAACTTATCTAAATACATGTTCTTTCTGTTCTGTTTTCTGGGCGAGTATTCTGAGTTCCAGTCGGGTTTGTGAGTGCACATAAACTCCGGCGCCGTGCTTATCCTGGAGGGCGACCGCAATTGTCTACTGCACCGGGAGGTAGCGCGGAATCGTCTTTTAGGTCAGTGGTTCTCCACGACGCGGCTATTGTCAGTTTGGTTCACGCATCAAGAGATAAGTTATTTCTGGTTTATTGCTTATTAGTATAACAATCTAAAAGACGATTATGGCTTCCAAATTCCTTGTTCCTGATATGTCTAAACTAGAACCTCTTGATGGAAAGAATTATAAACGTTGGGCTGTTAGGATGCATTTTTATTTGGAGCAGATTGATGTTGCATATGTTCTTGATGATATTGTTGAACCTGTTGATAAAGATGATTTGTCTGAATCTGAGATTAAGTTTTCTAAGGATGATAGAACTTGTAAGGGCATGTTGTTGCATTATATGTCGAATAGTCTGTTGGATATTTATATGGGTTTCTATCATGCTAAGGATATTTGGGATGCTTTAGAGAAAAAATATGGAACTGATGATGCTGGTACTAAACGTTATTGTGTTAGTAAGTGGTTAAGTTTTCAAGTTGTTGATGATAAGCCTATTATTGATCAGATTCATGCTTATGAGAGTATTTGTATTAATATGGCTGCTGAAGGTCTGTCTATTTGTGATACTACCCTTGCTATTGTTCTTATTGAGAAACTCCCTCCCTCTTGGAAGGATTTTCGTAACCAACTCATGCACAAAAAGAAAGACCTAACCTTAGAGGAACTTGCTGCCCACCTCAAAATTGAGGAGGAAAACCGTATCAAAGACAAAACCCCTTCTGTTTTCCCTTCCTCTTCTTCTGCCAAAGCCAACCTTGTTGAACCCAAATCAAACAACCAGTCCAAAGCCAAAAACAGTAACCTTAAGCCTAATGGGAAAATTCAGAAGTACAAGTTTAAGGGAATCTGTTATGAGTGTGGTTTGACTGGTCACAGGGCTAGAGATTGCAGGGTCAAGAAGAAGAATGGGCAAAGTCAAGCAAATCTTATTGAGGATTCTGACGTTATTGTTGCTGTTGTTTTAGAAGCTAACTTTACAGGTAATGCTGCTGAGTGGATTGTTGACACTGGAGCTACCAGGCACATCTGCGCCAACAAGGACATGTTCACTACCTATGACAAGGTTGAAGGTGAAAATGTCTTCATGGGCAACTCAGCTTCTGCTTCTATCCAAGGCAAAGGGAAGATCGTTCTCGCTCTCACTTCTGGAAAATTGCTTACTCTCACTAATGTTTTGCATGTTCCAGAAATGCGCAGGAATTTAATTTCTGGCAGTTTGCTCATGAAAGCTGGACTGAAGCTCTCCTTTGATTCTGATAGATTAGTTCTTACTCGCAATGGGGAATTTGTGGGGAAGGGCTTTTGTAATGGGGGGCTTTTTACTCTTGATGTTAAAATTGACACTATGAATAAGAATGCTAGTACTTCTTCTGCTTATATTGCTGAGTCTATTGATTTATGGCATGCTAGATTAGGTCACGTTAATTTTGATTCTGTTAAAAGGCTTAAACACTTAAATTTGATTCCAAGTTTTTCTAAAACTGATTTTTCGAAATGTCAAGTTTGTGTTGAAGCCAAATTTACTAAGAAGCCATTTAAATCAGTAGATAGACAGACTGAAGTACTAGAACTTGTTCATAGTGACTTAGGTGATTTTAATAATCACGAAAGTAGAGGGGGTAAAAAGTATTATATTACTTTTGTTGATGATTGTTCACGTTTTTGTATGGTTTATCTTCTCAGGTCTAAGGACGAAGCTGAGGAAATGTTCCTCAAATATAAAGCTGAGGTAGAAAACCAGTTGGACAAAAAGATCAAGAGGGTTAGGAGTGACAGGGGTGGGGAGTACAGCCCTGACACTCTTAAGGCATTTTGTGAGCAACTTGGCATTGTTCATGAGACGACGGCTCCCTATTCACCCGAACAAAACGGTATAGCTGAAAGGAAAAATAGAACTTTAAAGAATATGATGAATTCTATGCTTATTAGTTCTGGGCTTCCTAATAACATGTGGGGGGAGGCTATTCTTTCTGCTTGTCATGTTTTGAACAGGGTTCCTCACAAGAAGCTTGACAAGACTCCATACGAAATATGGAAAGGTCGAGCGCCAAACCTGAAATACTTGAAAGTGTGGGGGTGCCTAGCAAAAGTAGGCATACCTAGCTTCAAGAGGGATAAGATTGGTCCCAAAACTGTTGATGCTATTTTTATTGGCTATGCTTATCAAAGTGCAGCTTATCGTTTCTTTGTTAAAGGTGCTAACAATTCTTATGCAGGTGGTCATATCATTGAAGCAAGAGATGCTGAGTTCTTTGAGAACATTTTTCCTTTGAAAATGTCTCCTTCTAATGATAGTGAATTGCATGCTAGTAGTTCTGTTAGTTTACCTATTGCTAATGCTCCTATTACTAACGATGATTCTGTTTTGGAGCCAAGGAGAAGCAAAAGGGGAAGAAAGGAAAATAGTTTTGGTCCTGATTTTATTACTTCTTATTTATCTGAATCTTCCTTAATTGATGATGATTTTGTGCATATTTTTGTTTTGGAAGATGATCCAAGAACCTATGATGAGGCAATGAGGTCAGTTGATGCTGTATTTTGGAAAGAAGCAATTGATAGTGAATTACAATCAATTCTCAATAATAACACTTGGGAATTGGTTGAACTTCCTAGAGGTTGTAAGCCCATTACTTGTAAATGGATCTTTCGGAAAAAATTAAAGGCCGATGGATCCATAGACAAGTATAAGGCAAGGATAGTGGTAAGGGGTTTTACTCAAAAGTTTGGCATTGATTATTTTGATACTTACTCCCCTGTTACTAAAATTGCAACCATTAGGACTTTAATTGCTCTTGCTTGCATTTTTGGTCTTGTTGTTCATCAAATGGATGTCAAAACTGCATTTTTGAATGGTGACTTGGATGAGGAGATTTACATGGTCCAACCTGAAGGGTTCGTTGTTCCAGGACAAGAGGAGAAGGTTTGTAAGTTAGTCAAGTCATTGTATGGGCTTAAACAAGCTCCAAAGCAATGGCATGACAAATTCGATAAGACTATGACTGGTAATGGTTTTCATGTTAATGAAGGTGACTCTTGTGTTTATTTTAAGCATGATAGTCATGGGTGTGTAATTATTTGTCTTTATGTGGATGATATGTTGATTTTTGGGACTAACTTGGATCGTGTAAATGAGACAAAACAGTTTTTGAGTTCGAATTTTGAAATGAAAGACATGGGTGAGGCAGATGTGATTTTGGGAGTAAAAATCAAGAGGACTCCAAATGGCATCTGTCTTAATCAGTCACACTATGTTGAAAAACTTCTTAAAAAGTTTGACTCATTTAATGTCGATCCAGTTAAGACTCCCTATGACCCAAGTTTCCACTTAAGGAAAAATAATGGTAATCCAGTTAATCAGTCTGAATATGCTAGAATTATTGGTAGTATTATGTTTCTTATGAACTACACTAGACCTGACATTGCTTATTCTGTTAGTAGGTTGAGCAGGTACACTCATAATCCAAGCAGTGATCATTGGATTGCTCTAAGGAGGTTGCTTAGGTACCTTAAGGGTACTATGGATTGGGGTTTGCACTACTCCAAATTTCCTGGAGTTTTGGAGGGTTTTTGTGATGCCAACTGGGTATCCGATAATGATGAAGTTAACTCCACTAGTGGCTATGTCTTCACCCTTGGGGGTGGAGCCGTATCATGGAAATCTTGTAAGCAATCTTGTACTGCTATGTCTACTATGGAATCTGAGTTTATTGCTCTTGAATTAGCAGGTCATGAGGCAGAATGGTTGAGGAACATGCTTGCAGATATTCCTCTGTGGGGGAAGCCAGCTCCTTCAGTTGCACTTCATTGTGATTCGCAAGCTGCTATTGCTGTTGCACACAACCATGCCTATAATGGGAAGAAGAGACACATCCGTCTGAGGCATAAAGCCGTCAGAAATTTGTTGTCTGAAGGGGTGATATCACTGGACTATGTTAAGTCCGAAAAGAACATTGCGGATCCGTTAACTAAAGGCCTATGTAAAAAACTAGTTTTGGAAACATCGGAAGAGATGGGGCTAAAGCCCGTTGTATGAATTGTGAAATAATGAACTCCTACTCACTATGAGTTCAAAGGGGAACGTTATGTAATAATTCGGAAGCACATTTTTATTTTATTTGTCCATCTCTAGATGTTTGTTTTGTGCTTAGCTACATATGAGAAGGAGGTTGAGCATACGGCTCTTAATGAACCCATATCCATATTTTTGGAGGTGTGTTGTAGCTCACACTTGATGGAGTTCACCTACTTAGGTGTGGAAGTGTGGCCGCTTCCTATGAGTATTTCGTGGGCTTATACTCTAGAGCACCTATGAGCATCCAGGCTGGACGTATGGCCAGTATAATGCGTCATCTTTATTCGCGGAATTTCAGAATATTATACATGTTCAATTGTGTGGCTCAAAGTGACGGGTCCCTAACTCCCTATTGAGTTCAAGACGAAGGTCACTTGTTAGGTGAGGGATCATAGCTTGATGTCCACTATGTGTTAATTCAAGTCGCGAGACATTGACACTTATGCAATTGTTTTGTTTTGCCCAGAATTCATTTTTCCTTTCTTTCTTTTTCATATCTTCGAACCTGTGGGGGATTGTTGGAAGTTCTTGATATAAAACAAGAGTGTTGGGAAAAATAAGAGGGAAAGAGAGAGAGAAATAAATGGAAGGGGAAAAGTCCCACATTGATTGGGGAGGAAGGTTTTTCCTTGTTTTTATAATGTAGTGCTTTAGCACTACTTAGTTGAGTGAGTTGGAGGTGTGTGTTACTCCACACACACACACGCGCGCGCGCGCGCCGAGCCGAGCCGGGTCGGGTCGGGTCGGGCTCGGGCTCGGGCCTCGGGACTTGGGGTCTTGGGGAATGCGATGCGCGGGCGTGGGTCCTTGTTATCTTTTTGGAGAAATTTTATTTCCCTTTTCTTTGTTAAACAGAATATTCCTTTTTGTCTGTTGGGTTTATTCTTTTCTGACTGTTGTGAGAATTAATCAGCCATTAATTCCTTGATTGTAGCTGACTGATTAATTCCTTGTTTCTTGCCTCGGTTGTTGACTGACCAGATTAATCTGGTCGTTTTCTTGGCCAGATTCTTCCCACCTTTCATGCTTTCCGTTTTTCCTCTTCACCCTATAAATATTCGGTGGTTTTCTTAGCCAAAACAACACAACACAATCAGTCTTCTCTTTTCTCTAAACTTATCTAAATACATGTTCTTTCTGTTCTGTTTTCTGGGCGAGTATTCTGAGTTCCAGTCGGGTTTGTGAGTGCACATAAACTCCGGCGCCGTGCTTATCCTGGAGGGCGACCGCAATTGTCTACTGCACCGGGAGGTAGCGCGGAATCGTCTTTTAGGTCAGTGGTTCTCCACGACGCGGCTATTGTCAGTTTGGTTCACGCATCAAGAGATAAGTTATTTCTGGTTTATTGCTTATTAGTATAACATACCTTTGTTTCAGATTTACTTTTATCGGAGTCTTCTTCTTGGAACACTTCCCTGATTCAGAGCCTTTTCCCTCATTATGTTGCTTCGGCCATTCTTGGTTTAGAGCGTCATAAGCAGAAAATTGATGATTTTATTTACTGGAAGCACACTCGTGATGACTCGTTTACCACTAAGTCAGCATACTCTTGCCTGATTTCTCAGCACTTTCCTATTCAGGTTAGTCTGTTTCCTAATAATTGGTGGAAACATTTGTGGGTTCTTCTAATTCTCCTGAAATGGAAGTTGTTCACCTGGAAGGTTCTACATAATGCTCTTCCGACTGCTGCTTTACTTAATCTTAAGGGTCTTCCTATTGATCCTTCTTGCATCTTTTGTAATCATGCTTCTGAGTCGATGGGCCATTTATTTCGGGATTGCCAATTTACTATATGTCTATGGGATTTGTTTAATTGGAATAATTTTCCAGCCTCCTCTCTTACAGCTCCATTTCAGCTTTGGTTTGTGGAACTGCTGACTAGGTTTACCGATTCCAAGGATTAGGTTCATATGGATAGTTTCTTTGGTTTATGTTGGGAAATTTGGTTGACTAGGAATAATGTTAGATTTAGATCAGAGGTTTATTCTCCCCAGTCTAATCTTGATTTGGCCTCTAGTTGGAAATCCAGAAGTAGGGAGGCTAGGGAGTTAGATTCTGGTAGCATTAGCTTTCCTCCGGGGTTCTCTGCTAGGCCCTCAATCTATGTTCTTTGTAGTTCTATGCAGGAGGATTATGATGTAGTCCTCCACTTTGATGGTGCTTGGGATCGAGCTGATCTCACTTCTGGAGCAGGATGGTGTTTTCGGGGTCTAACTTCCCCTGGTTATATTGCTGGTGGTGCTAGAGCTTGTACTGCTAGTTCTGCACTACACTCTGAATTACTTGCTTGTCTTTGGGGTCTTCGTCATGCTTCTCAACGGGGTGTTACTCGTCTTTTTCTTCATACGGATTGTCTGGCCATTCCCCGGTTATTATTGGCCCGGAGTCCTAAAGACATTTCAGCGATATGGATCCTTGAGGAAATTCATGAGATTTTCTCCTCCTTTGCTACTTGTCATATAAGCAAGGTTTCAAGGTATTTGGTTGTTGATGCTCACCATTTGGCGGGTGCTGCTCGTCGTAGGGAGTTACTTTCTTTTGTTTTTTGGTTAGTTTGTTGTTCCCTTTGTCCAAAAAACAAAAAAATATATATCAAGGTAATTACATGTATTCGCAATCATTTAAAATAATTAGATTTGAATGGTTGCCAATGCATGTAATCCTTTGATTGATCTAAATTGATTTTTATGTTCTTTCAAAAAAAAAAATGATTTTTATGTATCAAACTATTTCTAAAAATTAATTTAGATCAATCAAAATTAATTATAAATAGTTAACTAAATTTTGATTGGTAAAACTACTATCTTGACTTGTTAATGTTTCATTAGTAGTTTTGACATAAAAACTAGTTTGTGGCCCGAGCAATGTCCCGAATCATTGTATGTATATTGAAATTAAGCTTTTTATAGTCAAAATTATGTGATGAAATGTATATATAGATTAAATTAGTTACATATACTTCATTACTTACATCTTCAAGTTTATGAATACAATTAACTTTCTTTAACAAAACATTGTACACATAAGGTATATCATTGGAGACACTTGGAGTAGTGGCTAAAGTTTAACTATATATAATGAGCATGAGGTCATGATGTTAGTCACCGTTCTCTTAATCTAATTTTAATATTATCCAATAAAAATAATTTAAGTTCTATATAAAGAATTTTAGCCCAATATAAAAATAATTTTGATTTAATACAAATTAGTAACTTTAAAGAGCAAATATAAAAGAGAATTAGTAAATACAACTTTTAATCAGTTAAAAAAAATTAATTTAAGTCTTGC
Source organism: Chenopodium album (assembly GCF_948465745.1). Taxonomy (NCBI): domain Eukaryota; kingdom Viridiplantae; phylum Streptophyta; class Magnoliopsida; order Caryophyllales; family Amaranthaceae; genus Chenopodium; species Chenopodium album. The sequence continues at coordinate 6,055,606 of NC_137836.1, read as the reverse complement.
AAAAATAGTTTAAATTAAACAAAAATAATTTCAATTCAGAAAAAATAATGTGAAACGAACGTAGCCTTAGTTAGATGCTTGTATTTTAGGCTTTTGTTTGGTTGATATTTTTTTTTTCTTTTCCTTTTTTTCCCTGTAATCGTATTATTTGACCTTATTATATTATTGTTTGCACTTTTTTTTTTTTTTTAACTTACCCAAACTTATTTTGTTTGATTTTAGCCCCTGTTCTATTCACCTTAAAATAATCGTTCATTTGTTTTCTTTTAAATGCAACACACCTTTTGACACACCTTTTTTAGGAATTGATAAGAGTGAGTAAACACACGAATTTATCAAAATAATTTGTATATTGTGATTAATGAAGGGTTATGTACTACGTGTATATATTATACTGAATAATTTGTCTGTTTACATTGATTAATCCTTTCCTTAAAATATGTGATGTATGTGAAGGTGTTGCATTTAAAAGAAATTTGAGGAAGTAATATTGTGTAAAAATAATACATATCAATTTTATAAAACAAGTTATGTTTAGCAAAATAAGGCAATTTAAGTTCCGTAAAAAAAGTTTCAAGAAGTAAATCAATATTCTAAGAACAATTACAACATTGACTCAATAAAAATAAGTGTCAATCAATAAAAATAATATAATTTCAGCAAAAATAATTTAAGTTCAGTGAAATTAAGGTGAAAAGAACAGGGCCTGAATTGAAATTGTCTAATATAATCTAATAACTGTGTTTGAAATTTTCCAAAGAATTTATTTTCTTATAAATTTTTCTATGCAAACGAAGTATATATTTTAAATTTATTTTTACTTAACTTCATTCTTCGAAATTTATTTGTTTATGATAAAATAAAATGAAACAAAGAAACCCTTAGTTTACTTCAGTTTAGCCATTGCACCGAAAGAGCATGTTTATGTAAAGAAAATGATTTTTTTAAAGCATGGTTTTCGAGGAAGATTACTACATATGAAAAGTAGCAAAAGAAATTCAAATCCAACCTTAAATCATCTTTAAACTGAATGATTGTTTCATGTTAGTAAAAAAATAAACCAATTATTTACTAGTAACCCCTATTATATTGATAGAGTAACCCTTAAATAACTATCATCCTTAAATAACAAAGTAACTGTTATAATACTAAGTAATCCATGTAATCCAAAACAATTAGTAACCCCGTGGTGGTTGGCCACATGGCCACAAAAGTTAGTGCATACTATCTGTGCGATTTCAAAAAATATATTTATTTACACCAACGTGGACATTTTATATTCATTAACATTGAAAACTAAAAGGGGAAAAAGATAAAGGATAACCATGTAGACACGAGTTAAGTAATTTATTTACTTATATTTCCTAAAACTATCTTTTTGGAAGAAAAGATACACGGTTAATTAATTAGGATTGTGTCGTCCGTCTTATCTCAAAACTCAGACCTAATTGATACGTACCATATTCCTATTATTTTTAGGTTAATCATTGAGTGTATTGGAGTTAGTTAAATAGCAAGGCCTTAGTTAAGGGAACGAGCCCCATGAGGGGTAACCAAAATAGGGGAGAATATGTGAAATGTAAGGAAAGTTGCATCAATTTAAAGACACAACTGTCAACTATGATGTTCCACGTTAAGGGCACTCATATAACCCATGAAGTTTTCTTTAGCTAACTTTCAAATTTTTAATGATTTCAGTTTGTCCTTAATTATGGCATGAAAATGTTTTTAGTTACTAGACAATTATAATCATTATAACGTTAATAATACACAGAGAAATGGTGAGCATGAAAATGAATAGCTTAATTAGCATAAAAGCATAAAATGCTCTTGATTTTATTGTGTAGCTTAATAACAAGAAAAAAGTTTTGAAAACTTTTGCAATGTAAAATCATTATTTTTGAGGGTATTAACTCGTGCAAGGAAATGTTATAAATGTATAGCCATCATTTACGATAAGATTATGGAATATGTTGTTTGGACACTTTTGATGGAAAATTAATGAGTAGGGAGTTTTCTTCCTTGAAATGCTTATCATTGGCCATCATTCTTCTTCTTTACCTTTTGCCTACATGCCAATGAGTAACCTAATCTCGACATTATAGCATTAGCAACCTCCTTTAAACGTGTTCTTCAAATTATTGAGTTATTGTTATGTTTAGACAAACTATAAACTTTGTGAACGTGACAGACTATTTTTTTTTATACCTTTAATACCATGTTATAGGATCAATTCAATCAAAAGTTTAAGCTATTCATGACTAATAAGGTTTATATTGTACATGTCAATAAATTTCAATTATGATCTTATTAATCAATACGAAACAACATCTATACAATTGTATCTACATTCATGCCCTGAATTGTTAATTTGTTATAGCTAGATAACAATCCATGTATTAAAAAAATAATATCCATGTAAAGAATTTGTTCCAATGAAAAGTTTCAATAATTTATACTCCCTCCGTTTCATAATGTTAGTTGCATATGAAATCAATCACATGAAATAAGAAAATAAGAATATTAAGAATCTAATATTAAAGTACAAAAAATTCATAATTAGTTTACCTTATTTAAGGTTTTTTTTTTTTTTTTTTTTGGGAAAGCACAAGTCATAAATCATAATGCATAATTCAAGGTAGAGATTTTCTTATTTAGGTTCCTTCTAGGGTTTCTCCCTTGAGAGGGTTTTTTTAGCCTCTATTGTTAGATTTTCTCTACTTTTTTTCAAAGGTTTTCCTTCAATCTTCTCCTTCTCTCTCTTTCTCTTCCATCTCTTTTCTTCTGGTCTCAATTGTAAATTTTTTAGGGGCTTCTACCGGTGGTAAGTCCCAAAAAACTTTTTAATTGCTTTCAATAAAGGATCACATCTTATGGTGGTGTTTATTCTATTATGTTTAATTTATTTGTTTGTTCATCTACTAAAGATTGAAGATTTAGGGTTTCACAATCTCGAAAAGTATCTAGAAGGTCATAAGAGTTTTTTCACCTAAACAAATATTCATCTGTGGATCTCAGGCCGAATTAGTGCTAACTCATAGAATGTATTGCTTCGGAAGAAGATTTTTATAAAGGCGGTCTTTAATCGAATCTGCAATGTAACTAGTTTTAAGATGAATTGTATTTGTATTGGAATTTTAGATTTCCTTGGAATTGTTTGTAAGTGTCGTTTGACTATCTTTCATTAATGAAATCCTTTTCTTCTTGTCAAAAAAAATTTCCTTATTTAGAGGTATGTCATCAATCTACAACCAATTAATTCCAAAACAATTAAGTTAAAAGTGGAATATATTCAATATGGGTAGAAATTTTAAAACGCCCAAAATAGTATATGGGACTAGCATAATGAAACGGAGGGAGTATTAAGGGCCCGTTCACATTTACTTAATTTCAGTTCAGTTCAGCTCCAATCAATTCAATTCAGTTCAGCTTCAATCAGTTCAGTTCAGTTCAGTTCAGCTACTAATTTCCCTCTCTCATAATATATTCATTTCAGCTTAGTTCAATTCAGTTCAGTTCAGCTCCAATCAGTTCAGTTCAGTAAATGTGAATAGGCTCTAAGAGTTATAAATGAATTATTTTAATTTTAGGAAATGACTTGCTATTTTCTTGAAAATATATAATCCAATGTACAAAGCAATGTAAGGGCTTGTTTAGTTCACCTTATTTTTGCTTATCTGTTCAGATCTAGTCTGATCTGATTTGATTATCTAATTTGATCAGACCTTATGTGTACGATAATATATAAGGAAAAAATATATCAAGTAGGGTTTTGTTAGATTCATAATAATGTGTACTTTATTAATATGTATTTTCATAAATTTTTTTCTTTGAGAAATTAATGATTTGTAACATGAAAAACCGCACATAAAAGAATGATATGATATGAAATTATTTGTTCTGATTATTATAACTTATTCTCTCTTAAAATAAGTAAAAATAACTTCGTTGAACTAAACAAGCCTTAATGTACTTTAAGCAAACATAGAAGCTCGCTCCAATCACTATAATTAACCTTTGTACCATTATTAATTTTATATATTTGTTACATACCATTTGCCTAATAAGCTGCCCCCATACTATTCATTCAAGTAATTGGAAGTAATCTAGTTAACATTTGCCAACTTATGTTACTCCATCTATCTCTATGACTCAACTAAATGATAGTAACTCGAAAACTCTCTTTAGTCTTTAAATCATTTTCATCTAACTCACACACATAATAATCATTATGGAAGAACTTTATTTTGGTACATTGTTATCAATTACAAACAATCTATTCAAGAAATCTATCAATCAAGCCATTCCCAAGTAGCTAGATCTCTTAATTCAATAGCTATCCAATAAAGTAGTAGTCCATCAATCCTCCTTTATACATTTCAAACGTACCCTCTAATATAATAACATGAAGAATATAAAAATAGATTCTCACGGTATTATAATACTCTCTTTGTTCTAATTTATTTTTATATACTTAAAATTTTCTTGTCTCATAAAAGAAACTACAAAATACTTCGAACATTAGATTATTTGTATACTAACATCATAACATGTTACTAACTATTACTCGTAGTATAATTTGTACAATTAAATTAACACCTTGTAGAGCACACTCAAAAGATTTGAGTCATGTGACCAATAATAATTATAAGAAAAAAAAATACAAAAGAGATCTTATCTTGAAGCATTCCTCAGTTGTGGCAAAAAATTTTAAAATTATTTTTGAAAAGGAAACCATCATTAAGTGTACAAGGCAATTAGATTTTTGGTTTCTTTTAGTGGCTAAGATTATGTGTATAGAAAAATACATAAAATAAAAAACAAGAATTAAAAAAAAAAATTATTAAGTAAAATTATACTAGATGTTGATGATGATGGTAGTGATGATGATAATGTAGGATGTGGAGATCATGATGATAGATGAAAATGAAGGGGAAGAGGTAAGGTATGGTTAAGGTAAGGTTATAGAGAGAGAAAGAAGTTGGTTAGAGAGAGAAAGAGTTGTTTTGTTGGGTTATTAATTCAAAAACAATCCAAACCATCATTGCGAATCTTGGGACGGCTTAGCTCCTTCATCATTTGGGACCCCCTATACTCAAACAACAAAGAAAGCCCTCCAAAATCCAAATACATTTTGCCTTACCAAACTGCCCTCTTCTTGTAAGTTGTAAATTAAATCCATCATCATTCACATGACGTTATCTCTTCTTTTTTTTTTTGGGGTGATAATTATAATACCTTACAAATACAACTTTTGTAATTACATATACTAGAACAAGATCTTCTCATTAAAAAATTGTTGTAGATTTCTTTTCTTTGAAGGATTATGCAATAAACAATCTATATATATCTAATTGTATAAATAATGTATGTAGTAAGGGTTTGTTCTATTCAATTTATTTTCAGTTCAGTTCAATTCAGTTTTAATCAGTTCAGTTCAATTCCTAATTTCCTTCTCTCATAAAATATTCAGTTCAGTCCAGCTCCAATCAGTTCACTTCAACTCAGTAAATCAAAACAGGCCCTAAGACATGTAGAGGTAATTATGATCCAACTTTGATTAAGGTTAAATTGACTTGACTAATAGCTTAACTCAAATAGTTCAAGCATAACAATTCAAAATGATAAAATATTCATTTATGTGATTATCATTAATATAACTTCTGCTAATTTAAGGGGTGACATTTATTACTGAGTCATACACTTAATACACTTGAGCTTGGTCATGATTTTTATTCTCCAACTCTACTTGGCTCGATTTTATTCATTTGAAGGTCCCGAATTGAATTTATTGAATTGAACTTTTATCGTTTTTTTTTTTTTTTTTTTTTTTTTTTTTTTTTGTCATATTGAGATCACGTAGTTTGTGAATAGGCTATCATAGTCATTAATTTTTCACCTCTATGACTTGCACATACATTACGGAGTGCATCTTGACTAAGTATTATCTATAATATAGATAGGGTGTGTCTATTCACTTAAATACCACTTATTTTAACTTCTTTTTCCCTTTTCAAATTTGGTTCATCATCTAAGCTTATTAGCCACGATCTTAACATACTTGAATAAGATGGGCAAGTCTCTAATCCTATATAGCATAATGGTTATGGAGTAGAAATATGAGAATACTTATATCCAAGATTATTCAAATAAAAGAAAATCTTATCAACAAATTAGTTGGCAAATCCAAATAAAGAAAATAGCATAATGGTTATGGAGTAGCAATTAGTAGCACTAGTATTTTAATTTATTACTCTAGTCTTCTAGGTACAAGATGGATTTTTTGTACTCTCCTAGAAATTTAAATAATTTTATAAAAATACATAAAATGAAAAAAAGGAGGAAAATCTAATTAGGAAAAAAAATGATTTGAGATCATAAATCCTGACCCCTAAACCGGCCGCCTTCCATGCTTACACATGCATGATTGTTGTGGCAGAGAAGAGAGATGGCATGTCCCCCTTTTTTCCATTTCTTTTTTTCTTTTTTTTTTTTTTTTTTTTTTTTTTTTACCTCTTTCTCTTCCAAGATTTTTCTCTCTCTTCATCTTCCTTTTTAATTTCCCTTTTTCTTTTTATAAAATTAATTAATTTTTTTTAAAAAAAAATTATTTGTCTATATAAATAAACACCCCTTGTATGCAATTTTGCCCACCACTTTCACTTTGTTTTCTTACAAAATCAGAGTTGTTAAACTCATCCTCGGCCAGAGCTCCTCTGTTTTCTCCATTCTTCTTCTTCAACTTCCTTCTCTTAAAAAGGTGATCTTTTTTGAAAACATAAAGATAGGCCCACTTCTCTCTTATTTTTCTTAGATTTTCTACGTAAATAATAATAAAAATGCCCTTATTTTGTAGGACACCAATCTATAATACAGTACTTTTTATGTAGTTCCTCTGTTTTGCATAAATTTGCCCTTATTTTGTAGGATACCCTATCCCATCTTCTTCCAATTTCTCTGTTTTATTCAGTATTTCTCTACAAATTTGAGAATAAAAACATAAATATTAGTAATTACTATCAATGTTGTTGCTCTGTTTGTAATTTGATCTGTTTTTGAAGATCAATGAATGAATTTTCTTTTAAAAAAATTGGCCTTTGTTTTTAAGGGTATATACCTTGGCTTGTAAAGGAGGGAAATGTTTTTATGTGTTGCATTGCATGCCAACTTTCTTCAACTGTTTACACTTTTCTCTTTTTTAATTTTTCTCAATCTAAATAAAATATTTTTCTTTTAAAAAATATACAATTTTTTGATTGGTTACTAGGAAAAAGTTTTGATTTTTATAATATTATATATCATTACTTAAGATTTTAGTTGAGATGCATGGGTGTATTGTAGTTAACTAGATTAAAGTTTTGTCTTGTCTTGCTAAAAACTTATTCTTTTCTTGCCAATTAGGATTTCATTAAAAAAAATGGTAAAAAAAAAACTTGCTTCATACATGTGTTTTTGTAATTTTTCATATATATATATATATATATATATATAAATTCATGTTTAATGCATGCTTTATGCATATAAATAGCAAGAAAACTCTTGCATTATAATTGAGTGCAAGTTTTATGTATCACATTAATCTCACTTTTTCAAAGTATGTAAATTTCTTTATTATATAATGATGTCTCTTTATACTCTTAAAATTCTCAGCTTGTTCAAGTTTTTATTTAAATTTGACAAAAATGTAGTTAGAAGACTTAGATATTTGTTTCATTTATTAATTGAATTTTACTAAATTTATTTTGGGTTCATTGTTTGCAGGTAAATGGAGAGATTGAACTCAGAATTGTATTTGCAAAACTGTTACATAATGAAAGAGAATGAGAGGCTAAGGAAGAAAGCACAGAAACTGAATCAAGAAAACCAGCAACTTCTCTCAGAAATAAAACAGAGAATTACAAACAAAGGAGGAAAACAGAACAACACCAACAACAACAATAACTCTGTTTCTGATCAATTCACTCTCTGTTGCTCAACTTCTTCCCCAAATCATCATCAGTCAAGCAATTAGCATTTTCTATAAATGGAAGCATCCTTTTGGGCCCCACACCACCTCAACTCACTTCTTTTTTTTTTTTTTTCTTTTTTTTTTTGTGAAAATTCCTAAAATACTAGTAGTAGTTGTAGTAGAAGTAGTTGTAGTGGAGGTAGCTGTTTTATCAGTTGTAGTTTTTTTTTTTTTTTTTTTTTTTTCTCTTTTTCATAGGGTAAAAAAAAGGGGGAAAAAAAAAAGGGTGGAAGCATAAATTATATTTTTGCGGAAGGGCAGTTTGTTGTAGGAATATATTCTATCTCAATCTGTTTTGTTGGTGGGTGATGGTGTATTAACTTTGGCTAATATTGGAATATAATTACTCTTGTATTAACTTATGGAATCACTTTATTTACCTGTGAAAGTCAAAAAATGAAACGGTATATTGGTTCACGTTAATGCACTCTTCGCATTTAACATTATTACTCCGTGTTAATGCACTTTTTATTGTATGCAAGGTTAATACTCGTGTTAAAATGCTCCTCTCATTTGACTATATTTCTCTTTTTATAGTACTACTAATGTTAAAGTTGAGAGGAAAAATGTTTAATCGTTGCAAATAATATAAAACGAAGGTAGTAATATCAATCAATATTCAATACAACACTAAATTTGGATGGAGGGAGGTTTTTCATTGAGCTACACTAAATTTGATTTAATACTAATACTTATGTTAACACACCCATTTTTTTCGGACAATAATACACGTGTTAATAGTAGAATTTGAATACCAATAACTCTAAATTGGGATGGAGGGAGGTTTTTCATAGAGCTACACCAAACTTGATCATTTTCGTATGAGTAAAAAATTTAGAGGAAAACAAAATTCTTAATCATTTAAAAATTTCCAGCTATAAAAAGAAAATATTAGCTTTAAAAGATTTAATTTGTTCATGAATAATTTCATTTCCAACTGTAAACAATTTCAGAAAAATGGACCCAAACGAACAGAAATTAGAATCTTTGGTAGTTCCAATCAATGATTATTTTTACTTGCCAATTATCATTGAGAAAAATCTATTGGAGATTTCACTTTAGGCATTTTAGGAATTATTTAATTTTCAGAAAATGATAAAAGAAAAAAATATGATTAATTTTCTAATATTTACATTCTTTTAAGTTTTAAGGAGTAAAAAGATTAGAGAAATTTAAGATCATACTTGTATATGTTTGTTAGAATTTTCTAAGTGGGAGTTGTGCAAAATGATGAATCAAAAAGGAGAAAAAAATTCATTAATCTCTGTTGTTTAAAAGAGACAATTCAGCTTTATTACTTTTAAATCCATGAATATGTCTGCTAATGTTTGATTATGCCTCCAACTATTATAAAGGTATGTAATGTTAAAGGGTGGTAATTGGAATTTTAATAATAACACCACCTAAATAATTGATTACATTTATCCATAAAAACCCATTTCACCTTCATTTATTCTACATTGGATTTGGGGTTAATCATTGAACAAAACTTTATTTTAAGGACCACTGCCACTAAAGCTTCCCTATTTTAATTCTTCTTGTTTCTTAGTTTTTGGACTAGTTGTGTAGGGGAATTAGAGTGGATGTTATATTTATGTTATATTCATATTTTATATTATTAAATTATTAATATATTTTTCTCACTTATTGCAAATTCATATCTTAAATTAAGGAAATGAGAAAATAAAGTGGACGTAACTCACGTGAGTTCATCATATATTTAAATAAGTGTATAAGTCAGATTAAGTTGAGTAGAACACATTTTTTTTAATAAAAAAAAAATTAAAAAAAAAAAATTAAAAAAAAATTTGCTTATAAAACATTCCATCCTTTTGTTAAAGATGATTTTAGGCCGTGTTCTTATTGTATGTGCCTTGACATTGAGTAGGCTCAGCTCATATCCTAGCCCCCTAAAAATAAACGTAGTACATTCCATGCCAAACTATTTGAAATGGAGGCATAAATTCCACTAATCCCATGTGTCGATCATGTTGTGTTTAGCCTAAGCTTTATTTCATTTTTTTTTTCTTGTTATATCATATTATCAATTCAGTGTGTGCACTTATGTCGTATTAAATCGTGCTTTTCTAAAGAAAAAAAATATACACAAACACATCATAAGACACATGAAAGTAGTTACTACATCAAACCTTTTGTGCCTCGGCCCGACCCAACTAATGCTATCATCCTCACCTTAATGTGTCTCCCCCGAACAATAAATGTTTATTCTGTTTAAACATTCAAAGAACAATTTCCTACGTCGATGGTACCCTCCTCCCCTCTCCAAATTTTTTTTCCCTCTCAAACTCTTATCATCTTATGTTATTGCACACCAAAGCAACAAGTTAATTGAGCTACCTAAGGCATGTACGGCCATATAGGAAATTTCCATAAGGTGCATATGATGAAAATGTATGTGAATCATTTTCATGATGCATGCATATGGTGCTTCCGTGCATGGTGCATTGTACAATAATTGGTGTATTTGGTTCAGGAATTGGAAGGGGTTTTAGGATACATCATTAAATTTTAGTAAGATTAAAAAAAAACACATTAAGGGCCTGTTTCCATACGTTTATTTTCACTTCAGTTCAGTTCAGTTCATAATTTCCTTCTCTTATAAAATATTTATTTCATTTCAGTTCGGTTCAATTCAGTTCAGTTCAGCTCATAATTTCCTTCTCTTATAAAATATTTATTTCATTTCAGTTCGGTTCAATTCAGTTCAGTTCAGCTCAGCTCAGTTTAGTTCAGTTTAGTTCAGCTCAGCTCAATTCAGTTCATCTCAGTTCAGTTCAGCTCAGCTGAGCTCAGCTCCTAATTTCCTTCTCTTATAAAATATTTATTTCAATACAGTTCAATTCAGCTCAGCTGATTTAAGTATATTAGAACAGGCCCTAAGAGGCCACACTAGAGATTCCTAGTCTGAGATTTCAATATTTCATCACCAATTTTGGTCTGGATACTTTTTGGTAACATACCTCTCTTTTTTTTTTTTTTTTTTTTTTTTTTTTTTTTTTGGGGGGGGGGGGGGGGGGGCGTGTATTGTTTTTCTTGTAAGACCTATGTTAGTAACTCCGAAATCCAAATAACTACTCCAAGAGGAAGGGAAATTGTTGTTTTACTCTATAGCAAAAATTCCGCAAAATTTAAAACAAAAGGCTAAAAGAAACTTAAAGAGCACGAAAATCCCTTACAAGGAAACTTTTCAAGGTCTAATAGGAAATAAGACTTTGACCTATTAGAGTTTATCAAATTTAAGGGCTTGTTCTGATTTACTGAATTGAGGTGAATTGAACTGAACTGAATATTCTATGAGAGAAGAAAATTAGGAACTGAACTGAACTGTACTGATTGGAGCTGAACTGAACTGAAAATAAGCTGAAAAGAACAAGCCCTAAATGAATCGGTATGGAATTTCATAATAGGAAAGTATAGATTCAAAATACTATACTAATCTAATGTTGTTTGATTTATTATTGTTGGAATGATTGCTACATCTCATAATCTCATTAATAGAATGAATTGTGAAATTTTGGGAGTGAGGTGGATATGGGATTTTAGGAGGATGGGCATAATTAGAAACCCATTGATATGAGATCTTAGACTTAAAAATCTTAAGCAAATACTTTCTTTATTCCACAAATGTTACAACAAGGATGAACTTACTATACGCATTTCAAAGCACATTTTATATGTTAAATATCTATAATTATATAAGAGTAAAAATTATTTAAAGTTAATTTTGTGAAAGTATTTTACAAGACAAATTAAACAAGACCCGACATGACTATATTTTATTTTACGTATAAATCATAATATGGGGTCAAATAAGCGTAATGAATAGTGTAAAAAGTTTGCAATATTACTAGAACGGAGGAAGTAATAAAATGGATGGAATGAACTCTAACTCTATTCCAACCAATTCGATCAAATCCTTTTCATTATACAACCTTACAACCTAGTAAAATCTTTCTTGAGTTTCTTTAAATACTCAAGTTTCCGGTAGTGATGTTCTTAAACCACCATGCTCACTACTTCAAAAATATACCTTACACTTCTTTCAAAGTCTAATTACAATAAGAGTTCATTCAAACTATTTCCTCAAAGCAAAAAACTATAGACTCAATTTTATGTACTCCCCCTGTGTTTAAATAAATAAAACGTTTTTCTTGTGCACATATGTCAATGTAAACTATTGACTTAAGGTCTGCTCGCTTCAGCTTAATTTCAGTTCAGTTCAGCTCCTAATTTTCTTCTCTCATAAAATATTCAGTTCAGTTTAGCTCCAATTAGTTTTGTTCAGTTCAGTTCAGCTCTATAAATGTGAACAAACCCTTAAAATATCTTTAATTATTAATAAGTAAAAATTCTAACAATTGAATACTGATAAATTATTTATTGAAACGATTCCAACAAGTACCCACATGACTATATTTATTATTATCAATTGACAGGGTAAAGTCGTATCCCCTAATAAAAAATAATTACCTAAATCACTAACTAAAGTAGATAGGGAAGTAGGGTCGATCTCCACAGAGAAACAAGTCTTTTTACTCCTAATTAAATATTATAATCTAAATTATTTAAGTAACCAATATTTATGAATGAATAAGAAGCTAAACTAAAAAGAGTAGGAATAGGGGGAAAATAATATATAAAAGGATCTAGGGCATAGGTTCACCAATAAATAATATTCCGGGGTAAAATAGGGTAATCAATCATTGACATGGCATAGATAACATGATTAACAGGCTCTCGCAATTTATTAATCAACATAGATCTAACAGGCTCTCGCAATTTACTAGATCTAAGTCCTTATTGAAAATAGCCTTTAATATCAAATTAACATCTGCTCGATTCATCAATTTAATATTGCTATACTTTTACAAGCCGCAATTGTAAAACATTAAAACAATCCAATAAGAAATCATCATGCAATACCAACAATCAATAATAGTCAATCATCAATGCATCAATTAACCAAATTGTAAAGGGCTCTCGCTACTTATTACAATCACACAATTAATTTACCGGTATTAAATCTCATCTCTCGATTCTTGACTTAACCATTTATAAATTAACTCGCCTATTGAAACTAGACCTAAACATTAATTCTCATCTCTCGATTCTTGAATCAATATTGTCAAACTCATGCATAAAAGATAGGCCTAATCTAGTCACAGAGCATTAAATCAATCAATAGGAAATTAATCTAGCATTGATAATCATCAACAATAATTTACCCCTTCATATTATTTATTAGGTCCCCAAGAACCCTAGAAATTAAACTACTCACACATTATTAAATATAAACTAAGCAAAGCAATAAAATAAATCATGATCAAAGGAATAAAATAAATAACTGAGATTAAGGGAAAAGAAATCGTCACCAAAATAAATCTGGAATTAATCAAAGAAATAAGAACAAAGGTTTAGGGAGAGAATTTAGAGAGAGAAAACTAAGTAGAGAGAGAAAGTCTAAGAGAAAAGATTAAGAGAAGAAGAAGAGGGGGTGAAGAGAGAAGAAGATCTCCCCAAAAGAAGAGATGATCTAAAAACGTATTACGGAGGAGTATTTATACTCCGTACAAAAATCCTAAACTAAAACAAATTAAAACGACGCTAATCGTCCCCTAAAAATACACGCGCCCGATCGGGCGAGGCACCGCCCGATCGGGCGCGCCTTTTTTATCTCTAATAGCAATCTCGCGCCCGGCCGGGCGCTTCTCCCGCCCGGCCGGGCGCTTCTCCCGCCCGGCCGGGCGCGCCTCCGGGCGCCAGCCTTTTTGGCCGGGCGGATCATTTGGGCCACTATTTGGACTTCGATTGGGCTCCAATTCTTCGGGCCAATCTGGGTTTCCTCTTTGGGTCTTGAATACTCGGTCCAAATGCCCCGGTATCACCTATACCGAGCCCTTAATCACCGATTCGATGTCTCTAACCGGCCCTGGGCTATAAACTCTGGTCGTGCTTCTCCAATGTTCGTGATTGCTCCAAAATATCTCGGGAAAATACTCCAAAAGCATAAATCCCTGCAAAAGTCAACCAAATCTACGAAAACACTAGAAAACACCAATTAGTAATAAAAGTGGCTCTAAAGAGCCAAAAACACTACTAATTATGACCAAGGGACGGGGGTAAAATACTATCTAAAACGGACACATCATCAATAAATCACAAACGTTAGTCAAAATGAATTAGATAAATAGTGTAAAAAGTCAAAACATTTCATTTATTTAAACATAAATAGTATATAATCTAGTATGTGGAAAAATCAAGAACATAAGGAACTTAAAAGTGAGTAAATAAATAGTAATGATTTAATTCTTCTCAAAATAGTTTTCTTATTAAGTAAGTTTGGTATACTAAAAATTCATACTCTCTCCGTTTTTAAATACTTGCTCCATTTCTATTTTTTGCACTATTCATTTGTCCAACTTTGACTAATGTTTGTGATTTATACATAAGAAAAAATATAGTTTTGTGGGTACTTGTTGGAATCATCTCAATGAATAGATTATTAATTTTCAATTGTTAGAATTTATACTTATTGATAATTAAAGATATTAGTGATAAAATATTAGCATGGGCATACGTGTCCAAGAGAAATGGAGCAAGTATTTAAAAACGGAGGGAGTGCTTCGTATTATTTTTTCTTTTAGAGCTTTAAAGAGAAAATAAAAGTTTATCTTGGTGATAAACAAAAGTTGTTTATCTAATGACATTTTCGTAAATAAATCAATAAAAAATCCCAGCCAGTATGACATTTTCGTAAATAAGTCAATATTATGGGACCCGCATATATTAATAAAAGTTGTTTACTTATTTACAAATATAGCATGCTGACTAGGATGATTTGTTGATATATTTACGAAAATGTCATTAGATAAACAAAATTTGTTTATCATTAAGATGAATGGCCTCCTAGAGTCTAGAAATTATTTCCAATTAGCTAGGAAATAGGTCAAAAATAGAATTATCTTAAATCGAGTTTAGCTTGAAATCCCTTTAAGTAAAGAAACCAAATAAATAATGTGAAAATTATACTCCGTATATATTTGGACGTGATGGTTTCATGAAAAAAGATTAATTTCAATTATACTATCTATGCCCTTCTCGTTGTAATAAATCATACAAGTATACAACAATTCAAGAATAAGGGCATGTTCTCTTTATCTTAATTTCACTCCAATTCAGTTTCTAATTTCCTTTCTCTCATAAACAATTCATTTCAACTCAGTTTAGTTCATTTCAGTTCAGTTCATTAGATCAGAACAGGCTCTAAATATTATTCCATCTGTCCCCGAAATTTCGACCCTTACGGCCAAAATCCAAAATGATTATCTCATTTGCATTGAAATATCCTCCATTTTGCAACAATAGTTATGTAAAATTAGTTTTTCCGTGTATATTTTGCTTTTTCCATATACTTTTATTACACAATCTCTTTACTACGTAAATTTAGCTTTTCAATGTACTTTTTCTATCTTATTTAAGTTTCTAATACCCGTGAAGAATGCCCAGAAAGATCGAAGTTTCGTAGATGAGGGAGTACCTATTAAAGGTAAGACCCTTCCAAATTATACTCATTACAATAGCTGTTAATCTAGCTTTTGAATCAAATTAATTAGTGCAAGAAAATTTCAAACCTTGCTTTTAGTGTAGGACATTTGTAATTTGACATGCATTAAATCAATAAATCATCACTCTTTCTAGCTGAATTCCGATGATTGATATACTGAACGATTAAATTTTGACACAAAATTTTTATAAATATGTTTTTTTTTTTTTTTTGGATAAAAAAATAAAAATAAAAGAGTTGAAGAAGTGGAAAAGGGAGGCTTTTCATTCATTTAGATCCTGTCCGACTAGAGAGTGATGTGAAAATCTAATCAGAGGTAACGTCAGAAGTTGCAATTGCAAACTGCAAAGAGTGAATGAAGTCAATAAAGTTTAATTAACTTTGATTTTTGTTATGTGGGTCCACAAAATCAAACTTAAAAAATAAAACCATGACATAGGCCTCATGTCAATATGCCAATTGCCAGGTTGACTAAATCATTAAAATAAAATAAAAAAAAATCCAAAAATTAATAAATAAATAAATTAAATAAATAAGTAATACAATTATGTCATTTCAGCTTTATTATTTAATAGGTTAAAATAAATTAAAGGAAATCTGAAACTACTGTTTGTCCTCATAGGATTTTCAGAGGGACTAATAATGAGAAATTCTGAAACCCAAAGAAAACGAAATACTTCCTTTCCTTACCTTACCTTACCTTACCTCTTACCTGGGTCAACAAATCCATCTTATATCTGCCAGCTACAAGTAAGGGGATAGCCATTATAATTTTAGGCTTAGCTACCTATTATAATCATTTGCATGTCCTTCTACAATCTACTACCCACACTTATGCTTATGTGTGCTTGCCTTGCCTTCTTTTGTCCACAACCAAACTCTGAAACTCCTCATATGGTTTACCAAATGTGAAAAAGTGTAGACAATATTCGATATTACATGTGTAAGGAGTTTCAAAACAATTTTAAGTTAGCAATATCATTGTTTAAGTGTGTAGGGTTAATTGTTCTCCGATATTGACTTATAAACACTTTTAAGATAAGTTACTATCTATACTATATATTAAAAGGCGTTTATTTTAAAGAAACAGTGCCACGTGGCACTCTTTAAAGTGTGTGTGCCTAAGTCACAATGGCATGTCATCATTCAACGTATATGCGCAACGTAATCTATCCACTTCATTTAACAAAATAAAATATGATTTGAACTCATAACCTCCACTATATATAGGTAATACTTTTACCATTTCAACCAACTATTATTAATGTTTTAAGTTTCACATAATATTATAATATTCATTCTTTTCATTTATTAAGTAAATTAGAGGTAATATATATAATTCATTTATTTTTCACAAGATTAAAATATAAATACATATGATGTTAAAAAAAAAAAAAAAAAAAGGTGACATTCAAGGCAATTTCCGAACCACTACACACACTAACTACACAAATAGTCCAACATAATTGTTAAATTAAAGCAAAAAGTACACAAATTAGCAACTCGGGGCATCGCCCGGAATACACACTAGTGTAAGTATTATAACATTGTAATGTAGGTGATTTTAAGTAGAGGTGTCAATTTAGGTATCTAGGTCGGGTTTAGTGAGGTTGTATTGGGTCTATTTTACATTTGAGTCGTGCTAAATTATTGCGTCTATATAAATTGAAATATCAATTGAGTTTTGTCCGAGTCGGTTTTGGGTCAGTTGACTTGGTTTGACACCTCTAGAATTAAACAATGATGAGAAAAGGGAAAAGATCAAAATATAAGGCCATGTTCACTTCACTTTAAAAAAGTAATACTTCGGCCCCATTCACTTCACCTTATTTTTGAAGAACTGGAATTTACTGAACTTAAATTATTTTTGCTAAACTTAAATTATTTGTACTAGACTAAAATTAATTTTACAAAACTTAAATTATTTTTGCTGAACTGAAATTATTTAACTAATTCTCTATTATATTTTCTTCTTAAAGGTACTGATTTTTACTGAACAAAAATTATTTTTACTGAAATGAAATTATTTTTGCTGAACTGAAATTATTTTTACTGAACTGAAATTATTTTTACTAAATATTTTTTTTTTAAGTTGAAGTGAACAGGGCCTTTCTCCGTTTTTAAATACTTGCTCCATTTCTACTTTTTGCACTATTCATTTGTCCTACTTTGACTAATGATTGTGATTTACACATAAGAAATTATAGTCTTGTGTGTACTTGTTGGAATCGTCACAATGAATAGATTATTAATTTTCAATTGTTAGAATTTATACTTGTTGATAATTAAAGATATTATTGATAAACATTAACATCAGCATACGTGCTATGGAGTAAGTATTTAAAAACGGAGGATGTATTCAGTAAAAATAATTTCAATTCTGTAATATTAATTTTAGTTAAATAAAAATAATTTCACTTCAGCAAAAATAATTTCACTTCAGTAAAAATTAATTTTAGTTCAGTAAATATAATTTCAATTCAGCAAAAATTAGCATTCAAAAAAATCTAGGCTACTTATTTACTTATGAAACAAAAAAATGTTTATCAACTTTAGAAAACTGAGCTCCCTCATTAATTGTTAACCTTCCTAAGAATCAACCACTTAGGCTTGTTTGGTTCACCTTATTTTTTCTTATCTGAACTGACTTGGTTAGATGTGATCTGATCTGATGTGGTTTGACTGTCATATTTGACCAAACATTGATCTTAAATATACATAACCTATACGAAAAAAATATATCAAGTGGAATCTTGTTAGATTCGTAATAATGTGTATTTTATTAATATGTAATTTTCATATTTTTTTATTACGAAATTAAAGATATTTAGCGATAAAAAAACTGCACAATAACCTGTTAGAATATATAAAAAGTACTGGAAATTGGCTGTTAGAATATATAAAAAGTACATAGAATATATCATTAACCTGTTAGAATATTCTTGCTTCCAAGATTTAAGTTACAACACAATAACCAAATTCCATACGGGGTTCTAGCTCCAACTACAATATCCATGCCAACAATGGCAATTATCTGTCCTATTATTGTACAGAGCTGGACTAGTCAAGGGGAATAGGAGACGAACAAAAGCTATAGTCCCGGAAATGAAAGCCAAACTTACTACTACCCCTGAAAAGAAACAAAAAAAATCCCAATTAGGTTTGATTTGAGACAGAAGCTTTAACAAGTTCTTGGAAAATGTTGATGGCAAATGTGACACTATCTAGGGCAAGAAATATTAAGAATTTAAGACGCCTACTTCACTCTCCCCATTCGTACAAACAAAAGAGACTAAGGAGTCAAATAATAGTTGTAATTTGGACTCGAATGGGTGACACTGCTAAACAATTAAAACCAGCAAGTTATTGAGGAATATCCTTCTGACTTAACATACAATATATTCTAAAAGATTGAGGTATTTATCCCTATATCAAGAAGAAAAATATCAAAGTTGCAAAAACCAATTAATTAAGTGATGATAATTTAGAATGCATACCTTTCTTTCTAGCATATACTGCAGGCAGTCCCATGTAATTACAGACAATATGTGCAACTAATGGAGCACTTAGATGCCCTGTCAAAAAGAATCAATCATGCAACAAAAGCAAGTTAAACAACCTTAAGAAAACAACATATTTTTAATGAAAGGTTACTAGATGAGTATTTAATTACTCCAGCTTTCAGGAAACACAAATGTAAATATGCAAAACCATAATGAACATCACAGGATACCTATCTGATGATCTGATCAAGAAATTTTTTATACTACAGCATTACAACTAGATGACACAAAATCAGTATATCAAGCATTCAATCAGGGGAAATTCATCGTACATGTTTGCCAAACTAATATTACAGACTTACAGTAACCATGCATGATGCAGGTCTGAGATCTTACTAACATGAACATAATTAAAGCCATTACAGCATATTATTTCAATATATCTACTGATTAAGAAAAAAACTTGTACTGGTATACGGCCTCCGTTTCATTCAAATTGTGACACTGACTATTACATAGAAAAGAGTTGTGTTCCATATTGGATGAAGCTATGAGCTGGCTTAAGTATTGTTTTTGTTTTTGGCAGTAGGGCTTAATTAATTGTTATCAATGAATAATAACAAATACATTAATATCCATCATATAATAGTCCATCTAGATTTTGCGAAATAAAAACTTATATTAGTTCAAGAAAATCGTATACAATAAACCATCAATGTCTCATCTTCAATGCACCTTACATATAAATTTGACTTGAATTTATCTCTCACACAATCAACTCCATCATCTTATAGTTTCCAAAGACCAAAGGTAAGGTGTTCTTACTTTCTGTGTCCCTCCTCTCCAATCTATGGCCAGGTCTCTATTTTTGCCCTTTTCTTTTGAATGATTTAATAAGCATTTGCTCTACTATTTTAGAAGACAACTTATCGTATTTACAATAGAATCGTAAGTTGTTTCCCCTAAACTTTGTTTAAGGTGATCATATAATAGCCATAAAATAGAGTAATAGGGAAAGAGCAATAGACAGGGAAATGTTATATTTTATTAATTGATATTTAGCCCTAACCAAATATTTAAGAATGTTCTTTAAATGAAATTTAAGTAACGAAATTAAATTAGAACTATGAGGCATACTAAATTTCATCATGAAAACACAAAGTAGCCACAGCATACCTGTTCTAATGAACAGGAATGAAGCATAAGAGCCAAAAATCATTGTATATGCAAGCTGGGTACCTGAAATGAAGTCACAATCAGACATAAGTTCTATTCAAGTTCACAGATATAGCAATTTCCCAATGCATCAAAGACAAACATTGAGACAAAACTATTGCATGATTCCAAGTCAGAGTGATTACATCTAAATTCTTATAATTACAGAAACAAATACCCCCAAAGTTCAGAGGATCAAGTCATTGACTACTTCACCCAAGTACAATTCCTGATTGATATTACTGGAGCCTCCCTCTTTCTTGAGTTTATTATTCGTAATTACTAATGATAGTGTAACAATTGGATTCATGAAGTAACTTAATACAAAAGTCAACAGTATCTGTTAAATACATTGTTTTTTAATACAAAAGAGATAAAATAATAATAATAATAATAATAATAATAATAATAAAAAAGGTATACAAGCATAGGACAAGGGTCAAGGGGTCCCCCATAAGACATTAATGGAAAAAAAAATATACTGTTCCAATCACACAGGGCCGTTGCAATGATTTTGGGAGCCCTGTTCTAAAATGAAAATTTGGGCCTTTAATAATTTAAAAACATACAAAATTTTAATTTTTAACCTATTATTTACGCCATACACAATTAGATAACCCTTATATATTGGGAAGGTATTTAGCAGCTTGATAACAATAATTATGAAAAATTAAAATTAATTGCTTAAATGCTTTGTCGTTGTTACGGAATACGAATCGTTTATTTTTAATTTCGCTGAAATTAACTTTTTTACGTTGATAATTCTGGAATGTAGAAATAAACATTATAATTTCATGGAATGGAATTGATGTAATTGTAAAATACTAATTTGAATTGATAGAAGAAAATGAAAGTGTTATAAATTAATTAAGAATTGAAAAAAAAAATAAAAAATAGGCCCTCTAATAATCGGGGCCCTGTGCTAGGGAGCACTTTGCACTCCCTATTCTAAGCCCATGCAATCACATAACTAATCAATAAGGAGAACACTGTAAAAAATACAAAGTAAAAGACATTTTGCACCACTGGCAATAGATTCATAACAAAATGTCAGAAACACCAAAAACAGCTTTATCTCTGCTTCCTTATAAACAAGTGATAAGAACACTGAAAAGGCAGCAAGCAAAAAAAACCAAAGTCCATTGAAATAATTGAAAGGTAAGACATGAAGAGGAGCATTCTTTCATCAATGTATGCAGACATGGACAATAGAATTTTTTGTGATAAAAGCACATCAAATTCAAAATAAAGTCTGCCCTTTTAGTAGAAGGCTTCTTTAGGTAACACATCCACAATAGACTCAAAAATATAACAGCTTGAGCTTTATTATGGATGCTGTCAGCTTTCACCCTTTTGTCAGCTTTTTAAAGGATGTATATTAATGGTGTTAAAAGATGTACGTACCAACAGCTATGGAGGTTTTCAAAAGGCTATGATTCTTCCGGAAATAGAATTCCAAGAGATGGTTCAAGTGTGCTGAGACAAAAAAAAAAAAAAAAAAAAAAAAAAAAAGAGAAAATGATGATAGATTAGACCCAGAGACTTAGAGAAAATATCTAATCATTCAATAGATTAAATATAAGAGCCTCCAAAAAGAGAAAGGAAACAGCAGCAGCAGCATTGCTATAAGAAAAAAATTGATAGATTACGCTTGAGTATTTCAGTAAAAATTTACCGCTATCAGAGTATGGACTAGCAAAATGCAAAATAAGAGAAAGAGAGATAAAGACAGGATGCAGTAGTCTGGTATGGCTTCTGAAACATACTAAGTGTCATTGCTAGAAGATCTCTATTACATACAAAGTATATTACATATAAGCCAAGGGGTGAGGTTGTGCTGTCCACCTAATATACCTAAACTACCCTTTAAATTTATTTCCTATTTTAAAATACAACATAAACCTGACAAGTCAATATTACAATTATGTGAAGTTGTGAACTCACTATACTTACCCAAGCTGAAGAACATAGGGCACAGAAGAAGCACAGCTTGCACCTTAAATCCTCCACATAAAAGCAAAGGTATCATACAAGCCCTGAACACCAATTCTTCGGTAATTGGCGCCTATTAAGTAACATCACAGACTGTATATGTGAGACTCATAATCAGTCACATTATCAAGATATGAGGTACATATGACAAGCACTTTCATTGGATGGTGCAAGTGTAGCAGCAACTTAAGAAAGACATGATATAGTCATTGCTAAGTGCAACATTTTCATGAAATATATAATTACACTTCACCAATGCCATACATGAATGCATAATTGCATAGCAATAGAATTCAAGAAAAGCTACAGCAAACTCATATATGACAATTAGATACTTCAGTCGAGATGGCAAGTAAAAGACATGAACTGGAAAGCATCAATCTGGATTTTAAAGACTTTATACTAGACAGAATCTCTGCTAGCAAACAGATATTGCAAAAAATAGACAAGTCATGGATTTCATCTGGTATGTCAAGAAGTCTGTGGACAGAATAAAGGTGCACAGAAGTATTTTCTTTATTAACTGAAAATTGGCCAAATGGCATACAAACAAATACAAAAAAAGTTCTCTGGAGGTGCTTAAAAAAAGAAGACTCTGATTGTGTATAGCTGAGCTACAACCTATAAAGGATATGTAAGAGGAAGTCGAGCTAGAGTGCAATCAACAATACTGAAGGGGACCCCTCATGTAGTCATGTATTAGACATTAATTTGAGGTAGCAATGAGCTCATCTTCTAAACAAAGGCCGGGGACAAAACAACACGAAATATGTGAAAAGATGTACAAAGCCATGTGGGAAAAAACAGCATCAATTCCTTTTTTGATTTCTCATTTTCATTGAAATAATCAGATAAGTCACTGCCATTACTGCCGTCCATAACAAAATGAAGACGATGAAATGTATTCTCTTTAACTCTTGTAGCTGTGTATAACTTGTAAGATACATTTCCATCCCTAATTGCAGTGTAGCCTAGTCAATGCCACAGCTAGATCCATCAGTTTCCAATTGCATAGGTTCCATAATTGTTGTATCTATATGATAAGGAAAACTCTTCCTCAGACCACCATCATAATTAACACTGTATTTCAATTTTTAATTTTCTGATACTCTGTTCCAATTTATTTACTACAGAAAATCTACAACTTGGTTTTCAATTATTCCGTATATCCCAGGTTATCAGGCTTGTGACTCCAAATTTTAGGAAGGTTCTGAATTTAATCTTCTGCCTCTTAATTTCCACGGAAGTCAACACCAACCCTATCCAGTGTGTGTGTGTGTTGGGGGGGGGGGGGGGGGGGGAGGGGTGTAGTCTCCTTGAGGCTATAGTATTCTCAATATAAACAATATCATCCATTCCTCACACCTGATATTGATCAATGACCATACTCATATCCAGCACACAAAGGTAGACCATATATTTAACCAGGTACCTTCCAAGTTCAGTCATTGCATTCTCGAGACATGGGAAAGCCTATATTTATCCAAAGGTAGACCATATATCATTAAAAAAAAAAAGGGGGGGGGGGTCATTACCCCTACAGAAAGCCAGCAAGAGTCTGAATTATGAAGTTCCCTGCCATTGTTTTAACAGAACACCAGCCAATCTCATCATACTGTGATAAAGACGTTGGCATTGTTGTGTTGTTGTATCCACCACCAAACAAGAGCTGTCGATGATAACTTATTATTAGATATGATTTTTGAATGATTTTGAACCTCGTTTACTTGATAAAGTGGTGTTTCGGTTCACTTTTACTCCATTATCATGCAATTTTGTGTATCCCTTGCTTCACGGGTTGTTAGTGTTTTTGTTGAATTTTTAGGTTCAAAAACGACTATTTGAAGCACATGGATGATAAGCCGAGGTTAAAAGCCGAGGCAAAGGAGCAAAACCGAAGAAAAAGTGAAGATAAGGGCCTTAAAGAGCCTGCACGGGCGTGCCATACCTTGCACGTTCGTGCAGGAGTGCATAACAATGATCAGGAACTTTAGTCTATTGCTTTCATCAGCACATCCGTGCAGGATACTCAGCACGTCCGTGCCGGATACTCAGCACGTCCGTGCCTAATCCTACACGTCCGTGCAGCACGCCCAACTCGAATCAATTTCAAAACTGATCCTGCAATTCAAGGCCTGCACGTCCGTGCCATTTTTGGCACGTCCGTGCAGGATTCCCAGGCCAAGTTAGTTGCTACTGATCCTAATCCTCTGGCTCTGCACGTCCGTGCCAAGCCTGGCACGTCCGTGCCAAGCCTGGCACGTCCGTGCGAATTAGGCTGCACGTCCGTGCCAAATCTGGCACGTCCGTGCAGACCTGTAGCCGTGCCTGACTCTTGTTTTCTCCGTCTTTTTTATTTGGGGGTCTTTATAAATACCCCCTTGAGCTCATTTGTACGGATCTTCTGGCTCCTTAACTCTTTTAGACTTATTCTCTTAATTAGTTCATAGTTTTCCTCTCCCTTAGTTTAGTTTCTAAAAACTCAATCATTTGTAAGAATCATTGGAATTTTGTTCCATCAATTTCAACAATTTCTCAACCTTGAAGTTTATTAAGTAATCTCTTTCCTCTATCTCTTGCTCTTAATTTTCAGTTTTAATTGTTTTGAGTTGATAATTTCTCCCTTAATCTTGTTTATTTGGTCTTGCATGTTTAATCCATTCTTGTTCTATCTCTTTCCTAGCTTAATTGAATTCATGAAAACCCTAGATTTAATTGTTACAGTAATTTTCACCATGTTTAGTGAGTAGTCTCTTAGTTAGGGGTTGGGTGAAAAACCAACCAAGCTATGGTTGATTGACTTGGATTTATTCATGTTCTACCTTGGATTGATGGTTGTTTGTGCCTAAATTGATGATCGCATGTGTATTTTGATGGCCACTATATGTTCATGTGTTCATCCCTCTTCTCACATCGAAAGATGGGGTTTTGAAGTGAGTCCTTTTTTGTGCAATTGGATTATACTACTTTCATGATTGTGGATGTTTGGTTTCTTTGAGTGGGATGCTTTAGTGTGGTAATTAGGCGAGAAATCCCAATTATTTGTGCCTCATACTAGTTCGGAACGATCGAGAGACAAACTCGAGCTAGAAACCCACTTCCTATCTTTGAGACTTAATCCTTGTCATGTTAATGCTTAATCTAGGGAGTACTTATGTTGTGACTTTGAAAGAAGACAATGTTAAGTTCCTTCACTATCTTCCATGAATGCTCATGATTTGTCCTTGTTATTGATTCCTTGGTTTTGGTTGGTGTTGAATCCCGTTTCCCCTAGCGTTCCTAAATATAGCAGTTAACCAATCAAAACCCAATTTGTGACCGAATTAGCTTACAACTGTTTCATACTCTTGGTGTTCTTTACCCATTCCTTGTGGATACGATCCTCTACTTACCCTAGACTTGTCTTAGGTTAGTTTAGGTAGAAATATTGTTTGGTTTAGGGTGATTGTCCAACGACCGATTATTCCTCTACGAAAATGGCGACGTTGCCGGGGAATGACGTTAAGCATTGAGTTACTTATGAGATATGTAAGACTAGTTCATTTGTATAGCTTTATTTTTCTTTGTTTTCTTTGACTAACCTACTAATCTCCTATCTAGTCTTCTTTGTTTATGCCCAAATGCAGCAATAAGACACTATCTCTTGTGCTGTTTAACCTCGAGCTTGAAAAAGTCGTGAGGGAAAATCGAAGAGAAAAGAGGGCGATAGCTAGCGGTGCTACTTCAAGTGAGCCGCAAGTTGAGGTTGAGTCCGATCATTCTAGTTCTAGTGAATCTAGTGGAGGCACCATTATATTAGAATCACCGAGGACAAATTCTCGCCATTTCGACATGGCTCAACCGAACAAGACCTTGAGAGAGTTTTGGTGTCCCTCCACCATATAAAGAAGTGAGTGGGATTGTTACTCCCACCACCGAGGCAAACAATTTTAAGATAAGGCCCGCCCTTATCACCTTGATCGAGGGTCATCAATTCTCCGGGGCCAAGAATGAGGATCCCATTGCACATCTTAAGCAATTCACACGGTATCGTAGCACCGTGAAGGCAAATGGGGTGACTCCGGAATACATTCTTCTAAGTATGTTCAAATTTTCTCTCACGGGGAGTGCAAGTGATTGGCTTGATAGGTTGACTCCGAATTTATTCACAACTTGGAATGAGGTAACTTTGGCATTTCTTGGGAGGTTCATACCTCTTGGAAGAATGGCGGAGTTGAGATCCAAAATTTCAAATTTCCAACAAGAACTCGATGAGTCTCTCTATGATGCTAGGGAGAGATACAAGAGCTACCAAAAACAATGCCCACATCATGGCATGGAAGATTGGCTCTTATTACATGGGTTCTATAGGGGTCTCTTAAGGGCGGATCGCATACTATTAGATGGAGCGTCGGGTGGTCCACTCGTGAACAAGCCATCATTGGAAGCACTCAAAATCATCAAGGAGGTGGTGCAAAACTACACCGATTGGAGTCATGATGAGTGGAACTCCACTAAAAAAGGAGGAAGGTATGAGGTTAGTGCTATCAATATGCTTAGCTTAAAATTAGATGTCTTGTCCTCTAAATTTGATCAAATGCAATCTTCTCCCTCTCCCATTTCCCCTCTCCAAAACTCACATGCATCTAATTCTTCAAATGACAATGTGTCTATGCAATTGATGTCTTGTGAAGTGTGCGGTGGTGATATGTCTTCGGAGTGTCCCTTGTTGAATGAGCAATGTTCCCCTTCCCCTTCTATGGAACAAGTTAATAATGTGCATGCTAATCCTAGGTTTGACCCCTACTCCAACACCTATAATGAGGGATAGAAACATCACCCAAATTTTGGTTGGAGAAGTAGCCAAACCCAAGGGAAAGGTAGTGGTCAAGGTCAAGCTAGTGGTGGTGGTAACTATGTGTCTAATAATCAATGGAATTATAGAAATGACAATAGGTACCAACAAAAAGGCCAATACTCTTCCACTCACAACCCACCCGAATTTAATGGAGGTGTAAGATCAAATCTAGCTCCTATTCCTAAACCACCACTTCAAATTCAAGTCCCTCCTCCTCCTAAGTCTAATTTAGAAAGCATGATGGAGCAATTCATCAACACCCAAACTAAAAAGACAAATGACTTAGAGGAAAGCTTAAAGCAAATGCAAACCCACAATAAAATGTTGGAAAATCAAATGGCCCAAATAGCAAGTGCCCTCAAAGGCAAGTCTAGTACCTCATTGCCTAGTCAAGGTCTAGATCCTAGAGAGCAAGCCAATGCCATTGTAACTAGAAGTGGGAAAAGCTTGGGGAAGTTCAAGGGAAGGGAATGCAACATGACTTAGAAGGTGAGATGTCAAAAGAAAATGTGATACGAATGAGTGATTCCCATGGAGAGTTGAAAGTGGAAAAAGAAAAAGAGAAAGAAGAAGAGAAAAACAAAGAAAAAGAAGTTGAAAAAGAAAAAGAAAAAAAAGAGTGAAATCCCGCTTCATGTGGCAAAGCTTCCTTTTCCGAGAAGGTTTCCCGGGTCTAGACTTGATGAACAATTTGCTAAATTTTTAGAAGTCTTGAGAAAGCTTTATGTTAACATTCCATTCACCGATGCTATAAAACAAATGCCAACTTATGCTAAATTTCTTAAAGACATTTTGAGTAATAAAAGAGAAGTTGACTTTGTGGAAACGATTAATATGCCAGAAAATTGAAGTGCAATTTTTCAAAATAAGTTACCCACTAAGCTTAAAGATCCCGACAGTTTTTCTATTCCATGTGCTATTGGTGAAATGGTAATTGATCGTGCTTTGTGTAATCTTGGTGCTAGCATAAGCTTGATGCCCCTCTCTATGTGCAAAAGACTTGGCCTAAGAGAGTTAAAGCCCATAACATTTCCCTTGAATTAGCCGATCGTTCGATTAAGATGCTTTTCGGAAAATTAGAGGATGTCCCCCTTAGGGTGAGCAAACTTTACATTCTGGTGGACTTTATTGTGCTTGATATGGATGAGGACTTGAATGTCCCCATAATTTTTGGTAGGCCTTTCTTAGCCACGGTGGAGGCTTTTATTGATGTGAAACAAGGTAAGTTGTCTTTGCTTGTTGGAAAAGAGAAAGTGGAATTCAAATTGAACCAAGTTATGAAATATTCTTCCAACATGGATGAGTGTATGAGTATTGATATTGTTAAGAATGTAATTAATGAATCCATACAATTGCATTTGCATAACACTAATGATTCTCTTGAGTGTGAACTTGAAAGCAAAGACAGGTCTTGCAATGAAGACATGGAAATGGAGCCAATTGAGGAGAATCTTGACTCCACCCCCATGGACAAGGAAGAAGTAAACCTTGTGATTGGAGAAGAAGAAGTGAAGAAAGAGCTCATGAACGACAATGGTAAGGAACGTCCAAGTGTAGAGCTAAAACCTCTACCATCCAACTTGAGGTATGGGTTTCTTGGTCCATCTTCTACTTTTCCGGTTATTATTAATGCTTCATTGGATGAGATTCAAACCTCAAAATTGTTGAATGTATTGAGGATGCATCGCAAAGCTTTGGGATATAAAATGGATGATTTGAAAGGTATAAGCCCAACGCTTTGCATGCATTGAATTTTATTGGAGGATGACGCTAAGCCATCAATTGAAAGACAAAGAAAGCTTAATCCTCTAATGCTTGAAGTGGTCAAGAAGGAAGTTCTTAAACTACTTGCCGCCGGTATCATTTATCCTATTTCTAATAGTATATGGGTGGCACCGGTGCAAGTAGTCCCTAAAAAGGGGGGATGACAGTTGTTAAAAATGAGAAAAATGAGCTCATCCATACGAGAACTATTACTGGTTGGAGGATGTGTATAGACTATCGTAGGCTAAACACATCCACCAAGTAAGATCACTTCCCATTGCCTTTTATTGATCAAATGTTGGAAAGGCTAGCGGCTCACAAGTATTTTTGTTATCTTGATGCTTATTCCGGGTTCCGTTGGTTGACCACCCAAAGGCTTGGTTTACCCTCCTTATAGTCATGTTTTGTTGGGTGTTCATAAGTTGGAAGGTAATGCGACGGGGGACTCTATTGGTGTCTCGTTGCACTTGGAGGGTAGAAAGGAACTCAAGTGTCAACCTCTTGTAGGTTAGGGCGTGTAAGTCTAGCCAATGACCTAGGCCACATCCCTCAAATAGCATTCTAATGTCGTCCCCTACCCCCCAAGGCCTCGGCTACATCCTCATCATAGAATTTGGTTGGCCTAATTCTCCTCCTACTTATCCTAATGTAATTGTTCAAAAAGGTCGGGTCGTTAAACACAATCCCCATAGTATCCACTTGTGGTGGATTAACGGAGGGAGGAGGAGAAGGGTTGCGGTACCTAGCATCCGTGTTTCTAGGTCGGTTTCTTCGACTCATGTTTGGTATTTATGCAAGGCAATCAAACACACCACAACAAAGCAATCAACACACCAAACACACAAAAGGCACTAGGTCCACTAAGACAACAATTCAAGGCTTAATCGACACCAATTATCATACAAAACAAGTTAGAGCTCTAAGTCAACCACCTAGAATCAAGCCAAGGCAAATCACCAAACAACCAAGAATACTTCCACAATAATTTTCATACATTAACATCAAACAAACCAACACAACAACTCACTCAAACAAGCATGCTCCTCATTCACAAAAATAGCTTCTCACTTCAACATTTACAAAAAATCCAATGCTCAAAACACACCAAATTACATTCAAATTCAATAATGCTTGACAATCATCAACTATCTTTCACTCATGAGCAATTAGAACAACATTCCAAACAAATTCATACACAAACAATCATGAACTTAAGCTAGCAAGTAGTAAGGGAGAGGAACGATTATACCGAGTCTATCGTGGGTGTAAAACCCGCAAATGAACCTTTCTAACCTTCTTTATGCTTGCTTGAGTGCTCTCCTTCAACCAATTGCTTCAAATTTCAACCTACAAGAAAACCCCCAAATTTGATTTTTTTTATGTTAGGGTTTGAGAAATTTGGTGATTTTTGGGTTTGAATGTGGAAAAAGGAGTAGCAGTATGTGAATTTGTTGAAAAGGAGTGGAGATTTTGGAGAAATTTTGGTGTGATTTTAAGAGGTCAACCTTGTCTTCAATCGGGAGAAATGTCATTTTATGGTTCAATAAAGACATTGTTCTTGCCATAAAATCTCTCATGAGGGGATTAAGGTTGATAGGGCTAAGGTGGATGTAATAGATAAGCTCCCACCCCCTACAAATGTGAAAGGGGAGAGATCTTTCTTGGGACATGCCGGTTTCTATCGGCGTTTGATCAAGGACTTCTCTAAGATAGCCAAACCTCTTACTACACTTCTTCAAAAGGAGTGTGATTTTGTATTTGATGATGCTTGTCTATATGCATTTTGTAGGTTAAAGAATGCATTGATCTCGGCACCAATAGTGCAAGCTCCGGATTGGAGTCTCCCCTTTGAATTAATGTGTGATGCGAGTGACACGGCGGTTGGTGCCGTGTTGGGGCAAAAGAAAGAAAAGAGGGTGCACGTGATCCACTATGCAAGCAAGACATTGAATGATGCACAAAAGAACTACACCACAACCGAAAAGGAGCTTGTTGCGGTAATCTATGCTTTTGACAAGTTCTGTTCTTACCTTTAAGGTTCAAAGACCATTGTCTACACCGACCATTCGGCAATCAAGAATCTCATGTCCTAGAAGCATTCAAAGCCTAGGTTGATGAGATGGGTGCTTGCTTTGCAAGATATCGATATAGAGGTGAAAGATAAGAAGGGGACGAAAATTTCGATAGCGGATCATTTGTCGAGATTTGAGATGAAGATGTTGATCAACTTCCGATTAATGATGAGCTAAAAGATGATGATTTGTATGCTATCCAAGCAAAGTCATTGCCTTGGTATGCCGATATAGTGAACTACTTGTCTTGTGAAGCGATTCCGTCGGAGTTCACCCCTCAACAAAGGAGAAAGTTGAAGCTTGAGTCGAAAATGTACATATGGGATGATCCTATTTTGTACAAGATAGGGGTGGATGATCTTTTGAGAAGATGTGTTCCCGATGATGAAATTAAAGATGTGCTTCATATGTGCCGCTCATCAAAATGTGGTGGTCATATGGGAGCAAACAAAACGGCGGCAAAAGTGTTACAATGCTTGTTATTTTGGCCTACTCTCTTCAAAGATGCATGAGTCTTTGTAAAGACTTGTGACAAATGCCCAAAGACCCGGGAGCATTTCAAAGAGGAATGAGACCCATGAAATCGATCCCCCAAACATCAAACACCTCCAATTCCAAGATCGGATTTTGAGGCGTCTCATTCCTCTTTGAAATGCTCCCGATTCTTTGGCATATGTCACAAGTCTTCACAAAGACCCATGCATCTTTGAAGAGAGTAGGCCAAAATAACAAGCATTGCAACACTTTTGCCGCCGTTTTGTTTGCTCCCATATGACCACCACATTGTGATGAGTGGCACATATGAATCACATCTTGAATTTCATCATCAAGAACACATCTTCTCAAAAGATCATCCACCCCTATCATCCCATATGTACATTTTCGACTCGTGCTTCAACTTTCTTCTTTATTGAGGGGTGAACTCCGGCGGAATCGCTTCACAAGACAAGTAGTTCACTATATCGGCATACGAAGGCAATGACTTTGCTTGGATAGCATACAAAACATCATCTTTTAGCTCATCATTAATCGGAAGTTGATCAACATCTTCATCTCGAATCTCCAACCTTGACAAATGATCCGCTACCGAAGTTTCCGTCCCCTTCTTATCTTTCACCTCTATATCGATATCTTGCAAAGCAAGCACCCATCCCATCAACCTAGGCTTTGAATGCTTCTTGGACATGAGATACTTGATTGTTGAATGGTCGGTGTAGACAATGGTCTTTGAACCCAAAAGGTAAGAACGAAACTTGTCAAAAGCACATATTACCGCAAGAAGCTCTTTTTCGGTTGTGGTGTAGTTCTTTGTTGCATCATTCAATGTCTTACTTGCATAGTGGATCACGTGCACCCTCTTTTCTTTCTTTTGCCCCAACACGGCACCAACCGTCGTGTCACTCGCATCACACATTAGTTCAAAGGGGAGACTCCAATCCGGATCTTGCACTATTGGTGCCGAGACCTACAAAATGCATCTAGACAAGCATCATCAAATACAAAATCACACTCCTTTTGAAGAAGTGTAGTAAGAGGTTTGGCTATCTTAGAGAAGTCCTTGATCAAACGCCGATAGAAACCGGCATGTTCCAAGAAAGATCTCACCCCTTTCACATTTGTAGGGGGTGGGAGCTTCTCTATTACATCCACCTTAGCCCTATCAACCTCAATCCCCTCATGAGAGATTTTATGGCAAGAACAATGTCTTTCTTGAACCATAAAATGACATTTCTCCCAATTGAAGACAAGGTTGACCTCTTAAAATCACACCAAAATTTCTCCAAAATCTCCACTCCTTTTCAACAAATTCACATACTACTATTCCTTTTTCCACATTCAAACCCAAAAATCACCAAATTTCTCAAACCCTAACATAAAAAAAATCAAATTTGGGGGTTTTCTTGTAGGTTGAAATTTGAAGCAATTGGTTGAAGGAGAGCACTCAAGCAAGCACAAAGAAGGTTAGAAAGGTTCATTTGCGGGTTTTACACCCACGATAGACTAGGTATAATCGTTCCTCTCCCTTACTACTTGCTAGCTTAAGTTCATGATTGTTTGTGTATGAATTTGTTTGGAATGTTGTTCTAATTGCTCATGAGTGAAAGATAGTTGATGATTGTCAAGCATTATTGAATTTGAATGTAATTTGGTGTGTTTTGAGCATTGGATTTTTTGTAAATGTTGAAGTGAGAAGCTATTTTTGTGAATGAGGAGCATGCTTGTTTGAGTGAGTTGTTGTGTTGGTTTGTTTGACGTTAATGTATGAAAATTATTGTGGAAGTATTCTTGGTTGTTTGGTGATTTGTCTTGGCTTGATTCTAGGTGGTTGACTTAGAGCTCTAACTTGTTTTGTGTGATAATTGGTGTCGATTAAGCCTTGAATTGTTGTCTTAGTGGACCTAGTGCCTTTTGTGTGTTTGGTGTGTTGATTGATTTGTTGTGGTGTGTTTGATTGCCTTGCATAAATACCAAACATGAGTCGAAGAAACCGACCTAGAAACACGGATGCTAGGTACCGCAACCCTTCTCCTCCTCCCCCCGTTGATCCACCACAAGTGGATACTATGGGGATTGTGTTTAACGACCCGACCTTTTTGAACAATTACATTAGGATAAGTAGGAGGAGAATTAGGCCAACCAAATTATATGATGAGGATGTAGCCGAGGCCTTGGGGGGTAGGGAACGACATTAGAATGCTATTTGAGGGATGTGGCTTAGGTCATTGGCTAGACTTACACGCCCTTACCTACAAGAGGTTGACACTTGAGTTCCTTTCTACCCTCCAAGTGCAACGAGACACCAATAGAGTCCCCCGCCGCATTACCTTCCAACTTATGAACATCCAACAAAACATGACCATAAGGAGGGTAAACCAAGCCTTTGGGTGGCCAACCAATGGAACCATAGGACCAAGAGATAGGCCCCTTGTAACTATTGAGCAGGTGAATTTTGGAGAAAAATCACAGGCCTATTCGACTATAACCCTAGGACCGACAAGGCCACGGCCATCATCCACCCCGCCTTTAGGGTTTCACAACGCACCATAGCGAATATGACGTTCGCTAGAGGTGATAGTTCAGGAGTAGTGTCCACTAGGAAACTTCACTTCCTTTGGCACTTGAGCGAGGGTAGCATGGCCTTAGATGTAGGGTCTTGGCTAGTCGACCACCAAAGGATGTTGCCACAGGGTCCGGTAGCATCACCATAGGTGACATAATCACCAATATTGCCTCTGCTCTTAATCTTAATTTTGCAGATGAGGAGGTTTGTCCAGGGCCGACGCAGCTTAACATGCAATCGCTGAGGACAATGAGATGGGTTGTGGATGCAGAAGGGCCACATCCTTACTTGTGGCATGTGAGTGGGCAGCCCTATGCCTTCCTTCCCGACCAGAGAGGACCTACATCTACGATTAGAGCAACTGGGTCTTTAAGAGGGACCATCCTTGGGTTCCCGGTGAAGAGGAAGAAGAGCATGGGCAACCTCATCAACAAGAGCAAGAGCAGCAACAAGATCAAGAGCAACAACAACAACAATTCCAACATCAACAATTCCAACAACAACATTTCTTTCAGCAACAACATGAGCAACACCAAGGGTACCAACAAGAGTACCAAGGTCAAGGTGTGGTTGAAGAAAACCCACCCCTTTCATTCGAGCAACAGATGCAGCTCATGAATGTCGGTTTCAACCGCATGTCCACCGAATTCAAGACTATGAGAAAGTCTCACGAAGACATGAAATCCTCCAACGAAAACATGAGGACAAGCTTCGAGGGTCTTCGGTCGGAATTGGGTGAATTCCGGAATGTCTACCGGCATTGGTACCCCAGGGGCTCAAGCTCCCTAGGAGGCCCGAGCCATTAAGTTTGTATTATTCCTCCCTTTTCTTGTGCTTTTATTGTTTAAACATTGAATGTTCATGATAGCTTGGGGGAGAGTCATTGGCTCATATGTTGGTTCATGTGTTTAAACATTGAATGTTCATTGATAGCTTTTATTGTTTTTTTTTTTTTTTTTTTTTTTTTTTTGTGTGTGTGTGTTAATAGTATTGAATTTGCATGTTGATTGTTCCTTTCCCCTAAAATCCAAATCCCTTAAATCCAAAATTGCTCCCTTTGAAATCCAACACCCTAAATCCAAATCTCTTAATTTGTGAATACTTCTCCTTTCTCTTTATTTAGATGTATAGTTATGCTTATCTTAGTTTAGCTTAACTTTGTAATTTTTCTTTTTCTCCAAAAGAAGAAGGAAAAAAAAAAAAAAAAAAAAAAAAAAAAAAGCCCAAGGATGAGACTCAAATGACGATGCTTATATGTTTTGCTCGCTTGACTCTTGAGTGATGAGTAAAAGTTCTTTTAGAAGGGTGTGTGCAAGAGTTGGGGTCATTTAGAGGTCCATTAATCTTGATTGCATTAGAGTATATGAAATGAAAATCGATGAATGCTCAATTGCATGTCTAGCATAGGATATTATCAAATTTGCCCAAAGTAGGATATGTTTGAATCAATTTGCGGTCCCTTGTGCCCTTGGTGTGCCCCCTTTCCTTCCCAAAATGAAACTCTATTAGGGAATTGGTTCTACTTGTATCTTATGTAATAAGTGGCATAATAAGCCACATGTTTCGAATAAAAGAAAGAGCCGCTCACAGTTAAAAGAGGCGAGGGCAATGTATGTTGAAAAAAAAAAAAAATATATATATATATATATATAGAAAAAGAAAGGGAGATCAAAAACTCCTCCAAAATTCTCAAAATTTTCACTTTTTCTAATCTAGAGGTCAACTTGTGGATGCCTCCCACACATTGTATATTTTGTTGTTTCTTGTGTAATTCCCGACTTAGAGTGTATTTAAAGGGGCTTGGGAGTGCATTTTGGGAGGTGAACTTGCATTTTGAGATTTTATAACCGAAAGAGGGCTTGTTGGAACACTGGAATATCTAGACGTGCTTTAATGAACTAGTAAAAGGTCTAAAGAAGTATCCTATTGCAGCCTTGCTTAGTTCCCTCTCTACCCCCAACTCATGTGCACATTTGTATGATCGGTAACTCTCGAAAGTCGCTCACTTGTCTTGCTTGTGATTTATATCCCGATGAGTTGACTTGGCAATAAAAACATTGGGTTTGGTGTGAATTGATTACTTTGATAGTAATGATGTGTTTTGATAGTTTTGACGTGGTTTGTGTGAGTTGTGGGTTAAGCTCAAGGGAAACCCTCACGAGATAAAAACTCGTCCTCTTAGGCGACTTGGGGGTTTAAATTGCTTTTCACTTGTGCTAAAAGTGTTTATGGTTGTTACCATGCGGTTTTATGTTTTTGTGTCTCCTCTTTAGTACCTCTCCTTGGTTTGATCATTAGCAAGTTATCTTCCTTCTTGATTTGACATGTTTGTTTTGTTCGAGGACTAGCAAAAGCTTAGCTTGGAGGGATTTGATAACTTATTATTCGATATGATTTTTGGATGATTTTGAACCTTGTTTACTTGATAAAGTGGTGTTTCGGTTCACTTTTACTCCATTATCATGCAATTTTTGTGTATCCCTTGCTTCACGGGTTGTTAGTGTTTTTGTTGAGTTTTTAGGTTCAAAAACGACTATTTGAAGCATATGGATGATAAACCGAGGTTAAAAGCCGAGGCAAAGGAGCAAAACCGAAGAAAAAGTGAAGATAAGGGCCTTAGAGAGCCTACACGGGGGTGCCATACCTTGCACGTCCGTGCAGGAGTGCATCACAATTATCAAGAACTTTAGTCTGCTGCTTTCAAGACCTGCACGTCCGTATAGAGTTCAGCACGTCCGTGCCGGATACTCAGCACGTCCGTGCCTAATCCTGCACGTCCGTGCAGCTTGCCCAGCCCGAATAAGTTTCAAAACTGATCCTACAATTCAAAGCCTGCACATCCGTGCCATTTTTGGCACGTCCGTGCAGGATTCCCGGGCCAAGTTAGTTGCTACTGATCCTAATCCTTTGCCCGTCCGTGCCAAGCCTGGCACGTCTGTGCGTATTAGGCTGCACGTCCGTGCCAAGTCTGGCCATCCGTGCACATCTGTAGCCGTGCCCGACTCTTGTTTTCTTCGTCTTTTTTATTTGGGGGTCTTTATAAAGACTCTCTTGAGCTCATTTGTATGGATCTTCTGGCTCCTTAACTCTTTTAGACTTATTCTCTTAATTAGTTCATAGTTTTCCTCTCCCTTAGTTTAGTTTCTCAAAAACTCAATCATTTGTAAGAATCATTGGAATTTTGTTCCATCAATTTCAACAATTTCTCAACCTTGAAGTTTATTAAGTAATCTTTTTCCTCTATCTCTTGCTCTTAATTTTCAGTTTTAATTGTTTTGAGTCGATAATTTCTCCCTTAATCTTGTTTATTTGTTCTTGCATGTTTAATCCATTCTTGTTTTATGTCTTTCCTAGCTTATTTTAATTCATGAAAACCCTAGATTTAATTGTTAGAGTAACCTAGTTAGGGGTTTGGTGAAAACCCAACTAAGCTATGGTTGATTGACTTGGATTTATTCATGTTCTACCTTGGATTGATGGTTGTTTGTGCCTAAATTGATTATCGCATGTGTATTTTGATGGCCACTATATGCTCATGTGTTCATCCCTCT
Organism: Chenopodium album; assembly: GCF_948465745.1. Classification (NCBI taxonomy): domain Eukaryota; kingdom Viridiplantae; phylum Streptophyta; class Magnoliopsida; order Caryophyllales; family Amaranthaceae; genus Chenopodium; species Chenopodium album. The sequence goes on along the minus strand of NC_137836.1, from coordinate 6,018,018 downwards.
TCTAACATCGAAAGATGGGGTTTAGGAGTGAGTCATTTCTTGTGCAATTGGATTATGCTACTCTCATGATTGTGGATTTTGGTTTCTTTGAGTAGGATGCTTTAGTGTGGTAATTAGGCGAGAAATCCCAATTATTTGTGCCTCATACTAGTTCGGAACGATCGAGAGACAAACTCGAGCTAGAAACCAACTTCCTATCCTTGAGACTTAATCCTTGTCATGTTAGTGCTTAATCTAGGGAGTACTTATGTTGTGACTTTAAAAGAAGACAATGTTAAGTTCCTTCACTATCTTCCATGTATGCTCATGATTTGTCCTAGTTATTGATTCCTTGGTTTTGGTTGATGTTGAATCCCGTTTCCCCTAGCGTTCTTTTATATAGTAGTTAACCGATCAAAACCCAATTTGTGACTGAATTAGCTTACAACCGTTTCATACTCTTTGTGTTCTTTACCCATTCCCCGTGGATACGATCCACTACTTACCCTAGACTTGTCTTAGGTTAGTTTAGGTAGAAATATTGTTTGGTTTAGGGTGATTGTCCAACGATCGATTATTCCTCTACCTTCTCAGAAGAAAATTTGAATTGTCAGTGGAGATATATGAGATATATTTTAACTGACCTCCCACTCTTTACCCAGGACAACAACCTTCCCCTTATCATTCATAGCACCAACCTCAATCCAGAGTTAACATCATCTTAGGGCTATCACTTTGAACAACAAGAGCCTTCCATATAATATCCTGATTGGCACAAAGGTAGCTTGGGTACATTGTGACTATTGAAGAGTAGGGACATTTCAAAGACTGTTTTATAATAATTTATCTAATTCAAATTCATGGTTGACTAGGATATTCTTAAAAGAAAAGTCATAGTTTCTCACTGATGTCATCCAATATCGATCAAAAAAGGTCACCTCATGCACCAACTTCTGAATCTTGTCACTTGATGAGTTAGCCCCTTAGCCCCCCAATAATTGCTAATCCCAACCACTTGGCTGTCTTCTACAAGAATGCAGCCACTGCCCCAGAGTGAGAGTACTGCCTGCAACATCTGCCTCTTCCTCCTTAAAACTCATTTAGCAGTTGTTGATCCCGATCTGATGTGCCAATCAAGCATTATAGGACACATAAGCACCTCCACTGACTTCTCAACCGCCACTTTACCAAAGCCCAACCCTAGAATCTCAACATGGATCATGTGAGTATGTGACTATAGTGTCCCTAACATTTTTGGCAATCAACAAGTGCTTTGATTGAAGGAAATTATTCTCATATCTGTACAGCATGCGACTAAGAAAGTAAAAAAAAAATCGTTTACTTCTTTCTTTCTGACTTCTTAGCATGAATACACATCTTGGTTCTAGTAATACTATCAAGGTATCATGCCACTATAGCCTCCCTGAATCAAAATTAATCATGTTATGAACCATATCTAGGCAGCCACTATAGCATGACTAGTTTATGAGAGAATTAGAGGAGCTTTCTTCTTTGATTGAGGTTCTAGCTCTGCAATTAACAACACAGGAGGATACTAGGGTTCTCACAGAGGATACTTTTGGGTCCTTTCTTGTAATCCTTTTCACTGTTGCTTGACACATACCCCCTAAAGTATCAAGCATTTTTCCAGGGGCAATCTCCATTTGGAAGGCAAACTTTCCTCTCAAGGGGAGGGTCTTTGTGTAGAAATTTAGAAATTGGCTTTATATAGAATTAATACTAATGACATGCTCCTAAAGCAAAACTAGGGTTGGCTATTTCATCTTTTGATCTATATGCTTTGCTGAATTTATAATGAACCTTGTTCACATGTTTATCTTCATGGTGAGTTGTGAGGTGACAAGATACCTTCAAAGGTTGTTTGCTTTGTATGAGAACTTGCATTTGTCCATTAAATGTATTGGCTTAGCTTGTGTGGTTTCGAAGGGAAAAAAAGAAGCTTCTGTAGCACAACACTCTGGAATTATGTGGTGTGTGTGGTTGAAAGACTTAAAAAACAACTCGTGTGTCTTTTCACAAGCCTCATCATCTAACAAATTATTTTATGGGATATATCAACTCATATTGCTTTATAATGGGAGGAATCAGCTAGGGCTTTCAAGGGTTACTAGGGAAACTCAAAGAAATTGGGTCTGTAGGATTTTGTTGGGGATATAATACCTTTTGTATAAACTCCATTTTCAGCTTTTGATAAAATCAATGATTCTAAAATAGGATACGAGTGTTATTCATGTATAGTGTTTTTTTTTTGTCTCACTTCGTAGAATTTGTTTCTTGTAGTTAAATATAACATCATGGCAAGGACATGAGCAAAGACATGGAGGCATATATCAACAGATAGTCAGCTTGGTTACAATGACCGGAAGATTGTTAAACAGTAGGAGAATAATTGTTAATAGAAAGGCTTGTGTATGGCAAAGTTGAGAAATTGAGTGCAATTGCGCACATTGTCAAGTCTATAGCATTTCCTTACTGAGTCACTAAAAGAAAGTGAAATCTGATATGGTGCTGAAAATCAGTTACTAATAAATTTCCATAGTCACAGAAAAACATTTACTAAGTGAGCTTCACAATAGCCAAAAGATTCTGTACATTCTCAATTTCTGATGTGCTTTAGAGTTGCTTTAGCTCATCTATTTCTAGATACACTTAAACAATCATCACAGTCTAATATAAGTGCAACATATGCTGTAGCACACATTTTGAGAAAGAGATTATACAATACAAACGGACAAATTAGCTAAAATAACATAAACACCAATAACACGACATATCTCTTTTACCAGTGTTCAAACTATATTACCTAATTTGTTTGTTTACCTACAGCGCCTAACAATGCATGCCAAGGAACATGTTGCACATATTAAAAAACTGAGGAAGTATAGCTGTTGTCACTCCACTTAAGGCCTAATCCGTCACTAACATATTCCAAAAGAAACCTTTCTAGACGAAGTTCTTGAGCTTGAAAATTCTAAAAAGTGATTTGTTGACTGAGATAAACAATACAAGAGGTGTATTGTATTGTAAGGAACTTAGGAAAACTTTTTGCGGAATTAAAAATAAAACTCAAGGAACTCAAAGTATCAAGAGAAATTTTAGCGTGGAAAACTTCTTGCCTTCTTGGCCCTAATCAAGAAGAAAAACGACAACCCACTCGGGGTTTTAAACTCAGCTCTTAATAATTATAATAGGGTAAACAAACTATTACAACCTAAGACTCAAGCACAAGTTCTTCAACAAACTTAAGCACCCAACAACTGATCCCTCACTCTCAAATATCTCTTTCTCTCAGCTTCACTCAAAGCCTTTCTCTTTAGAGCTCACTCAAACCCTAACTCACACTTACAACTCAAGATTACTCTAGTATTTAGCACAAGGACACTAACTCTCTTAGAAAATATGAATGCTTAGAATGCTCAAGTGTGTTTTTGCTACAAGTAAAACACCCTATTTATAATATTTAAGCAACATCCACTTACACCGTAATTCAGTTCCACTAACAACATTTCCCTCAGCTTTAGGAGAAGTATGCAGTAGTAGAACTTACACCATTATTCAGTTCCACTAACAACATTTCCCTCAACAATTAAGGCGTTTTTCTGTGACATATGTAAACAATTAAAACCTACCTAGAGCACAAAAAGTTTTGAAGACACAGACCACAGCTAGCTGTTCAAGGTGTAGGGAACAGTACCTCAAAAAATTGCAGCTTTCTCATACTTAAGAAAATCAATTTGCAGTTTATAATCCAGCATACAAAAAGTGAGAAAAACTTTTTTATAGGCCATCCACCAACTAGCAATGTTTATATAGAGAGATTAAACTCATTAAAGAAGACAAATTATGTTAAATCCCAATGAAACATGACAGCGATGATCTAGACCTGAAAGTTCAACATACAGAAAAGAGCATGAAGAAACTGACCACAACAAGATTACGCCAAGCTCCAATGTTGGAAGCAACTGATATGAACCCACAATAAATCTTGTGAAGCAAATTATGTAAACAGTTGAGTGTATTGCCTTCATTCCCATCTTCGATCCATGAATCCAACAATAACAGACACTTAAGGACCAGGGATCCCGCATAAACAAGAGAAGTCAATGCAAGTGGAAAGATCACTGCATGCCACTGTTTCATACATAAAATTGCAATTCAGCAGGCAAAACTATCAGTCATCAATTCCTTATCTGCAGAGCGTCAATTTTGAATATGATAACTGCATATGCTAGAATCCAGTTCTCCAAATAGACATAAGGGTAGATACCAGCCACCCAAAGATACTTACAACATGGTCAGCTTGAATACCATAAAGGTTTAATACATATGCTATTGTCCAGCTCTTAACCTGCAATAAAATTGAGTAAAGAACAATACCAGACTGTCAATAATCATAACAATAAGAAAAAAGGCTATTTAAAGTGGATACGACAAGTCAACAACTGCATATACATATATACAAGCATAAAATGTATGGCATGGAAAGGAAAAGAGTAAGGACAACATGTAAAAAAGGATTTTTCTTCTTTGATTTCAAAAGGTACAGGGAGGAAAATGTGGAATATCAAACCATCACAAGTGTCAGCTCTAATCTTTTTAGTTCTAACAGCTAAGCCAGCATCATCAAATAAGTCTTTGTACTCAACTACAAAATTTTCTTACTTTTGCGCATGTATATATGTATATATATATATACAATTAGATTTTATTAATCACCAAGAGCAAGAAACCAATACCCCAAAAGTTAGCAACAGTTAGCAGCCTAACAACCAAACAAGCCTAAAACATCAAACAACAATAAGAAAGTTTCTTCGATTCTCATTACAATGACAGGAAACTCTAAAAATAACAACCCTCAACAATGCAACAGCAGTCATATGTCGTTGCTGAAAAGCAACCTCGTTCCTCAAAATCCAAATCGAATATAAGCATTTTGAAAAGAAAATCACGTAGAGCTTATGCGTAAGACTACTCCGTTTCCCACACTTAATAGCCCATTGCAACTCAGCAGCAAAAAATCAGGACCTCACTGAAATTTCAAAAATTGCAGAACAGCAGACCACACTTGAAACAAGAAACTACACTGGAAAAGAAAGGTGATCCACAGACTCAGCACAAGAGCCACATCAACTTATACAGGATATCAGAAGTAATACCCCAAACAGGCAACCTATTAAGAGTAGGCAGCCTGTTACAAATAGCCAACCAGGTAATAAACAGGCTACGAGGAGAAGCTTGGTTATTACAGATCACTCTATTCCAGTTAACCTTGACATGAGAACCATGGAGATATTGATACATTTTCTTAATAGAAAAGGTACCATTTAGAGAAAGCAGTTCCATCCACCAGCACTAGTAACCACTTGCAAACAGCCAAATATCTTCCTTAGACCCCGGGATGACTATGAACCTTGAATCCTAGAATTAATTCTTGCTGTTTAACAAAAAGCAATGGTGTCACAAAAATGGCATGACTAATGAATCTCTGGTGTTTCAAGAATCCATATTTTGCAATTGGAATAGCTCACCACCATCTTTGAATTTTGCGTTCATACTCTTGTTAAGATACCGTCAAGATAAGAAATAGATTATGGTTAGCATCACCAACACCATGCCCACTAAAGAGTTTAAGCAACATGGAACATGAATGCTTCAAGACAGACTACAAAACTTGTTCTAAGACTTCATAAACGCCAGTTTTGAGACACTACAAATCTACAATACAAATCACTGTAGTAGCAATTGATGATAGCTAAACCCAAATGTCCATTGTGTGTTCTGATAATAATAATTCTAATATGTGGTATGAAAAAAATTATATAGAAGCTACCTAGAAGTGCTCTGCTCATGCAAAAACAACAAAATATGTCAGGTATACAATTTTCTCACTAGCCCCACAAAGCTTTTGAAGAACCAAAAGGAATACTTAGTTTCAAACTTTTAAATAGGAGTATAACTATTCAATACAAAAGTGTCAATTGTTATACATGACACTTCCAGGAGTTTTGGCGTGCTTAGGATGCAATGAATACTTATTGATAAAATGTAATGTGTTATCATTCAAAATTCATCCTTCCTACGTTCTTTCGAGTACCTTACAGCGTGAGATGAAAGGTGTGGGTAAATTTGCACTTAACACAAAACAAACCCCGAACAAAAAACTTCAAAATTCCAAGCATTTTGTACCTATCTATTATTGTCCATTGTCCAAAGATTCAAACTAAATCTCATATAATACACTCCATCGAGGCCTCTACTAAACACAGGGCTTCAAAAGTCTGTATATTCAAAATTCCCAAAACCGAAGAATTCTCATCATCAACCTACTACACTTTAGACCTTCAACACTCTCAACTGATCATTGATTACCACACATCAAACGCTTATTCGATCCTATTAGTCCCGGAGTCAAAGTTTCAGCAATAAAATCTACACATATCCGAAACCATAACCAATACTTATTACTTAATCAACTCATAATCACCTGATTGTAACCAGTTTCTCCACACAATAACCACAAAAACAACATCAACTCTATTTGAATAAAGAGTTCAATCATAGTGAAATCACAATACAAAAACCAAAGACAATTTCAGAATAAACTTACAGCAATAAATAATCATATCGTTGTATTGTGAACCATCAACTTTATTCAAAATAACAGTTCAAACATTGATAAATCACAATACAAAAAATCAAAGACAAATTTGGAATTACAATTTACAGCAATAAATAATTATATCGTTGTATTGTGATTTCAATAAAAATCAAAATTAATCCAAGTTTTAATCAGTTTAATTCATTAAAAATCAAATTTAATACGCTGAAATCAGTTTCAATTTGCAGAATCAAGATTAATTTAAAGCAGAGTTTCAACACAAATTAGCAAAAAAATTAAAAAAAAAAAAATTGAATCAAAAAGTAAGGTGAGAGGAGAGAGCATACAGGAAGTAGTAGAAAAGAGGAAATGAAGACACAGAGAAGAGAAGAAGCCGCGGCACAAACGAAGCGTCGAATCATGAATTGCTGGTAGGAAGTAGGAGGAGGAAGCCGGAAGATTAGCTTCGGAGCGTAGAGAATAGCGACGTAAAGCAAAGTCATGGCGATGCAAGCTGTAACTGCCGTTGATTTTGATAAGGTCGCCATTGTTGATAGTTCTTCTCCGACCTCCATTGTTGGAAGCAGCAGTTGATGATTTTGAATTTTTGGTAATACCTGAATGAATGAATTAAGGAATAAGGAATCTTTGATTGGGAGAGGACATAAATTTTTTTAGTGCGCCGCTTAATTGAGTCAAGCTTCACTGGTTGACTGAAAATATGCTGATGATGGGTCGGGTTTGGTTGAGTGACTTGAGTCTAATTGAGCCGGTGCGATTTAAGTTTGAATCATGGTAACATATTGCGTCGCCCTGTCCATATAAGTCGAAATCTAAATTTGGTTAGTTTTAGGGTTGAAGTCAATGACACTAATGTATATATTTCTCCCAAGGTAATAGGATTACGAGAAATATCAACTTTCTCTTATTGATAAACAAAAGATATTTCACAAATGGCAAAATTGTACAAGAATGTAACTTTCTTATGGTAACTACTATTTGAAGTAGCGGTTATACCAAAACGCTACTTGAGATGGCAGTTTAGGGGTAAAACGCTACTTGATTGGTTTTTCCTGTAATATTTACAATTTTTCCCTTTGATTAATGAGCTTTGTTTATTAATATGAGAAATTGGGGCAGCCTATAGGAATACTTTTATTAATAGGGAAATTCTCAGTGGTAACATCCAATTTATTTTTTTTCTCTTTGGTAAAGGGCTTAAAAAGATTTTATCAACAGTAATCAACAATTAATTAAACTAAGCTAATGGTGACATAATTGATACTTTAATTCATTTAAAAGACTCACTATGGTTAATCTTGGTTAAATTGTCATGTTTTACACTAATACCCTTTCGATTTTCCCTCTTTTCGATTTCCCCCTTTTTTTCCCTCCTTTCGATTTCCCCCTTTTTAAAACCCTAATTTCCTCCCTATTTCATCTTCAACCTCTGAATTTCTCTATTCACTCTCTCTCTCTGTTTTCATGGCTAGGTCTGAATTTTTGTCTGTATCATTGCGGAATATAACTTTGGACGACAAGAATTGCTTGGGTGAAGCATGTTTCCTGCAATTGTGCTCCGCCTAAACTGGTTGTCGTGCTTAGGGAAGAGGATATAGTAGTCGAATTACTCAGGGTTAGCAAGGAATTGGAAGTTGAACAAGGTCCAAATGCAGATGTGAAGGAAAAAGTAGTCGAATTAGCCAATTTTATCAAAGTTATTAAAATGGCACTCATTCTTCTGTATTTTGTGTTGTTGTTTGTTGTTAGTAAGAATTAGTTAAGTGATGTTTGTATTTGGCTTTATGCCTTATGAATGTAAGCAATGATCTTTGAAGATGAATAAAATTACCAAATTTTTATGAAATGCTTTCAATTGATGTTGCCATAAATACTCAGTCAAGTTCACAAATTAAGCAGCAAAAAAAATCATGATTTATATAAATCAGGACACAAAAATTGTCTAAACACATTCACATCATGTCACAAAAGGCTGCAGTTCAAATAACACAATAATTAAGTTTCAAAAGACTTGTGCTGATGACACTAAATTAACATCATTGTTTAATTTCTACTGACATGAGCTAGTAACACTAAATAAGTTCCAAAATAATGTTGTTCTGATGACAGATCAAGTTGGTTGGGAGGCAGAAACACCCTTCCTGGCCCTCTTAGAAGTTCTTGTTTGCTGTGATGTTGAAGCTAGGTCTGGTTGAGACATTGAAACACCTTTCTTGGGCTTAGTCTGCTGCTGCTCAGCTGCCATGCTTGCTTTCTCTTTACCAGTTAATCCTCCTTGGCATGTGACCTTGTTATGACCAAAGTTGCCACATTTGCTGCATCTAATAGTCTTAGATCTCTTCCCTTTTGCTTGCTCACCTTCCTCCCTCCTCCTATTTCTTGCTGGCCTCCCAATTCCTCTTTGCATAGGTGGGGGCTGAATGTCTGGGTAGGTGTTATCTGGCCACTGGTGTACATCAGGGATGGCCTTGATATTGTTCTTGTAAGTGAGCTTGTATCTCCTAACTGAGTACCATTCACTCACATACTTGTGAGGATCATCATTGGAGTGATAAATGGCCCTCATTGCATGTTTACATGGCAAACCAGATATCTGCCATGCATTACAAGCACAGGTCTTCTCCCTTAAGTTCACTGGAAGAACAGATTTCCCATCTAATACCTCAAACTCACCATCTCCAGACAACAAGCATTTGCAAGATCTAGACTCTTTGCTAATAACCTGAAGTCTCTTGATAATATTTGGACAGAGATCATCTCTCCAGCTCTCACATTGCTCTTTTCTTGTTGCCATTCTCACCATTGTAAGTCTTCTAACACCTGCATCATAAAACAACCATACATGTTAACAGTGTGCTGATGTGTGTACATAATAACAATTAGCATCTTAAGTTAAGGACATTACCTTCAAGCAAAGTAAGCACAGGTCTGCATCTATCAATGCCCAATGTGGCATTGAAACTTTCTACAAAATTAGACTTATTCACATCAGATTTGATAGTAGGGTTGAAGGCATGCTTGGACCAGACAGATTGTGGACCTAATTTTGACAGCCATTCCAAAGCTAAAGGATTAGCTTTTTTCAGAGCTTCCATTGCCTTTCTGAATGTGAAAGGGTTATAAGCTCCAGCTGCCTTCCAGAAAAGTTGGAACATAAGCAAGCCTGGGAACTGAGGTTTAAAGTTCTTCACAAGATGTTTGCAGCAATATCTCCTTCCCACTTTAGGCCACAACTCAGTGATTGCCACATCTATGCCCTTTACAAACAATTAGCAGGACATATTAGTTTGTGAAACTTATCAAAATAGTTAAAAAAATACAAAAAAAAAAGTTGTGAAAGGTTACCTTTTGTCTGTCAGACATGATACACCACTCATCACCTCTGCCACTGTCCTTTAATGCATTCTTCAAGTGCCAAATAAAGAATTTCTAGGTGTCACTATTCTCCCCTCTAATAATAGCCCAGGCCACTGGAAAAATTTCATTATTGGCATCCAATGCAACAGCTGACAGTAAACAACCCCCATAATTCCCTTTAAGGTGGGCTCCATCAACACCTATTAGGCTTCTGCAACCATTAATTAAGCCATCTAGAGCAGCTTTGAAGCAAATAAAGATACTACTAAATGCTAAAGGGCTCTCTGGGTGATTTGGAGGATTCCAAACAGGGTGAGCTATTGAGTCTGGGTTCAAGCTTTTAAGTACATCACAGTACCTAGGCAACAGGGTGTATGACTCATCATGACCCCCATGAATTTCATTCAAAGCCTTAGTTCTTACCCTATACAAGGTAGATAGTGCCATTTCCACCCCATACCTTTTCCATAACAAGTGATTCAATGACTTAGCAGGAATGTCATTGTGTGCCCTAATATCATCAAGAAGAACCCTTTTTGCCCACTTCACATTCACCATGCTGTTCCTGGATCCTAATCCTTGACATGTGTGTTCAGAGTTCTGAATTAGCTTGATTGCCCAAGTAATACCATCAGGCAGAACTGATCCATGCAATCTCCATTCACAATGAGCATCTGAGCACCTCACAGAGTACCTAGTGTTGCTGGCATAATCCACAATAACTGCAAAACCACATTGAATGCAGTAGTCTCTAACAACATCTCTTAGATGCTGTTTGTCAGTGAAGAGTTGCCACTCTTTCAGAACAATTCTCCCAAAACCTTCATCTTTGAAGACTTCTTCATTATTGTACAGCTTTGCTAAGTAGTTGTCCTCATCTTTGTCACACTCAAAGATATGTTCCTCAAAAGGATCCCATGAATCTTCAATCTTCGGACCATATTCATCTTCAGATAATTGCTCTTCTGTGTCCACACTCTCAACTGTATCATCATCACTGTCATATGCCTCATAGGCCCTATCTTCTTGCTCATTAGCTTCATCAGCATCCTGCTCATCATGTACAGACAAGCTATCACTCCTATTTAATCCAACTGACACACTTAAGGCCCTACCGCCTACCCCAAATTGAATATGTTGGTCACTGTCACCTCCACTTGTACTGGAACTGATTACAATGCCTTTCCTCTTTGCTGTAGTCCTAGGCACTCTTTGCCTCCTAAAGAAGACTGACCCCATGTCAGATTTTGATGAATTTGATGTCTGCCCAACTCCATGCTCCCCAACATTTACCATAGGAGGTACAACAGACTGGGTTGATGGTTGAGGTTGAGTTTGTTGGTTGCTAAATTGAGCTTGGTGGTCAGATTCAAGCTCAGAGGTAGGCATTTGTACAGAAATAGGCTCCTCAGGCTGCCATGGGGTTGGGGGAATTCTAAATCAGTTTTCTAAAGCATTCCCTCTCCCTCTACCTCTTCCAGTTCCCCTCCCTCTTCCAGTTCCCCTCCCTCTCCTTCTTGGCATCCCTACATTATCAGCATGCTCTCCAACCTCTCCCTGTCCCTGTTCCCCTCCCTCAACCACACCTCTCCCTCTCCCTCTCCCTCTCCCTCTACCTCTTCCAGTTCCCCTCCCTCTACCTCTTGACCTCCCCCTACCTCTCCCTCTCCCTCTCCCAGTCAACTCTTGATCCGCAATGACATCTGACCAAGTTGCATCTATGTCTGTGTGTGGGGGTAAAAAGAACTCAATTTCAGGGCCATTACTTGGGGCTGTATCCCTACTAATAGTCTTAAGATGTGTCTCAAATTCTTCCTGACTAACAACCTCAGCTTCAACAAGTGGACCTTTATTCTTCCTAGGTGTGAGTTTCTGTTTGTTACTACTCTCAGGGACAAGACTCTCAGTTACACCAGCTTGTTCTTTGCCTAACATCAAAGACCTAGCAGCTGCCACCACCTCAGTGTCCTTTAAACCATCCCCAATCCAAATATATATCTCCTTCTTCTCAGGTAAATTAGCAAACATTTTCATTAAATCTGCATCACTCTTTAATTCAACATGCTTCATCTTCATATCTAAAAGTGGGGTTCTTGGGTGTTTCTAAATTCAATTCTTTTGCCTTTTCCCAATATTCAACAATTAGGTCAATCATATTTGCCTTATCAGTATCATCAACTACAATGGTAACATCTTTACCCCTATACTGTAATTGCAATACAATTTTATCATCCATTCTGCAACAATTACACAAACAAACCAACATTCACATAAAAATCCACACAAACACAGCGCTACGGTGCGACAAAATACAAAAAAAAACTCAAAAAAAAAATAGAGCATAAATATGAGGCTAGAGCACGAAAAAACTCACAGATCTTGCTCGATTCAACGTAAATAACGTCCAATTCTCCGGAAAGCTTTGATTTTTGATAGCCAATGTAACAATTTTCGCGCAAAAACACCGAAATTCAGCAACACTTATTCGCAATTTTTGGTGGAATATGAAGAACTAATTTCGTGGAAATGGTGATGGAAGTTTAAAGGGAAGCCCTTGATTCTTAAAGTCAGATTAGACACATTTGGTTGGGGGGAAATAAATAAGGGTAGTTCTGTCATTTCAGGTTCAATTTTGATTTAAATAGCTAAACCATGGTTAATATATTAATCAATGACTTAACTCATGTCACCATTAGCTTAGTTTAATTAATTGTTGATTACTGTTGATAAAATCTTTTTAAGCCCTTTACCAAAGAGAAAAAAAATAAATTGGATGTTACCACTGAGAATTTCCCTTATTAATTAAAGCATAAAATTTCTATCATAATGTTTAAATAGGGAGAAACTTGGTCTATGACTCTATGCTCTTTGCAGGCGAAAGAATTGAATATAGGGCCTTTCTATTTACGAATTTAAAAAAACAAACAAACAAATTTTTCACCAAATGCCCTTGAGTTATTTTTTTTTTCACCATATACCCATGAAAATTTTCAAATGCACCATATACACTTGAGTTTCACAAAAATGTCACCAAATGTCCAAATGACTAACGAACGTTAACTTCGTTAGTCATTAAGGGGTAAATTTGTCATGTGGAAACTTGTGATTGCCTAACATTTATATTAATTTAATTTTAATATGATTATTTTATAATTATAAATAAATAAATAATAATAATAAAAAAAAACACCCACCACAGCCCAGCTTAGCTCTGCCACCACTATAATACCCCTCATGATTGTTTTAAAGGATTTGATATACTACTCATATCAACAAGATGCATCTTTCTTTTAGGGAGCTCATATGCTAAAATAATCCACAGTTAAGCGTGCTTAGCTGGGAGTAGTTGTTGGCCCTCGATGCGCATTTTGTGACAGTAGGCCCCTCCCTAATTTGTTTGTGGTCGGGATGTTACAACCTCCTTGTCCCCGCAGTCAGTCACGTCTTTTCGGCGCTAGCCCGAACCCGACACCCCACTTGCCGATCCCCCTTTGCTTCCCCTAAACCACCCATTCCCCAATCCCAATAACACCTTCCTTTCTCCCTCGAAAACCCCCTCCCCACCACCGGCGTCCACACTCTCATTCCCGCGCCGGCGAACCCAAACCGACCCTTAGCTTCCCTTTCCATCTCCATCCCCTAAACCATCTCACCGAAACCTTAAAATAAAAAAAATAAAATAAAAAAACCCAAAATTGAAACCCTAGATTTTAACTTTTAGGATTTCAACTTTTCGATTTTGGGGTTTTCGTGAGTGGTTTTCGAGGGAGGGAAAGTGATTTTGGGGTGGCTGCGAGCGGTGGTCAGCGTCGGCGGGGGAGGGAGCAAGGCTGCTGGGGTTCGTTGATTCTGGCACTAGAGCGGGGAGGGTTAGGGGTTGTGCTAAAGGAAAGAGAAAGCTTTATGTTTAGGAGTCTCGGGGAGGGGTGAGGATGTTAGGGAGAGTTCGCTAGCGGGGAAAGGGGCTGGCCGGTGCCGCTGATGTTGGCTGGCTAGTGGGGTTAGGAGTGGTGGATGTTTTTTTTTTCTTTAAAAAAAATTTTAAAAGCTTTTTTCTTAATTTTTTTATAATTAATGATATAATTAAAAAAAATAATCAATCAAGTGCTGTCACGTGACATAATTAGCCATAATGACTAGCGGAATTAACCACCGTATATCATTAAGGTTATTTGGTGACATTTTTGTAAAACTCGTGAGCATATGGTGAATTTGAAAATTTTCTAGATATATGGTGAATAAAAAAATAACTCATGGGCATTTGGTGAAAATTCCGTAAAAAAAAACTTTCAAGTATGGAGCTTAATTTTACTAGTAAACACTAAGGCGTTTGGTTCACATAATTAAGGTATAAGGTATGGGTTTAGATTGGTTTAAACCCATACCTTATGTTTGTTTTATGATTTTAAGAGTTTCAAACCCATACCTCAAACCCCCAAGGTATGGGGTTTAGAAACCTTGGGGGGTGAGTTTGGCTCACTCCCATACTTTTAGGTATTAAATAAAAGAAAAAAAAAATTGCATACCAAACATATGGTATAAATAATCAAGTTCCAAATTAAACCCATACCACTTTGGTTTCATTCTTGATTTCAACCCCATACAGTTTGCGAACCAAATGCCCCCTAAATGTGTGTATGTGTGTGTGTATACCTAGTATATTATAAAGTCATTCTTCATGTATTATAGTAGCTTAAGAAACAACTCAGCTTTGTTTCCGTTTGTTTTGACAGAATACATTTTAGTTGTTTGGTTAATAAAAAAAATTTCATTTTAAAACGAAGGTATGCCACATTTTCATCTCTACTCTTTACAATCCCTTACCCTCTCATCCGTCTTCTTCCTTCCAATCATATTTTTCCCTTCCTATATGATTTTTCTTGTATTAAACCAAATAAAGGAAAACTATTTTTACAATTGTATTTTCCCTTGAAAATAGTAAATACACTGTATAAGTTATCTTAGGTTGAATTGAGTCAAGTGGGATCAAATCAACATCAATTATAAGTTACTTCAAGACATGTCATGTTCTAGTTTAGCTTTTTGATGGTCAAGTTCCAATCTATTAGTTTATTAATTTATTTCAGGTCTTTAATCAACTTTAATTGTTACTTTTCCGTCAAAATTGACTCTTGATCGAATACATGAGCATGGGCCACAAAAATTATGGCACTAATAACTTTCAATGTACTAAAGGATATCATCATTATTATTCCTTATTATTATTTGAAAGAATTTTTTTATTTATTGTCAAAAATTAGAATCATTTTCAAAAATAATTGTAAAAGAGAAAATCTAGAGAGAAAAAAGGCCATACAACGAGGCCTAAGCTTCCCAATTCAGCTTGGCTTGGCTGGGTGAATCTGCTCAAGAGCCAAGCTTTAACCGAGTCAAAAGCTCAGAGCCATTCAGCTTAGTTATAATCTTGACTCTAGGTTGAAATTTCTGCACACAACAATATATTCAAGTAACTATTACACTGCAATTACCAACAAGCAGCACCTTTGTCCAAAATAAATACTCCTAAAAAGAACTAATTAAAAAAAAAAAGGCATCGCCAATTTCAGCTCTTTGGGGCAATCTTTTAGTAGAAACTTTGCAAGTACTATGTCAGTTTAGCATTGCTTGATAACTGCCTCTTCTGTAGTTCTGTACTATTCTCGACACTATGGTATGTACATCGAAAGAACACCTGGAACTGCTTGTCAGCATTGACATTGACACCATTACCGACACCTCCAGGCACCTGATTGATTACAAAGAAAAAATCGTAAAATGATACAAACAGGAGGAGAAATTTGGCATCACATCTAATCATGCCAAGTATCATCAATGTTTCTCCCGTCCCTTACAACATTGATTCAGGTCTTCTACAACACACTACAGCGGCTCAAACACAGTCCGTCTTTCAACGAGCTCAGATAGAACACTTCTCATTTTATCAACGGATATAGGTTTCAATATGCAACCATCCATACCCACCCTGACACAATTTTCTCTGATCAACCTGTCCGTGCTCACAGTGAGTGCCACAATTAACGGTCTCTCATGACGCTTTGAGAACCTTTTTCTAATTTGAGCAGCGACATCAAACCCATCAAATCCAGGCATAGACAAATCAAGGAATATCACCCTGTATTCTCGGGACACAGCTAACAGACATTCCTCACTCGACGCTACAGTTGTAACATCACATCCAAGGTGCATCAGGAGCCCTTTTGTAACTGTTCTACTAACCCTGTAGATAATTACCCGACGTATGCATTAGAGAGTAATCAATTGGTAATTAGTAGCATTTACTAGTCTAATCCGGCACCAAGCATAGAACAGTTTCTATGAGAGCGCACATCATGACACTTAGATGCAAAACTAAAGACAGCCAGAAATCCAATACAAAATAATCTGCTGTTATAAACTGAAGCAAGCAAGATTATAAGCCAGAAATGGTTCCTTTCAGAATCAGACTACTTGAAAAATAATGCTCTCCAGTAATGTAAAGATCAGTAAAAAGATATTTGCAAAAAGGTATGTCGCCTTATAAATCTAAATATGAGCAAAGTGGACATGCACACCAAGTGATATAGGGATCAGTAAAGAGAAATTTGCACAATAGTATGTCCCATATAATGCACAAAAGTACGTCCCATTATAACACTAAATATGAGCAAAGGGTACTTGCAGAACCAGTGATAAGTCTATTCAACAATTGAAGCGCATTTTTTGCTTTTAATTCCTCCGTTTGTCTACATGTGTCAGCTAAAGAGAAGCATGATTCTATATCCCTCGCCTCAAAAATCACTTCAGTTGTCAGAAAAAGTACAACATGATGAGCAGCGATCTATGATGCTTACTGTATTCACATAGCAACATCCTTCTGTAAAAGTCTTATTAAAATGGTAAAATGCTATTGACCTAGTTAATTAGTGAATGAAATTTATGCATTTGAAGCTTGATATCCAGACAGCTCACAACAGCAGAATAAAAGCTAATTTATGCACATGCTAGCCTATGATAACCTGAGAAATAATAACAATAAGCATCAGCTAAACTTCTTAATGTATAAAAGAGAGGTTCATTCATTCATAAGAGTTTATACTTTCCCATCACACAAAAATCCTAAAACCTAAAGACTTGTAGACATTTTTAAAAGACGACTCCTGACATACAAGGCAACCTCATAATTTCTCAAATCAAAATTCTCCTTTTGGTATTAAACAAACAGCTGCCAATGTTTTGTAATTCCCACCCCGAGAACATAGTAACATTTTTTTCTGTTAATATGTTTACTACATACAGCATTAGTAAAGTCAGCAATTACCCAAATATTAAAGTGAAAGTTTTAAAAGAGACACTACAAGAATCAGGTCAAATAACGACGGACCAGTTCCGACGGACCTGAAAATCCGTCGGAAAACTCGACATAAATCCGTCGGAATAATTGGACATTCCGACGGAATATTCCGTCAGAAAAGATCATTTCCGACGGAAAAATATTCCGTCGGAAATTTCCGACAGAAATTTCCGTCGGAACATATACTAAAAAAAAAAATAAATAAAAATATTTATTTACCACCTAACCCTAAACTTCTTCTATCTAGCCGCCACTTTTTTTTCCCTCACTTCTCTTTCCTCTTCTTTCTCTCTCCTTAACCCTCCTCCTTTCCTTTCTTCTCTTTCTCTCTCCTCATCACCTCCGTCCGCCCCTTCTCTCTCCATCCGCCCCTTCTCTTTCCTCCTTTCCTCTCCTCTTTCACCCCCTAACACCACCAACAACAAAACGGCGACTACAACAACAACACCATAAAACACCAAGCAAGCAACAAAACGGCGACTACAATAACAACACCGTAAACACCAAACAACAACAACACCGGCGACTACAACAACACCGGCGACCAAACCAACAACGGCGACCAAAACAAGAACGACGACCACGTGCATGCGCATAGATCTAGTTAATTTTTTATGAAATTGTAATGTTAATTTATATATCTTATTAGATGATTGTATAATTATATATTTCCTTTAATTTTTGTGGTTTAATTATCGTTTTTTTTTTTAATTTTCTTTATGAAATTCTTGCTAAATTTGTAGATCTATTGGTTTTGATTTATTTGTGTGGTGTTTTTCGATTTTATTGTCTCAATTTTCGTATTTTTGGGTTGATTTTCGATTATGGGTTATTTTCGGTTATTTTTTTGCTAAATTTTGTGTTTTTTGGGGTTTATTTTTGGAGTGGTGGTGTTTGAAGGTGGGAAGGGGCTAGGGTGGGTGTCGGTGGCGGTGTTTGAAGGTGGATTGGTGGCTGGTGTGGGTGTCGGTGGTGGTGTTTGAAGGTGGGAAAACGGTTGCTGTGGGTGTTGGTGGTGATGTTTGAAGGTGGGAAAAGGGTGTGCAGTGGGGTCTGGCCGTTTGGTGGTGCAGGGTGGTTGCTGGTGATGTGGGGTGGTGGTGGGGTGGAGCGAGGCGTTTTTTTTTTGTTTTTTTAAAATAATTTTCTGACGGAATTTCCGTCGCAACATACCGACAGAACTCAGTCCGTCGGAAACTTGCGACGGACTTTTTCGGGCCTGAAAATATTTTCCGGCGGACTGAATTCCGTCGGAATAGTGTTTCCGACGGAAATTCCGTCGGAAAAAGCCCATTTTCCTACAAATAGTTTTCCGACAACTAGTTCCGACGGAATTCCGTCGGAAACAAGTTTTCCGACGGAAAATTTCCGTCGTTATTTAGCTGTTTTCTAGTAGTGAGATGAGATTTTGACAGGGAAAAGGAGGTGTATGCACATGCGGGGCAAACAAACATACACACAATTGATAGCTGTGTTAATAAAAGGCTACTGAACACAATGAAAGTGAATATTGGGAAGGAGGAGATAATGATGGTGTGATTGTAAGTAGTGATGGTATGGTAAGATGTGAAGAAAGGGGAACTATAACCCTCATTTTGGGGGTAATAGTTTTAAAAGGGGAGGGTGGGTAAGTATTACCCTCATTATGAGGATAAAGATTCCTCCATTTCTCTGTTTTCCTCATGTCACTACTACTCGAGTTCATTTGCAAACACTTATTTCATACAACACCACCTCTAATCAATTAAGGTTTTCCTAGTTTGACTTTTATTACCCCTTTGATTCATTATTCCCAATCCAAGCGTGGCCTCATTGGTAAAGAGAGTAATTGAGGGATTCAATTCTCCAACATTCACTCTATCATAGGGTATTAAGCTTGCTTGTCATCATCTAGGCTTATATCTCACATTGAGGATGATCCCGGTAGATCTTGTGTGTCAACTGTTTGTTGCTTTCTACTATTATTTAACGAATATACTTCCATAGTTATAGATAGGCATATTTCATTCCCCGACAGTGCTTTAAGCATAAAACCATAGAAGGCTCAATCTTTAACTAATTTGGAAGTGCCATGTAAGTACCCTCATTCTCCAACCCCAACGGCTCAACCCTCACAAAACAACAGAAAAATAGGGAGTATCTACAACTTACCCATTCTCATCCATAATGAGAACTTTTAGGCCACTAAAGCTTGATTGAATATGATTTGCCAGTGGATTAGGTGCAAAAGGGACCACGGCTCCATTTGATCGATCAGGACTTCCAAGTTTAACTACAAAAACCGCTGTGCAACCCTTGCCAAGACCTTCACTTTCGATCCAGATGCTGCCTTCCATGAGACTTACAAACCTAATTTAAAAATTATCCAATACATAACACATCAGTCTAGAGTAACGTAATATATATCAAACAGATTAGCCACAGTTGATATAATACAGCCCAAGGCTTTGTTAGAAACAGTATCGTGAGAAACTAGGAAATTGTGTGATTGCAAATAATTTGGCATCAATGTCTAATGATTTATTACATCCTCTATTTCATAATGCTCTTAACACATTTAATTTTGTCCGTTTCATAATATTCTTTACATATCTACTTTATGCCATTTTTGGCAAACCCCTTTTACTAACTTACCTCTCTTACCTAACAGTATTTACACCTTTCCACTCACTCTCTTCAACCTTATCCACCTATGTCTTACACCCACCCACCTTTTTACACTATCTCTCTTACTTTATGTCTTTATCCACCTTTTTTTTTTACAGCCACCAACATCTTTATATTTTCTCTCTCATTAGCCTATATTCTTGTGCAAACAAGAAACGTTAAGAACATTATTAAAAAAAAGCTTGTATGTTTTTACTCCGTATAAGATTGCTTAATGACATAGCCACTTCAACAAATAAGCCAAGTTACCGCTTGCAAATGGCGAGGCCCAGTCCACTACCACCAGAATTTCGATTTGCAGGTGTTTGAGGTTGAGCAAATTTTGTGAAGAGCTTTGGAATATCTTGCGGATTGATTCCAGGTCCTGAATCCTTCACCTAAACTTGATGAAGTCAGTAGAGTCGAATAAATAAAGGTTGTAAAAAAAAGGATTTAGATTTTTTTTTTCGTTAAATAATGAAATCAACCTGCACTCGCAAATAGAAGTGATCATCTGTGGCCACTGGGATGAAATCAGGAGTCCGAGCATCTCTTAAACATTCTGCTTTTGCAACTAGAGCAGTAACTGAGACACTACCTTCTTTTGTAAACTTCACAGCATTACCAATAACATTCAACAGAACTTGCATTAGACGTTTTTCATCGCCAATAGCAAACTCTGGAACATCCGGAGCCATAGTAGTTGTTATCAACAATTTTTTGACAGATGCTATGGGCTTGATTAAATTAAGAACCTGCATCAATAGTCATGCACCTTAGAAGACTGAAAGCCATTATCATGTAAAGAACCACAATATCACCACATAATTTGATTCTGACAAAAATATAGCATGATCAATGCAAAATTATGAAAGTGAAATGAAAATATTTTATGCACAATGGAATAAATGCACTACAACAGTAAAACAGCAAATGAACGGATAAACTGTCATTTTTACCTCTCTAAACATAGAATGGAGATTGAATACTCCATTATCAAGCTTCAGACTTCCATCTTCAAGCCTCGAAAGGTCCAAAACATCATTTATTAGGGTTGCAAGAAGATTACTGCTTTTTAAAATTGCTTCAACCATCAATCGTTGCTCAGCAATAAGCTCAGTTTCTTGCAACAAGGAGGAAAGAGCTATTATTGCATGCATAGGAGTCCGCATTTCATGATTCATCACAGCTAAAAAGTCATTTCGAGCGCGGATGGCAGTCTCCGCTTCTCTGCGAGCCAAGTCAAGTGCAACATTCTGCTCCAAAAGTTGCTGTTGAGCTCTCATTGATTCTTCCAAAATTGCCGCATGGGACAGAGCAACTGCTACCTATATCATACAGAAAATGGAATACATGAATGATAAACGTCCACAAAAATAGAAAAAATAATTAACTAAATATTGCTTTGTCAATGAAAAAAGTGTAACATTCAACCACAATCAGTACACGAAGAAAAGCGCATATTAAAGAGAAACCATTTGAGTCTTATGCTATCAGCCTATCACTATTAAATTGCAGCTGTTAAATGAGGAAGATGACATCAAAACAAAAGTTTACACAAAGCTTTTTTAAACATAGAAGTAATTTAAAATTGATATGTGAGAGGTCAAAATAAGTTCTCCTAAACTAGAAATGTTGATATGTAACCCAACCAATAGCTCTGCCTGAAATTCAATTCTTTTTTTTTTTTTTTTTTTTTTTTTGGTGCTCAAATTTTGTTTTTTATTGGAATATCTGAAACTCAATTGAACCCTAATTTCAAATAGTCAAATTCAAGAGCTAATTTAGCTGAACAAGAAAATGAACCAAATCCATCATGAACAACAATGATGACTGCTAATTCTGATATCAACCTTGAAGTTCACTCATAGTCTCAAACTAATACAACTTTTTAAAACTGTCTTGCCATTTTCTATTTTCAAACTTCTATTTTTTGACAGGTATCATATTAGCTCCAATTTTGCACAATTAACGGGGAAAAAAAAAGATAAAAAAAGAAGAAAAAAAACAACAACAACAACAATTACTCAATAATATGTTGGAAAATAAAGAATACAACATATAAAGACAAAAAAAGGATGGAAAATAGACGTCAAAGACTCAAAGTTTATAGTTGAGAAATTGCCTAAATACTACTAACTACTAAGTCAATACTTGACTGAAACCTAAGTTGCTTGTAGTGGATACTGACTGAATCAACTCTCTAAAATTTGAATCAATACAGACCATGTTAGCACAAGCGATTTCAGTCATAAAATGATTTTTTAGCTCTGAATACAATGGCATATGAAAATGAAATAAGAATGCCCAACCAGTGTGTCCTTAAAATCTAGAACTTACATTCGTGGACTAGACATACTCCATCTATTTCATACGATTGCCTATCCAGGTTGACTCTAGTTTGAGCTCACTTAACAAAATCATCAATATTCATCAGCAATACAAACCTTCAACCTCTCAAGGTGTTATCAATACAGCAGTCAACAGTGTCTACTAAAACATTCCGCAACTATTCAATATTATACAGTTGTAACTAAAATTTGATGCTCCTAAATTATACAAGGTTGGGACAATGTGATTCCAAAAGGGTAAAGTATCTATGTGTTGTCCACTTTTAGAGACAATTACAAAAATTGAGTTAATTTTCTAAAAAACCTGTATTGGGATAACAAATACAGGGTTTTTTAGAAAGTACATCTCAAAAGTGATAGTTAATGAATGATATTTGCCTACACAAACTATATCTTATAGGCTATTGCCTATGTGGCTTCACTAACAAGGATATATTTATCAATAATTTGTTATCATGTGCTAGTTACATAAGCTTGACAGGCATCATACATCAGTTCAACTAGAAAACACAGCAGTAAAACTTAACATATAGCATGTATGAGGATCCAACATGATAAAATAGCTAGACGCAAACGTACCTGATCTGCAACAACTTCAACAAGCTCCAATTCATGAACATGCCATTGCCTAGCACTGTCTGAAGGAAGCATCAAAACCATCAACGCATACCGTTTTGTTGATAGCTCTGGCCAATCATTAATTTGGAAGTTAGATAGATGCAGAAGGGGAACTCGCACAGCAACCACCTCTCCAGGCATGTACTTCCCTGAGACAGGCCGGATTCTAGCCACAGGACAGTTTGGTGATATTTTCACTGCACGATTGGTGCTAAATACTTGATTGATTACAGGAAGCTGAATGGGCACAGTAAATCCAACAGGATTTTGTTGGCGGAGTGTATAAGCTAACTGAAGCTCCAATCCAGTACGTGTTGGCATCCACAAAGCACACTCTTCAAGAGCCAAAGTCCTACCTAGTTCCACAAGAGTAGTTTTAAGAATTGTATGTCGGTCAAGAGTACTTCTAATCTCATGAGTTAGCATCCTAACATGCCTGCCTGTTTCTTCTTGGGTACGGATGAGGCCCATCTCTCTATCAAGTTCTGCAGCCTTATTTTTTAAAAACAATTCCCTAGTTTTTACACTTAATAAATCCGGAATAATATGCACAAGCATCAGTGCAGTTGCACACGAGACAACAGCAGTTAGAACCTTTGCAGTGGTCATAACTACTTCAACTGTTTTGGTATGTATTCTAAAAGTCCATAAGTTAATTAGATGTGTTGCGCCACAGAGCACTATAAAAGCACCAAACTGGACAAGCACCCATCTATAAGGGAAAACAGCAGATTTCTTAACAAAGTAAATCAGCTCCAATGGGATCGAAAAATATGCAAGGGCTATGAAAAAATCTGATATATACTGATACTTCATCAACAAATCATCAGGAGGCCATTGTGGTTCAATACAATTGCACGACTCCATCTAGAACAAACAACACCAATTCAATCAACTACTGCTTCCTAATGCCTGTCAAAATACACAAATACATCAAACAATCAACTTCCATCCAAAAATGTTCAAAAGAAACTTAGCTCGGCGACCCATAGACACACACACACCCAAATCAGTAATACATAAACATCATGGAATCATGTCATCCTATGATTACTACAAAACTCAATTTGAGCTTAACAAAACCCAACAGACAGTACCCCCGATTCAAACAATGGATTAATTTCAGAATCACTTACAACCCAGTATAAAGATAAGTAAAATTAGCACTTATACTTTCAAGAGTAGCTAAAGCTTAATCAACCTGTTGCACCATTCAAGCACATTTTCATAAATTACAAATTCACTCAATTAATCCAAACTACTAGCAATTATCATCAACCCCACATAAAGCTACTACTCCATCTCTCCATTGGAATTTAATTTAATAAATTATATTTATTACGGCATTAATTAATCCAAAATTTTCACAACAATAGTTCAAATTACACTATCACGGCGACAAACAATTGAAAATTTCTACGTTACTAGTTCAAATTACACCATCACATGGACAACTAATTCCAAATCGATGGAGTAATAAATACTCCATACCCAATCAAAATCTCAATCAATTCTCCACCAAAACTTAAAAAAATCGAAAACCCAACAATCAATTCCAGATAATTACAAAAACCCTACTCAAAAATCACACAAAACAATCAAAATCACATCTTTAAAAAATAAAAATTGAAAAGATCAGATGAAGAAATAAATTAAGTAAAAATTAAAGACAGTCAACTTACCCACCAAAAATTAATCTTCAAAAAATTGAAGAGGGAAACACGATCATGAGAGAGAAAGTTAGAGAGTAGTTAGACCCCCGAAGTATACATTTTTCACAAGAAAGGAAGACAATTTTTGTTAATTTTTTTTTTTGGTTTTTGCTTTTTATTACAAAAAGCGGTGGAACTGAGATAAAATAACGCAGCTGTGATGGTGACATTTGTCACTGTCCATTGAACTTGGTTTAAAAGAGGGAATGTGGGGGCCACATATCTAGAAGACTAGAGCTACTTGAGAAGATTTAGGTCACAGACAGAATATGTACTGTTTTAGCAGGTGCTCCAATTATCAGGTTAGAGTTACTCTACTGTACATATAGTAGTAGTATTATTATTATTTTATTTTTTTTGAAAGAACATATAGTAGTATTATTGTTGTACTTAAGTTTTTAATTAAAAAAAAATTGGTTTAGTATTTTTTTTTTCAATTTAAAGTGTCAAATAGTGTATCCAGAGTTTTGATTTCTCTTACCCATTTTGTGAGATTTTGATTGAATAAACCTAAAATACATACAATAAAATCAAGCTAAGTTTGATCAAGAGAAAAGAAAAATACTTTCAATCAGTGGCGGAGTCACATTGGAACATGAATAGAACAATTAGATTTTATTTATAAAAAAACGATTTGCACTTGTAGGATGTAGTTTGTAGTCTACAAATATGTTCTTCTATTGCATATGTCATCCGTGACAATATATGTCTTAATGTTGATGTGTTTTGTTACCATCGGCCCATATTAGGGTTTGAAAGGTAGAAATTTCGAATTATGATAGACATTTGTTCAAGATCTATATGAATATGCTATTTTGGATTATTGTGATGTAAAAATCTTATTTTAATTATTAAAAGTGTTGGTAAGGGCTATCTAAGTTCTATTTATCGCTTTTATTTTTGGACAAGTAAGTTCTATTTATCGCTAATAGGTCTAATAAGCTTTGATAAATTTAGATACAGATCAGATAAGTTAAAATTAAATGAATTACAGATAAATTTGATAGTCCGGTATTAGGATGTTACTATCCCCTCCTCTCTCCTTATTTTGTATCATTAAGAAAGGTAAAGCTATGTGTCTTATGATTGGTATTAAGATGTTACTATCCCCTCCTCTCCTTATTTTGTATCATTAAGAAAGGTAAAGCTATGTGTCTTATGATTGTTCATTAAGGACGAAACAATTCCAACTGTTAGTGGATAGTCAAACACTCAAACATGCTGCAGAGTAGTTAACCAATTATGGGGCTGAATAGCAGATTTGGTGATGTTTGAGGCAGTCTCGACTCTTGAATGATCTTTGTGTAGTCAATAAAATAGTTGATGTGTAACATGGGCTAGAATGGTGTTGGCGGTGGCGTTAGCGGCTTCATGTTTGTTTTAGCCTCTTGTTTAATGTTATACTACCTCTGTTTTTTTTTTTTTTATTAATTGATACGTTTTGACATTAACATTATTTACACACTTTTCTTTGACTGTATTTTGTGATTTATATGTAATGAAAAATATAGTGATGTGAGATCTTGTTAGAATCGTCATGATATATATTTTTTAAATATAAACTTCTTATAATTTTTGCTAATCGGAAATTAAAGATATTAGTGATTGAATTTGAGCATTGACAAACGTGACTAAAGAAATATGTCAACTAAAGAGATCCAGAGAAAGTATATACTTCGAATTAATATAATCATACTAATGTAAGCAAAAAAAATGTTAGATTGAATTTGGCGTAACTGCTGAAAATCAATATTAAACTGATAATTAATAAGAAAAATAATACAACTTTTGGCCCATTCTTTTTTAATAATACAACCTTTTGATTACTTTGTAATAATACAACCTTTATGGGGTATTCATTTTAAACCAGATAAAATCAATTTTTCGGCGGACTTTGAGGGTAAGAAAGGGAACGGATGAGTTTTTGGTGGTGGGGATGAGGAAGGATGGAATATCCCCTCCCCTTCTCCCACCTCCAAACTCACCGAAAATTTGATTTTATCTTGTTTAAAATCAACACCCCCTTAAGGTTGTATTATTACAAAATAATCAAAAGGTTGTATTATTAAAACAGAATGGGACAAAGGTTGTATTATTTTTAGCAATTTTTCCTAATTAATATGGTGTTTGAAATTAGGACAAATTAGGCAGCCCTAAAACAAACCTCAAGAACTCAACTAACATTATATTTGCTCCTATGAGATTGGTTGAAACAGGTCTACTTACCCACTTCCCCTTCTCTTTACACATTCTTTTAAATACCTGAACAAGTATCAGCTACTCCTCTAAAAGCCAAAATGGATTCTAAATCTAAACACATTTCACATGGTGAGAATGGTACATTAGAATGGGAAATTCAGGAGGATGAAGAGCTATTCGACATCAATTTAGCACTAGTCGACAACATTCCGCCACCCAATTACTATTGGGAGAACTACGTACTGTCAACAGGTAACGCACTCCTTGCCAATTGTCTATTGCCTGTAACTCATCTCTCAACCGCAGTTCCTGTGAATTCAGGGGAGACTGATCAGAGTGATCACCATATTCTGTCGGTTTCAGTCTTGAGTTTGCCTGACGTGCAGATCCCTGGTAAATCTAAAAAGTTTCCCTTGTTACAGACATTGCAAAGCAAGGACTTGAGCTGGTTTTATACCACTTACATAAACAGGCAAACTGAGACTAGTGAGTTCTAATGTATTAGTATTATTTAGGAACTTCCATCAAAAATCCATAGTACTCATATGTAGTTCTCGTGCAGAAATTTAAGATTAGCTTTTTAAAATATAATTTCATGATTGCGAGTCATGATACGCTACATAAGATTTTTACATCAGAAATACATTTCACCACTTTGGTGGCACTCCAATCTGATTTTTTTCAGAAAATTATTCTTGCACTTCTTACTTCTATGGTTCTTACTCTAAGAGTACTGAATCCTTATTACTTCGTATATGACAATTGACAAACATTAATTGGCCATCTTACACATACTCGTATAGTCGTATAAATTAAACACAAGTGCAAAAAGAACTGACAGAAAGGATAAACATAGGGTGCAAAATAGCAATCACATGAAAAAATGCTCATCATTATCTCAACTTGGTGATATGAATGGATGCCTATGTATTCCACAACCGTCCTCCAGGTTCCTCAACAAAATAATAAAACAAGATGAACGTATACCTGTAACTGAAATTAGAATTCCCTGAAATAGAAGCAATCAAGACACCCTCACAACCATCTTGTTTTTCTTCCCAGCAGATAGCAAGAGAACTTTACCATCCACAATATCATCAGCCTCAATCCTCTTACTCTCACTATCAACTCGGCTGTTATTTAAATAAAGCCCCCCTTGCTTCATCATACGACGAACAGCAGACTTACTTTCAAGCAACCCTGACAAAACCGAGAGATCAACAATAGAAAGATTTAAGATTTCATTGTAAGCTAATGAACAGGAGGGCACGTCCTCAGCAATCCCTTCAATTGTCTTCCAGTCCAATTTAGTCTCAGCACCAGGCCTCAAAGCCTCAGTTGCCTTAATAGCCTCTTTCAAACCTTCTTCCCCATGGACAAATCGTGTTAGTTCTTCCGCAAGCCTTCTCTGAGCTGAATTTGGCACATATCCTGGTCTCCTCATCTCATTCTCAATTTCTTCTATCTCCTCTATTTCAAGGAAAGTCAATATTCTCAAAAATCTAACCACATCAGAATCAGGAACCGTGAAGAAATATTGATAAAACTTGTAAGGGGACAACAATGCAGGAGATAACCAAATAGCCCCTTCCTCCGATTTCCCAAATTTTGACCCATCGCTCTTCAAAAGAAGAGGAAATGTAAGCCCATATGCTCCTTCTACAGCCATAATCTTCCTAATCAACTCGGTCCCTGCGGTTATATTCCCCCATTGATCACTACCACCAATTTGGACAGAGATTCCCTCATTCTTGTAAAGATGAAGAAAATCATACCCCTGCAATAACTGGTAACTAAATTCAGTAAAGCTCATCCCTTGTTCCGATTCTAGTCTCTTTTTAACACTCTCTTTAGACATCATAACACCAACTCTAGCATACCTCCCCACATTTTTCAGAAAATCAAGGAAACTAACATCCTTCCACCAATCAAAATTATTCAAAATCACAAATTTATCATCACCAAATTTACTCAAAATCATATTCAAAATAGATTTAATACCTCTAATATTCTTTTCTAGAGTTACATCATCCAAATCTGGCCTTTCAGTGGACTTTCCTGACGGGTCCCCAACACGGCCAGTGGCACCACCAAGTACAGCAACTGGTTTGTGGCCACATCTCTGGAACCAAGAGAGGACAATTATGCCAATTAAATTCCCTAAATGCAGACTCTCCGCTGTTGGGTCGAAGCCACAGTAGACCTTCAACGGCGGATGATCATCCTTCAAGGAACAAGCAGAGCGGAGATTTTCACTAGTGATTGATTCAATAAGGCCTCTTTGCTCAAGAATATCAACCACATTTCGGCTTAGTTGCCAGTCCTTAGGGGTGATGGCAGTGAGTTCAGGAGATCGGGATGCTAGGGTTTGGACAGGGCGGCCTTTGAGAAGAGAGAATGAGGAATTGGGGGCAAAAGTTGAGATTCCATAAGTGGGGCACAGTGGGAAGAGAGAGAAGCAATGACGGTAGGAGAGTAAGGATCTTGTAGCAATTGGTACTGTTACAATTGCAGTCATGGATGAATTCTTAGAGATTATACGGAGAGCAGAAGACAATCAGCACTGTGATTGTTGTAAAAAGTCAGAGTCCAAATATAGAGTAAAGCAACTTTCAAAGGACGATAACAATTAAAACTTTGGTACCCTGAAGCAAGACAAAAGATTAAATTAAGTTCAGTACAGTATTTTGGAAGAAGCTGGCGCCCCTGGTGCTTTTTATTTATCAAATAATACAAGAAAAATTTTAGCTGAACAAAAAAACACAGTAAAAGAATGGAATGAAAAAAGTGGGGTGGGTGGGTGGGGGGGGGGGGGGGGGGTCTGAGAGAAACCAAAAGTTTATGCTTTTGATTCAAGGATCTCTTTAAATATATGGGCAATAACGAACAACATCACCACATATACCCTGACAGTCTAACTTAAGCAATTCCAACTCCAATCAACTCAAGCAAACTTAAGATGTTTGAAGACTATAATTCAATATCTGAAAGCTAGAAACCCCCAACTTCAGCTTTTCCCAACTTTTAAAAAACACCCTTTCTCATGATACATTTCACATAAGACTTTTAGAATTACTGATTACATTTTCCCTTAAACACACAGCAAAGCAGAAGAATGCATTCTAAATTGATTCATTAAAAAGGGAATAAGTGTGTAAACTTTGTTTTGAAAATTCACCTATTCCTTCGCAAAATTCGCCACCCTCCTCCCAAGGGACCCAACACTATTATCCCTCACAATTGAAACACTCCTTTTTTTACTACAAAATCCCATTGAGCGGCTTGCAACCACATGATGGAGTATGATACAACCAAGTACCCAACCCCAATATGTTTGAAGACTATAATTCAATATCTGAAAGCTAGAAACCCCCAACTTCAGCTTTTCCCAACTTTTAAAAAACACCCTTTCTCATGATACATTTCACATAAGACTTTTAGAATTACTGATTACATTTTCCCTTAAACACACAGCAAAGCAGAAGAATGCATTCTAAATTGATTCATTAAAAAGGGAATAAGTGTGTAAACTTTGTTTTGAAAATTCACCTATTCCTTCGCAAAATTCGCCACCCTCCTCCCAAGGGACCCAACACTATTATCCCTCACAATTGAAATACTCCTTTTTTTACTACAAAATCCCATTGAGCGGCTTGCAACCACATGATGGAGTATGATACAACCAAGTACCCAACCCCAATATGTTTGAAGACTATAATTCAATATCTGAAAGCTAGAAACCCCCAACTTCAGCTTTTCCCAACTTTTAAAAAACACCCTTTCTCATGATACATTTCACATAAGACTTTTAGAATTACTGATTACATTTTCCCTTAAACACACAGCAAAGCAGAAGAATGCATTCTAAATTGATTCATTAAAAAGGGAATAAGTGTGTAAACTTTGTTTTGAAAATTCACCTATTCCTTCGCAAAATTCGCCACCCTCCTCCCAAGGGACCCAACACTATTATCCCTCACAATTGAAACACTCCTTTTTTTACTACAAAATCCCATTGAGCGGCTTGCAACCACATGATGGAGTATGATACAACCAAGTACCCAACCCCCCCCCCCCCCCAACCTCCCCCCTTCCCCGCCTTTTCCTTTTTCTAAGCCCTCCTCTATCCCATTCTGTCACACCTCTCTTCTTCCTTCCCATAGCAAATTTAATTTTAAACAATAAGACCCTTAGATGTAAAACATACACTAGTGAAGCAGGGGAAGTCCCAAAGTTATAACAAAATTGGTGCTGAACTATGTAGGAATAAACTAGCTCTTATTGGGTGTTGGGTACTCAGACTACTCACTGAACCACAAAATATAAAACAAAAGTTGTTCTTGTTATAGAGGAAATCAATTTATAGGAAAGGATTTTCCCATTATTCTTTGTTTGGAATGTACAGGGGTGAAATTTCCCAATAGGTGAAATTATATGCTTCTAGCAAAGAAGGAATAATCATTTTCCCTTGTATTACTAATTTTTCTTGTTCCTCTCTTCCCTCCATTTCCACTTTTCCTTTTTATATTTAGCTTTTCAATCAAAGAAATAAACAAAGGAAAGGAATTTCCAGTTTACATTCAGTTCAACATGTTTTTCATTGAACCAAACACAGACAAAATATAAGTAATCTGCAAGTTCTGAATAGTTTCATGAAATTCAAACTTGTAGAAGCTTATTAAAAAAAATCTATAAAAATTGACTTAGCAAATAACACTAGACAATGTCAATTATTATTCCATGAGTATTAAGACAACAGCCTCCAACATACAATTGCAATCCTAATACTAATACTTCAAGGAATAGAAAAAACCTCTACCATGAATACCATCTCACGTCACTTTTTACCAGCTAAATCCAGGTACGAAGTAATTTGGCGAAAGATAACCCAAAAAAGTTATTGTACTGCCTTAAACATTTAACACAATCAAAGCAAGAATTCTTAAATGCAGGGCTACAAAACCCATTTCACTAGTTGGACTACAATTCAATGGGGACTTTCGGTGCCTAAGTTAGACAATTTAGTACTCAGAATGAAAATCCTAACTACCTTAAAAACCATCAAGCAACATTATTATTATTTCAAAGCTCTAAAAAAAGTGCGGCATCCTTGGAATCATCTTTGAGGTTCAGCTCTAAAAAAAGTACGGCATCCTTGGAATCATCTTTGAGGTTCAGTGACGTTACGCATCAAATTGAACAAAGATTTGAACTTGAGAGGATAAAAATTCATTGCTATGCCAGGGAGCACCAGTTGATCTCAATTTCAAAGCTTTTAAGTACAGCTAAACTCAACATATCTAGTTGAATACATAAGTGGGTTTAGATATTCCATAGGTACCCAATTAAAAACTCCACAATAATACATGTTCATAAATATTACAAAATAAAATAAATTATAACAACTTAATCATCTTCAGGTTTCATTTAAAAACCAAAACTTTTATACAGTTACATATAGAATATTAAATTAAAACCCCGTGATATAGCTTGGATTTATAAACTCCATGGAATAGATCATGCCCATTATGATAAAACATTATCAGATCAAAAATAGTTTTGTGCTTAAAATTTGGACATTAATTATGACTATATGAGTGTTAAATTCCAATTTACTTTATGAGTGTTAAATTCCAATTGAAATTTTAATGGATTGAATCCAATATTTCAACTTCCATTATAATACTGTAACTAAGATATGAAAAAACAACAAAAGAGAACACAAGAGTACAAGGAAGAAAGGTCTAATTTCATAGTTCAATCCTAACATTCAGGGTTTTGGAACATAAGCAATCAAATTTAATTCAATTATAAAATCACATAATTTTCAGAAAGAAAAGGCATATTTGATTCAATTATCAAATTAGGCTCATAATTTTTCTACTCTATCAACATAATCGCTCATAACCTTACTAATTAGAGCCAACAGCTCAAGAATTCGAACATAAATTTACTAAACTGACAATGTAATTAAATTAGATGAAAGATAAACCCTAGATTGTGAAATTGATATTCAGATTACAAAAGGGAACAAGAACTTACCTCAGAAGCTACTTGAGAACGTGGAGTGCGCTACAATGGAAAACTGAGAGAGAGGAGGAGAACGTTCATATTTTTTGGACAATATTTATCCATTGAACTACTAACCTTTGTCCCTCTTGTTTTTTTTCCATTTGCCTCCTTGCAAAAATATGAATCAAACTTAAAAATGTTTGACCATAAAATAATCTTAATTTAAAAATGTTTGACCATAAAATAATCTTAATTTACAAGAGATAATATAATTGTATGAGATTTTGTTGAATTCGTCTTATTATATACAGAGTACTCGTATATTTTAGAGTAATTTCTACTTCCTCATTTATAAACAGAAGAAATTGATGGGAATAATACCACATTTGGGCTCCGAAAAATAATCTTACCTTGTCGTCCGAAAAATAATCTCACCTTTGCCTTTTTTTAAAATAATCCCACCTTTATACCTTATCCGCTCCTAATGGTCCCCACCGGTCATGTAATTTGTTATAACAAGTTACCAGACACGTGTCGGCCAGTGATTGGTCGAAAAAATAAAAAGTTTAATTTATTTTTAGGAAAAAATTGAATAATTAAAAAAAAAAAAAAAACCACCAACCTGCCCCAGCCACCCTCCCCGCCACCCACTCCCACCGTCATTGCCGCCAAAGTCCCCTGCCCCACGACGCCGACCACCCAGATCGACTCCCATAGCGTCGACGCCCCCTCTCCGCCTCCCCCCGAACCACCAGCCTCCCTTTTACTGTCACGAAAACCCTCGAAAACCAATACCATCCCACAACCCTCGAAAACCCTTTCTCCGCCCCAATCCCGGCTCCCCTCCCCTCTCCCCGTGTCGATCCCGGAAGCTCTCCCCTTCCTCCGTCCCGATCCCGGCCTCCCTCCCCTTTCCCCGACCTCGATTCAGCCCGATTTGGTGGGTTTTCGACTTATTGAAGGTAGTTTTAGGTTTGATGGGTTTTTGATTTTTTGAAGGTGGTTTTGCGGTTGGATTGGCTGGGGTGGATTACGGTGGTTTCGGGTCTGGGTGGCGGTGGTTTCAGGTTTGGGTGGGGTGGTGGTTCTGATGTTTGGGTTTGGATAGTGGTGGTTGTGGTGTGGCTTAGGTGGTGTTGATTTTCTTTTCTTTTTAAAATTTTTTTTTTTAATTTTTACTTTTTATTATTATTTTTAAAAAAATTTAGACAAATCAAATTGTGACACGTGTAAATTAAACTAAAAAAAAAAA
Organism: Chenopodium album; assembly: GCF_948465745.1. NCBI lineage: Eukaryota > Viridiplantae > Streptophyta > Magnoliopsida > Caryophyllales > Amaranthaceae > Chenopodium > Chenopodium album. The sequence goes on along the minus strand of NC_137836.1, from coordinate 5,983,901 downwards.
ACCTCTTCAACCGGTTACTACTTACCAGTCACCCAATACCATTAGAAGCGGATTGATCATAAAGGTGGGATTATTTAAAAGTAGGAAAATTTGTCAAAAATAACACCACCTTTGGGCGGTCTTCCAATAATAGCACGACCTTTTGATTATTCCAGAATAACACCACCTTTCACATGCTTTTGCCAAAAATAAAACAAAAACCGGTAACCTATTTTACAGGTAATCTTGGAACACGTGTCCCAATCTGACTGGTCAGTTTATATTTTTATATTTTTGAATTTGTTTTAAAAAAAACCCTAAAAAATAAACATTTAAAAAAAAACTTAAAAAAAAACCCCTCCTTCCACATTCCCATCCTCCCTGCCCACCTCTTTCACCGGCATCCACCGGACCCCCACCCCCACCAAGACCTCCCACCTAAAACCACCTTCTCCCAACCCTCTTCCCAGTTTCCGGCACCCCTCCCCTTCCCGACCCCCTTTCCGGCACCCCCTCCCTTTCCCGGCCTTCTTTTTAGCACCCCCTCCCCTTCCCGACCCCTTTCTGGCACCCCCTTCATTCCCCTATTCCGATTTCTGCCCCAAATTCTAGAAAAAAGCAAAAAAAAAATTGTCCTTGATTGTCGAATTGAAGCTTCAATTTGACGACTTGGCTAATGCCTACTTCAATGGAGAACATAACGCTCATAAAGTCAAAAGTTGCTTCAATGGAGAATTTAGAGTACGACTTCAATCGGGTGGGGAAGGAAAGGGGAAGGTCGTGTGCGGTGCACCTACTTTGATTCTTGAGCGAAAATGGAGGAAATGGGGAAGGGAAGGGGCGGGTCGTGCACCGGAAATTGATAGAGGGTGGTGTTTTCCAATGAAGTGGGGGGCCGCTGATGGGAGCTAGGTTGGGGGTAGGGATGGCAACGGATCGGATTCGGGTCGGATGCACCCAAGTCCGAATCCGATCCGTTTTGTAAACGGACCTTGGAGTTGGATCCGACTCCGAATCCGAATCCGAAAACTCCGAATCCGAATCCGATCCGAATCATATTTTCATGGTCCGAATCCGATCCATATATTCGGACCTCCGAATGGATCCGAATACTATTTTTTTTTTTTTAATGTTAAGTATACCTATACATTTTTGTATTATCCCTAATAAACTTTATTTCCTAAATCATATTGGATTATTAGTGCGTAAAATTTTAGAAAAAAAATGCATAAAGTCTAAATATAACATAAATAAGAATTAAGTTACATGATAAAAGTTTGCTACAAACTAGCAAATAATTGTCCCAAATTATAAAAATATCATCATTCAACAATAAAAAGTAACTTCTAATTAGTCTTTCAACAATACCACCTTAAGTCCTTAATGACTCAAATTAAAATTACAATATTTGTATTCAAAATACAAACATAACTTGACAAGAAGAGCTTTCCCAACTTGAAGTCCAATGATATCCTACACCAAAAAAATAACAAAAAACAAAAATAAAATTAGACATGGAAAATTAAAAGTGAGTGAAAAGCTTGTGCATCATCCAAAAGTAATATGAATTTTAAGCAAAAATATAAACATGTGTATAACAAAATAAAAATGAGTAGTGAAATAAATATAATAAGAAACTTACTATGGGAGCACTTCACTATCATCCACATCTTCATCTTCAAAGACCGATGCAAATTGACAATTGCCACCACTTGTAATACCTAATTATAAGTGCAAATGCATTAAAATAAATAAAATAATGCACATGGCAATAAATAGTTTTAATATATTACATTAGTTACCTTTAAATTGAGGAAATCTCCAACTTTGAAGGCACATTAAAGCTTCCACGGTGTCTTGGTGTAGTCTACTACGATGGGGACTAACTACTCTACCACCGGCACTAAAAGCACTCTCCGAAGCAACGGTAGAAATGGGCACCGCAAGAATATCCCTAGCAATTCTAGAGAGGGTAGGATACTTACTTGTTTCGGCATTCCACCAAGCTAGAAGAATAAACTTGTTATCATCAACTACTATCCTATCCTCCTCTAAGTATGCCTCCACCTCACACTTGCGACGTTTTTTTGTTGGTTGTGTTGATACATGTTTTGCCCATAATCCCTCCACATCATCCAAGTCGGTCATGGGTCTCTTACCCTTGTCATTAAGAGTGCAAGAAGGTGCCACCGAAGACGACTCTTTATAATACACATCATATTCATAATCAAGAGCTAAATCAAGTAAGAATCGTTTAACCTTCTCACATTCATCATCACCACTATCACCATGAAGGGCATGAAAATAAAGAGACACACATTCCATTTTTCTTCTTGGATCCAAAACCGATGCCACGGATAATATCATACTAATAACCTCCCAATACTTATCAAACTTGGAGATCATTTTTGAAGCCATCATCTCTATTACTTTATTACCACAACACAACCATTTTCTCAATGCAAGTTTAATTTCACAAACTTTTTCAAAATACAAGTTTGCGGTAGGATAGTTTTTCCCCGAAAAAGCATCACTTGTCCTACTAAATAAGGCCAATTTTTCACAAATTTCACTAGCCATTTTCCACTCATCTTTACTAGGCAACATAAACTTATCTTTTCCTCTTTTTCCAACTTTTGAAAACAACCTAGTAAAAGCATCTTTATATAAGAGGGCAACTTGTAACATTTCAAAACATGAATTCCACCTAGTCTTACAATCCAAAATCAATTTCTTAGTTATAGGAATTTTCATATAATTACAAGCATCTTCAAACTTTTCATATCTCTTTGGTGTAGAAGTACAAAAGGCAACAACACCACGAACTCTCTCAATTGCATCACCAATAATACTCAATCCATCATTAACAACTAGATTTAAAATATGTGCACAACATCTCATATGCAAATAGGTACCACCCAAAATAAGCTTACTAGGAGCAAGTTTTTCACGCAACACATCCATAACCGCATCATTGGTTGTACAATTATCAACGGTAATAGTTGAAACTTTTTCATCCAAATTAAAGCTCTTCAAACATACAACTAATGCCTTACTAATTGTATCTTTGTTATGTGGACATGGAACATACATGAACCTAACAATAATTAATAATTATATGTAATTAGCAATCTAAATCATTATGTAACTAACTTCTCATATGAATAAAAATATCATAAAATAAAATTACATAACAATAATTAATTATGTGATAAAGTAGTATAATTACCTTATGAGACGATTTTGCAAGATCCAATCATCATCAATAAAATGTGCCGTCACGGCCATATAGCCTTTTCTTTGATTGTTACAAGTCCACATATCCGTAGTGATGGCGACTTTACTTTCATTTGCTCCCAACAACTTCATCAATCGAGATTTCTCTTCCTTGTAATCCTTTAGAATGTCGGATTTCACGGTATTCCTTGAAATGATATGAAATTCGGGGTTCAAACTATGTGAATACCTTCTAAAACCCTCATGCTCAACAACGGAAAGTGGATACTCATGCATAAGAATCATGTTCACCAACTCATTTCTTGAAACTTGTTGGTTGAATTTGAATTTTCCAATTGTCATAGTAGGACTTCCACTCCTACTTGCACTAGCTAGTAACAATTGTTGTCTCACATCTATTGTCTTCTTGACTTTCATACATCTTTTTGTATGTTCTCTCAAGTGTGTAGTGCCACTTGAGCTCTTACCCACAAAATTTCCTTTACAACCTTTACAAAAGGCCCTCCATACTCCATTAACCAATTTCCTATCATAAAATTTCCAAACCGCCGAAGTCAACTTTCTTCCATTACTACCCGTTATCACACCTTCATCTTCATTTTCATCATCATTTTCATTTTCATCATCATTGTCATTCACATGTGATGTATTTGAATCATTGATTTGCTTCTTAGTAGTCTTAGTATGAGTTGGTTGGCCATTAACCTCTTCACAATCATCCGGACTAGAAGATGCCTCATCGGTTTCCATATCTATACAACTGTAATATTAAAAATTAATCATTATTTCATAAAATAACACTAACCAAAATTTATGCATAAATATAATATATGAAAGAGTATGACAATCGTAGATACTACCTTTTGTTAGTTTTGTAGGAGGAGCCATTTGAGATGAAGATTCAATATGGTTTAAGCCTAAACATCAATAATAATTAATCTTAGTCAAAATAAATAAACAAATTTGTGCAAATATAAGTCAATGTGAAAAATCAACCATACTTACAACATGAGAAAAAAAATCAGAATTTATCATATGAAAACATAAAAATTAGAGAATAATAAAATAACTCAAAAATTAAAAACAAAATAATAATAAACAAAACAAAACAAAAACTGAAGCAACTAGCTAACAAGTCTAACATACCATTACGACAAATTAAACTAAAAAAAAACAGAAAAATCAAATAAAATTTGTGGACCATTTCTGAGATAAGTCACCCAACCCATTTATTTATTCTTTGAGTAATTATCATATCGAATCGCACATTGAATCGCAAAGTTGTTGTTTCTTTCATTCTTTGAGTAGTTATCATATCAATTTCACAATCTAGGGTTCATCTATGATCATATTTAATTTAACTAGCAAAAAAAAAACGAAAATAGCATGAAGGAAATCAGATATAGTACCTTCGAATTGTCGGAAGGTGGTCAGACACCAGAGCTGGTCGGAAATCAGAGATAAACTTTCAAAACGTCGATAGAATTGTCCCCTAGCTGGTGGAGTGGTGGGCGGCGTTGGTTTGCGTGAATAAGGTGGTTTTTTCCCCTTTGAATATGAAGAAGATGCAAGATGGTGGCTGTGCAAATGTGCAATAGAACGAAGGTGAAGAGTTAGGGTTTTTGTTCACTGTCCTTTTAGTTTTTACTAGTTTTATTTATTTATTTATTTATTTATTTATTTTTAAGTAATTGAATTAAGAAGTTGGGCCATAAAGTAGTCAAGGTGGGATAAATTATTAAAACTGAATTGATAAATTGATTTAATATATGTTGCAAATATCCTGATTCCCAAATTTGGCATGTATTCGGATCGAACTCGAACTCGGACTCGGATTCGGGTCGGACTCGGGTCGGACTCGGATTCGGACTCGGACTCGGGTCGGACTCGGTCGGACTCTGCATAGGGTCCAAGTGCGATCCGCCTCCTATTCGGATTCGGACCTATTTTATCGGATTCGGATTCGGACTCAAATTAAACGGATTCGGATCGGATTTTTTTCTTCGGATCGGATCGGATTCGAATCGAACTCGGATTGAATTGCCATCCCTAGTTGGGGGGCAGGTGTTTTCCGGTGTGGGTAGTGGAGGCCGGAGGGGGGTTGGGTTGGAAGGGTGATTTTCTTTTCTTTTTTATTTATTTTAATTTTAAGGTTTTTTTTAAAATTAATTTTCATGTTTTCTTTTATTTTTTAAATCAAAATTAAAAATAAAAAGAATTAACCAATGAGATTGTGACAAGTGTCTTAGGTAACCTGTAAACCGGGTTACCAACCGGTTTTGTACCATTTTTGGCAAATGCATATGAAAGGTGGTGTTATTGTGGAATAATCAAAAGGTGGTGCTATTATTGGAAGACCGCCCAAAGGTGGTGTTATTTTTGACAAATTTTCCTTAAAAGTATCCCAAAGGTGGGATTATTTTTCGCGGACAGCCCAAAGGTGGGATTATTCCCAGCAATTTTTCCTTTTAAATATTTGCTCCATTTTTCCATGTGCGAAATTTTAGGAGAAATTTGAAGAAGGTAATAAAATATTGTAAAAAGCAAAAGTAGTTGAGAGAATTGGAGGAGAGAGAATATGAAATTAATAAAATACGGAGTATGATTTATGTTGGGTCTACTTGTGGAGGGTCTACTTGCGGATAAATGAATTAAATAAGGAAATGGAATAAGTATTTAAAAATGGCCGTAAAAGAAAAGTGGACCAAGTATTTAAAAATTGAGGGAGTAGTTTTTTGTGACTTTTATACGTACAAAAAAGGAGATAAAATCGTTTTAAGACCGCAAAAAATAAATGGGGCAAAATATTAGGGACGGAGGAAGTAGTTGGTACTCTGTATGATTACGAGTATGTATTTTTCATATTGTAGTACTCATCAGTTTTTCATTTTTATTGAATCGTCTTGTACTTATACTTGATACAAAGTAGTATATATTTCAACCACGCATAATGTATATTTGGTTTTTTAAACCCTAATTGATTATAGTGTTTTGATTTTTGCTATATATGCAAGTTTTTTTTTTTCTATTTTTATGGTCAAACTTATTTAGAATAAAGAAAATTTGTCAAAAAAAATCTTCTAAAAGCACCATTTTGCGATAATAAAAACCTTTTAAAAGCTTTTTGGTTAAAAAATCCACCACATTTTTTTTTTGTTGTTGTTGCAAGAGGAAACTTGTTTAGTTAATTACCCTCTAATTAATTAATTACTCTCTAAATTTCTCCCTTTTTTAAACTACCCTCTAACCCACCTAATTATTTAATAATTAAATTTAATTTATTAAAAAAAAACCATCACCGCCAAACCACCAGCCAACCACCCCCAAACCACTAGTCAACTAGCCGCCCAAATCAGCTCCAATGCCAGCCAATTTTCCATTTCACCCTTATCCTCGCCGGCGACCATAACCTCCCTTTAAAGCAAACAAGTAAGAGCAGAAGGTGAAGTTGGATTGGGATTTGGGTTAAGTTAGGGTTTTGAACACGGGGTTGATGAAATTGATGGGGTTATAATGAATTGGTGGTGGTGTCACCTATGTTTTGAAACATAATTATTGAATTAATTGAATTTGATGAGGAGATTTCTAGGTGAGTGATTAAGGTAAATTGAGGAGATTAAGAATTCAATTGAAATTTGGGATTTGGATTTTGGGTGAGGAGGATGAAAAAACAGGAAGATGATAGAAGAGTTGAGGAAGGAGAGAGAAAGAAGAAGACTTGAGCAAAGGGGAAAGCAAGGAGGTCAGGAGATGGTGGTGGTGGTCGCCAATGGGGATAAAGGGAAAAGGGGTTTTGGGGTTGTCGGTTTTTAGGGATTTTGAGATGGATGGGTGGCGGTATTAGGGGGTCGGGTGTGGGTACGATGGTCAGTCGAGGATTGATGGCCATGGGGGTTGCTGATGGAGGCTTGGTGGTGCTGCCAAGGGAGGGGGAAAAGGAAGGGGTGGTGGGAGGAGGTGGTGGTTTTTGTTTTTTCACAAAGTTTCATATGCGGCTGACCGCACCATACGGTCAGCCACAATATAATATTTTTTTTAATTTTTTTTTTCTCTCTCTTCTCTATCTCCTATTCTCTTTACTGTTTTCTTTTTCCCACCTAAACACACCCCTTTCTTGAATTTTCTTCTATTTCTCCTCTTTCTCTCTCCTATTTTCATCTTCTCTACTTAGCCCACTCAAATTAAACAAGTTAAATTGGAGCAGCGGTGGTAGGGGGGTAAGGAAGCTCCTCGTACTCCGTCGCCAAAAACAAGCTAGAGGTTTTAAGGCTAAACTAAGCCATGTAAACTCTAGATTTAGAGTTTTTATGGCTGAATTTGGCCTTTTTAGCCATATTTCAAGTGAAATTCGAAGCCAATTTAATTTTGAGGTATTTCTTCGATTTAATTTTTTTTACAATTTTAATTTATTTTATGGTTATACGTTGTGGGTTCGGTTTGGTTGGATCTAGGCGTGGTTGTTAGTGGTACTGGAGTTGGTGATGGAGTGGTGGAGTTTAAGGCTTTGTGGACGGCGGTTGAGAAAGGTTGGTGTTGGTGGTGGTTACGGTGGGTTTGGGTGTGGGTAAATGGTTACTAGGTCGAGGGCTACTAGGGGTTACTAGGTTGGTAAGGGGTTATTAGGTAGGGGTTACTAAGGGTTACTAGGGGTTACTAGGTCGGTTAGGGGTTACTCGGGGTTACTATGGGTTACTAGGGCTCTTAGGGGTTACTAGGGGTTACTAGGTCGGTCAGGAGTTACTAGGGGTTACTAGGTCGGGAGTTACTAAGTCAGTTAGGGGTTACTTGGTCAGGGGTTACTAAGTTAGTCAGGGGTTACTTTGTCTGGGGGGTTACTAGCTAGAGGGGTTATTGTCTTATTGATATGGCACCTTGCCGCACCGTGCGGCCAGCCGCACCAGAAACGCACTGTTGTTTTTTTTCTTAATTTATAAATTAAATTAATTATTAAATGGTTAAGTGGATTTAGAGGTTAATTAGAAGAAATTATATCTTAATAACATCAATTAGATGTACTAGATTGTCTTTAGCAAAAAAACAAAATAATTACAATTGAGTTTTCTTTTGCTAAAAAGCTAAAAATCAGGTTTTCTTTTGTTAAAAAACTTTTATAAGGTTTTTTTTTCGGCAAAATGGTGCGTTTAAAATAATTTTTTGACAAATTTTCCTAAATATAATTATTACTAGTGAAAATTAAGATCAATCATACAACGTAGTTATTGGTATTATTATTAGTAGTAAATGCTAGTAAACTTTCTTTTATTATTAAGATATTGATTGAATATTTGCTACATGAATTTTTCTTGTAAAATTTGATTGAAATTCTTAATTGGAGGTTACTTTTTCTTTAAATTAGCTAATATGTCAAATACATTGAATTAGTTTTTCGTAATTAATGAGAAATGATGAATATGGGGCATTATTCATAGTTCAAAAGTTTGACACCAGCTTTTCAATCCTCCCTCCCCTTCATTTATAATAGAGAATTAGAGATTAGTCTTATATGCACGCGATGCGTGCTTGAACGTATTAAGCTCAAATAACTTTTAAAAGACCTAATTAACTATATTGTTTTGATCTTTGCTAATTTTTACTTTGTTTATTTTGTTATTACGTACTTATTTGCATGCATCTTTTTATTGAATTGATTAAAACATTACAAATTAGAGTATATACCGTTTTATAATCTGATTACTCTGTATTATAAAAAGATCAAAATGAAACAATGTTTAATTAATTGTTATACATCTAAATAACATCATATTTAGATAAAAGGTGAAAAGACACGGTCACTAGTGAATATCATCTGGACTTAGGATTTGTTCTCTTCACCTGAAACAAGGGATTTGGTCTGATTTTCATAAGGTATGATCTGATATGATCTGAATTTTTTTATTTGGTCTGGTTTGATTTGATTTAATAATTTGACTAAATTTTGACTACATTTTAATACTAATCTATAAAGAAAAACATTGATCTTGTTAGATTCGTTACATTATGAGCTTTTTAAATATGTAATTTTCATAATTTTTTGTAATGCGTAATTAATGATATCTAGCAATAAGTAAATGATATTTAAAAGTTCTGATCTGATTTGATTTGAATGTTTCTGATCTGGTCTAATCTGAATTTATTAAGGAATAAGTAATAAGTAACTGAAATAAGTTGAAGAGAACATGTCCTTAGATTCAACCTGGAGGCTTAGTGTCACGGTCCGGGAGTTTGGACCCCGAAACGTGCGGCGAGCTCTAGCCTTTTGGCAGCAAGAATGCTAGCCTTGAGCGAAAGAGGGGCTTGTGAGCACAAAGCAACACAAGCGGGCAATTAAATCAAAGGAGCACTCGCGTCTATTTGGGCGACGGAGTGTGGGTGGTCGGGGCTTGTGACGACCGATACTTCAAGGCGTGCACAAGCGGGTCCAAACCACGAGTTCTTAATGCATCAAGTTGGTTTGGTGGGGAATTATTATGCAAGTAAGACACAATATTTATAAAGGTCTAACAATAAACAAGCATAAACGCAAAGCAAAACTTGGTAGAAGGCTTAAGATTTCATTAATCATTCACCCTTTAAAGAGCTTTAAATGACATAGAAGGAGAATGCCTAGTGAACACTGAACTGACAGTAACAAAATAATGGGATCTCAAGCTAAGAAAACATAAACTAAACTCTAGGAAAGCATCTAAAGGGAATCTAATACATCAAAAGGAGTTGGATTCTAACATCCTCCCCCACTTAAGATGTCGACAACCTCGTCGACTTACAAGAGTTACAATCAAAATTATTAGAAAGTCCTAAACTATCTCAAGTTTCTAATGCGCCGTTGATGCGACTGACTTCTGGAATCTTTGCTGACTCTTGAGCTAGGTCTTCTTTGTTGACGAGGAGCTTGTCTCTGGAGTCGCTCGGCTCGAACCTTGTTGAGAGCTTCATCTCTAAATTTCCTCCTGGGAGTGGTGTCTATTGAATTCTGGGGGAGAGCAGCTTCCACGATCATCTGTTGGGGAGCTGCTTCCTTGAGACTGTGGTGTTGAACTTCAATTTGTGGTTGGTGCCTCTTTGGTGACCATTGTTTCTTTGATCCCCTACACGTGACGTGCTTTGTTTGCTCGACCACTGTTTTCCCTCTCTCTTGGGAGGTTCTTCTTAGGTGCCTCTTTGGTGTCTCTGGGCTCGTCGTTCTTTGCTTCGAACCAGGTTTCTGATTCTGATTTTGGCGGGGGTGCATCTGATGTTGCCAATTCATTAGGCTTCATCTCCCGCTTCTCTGAGTCTCTGGTGCGAGCTTGTTTCTTCGATGTTGCCTTCTTCTCTGGCTCCATCACTCGCATTTCCGAAATATATCAAACTTCTGGTTCTTCTTCAGGTGCTATCATTCTCATAGCACTCATGCGGCGTATGGAACCCATCCTGTATGTGGGCTCCTCATCACTGCAAATCTCTTTTGGAGCCTCCTGGTGATATGTCCAATTTATATAGTGTTTTACCCCCGTCCCATGGTCATAATTAGTAGTGTTTTTGGCTCTTTAGGGCCACTTTTATTACTAATTTGTGTTTTCTAGTGTTTTTGTAGTTTTGCTTGAGTTTTGTAGGAAATTGCACACTTGGAGCGTTTTCCAGGTTTTTCACGAAGTAACTACGAGCGTTAGGAGGACACGACCATCCTTGAAGCCCAGGACCGGTGAGAGCCGGTGATTAAGGTCTCGATATGTGATACCGGGGCAATTGGATAAAGTAATCAAGAACCGATGAGGAAATCCGGATTGGGCCGAGGAATCGAGCCCAATCGAAATCCAAGCCTCGAAGAAGAAGTCGGGCCCGATCGGACAAGCATACGCCCGATCGGGCGGGCGCGCGCAATGCAGTCTCAAGGAAGAAGCCGCGCCCGATCGGGTAAGCGTAGGCTCGATCGGGCGCAGCACACCAGCAAGGGGCATAGTGAAAAAGGCGGGGCGCGTGTTTTTCTAAGTATCTGATTAGTTTTGTTTAAGGATTTGTTTTAGGAGGGTTTAAGTACAAATTTTGTACGTAATTTTTGTTTACCTTCTTTTTAGATTTTCTCCCTCTACTTAGGATATTTTCTCTCTCTAAAACTCTCTCTCAACTTTGTTCTTAATTACATTCATTAATCCAGATTTCTTTTGCTAACAATTTCTTCTCTTTTAATTTCAGTTGTTTTATTTAATTCCTTCATTATGTCTTGCTTTATTGATTTGTTTAGTTTAGATTTAATTATGCTTGAGTAGTTTTATTTCTAGGGTTTATGAGGATCTAATAAATAATATGAAGGGGTAAATTTGTGATTATTGATTATCAATGCTTGGTTAATTTCCTATTGATTGATTTAATGCTATGCAATTAGGTTTGGCCAGATTTAATTGTATGAGTTTAGCAATATTAATTCGAGATTCGACATATGAGAATTGATGTTTAGGCTTAGTTTCAATAGGCAGACTAATTTATAAATGGTTAAGTCGAGATTCGACCGATGAGATTTAATACCGGTAAATTAACTCTGTGATTATAATACGTAGCGAAAGCCCTTTATAATCTGATTAATCAATGCTTGATGATTGTTTATTATGATTTGCCCTGGAATATTGTTTATTAGTGAACCTATTCCCTAGGTCTTTTAATATTTAATTTCTCCCTACTTTATTTTCTCTGATCATATTCTTCGTAGTATAGTCTTTAATTACAATAATATTGTCATTGGTTACCTTGATAATTTAGATTATAATAATTAATTAGGAGTAGAAAGACTTGTTTCCCTGTGGATTCGACCCTACTTCCCTATCTGCATAGTTAGAGGACTTAGGTAATACTTTTGATTAGGGGATACGACTTTACCCTGTCTAAATTTGGCGTCGTTGCCGGGGAAACGGTTTTATTTTTATTTTCTGATTATTTTTTTTGGTCTAGATTATCCCCTTTTGTCTTAGAGAACGTTAGTTCTTTGAGGCAATTCTCATATTTGTCTTTTAGTTCCTTGTTTATGTTCAGGTGTTCCAGATCAGGTTACATCCCATTCGATCCTGAGATCGAGCGCTCATTTCATAGGCAAAGGAAAATCTATAGACAAATTCTGGCGGGTTCTGAGGAGGACAACAGTCGAAGAGATCCTCCCTCTGATTCTAGTGACGTAGAAATTCCTTCAGATTCAGAATCTGAGATGACGGCTCAAAAGAAACTCAGTGACTACTCGCAACCGAAGCTCACACATTTCCCGCACCTCACTCCCACTCCAGCTCTAGATGGAGTTCAATTTGAGATCAAGCCCCAATTTATCACTATGATAGAGAGGAAGCAATTCAGTGGAGCTAAGGGTGAAGATCCTTATCTTCACATCGCAGATTTCTGCCAGTATTGTAACACCATTAGACAAGCCGGGGTCACGCAGGACCAAATCAGGGAGATTCTTTTTCCCTTTTCATTATGTGGCAAAGCTAAATTATGGTTTAATGGTTTGAATAGAACTGCACTTGGTATTACTGACTGGGAAACTCTTGCTTTGAATTTCTATAATAAATATTATCCTACATAGAGAACAGCGGTACTAAGGAGTGCTATTCAGAACTTCGCTCAAGAGGCCGACGAAACGCTATATGAGGCTTGGGAGAGGTTCAAGGATCTACAGAGAGAATGCCCCCACCACAATCTAGCACAATGGCAATTGATCCAAGCTTTCTACAATGGACTTGGAAATTCTTCTAGATCAGTTCTAGATTCTGCAGCCAGTGGGAGATTCATGAATTTAAATGTGGACGATGGAGGACAAGTTATCGAAGACATGGAAATACATAATTCCCAATACGGGAATCCAAGAGGGTTTTCAAATAAAGGAAAACATAATGTCGATTCTGTATCCTTTTTTAAAGCTCAATTAACGTCTATTTGTCAAAAATTAGATAATCTTACTGCTACTTGTAGACACCCATTTGTGTCTCCCCAAAACCAAACCCAGTGATGAGTACCTTTCACGTCGAATCATAATCGAATGAAGCGAAAGTGTGGAAAGTTTAGTGTTGCGGATAGTTTTAATTTCTTTTCTCTTCTCTCTGTTTTTGAAAACTTATTTTAAGAAAAAAGCCAATCCAGTTTGGTTGGTCCATGATATGGGTCCAATAGTAGTGTAGTTGGATGAGGCTTGACAAGAGCTTTCCAACGATATATTATAAGCCCAATTCCGATGAATATTGAGAAAGTTATGGCCAATTTACCAAACTGGGCCCGGTTTGAGCCTTATATGCGGCCCAATGATCTAGAGGAGGGCCTAATATAGATTTATCATTCCTAATGCAATTAGGAATGGTTTTAGTCTTCTAGATTCTTCTAGAAGGTTCTTTTCTTTCCTAATTCAATTAGCATTGATAAATTGACTTTTGTTGACTTTTCAGAGTTTTAATTAAAATCAAAGAGCATTTTTGAGGAAAATACGATTTTATCCTCCTGTACGGTAATTTTTATCTGATTTTAGAAAACGCGTGAAATTCTGAAATCAGCGCCAAACGCCAGCTGTATCGCTTGGCGCCAGACTTGGCGCTAGTGTTGGCGCCTTGCACCAACAGCCAGCGTTGGCGCTGGTTCGTTTTTCTGTGCGCCAGGGCTATGTTTTGTTAATTTTATCTTTTTGGCTGATTTTCTCTATAAATAACGTCGTAAAAACTCCGTTTTCATTCATCAACAACCAGTTTTCAATTATAATCACCTACAACCAGTTTTCATTCGCAATCATTAATTCTCTCATTCTCTTCTCATTCACCATCTCTCTCTCTCTCTAAAATTGCTCTTCAAGTACAAAATTCCGCATTCGCAAGATTTAGAAACACCTAGCCATATTTGAAGTTGTCTTTGCCCTAGACGTGAAAGGTTTAATTTCTGAGGGTTTGGTCCCAAATCTCTCTTTCAATTATTTAATTTAATTATTTGTTTATTATTTTTCTTGAAGTTACTAACGTGTGTATTTTGTTATTAGAAAGAGGTACGAGGCATCAAAGTAAGTACTTTAATGGTTTTATTGATATTATGATGTAGAGATCATGCTTAGATTGTTATTTTGATTCCTAGTATCATGTCTAGGGTAATTTTAATATTAAATATGATTATTATGATGCCTTTTATGTTCTTCCTAATATTTATGATTGTTAGTATCATGTTAGGGCTAAAGGTTTGATTTTTATTGCTTAGTGACATGCTAGGATTTGTTATTAATCTTGTTAGTATCATGCCTAGGATCTTGCTATTTTTATTATGCTTTAACATGATTTATGATTACTTTTATAATTATTATTATTATGATTAACATGATTATTATTATTATGATTAATATGATTGTTATTATGATGATTATTGTTATGATTATGATTATAATTATTATTTTGATTATTGTTATGATGATGATTATTATCATGATATTGATTATTATGATGCTGCTTGATATTATTTATTTTTATTGCTTGATCACGCCTTTTATGCATGTTTAAAGGGAATTAGTATTTGTAATCACGCTTAATAAGATAATTAATAATCTTGTTAGGGTTAATTGTGATTATAATTCAAGTGATCGCCAATAATAGATTTATTTGTGCATTAAATTCAACCAACATAGATAAACAGGTTTAGGGTTAATCCTATTGATTGTATGTTAATTAAAAAGCTCACATGAATACGATCAGAATAATGTAGAGGCCTATTATTAGGACAGGTTCAATCTCTTTTAGGTTGGATTTGTACCTTCATCCCCGAACCCTTATTTGGTTCTAGACCTTATGGAGTTGACGATCTCTTGGATCGTTAAGGGGTGTAACCTTCACACTGTGAACGGTTTACAAGTTCCTAAAACTTGTTGGCGACTCTTTTGCTCTATCTTCTTCCCTTTTGGACGCCACCTTACTTAAGTGAATGATCACAGTGGGGTTCAAGCAAGGGGATTAACGCTTGAAATTTATTCCCTACAGTTTTTGGCGACTCCACTGGGGAGGATTTCTATTTTAATTCCTGAATTTGTTTCGGCAATGATTTAGAATGAGTGGATGAGACTCGAAACGTTCTAAGTATTTCATGTGCGTAATTTTGATTAACATTATTGTCATATGCATCAAAAAAGATCTCATTGGAAAGACCATCCGTAATGAGTTAAAAACATAGGATTTTACACGTAGGAAATTTGAGAAATATCTTTCACAACTAGGACCGAAATAACATTGCGCGAAACTGGAAAATTTTATCGAGCACAGAAAGCTGCTGAGGCATGTAGGAATTAGCGCCAACGACCAGAGCATTGGCGCTAGGCATTTAACTGTAGCGTCAGACGCCAGCATTGGCGCCAGGCACTACAGCTAAAACCTAGCGCCAGTCTCTGTTTGCTGGCGCCAAATTCTTCCAATACCGAGCCAGAAATATGAGTTCTAATTTCGACCAGTTTTTTGTATTGTTTGCTCGATCCTACTTCCTGATTGAGTTTTTCTCACTTTTCTGAAACCCATATGTGTTCTACATATGGACACAACCCTCTGGGAATTCATGCTCCATCTACCTGATTGAACACTCTGAGCAACAAAGGGTACATCCGAGAATGTTTAATTCACCAAACCATGGAAGCGAGTTTTTCTAAAACTCGCGGTGTCCCATCCACTCGCGCCAACCCTTCACGGTTAGGCTTCCGCGCGGTGCATCCGGACAATTAACCATGGACCTTCTATTGACTAAACCATATCACGAACTTTAGAGAACTAGAGTCATGGTTATGTTGCAAACTCATTGCATCATATTGTGCCTACTTGACTAATTGTGCATTATTTGTTGTGCATATTTTTTATGTTTCTCTTAACCGTTTGTTTGACTTGTGTTGAGATTAAATAAATTAATGACTTAAAGAACTTTGCCTAATTAATTAATTAATTTGAGTCAATAAAGTCTAATATTTTAATCATAATTAACCTAGTACGACTTTAGGCATACCCCAGTTGATTAATAACACCGAAAACAGTCTCAAATTGAAGCTCCACCATTGGCGCCAAAATCTGAGCTGTAGCGCCACCCTGTGGAGTGTGGCGCCTGGATACAGCTCTGTCGTCTGGCGCCAAGCTACACAGTGCGGCGCTAGTTCTGTCGTTTGGCCGACAGTTCGGATTATTGGTCGAGTCATCACCTAGGGTCTAATTAACCAGTTTTCTAATTAATTCGGTTAATTTTCGCTGTCAATAATACTTTGTCAAGTCGTTAATTAAGTCTAGTCACATAGTCTAGCCACATGTTCATGACACAAATCTTAACATGTCACCTACACTCACTAGTCTTAGCACACACTTTGAATACACATCACCATGACCATGTCTTAGGTTCATGCATGAGTCGGTTTTTTCCGTCATTTGAGTTGGGGGGTACATTCTACTCCTAATTCTTCATACCCTTCCATCTACATCATTCTTCTTCACATTCTATTCCAATCTTTCTTCACCTCCTCCATCCATCGCATGTTGAATAAGGTTTGAGTCAAATAATTAACAATTAGTATCCCCAAATTCCTTTTCCACAGTACTTGGTCGAGGAGAGAAGGGCGATTAATCAAGGACAATCTCTTTATTCAAGTCTCACTTTTTGATAAACCGATTCGTCAAAAGAGGAAGGCTAAAAAGATAATGGCAAGCCAATAAGAAGTCAATGAGCTTAGGAACCAATTGGCTACCGTGACTGAGACACTGAAGCTACTCACACTCAAGATCGATGATCCCGTGAAGCAACAACAAATGAACCTCATGCAAGAAAGTTTGAGCAAGCTATCTAGTGACTATAAATTTCAGGGCATGAGTTCACAAGGGGTCTCACTGGACAAGGAACTTCTTCCGCATAAGTCCAACGCCACTGACATCCCTAAATTCAAGGCAACTGATACCCTTATTTTCATCTAAGAGCTTTCGAAACTATAATGAACATTAAGGGTATCGATAAGAAGGTTTTCCCCTCTTTGTTCCCACTATCTCTTGAAACCGTTTGCCAACAATGGTTCTTCTCCCTTGATAAGGAGAAAACCTCTACCTGGGAATCGATAGTAAACACTTTCGTTGATAGGTACAAGTGCAATATCCAAGTTGAAACCGACCATAGACAACTTGAGATGCTAAGACAAAAAGAGAATGAAGGCTTTACTTCTTTCTTTAATAAATGGAGGGAAACTTCCGCCAAGATGATTGAGGTCCCCACCGAAAAGGAGTCTGTGAGGATGTTTATCAAGAATCTCAAAGAAAAGTATTCAAAGCACTTAAAATATCAACACAACTTGAATACTTTCAAGGCCGTTTATGACATCGGAATTGAAATCGAAGACGACCTCGCAAAGCAAAAAGCTACTAACAATAGTAACCACGGTGGCTGGAAAGGAGAGAAGAACGACAATCCTTCTTCTTCCGAAAACGCCCACTCTAGTAATAATATTAGTACCTTTGACCATAATGGTGTCTTAGCCATGGACAATCAAGGATCTAAAAGGAAACCCAGGCGAGAGTTCACACCCATTGGAATGACCTACGATGCTGCTTTCGACCGTCTTTACGATCGAGGATTAATCAAACCTATTGGCCCTACCAAGGATCCAACACCAGAAAATCAATCTTCGAGATGGAATCCGAACTCCTATTGCAAGTACCATCGAGGAAACGGTCATACCACTGATGAATGCTACAGGTTTCAAAATCTCATTAAAGATCTCATAGAAGCAAACAAGATCCCATTGCCTCTAGCTAGCAAGAAGAGCGAGTGATGATAAAGGAAACAACACAAGACAAGAGGCGAGCTTCAACGACAAGATTTCGTGACCTCTTTTTTCTATTCCTTTTTTTATTTTTTCCTTTCCCCAATAAGTCTAGCATAGGCACCTTTTTATTCTCCTTAGATTTATTTTGTAAGAATCATTATTTATTTTCCTTTAATAAAAATGAGCATTTATTTCCTTATATATGATCATTTCATTATATTGCATTAAAAAAAATTAAAAAAAATTAAAAAAAATCCATGTCGAATTAAGCACAAGTTATACCAATGATTTGAGGCACCCCTTGTAGCCACATCATATCTCCTTTCACCCTTCAATTATACATCCTTTTTTTGATAAACCACGTTGAGCCTCGTCTAACGATAGACCTTTCATTTTTCAACCTATATCTACCTAACTTTGGGATGGGATGGTGTGTTACTTATGCAATTTTCAAAGAAAAAAAGCTTGAGTGACTTCAAAAGATTAAAATAGCAAAAAAAAAAAAAAAAAAAAAAGTGTACAAAAAGGGCAAGTGTTCCAATGTCTTTGATATAAAAATGTCTTTGATAAGAACACGTCTCAGATTGCGTCTCTTATCGAGTGCTCGGTACCGTGCCTAAGAAACATGAATGCCAAGTGAGTGATAGACCGCATGATCGAGATTGCCCACACTTATAAAAATAAAATAGATGCTAAAGTAAAAGATAAAAAAGAGCTAAAAAAGAGTAGAAACTCAAGCGTAAAAATATAAAGACTCAAAAGCAAGGTTGCACACCTTGGGGGCTTATCTAGGGTCTTGAGCCTTTTTATCCCCTTCTTCTTTAACCTTTAGCCTAACCACGTTACAACCCTTAAAAAGACCTTTTTTATGAGGTATACACACACTTGTGCGAGGTTCGGCTAGAGCTACGTTCGGCCTGATTCCTAACGGATACGTAGGCAACCTCACATCGAGGAGCGGCCGTAATAAAAATGCATTCATATTCACATTCACACACTTACACCGTGATCATATCAAGGGATTCCCTGTGCTCATCCCTATCCATGTAGAGCTAGACTTGGGGGCTTGATCCTTATATCATTAGCTTACCTAGCCTAAGAGTCACCACCATTTGACTCTTTTCAATAATATATTTCCACACACTTAGCTCTTGCGTCATAACTTTAGTGTCACTTTCACACACCGCACAGATACATGACCGAATATACTTCCCTTAGGAACCCGTTATCATGAAATCTTAACATAACGATGAAGCATGCCTTGTCACATCACTCATCAATCATAATTGTCATTGCATCACGAAGTATGAAGTACTTAGCCTCCGTGCCTAAGTTACCCAAATACTTTCATCATGGAGTCAACCATTGAGATAGCCTAGGATGAATTAATCCTTGCACCTTGAGAGATAGTATCAAACAGCATTTGACTAAGCTCATTCAACATGCACCTTTCAAACCCTCGATTCTTTTTCGCGTCTTTCTTTTTCGGGAGAAAGTCGGTACCCTCCACAAAAATACGGAAATTTTTGCTTTTTGCATTTTTGAGTCACATTGAGTCAACACTATGCACACACGGGTCACGAGTCACATGTGTCATTTCACTTTGATTCGATTCAACCTCAAGTCAGTCAATCATATCGAGTCAAGTTTATACCTTGAGTCGTGTCAAGTCAATAAGTCAAGCGACGCTAAACCTTAGGTCAACCCTAAGATAATTAAAGAGATTGGCAAAGTTCTATAGTAAAAAATAAATACAGGTGCAGCAGAATAGGGAAGACCCTATCACAGCGTTCGGCGACAGATTCAATTCTCGGTGTCAGAGATATTTCAGCAGCGACAGAGCTCGAAGCCTCTCAGAAAGGTGATTTTGACCTCATACAACAATTTCGGGTTCCTTGGTACGCCAGTTAGCCCCTATAAGCAATTTGACATGATTAAGTAGTCAGTTTGATTACAATCGCAATAATTGATCGACCTGATGAAAGATCGTTTCACTTAGATTAAAGCGCCTAAGAATTGGCTCATCACGGAGACACCGACATACTGGTTTTAGCGGAAGCAAAGTTCAAGCGAGCTTTAGAGATCGGCAAGCGTTGGTCTTCGGAAATTTTTTCAGAATATTATCGCAACAAACATTCAAGTATTCAAGCTCCTTTGTTCAGAAACGCGTGGACATATCATCAAAGCTCTTTTGTTCAGAGACGCGTGGACATATCATTCAAAGCTCTTTTATCCAGAGACGCGTGGACATATCATCAAAGCTCTTTTGTTCAGAGACGCGTGGACATATCATTCAAAGCTCTTTTGTCCAGAGACGCGTGGACATATTAAAAAAAAGAAGCTCTTTGTTTAGAGGCGCGTGAACATATCCAAAAGAAGCTCTTTGTTCAGAGACGGGTGAACATCAAAACAGCAGGATGGCGTTCCCTAGATTGTGGAGAGCTGTCAAAAACAACTGAGGATTGTTTCAAGCGAAGCAATCTTCGATGGTATTCCCTTGGACGTGGAATATTATCAAAGCGGAAGAGGATTGTTTCAAGCGAAGCAATCTTCGATAGTATTCCCTTGGACGTGGAATATTATCAAAGCGGAAGAAGATCGTTTCAAGCGAAGCAATCTTCAATATTGGAAGCAGTTACAAGCGTAGCAGTTTTCAAACGGGATGGCATTCTCTTGGCAGGAGGTCATCAAAACAACAAGGATGCAGCAGCAAATCGGTTACTTTCATAGACGTGTGCTCGACGGTGCAAGATACGCGTTTCTTAACTCTCTTATCTGTTTAACTAACGCTAGTTTGCAGGTATCGGCGTTATAAGAGCGATTTAGGATTGCAGAACGTTCTGAATCATCCTCCGTCCTTATCGATACTTTGACTTTTGTTTTCGAAACTTGGGTTTCTCCAAACTCAGTCAAAGTGGGGGCTTCTGTAGACACCCATTTGTGTCTCCCCAAAACCAAACCCAGTGATGAGTACCTTTCACGTCGAATCATAATCAAATGAAGTGAAAGTGTGGAAAGTTTAGTGTTGCGGAAAGTTTTAATTTCTTTTCTCTTCTCTCTGTTTTTGAAAACCTATTTTAAGAAAACAGCCAATCCAGTTTGGTTGGTCCATGATATGGGTCCAATAGTAGTGTAGTTGGATAGGGTTGAAAAGAGCTTTCCAACGATATGTTATAAGCCCAATTCCGATGGATATTGAGGAATTTATGGCCAATTTACTGAACTGGGCCCGGTTTGAGCCTTATATGCGGCCCAATGATCTAGAGGAGGGCCTAATATGGATTTATCATTCCTAATGCAATTAGGAATGGTTTTAGTTTTCTAGATTCTTCTAGAAGGTTCTTTTCATTCCTAATTCAATTAGCATTGATAAATTGACTTTTGTTGACTTTTCAGAGTTTTAATTAGAACCAAAGAGCATTTTTGAGGAAAATACGATTTTATCCTCCTGTACGGCAATTTCTATCTGATTTTAAGAAAACGCGTCAAACTCCTAGTCAGCACCAAACGCCAGCTGTAGCGCCTGACGCTACGCTTGGCGCTAGCTTTAGCGCCTGCCGCTGGTCAGCGTTTGGCGCTAATTCCTGTTTTACGCGTCAGAACTCTGTTTTGATGTTTTATCTTTTTGGCTGATTTTTTCTATAAATAACGTCGTAAAAACTCCGTTTTCATTCACCTACAATCTCCAATTCTCTCTCTTTCTAAACCAACTCTCATCAAGATTTTCTTGATTACTCTCTCTCTCTCTTTTCTAAACTATCCTTCTCACAAATATAAAAATTCCGCATTCATTGGATTTAGAAACACCTAGCCATATTCGAAGTTGCTTCGCCCTAGACGTGAAAGGTTTTAATTTCTGAGGGTTTGGTCCCAAATCTCTCTTTCAATTATTTAATTTAATTGTTTATTTATTATTTTCCTTGAAGTTACTAACGTGTGTATTTTGTTATTAGAAAGAGATACGAGGCATCCAAGTAAGTACTTTAACGGTTTAATTGATATTATGATGTAGAAATCATGCTTAGATTGCTATTTTAATTCCTAGTATCATGTCTAGGGTAACTTTAATATCAAGTATGATTAAAAGTATGATGCTTCCTATGTTCTTCCTAATATTTAGTATCATGTTAGGGTTAAAGCTTTGATTTTTTAATGTTTAGTAACATGATAGGGTTTGTTATTAATCTTGTTAGTATCATGCCTAGGGTCTTGTTATTATTATGCTTTAACATGATTATTATGATTATGATTATTATAATTATTATTATGATGATTATTGTTTTGATTATTATTTTGATTATAATTTATTATTTATTTATTATGTTGCTTGATACATTATTTATTGTTATTGCTTGATCACGCCTTTTATGCATATTTAAAGGGAATTTGTACTTGTAATCACGCTTAATAAGATAATTAATAATCTTGTTTAGGGTTAATTTGATTATAATTCAAGTGATCGCCAATAATAGTTTTATTTGTGCATTAATATTCAACCAACATAGATAAACAGGTTTAGGGTAATATATTGATTGCATGTTAGTCAGAAAGCGCACATGAATACGATCTGAATAAAATAGAGGCCTATTATTAGGGCAGGTTCAATCTCTTTTAGGTTGGATTTGTACCTTCATCCCCGAACCCTATTTGGTTCAAGACCTTATGGAGTTGACGATCTCTTGGATCGTTAAGGGGTGTAACCTTCACCCTGTGAACGGTTTACAAGTTCCTAAAACTTGTTGGCGACTCTTTTGCTCTATCTTCTTTCCCTTTGGACGCCACCGTACTTTAGTGTATGATCACAGTGGGGTTCAAGCTAGGGATTAACGCTTGAAATATTCCCTACAGGCTTGTAAGCACAAAGCAACACAAGCGGGCAATTAAATCAAAGGAGCACTCGCGTCTACTTGGGCAACGGAGTGCGGGTGGTCGGGGCTTGTGACGGTCGATACTTCAAGGCGG
The DNA here is from genome assembly GCF_948465745.1 of Chenopodium album. Lineage (NCBI taxonomy): Eukaryota > Viridiplantae > Streptophyta > Magnoliopsida > Caryophyllales > Amaranthaceae > Chenopodium > Chenopodium album. Next base: position 5,960,971 of record NC_137836.1, on the reverse strand, counting down.
GCACAAGCGGGTCCGAACCACGAGTTTTTAATGCATCAAGTTGGTTTGGATGGGAGCTATTATGCAAGTAAGACACATTATCTACAAAGGTCTAACAACAAACAAGCATAAAAGCAAAGCAACACTTGGTAGAAGGCTTAAGATTTCATTAATCATTCACCCTCTAAAGAGCTTTAAATGACATACAAGGAGAATCCCTAGTGAACACTGAACTGACAGTAACACAATAATGGGATCTCAAGCTAAGAAAGCATAAACTAAACTCCAGGAAAGCATCTAAAAGGAATCTAATACATTAAAAGGAGTTGGATTTTAACACTTAGCTTAGACCCATAAGATATTTCATATTTGAATTGAATCTATTTGAACCTTAAAATGAGATCAAGATTAGATTAGTGACTCATTGTCATCCTTAAATCAACTCATATAAAAAAAACATATAATTTTTATATGAAGTAGGTTTTATCATTTAGGTAGCAATACGAATGGAATATGTGATCCGAAATTGGTTACTCATGTCGGGCTCAAATTTGTGTCTAAGTGTTTGACTCATATATCTATATAGTTTGATAATAAAATGTCTATGATTTTGGTTCATTATGTTGTGTTCATGTGTCGATAGTCATGTCAAAGTATCAGATATTCAACAAATATATTTAAGTTTGAGTCGTCGATATAAAAAGCATGTATTATAGTATAAATCACCAACAATAGACAACAAAGTTTGTTAAACACCACCTCTTTTTAGTATTGTATAGTACACACGCACCCAAAAATTTTAAATCACACAAAATCATTGCACACAATCAAACTCTCCACGACTCTCTCAAGAACCAAAAGAAAAAAAAATTACGTGCACAAAATTATAATCTCACACGGTACAATAGTGCATTATGCACAAACTGTCAAACCCTCACAGAAGAACAAAAATATGCTCGAACCATTGCATGTAAGTAAGCTGTCAAATTAATTAATAGCATAATTATTTATATAATAATGATTTGCTAGGGTAATTAACGTCTTCTAGCTGCAGTTTCTCTTTGACAGTTGAAATAGGCAGCAGCAACAGGAAGACCAAGATCATTTTCGGCTGCGAATTGCCGAGTGTTGAAGTAATCCCTAGTCGAAGGTAGACTCACTATTGTTTGCCGACGATTCTGCTTAAACAAGATGAATATAAACCTGTGTATTCCTATGTTTGGCCTTGGGATTTCATATCGAACCATCTCCGATCCTGCATTATTGTTTGTCCAAAGAAAGTTGTTCCGTTAGATGGTATCATCCATCAACCATTTCACACTCGAGCCTAATTTTTATTTTATTTTATTTATTTTTTTTTTTTTTAAAGCGGACCTAATGTCTTAAAAATAACAGAGATTATTTTCATGTTATAATATGTATAGAAATATAATGTACATACCAAAAGTGGAGTCAGTTGTGCCTGGTATATCCGACACTATCCTGCAAAATTGGTCATTTCATAGTTAGAACTTCGATTTCGTTACGATAAGAAAATTGTACGTAGTCACATTATAATGATAGAAATTCAACAAAATCATATACTTCAATTATTTTTTCCACTATACTATGGAGTACTATGTTAAGTTTCAAGGCCCCAATCAATGCTAATTGGTTCTGATTGATCAGATTTTCACTTTACCCCTACTAATATCGGCTCGTACTACACACTAGACCCCAATCTTTTCACCATGTGATTAAATTGAATCAAATAGGAAGAAATAAGGTCGTATGATTGGTTGGGAGAAATTAACATATGCAAGAATGCTCTTTTTACTTTAGAAAGTCGATTTTTTTTACTCCAAAAATGGTTTGTATTAGACAAAAGTAATGATTTACTGGTATTTAGAATATACTCATATTGAATTGTTTACTTAAACTAGCATTATTTGAATATGCACATTTTAGCGTCAGACCATCTTAATGCGAGATTTTATTAGATTTAAAAAGCGGCTAGAGTACATGTCTAGCGTAATTGTTATTTTACATCCAATTATAACATTAATTATACCCAAAAGAAAAAGAAAGAGAGTATGGTTGTACCATGTGTATGGTGCAACTTGTACCATGTGTGGTTTGCTATATAAGGATCAAAGTTTTTATAACAAATTAGTAGATGAACATTTGGAGATCATTCATAAAGACTTAGGGAGTGATAGAATATAAAACGCAATCCTGAACCTCAACTATTCGGTTAAGTTTTTGGTTAAGTTAATCCTTCTAACATAATAGAATATAAAACATATTTTTTGGACCTCAACCATCAGCTTAAGAATATGTTTTATACTCTAGCTATCAAAGGATTAAATTTAGCACAACTTATTGCACCCCAAACCAACAAAAAAAAAAAAAAAAAGGGGGGGGGGGGGGGGGGGGGGGAGCACAACTTAAGAAGGTACGTAGTGTAATCTTCGATGACGTTGTGTGCTTAATTAAGTTTATCTTGAATAATGGGATTCTCTTCTAAAAAGCATGATTTGATATTTGGCTCCAATTTGGTGTCAAGGTGTCATTTGTTAGATTGGACAAATTACACAATTGAGTGTTATATACACATTTCAAATTATTTATTTATGGTAGTCAAAATAAGAAAATATATATGGGATATGTGCGCAAATGTATAGTGTAGGGAATTAGTGTTATAATTAATTTTTTTAATTTTATTTTGTTAATTATAACTTTATAAGTTCTAAGGGTGATAATGATGAGTCAAGTTTATTTACTACGGGTGAGATCTCAAGTTTAATTAACTCAACTTATTTATGAGCCGAGTTAAACTAGCTAGACTTGATTAAGAGACTTGTGAGCATATTCAATTTGTTGGTTGTGAAATATATTAGCAAAGACTTAGTAATGGTAATTGTATATTCATACCAATGAAGATGCTCTCTCAAATAAGGATCACTTGGTCCGGGTACATCTGGGTCTGTCAATACCTGCGACCAAATATAATTAACCATCAAATAAACATAACCAATAACAAAGTTATTTATAATCATATTAATATCCTTTGTACCTCACGACACAACATGAATAAAAGAAGAAAAACTTGTAAGAAAAAAAATGAATGAAAGATGACGTAAGAAATTTTTTGCATAGAACTTCTCTAGTTTAAATGATCCCCTATTTCTAGGAGCATTGTTTCACCCCTTTCTCTTGCTCACTCTACTTAGTATACTTTGTATATGAACCTACCAGGGTAAAGAAAGTTCTCATATCTTCACCATTGATATCGACCCGAGGTTTGGAGGCGACGGAAGAAGGAAGAAGCTCGGAGCCATTGAAAACCTGCTTATTGTTATAGTTGACACACATTTGTACGGATGGGTTGAAGGGATCGATCACATCTCCTATCACCCGTCCTACTATTAAAGGTTCTATCATCCTTGCCATAATGTTTTTGATGTTTCTCGATTACTTAATATTATATTTTATAAGAGATTCTCTTATAAACAAAGTATGGTTTGCATATTTCTAGGATGTTTGCGCAGCCTTATATAGTTATAATTATACTGTTATGAGATACCCCAACCTACCAATAGTATTTGTATAGTTGTATATGTCTACTACTTTATGCAATTATGCTTAATGCATGTATTGATTTAATTATGTATATGCGCATTTCATTAAAAAAAAAAAAAATATGTACATGCAAATATATACTTGTATATAATACTTTTACTTGAATTGATTTGGGAGGTCGTACTAAAAAAAAGACATTATGTAGTGATACCAATATTACATAGGCCCTGTTTTTTTTAGTTTCTATGCAGAAAAGGAGTCAACAGGACAGAGTAGATTGCAGCAGAGTCGATCCGTGCCGAGCAAAGCAGATTTTATTATTATTATTATTATTATTATTATTATTATTATTATTATTATTACTACTACTACTACTACTACTGATATTATTATATTTATTGTTACTATTATTATTATTTTATTATTATTAATATTTTATTACTAGTACTTTATTATTATCACTATTATTATATTGCATTATTATTATTAAAATATTGCATTATTATTATTAAAATATTGCATTATTATTATAAACATTAAATATTATTAAATATTAATTATTATTATTATTAAATTTTAGTTATTTTATTATTATTTTTAAAAATTAATAATTATTATTATCTTTAAATATTAGTTATTATCTTTAAATATTAATTTTTATTATAAAAAATCAATTATTGTTATTATTATTATTATTAATAATTATTATTATTATTACTATCATCATTATTATTATCACTATTATTATTATTATTATTAAATATTTATTTATTTATTATTATTAAATATTAATTATTATTATAATAATTCAATATTAATTATTATTTTTAAGCAGAGCAGAACATGACAAAGCAGAGCAGAGCAAATTTCAGTAGAGTAGAGCAAAGTAGTTCTAAAGAACAGGGCCTTAGACCGCTATGGTCTATTGATTTTATTCATCTTATTAACACATATTTCAAAGAATGAAGTTGTAGACAATTAATAAAGTTGTAGACAATTAAGCTAAGAGTTTGTTACTGTAATGTATAAGAAAAGTTTTGATAACGATATAAGAGTTAGCAACTTCAATTTACAATCAAAATAAGCTCTAATAAGTTTAAGTAAGTTTAGTTATGTTAATTAAGTTAAAATTAAATAAGGGAAAAAATAAATAGATGAGTAAGTGGAATCCACCCTTAATTAACAGTACAATAAGTTTTTTTTGGATATCTTGCATTCTTGCAATTTGAAGACTAAATAGGTCGTGGTGTTTTTCATCTTTACATACCCTCCCCTATATCCTGCATTCCTGCACCAAGAGGCCATACTTATTAAATTGAATTGAGCTAGGATGACTCGTGTAGGGTTCGGACAAGTATGTAGGCTTAGGGAAAAAAAGGGGGGGGGGGGGGGGGGGGGGGGGGGGGGGGGGGGGACTTAAGGCAAATAACATACCATACCCTAGTTATTAGGATTTTCTTTATCATTTTCATACATTCATAAGAGTTCATGATTTGAATAGACCCTTACTAAATAGATTCTTTCTCCAAATTATTATTTGTTACATTTAGCCTCATTCTAACGTTTGAAATGAGCATATTATTTCTTTGGTACAAACTAAAACTTAAAGACACCAACATATTGAAAGGAAATTTTATGCAAGTACGACGTTTGAGTATATATGCATTGCCAATGAAATAGTGTGTTTTGAATTTAAAGTTTTCAACCAACTGTAAAATCGTCATTATAAGACATAGATACTATTAATCATTTACTATAACTGTAATTATCTATGAACTATCGAAGTCAATTAAGAGCAACTACAATGGTTGGCTAATTCATATAATAGCTTGTTATGCCAAATCATCTTTTTAAGCTACAACAATTTTAGCTATTTGTTGCTCCAATGGTTAAGCTAGTTATAAATTAATTTATTTTTAAATTTAAAATATTTTTTATCTAATAAATATCTACCAAGCTAATTAGCTCTACTAAGCTAATTTGCTTGCCAAAGCTAATTAGCAAGATGTGTAACAATGGTATAGCTATTAGTTTAAGAGTTTTAATATTTGCAAGTTAGTCCCTTTTTTCAACCATTGGAGTTGCTCCAATGACGTAAAACACTTTTTGTATGTTATTCGCCTAATCGTACAACTTATGCCGTGGTCCGTAGATTTTATTCAATTTTGAGTAATTTTGACTATGAGGTTTTACTTCATTCAGTCAAATTAAGATTAAAGAAGATGCTAAACTATCTAATTAAATTGGATTAAGGGAATGAATTTGATATCAATAAAATCAAATAATATCAGATTTTGCTTAGCTTAACCTAAAAGGCACATGTATGTGACAACTAAAACTAGTTAATGCTTTTTTTAGTGTAAAGGGGGTCACAACTTACAAAGGGAGATATAGTACACAATAATGTAATACATTCATTCGATTTTAGTTCTCGAATAACTAAAACTTTAACCAATTTAGTTAATTTACATTTTTTAGAATAAAAGGATCCGATCAGGAGACAAATTAAACCTCAAAATTAAAACATAGAATGATAGAAATAAAAACTACTTGGATTATAAGCTTAACAAAGGGCCTTGGATTTTTTCAATCTTAGAAATTTTGTGTGATGCTAACATTCACAATTCAATCCGTAGCTCTGTTCTATTTCCTTCTCGGCACTCATATCATTACTATCCATTTGCACAATCAAATTACGAACATTATTCATCCTCCTTGCCAAGTCCAATTCCGATTTAGTTGTGATAAATTATAAAAACATATTCCTAGACCTCAAGTATTAGATTAAACCTTTGGTTATTGAGTTGGTCTATAAACAAGTTATAAGTTGATAATTAGTTATAATACGTATTCCTTTAACAAGAGAAATTGATAAAAATGGGTATTTTCTACGCATGGGGTGATGGAACCTTATATTTTACAAGTGGACCAACTACAAATTATTCATTGGTTACCTTTGGAATTTGTTCCAGATAAGCCTCACTAATTAGCTATAATTATTAAGTTTTTTTTTCATAAAGGGAAAAAAAATACAAGTTATAAGCATTTTTTGAGAGGTTTCTTATATTATCTTAGAACTTTTTCTTTGATTTGATGTGATATTATCCTAGTACTTAATTATGTTGTAATGTTTAGAAGTATAATTAGTGGTACACTTGCTGTTTGCAAATCTGTACCATTGCAAATTGCCAATCATCCATATATTGGGTTGACAATCAACTCTTACTTGGTGTTCTTACAAGGTGCACCCTTCAATCCAATTTACTTATCAGTCACATAAATGAGTATATTGTAATAGAATAGGAATGTGATGAGAGATTTGCAAAAAACCTTCCCGGATTAGAAATTTTGCAAAAAAAATATTTTGTATGAACTAGAAAAATCAATATTGTAAATGTACAGAGTAAGGAATTTAAAATGAACAAAAATATATAAAAGGAAAAAAATTGTATTTCACCAGCCTTCAAACACGCCCTATTTTGATTTAATCACTCTTTTTTGTAGGTGCTTCAACAAAATAAATGGAAAAGAAAAAAAAAAGGGTGGTTAAATCAAAATAGGGTGTTTTGAAGGATGGTAAAATACAATTAATCCGGAAAAATTGTATTTTACCACTTCTCAAAACACCCTATCTTGATTTTAACCACTCTTTTTTGTGGGTGATTGAACAAATTAAAAGAAAAAATGGATGGTTAAATAAAAGTATGGTGTTTTGAAGATTGGTAATATACAATTAATCCAAAATAAAATTAAGTGGAATGTCGAGAAGTTAGTTTTCAAAGAAGACATGTCCTAACTTCTTATTTACCCTTAAGGTCGAGATAAGTGAGCCGCTTTCCTTTGATCTTCTCTACGTGCAATACAAAGCTATTTTTAGCCTTATTCTAATGTGTGACATGCCCCATCTAAGCAATTTGAGAGTTGAGATTCCCACATCTTTTATCCTTTCCGTTACTAAAAGGACACATCTAGTACTTTTTAGCTTAGATTTAACAGAAGTAATATATTAACTCTAGTAAGAACCATTCTATTCCCAAATATACAAATATATCTTTTTTGCACCTTTAGAAGCCAAAAAAGAAGACTCTACTTACAATATAGTAATAAGACTATAGAGTTAAGAACCTTCCCATATTGGAAATAAAATACACTTTAAAAGAACTTCCTATCCTAAAACAATGTTCAAAGATGGGAGCAAGAAGAATAAAGATAGCATCACAACTTCCAATTAATTTCATACACAAAGGTACTTACGATTGTGACTTATTACTAATTAGTCTTTTAATTAGTGGTAAGAGGTCATTTCAAAGCTAAAAAGTGAAAAAGAAAGATTCAATTTTTAGGTCACCCATTTTCAAATTGGGAAAGCCAACTATAGATGATTCTATTCTTAGAAAGAAGGCATCAACTACGTTCTTTTTTCTGTATATACCTCATACGATTAGTCTTTTGTGATAATGCTTAATTAATTACCTAATATTTTCTCCTTTCTATTCTCTTTTCACTTTTCCGTGCATCCACTATCTTTGAATTTTGAAATCAATCAAACACTTCAACGAATTGCGTCTTAATTGGCCAATGGAATGGCAAAATTGAACATTTGTCATATTTGGAAAAGCTTTGAATTAGGCGGTAGAAATTTTAGGCCTTCAATTGGCCAATAGAATGGCAAAATCGAACATTATGTACACCACTTTAATTTGCATGGTTGAATTTACACATGTGGCCTCTTTATAACGCCATGACAATGTCAAAGCCGAATAATACTAGATAATCTTATAAATTGTTTATATTATGAAGTTTTGTGTGTAAATAAAATTAAAATGTCGGGCTCTATCGCTCTTGTTACTACAAAAAAAAATGTAAATATTCTTTAATTGCATATGTAGTTGTTCATCTTGTAAATAGAAAATTTGAAAGGAATAAGTTGTAAAATTGACCTATGCTCTGAGTATGATTAATGAGCTAAAGTTTTTTAAAAAGTAAATTAATATACGATTAGAGATTAGTTAAGCGGGACTAGAATATTAATATATGTACCTTAAGCACACATTCTTTATTCAATTTCTAGCATAGATCATATATATGAAGCACTAAGTTAAGCTATAATTTCAATTCTAGATGAACCTTTTTTTTTTTTTTTAATTTAACAAACTCTTTCAGACGATTAAGAGGATTACTAGATTACTATTGACACCATGATAACAAATTAACAACTAAGGTTAATAAAATTTATAAAACAATATACTATTTTGAAAACTAAATCAAATCCAAATTTATAAAAAATCAAAACATAAGTCAAACTTACTTTTATTACAATGGAAAAATGGAAAAGAAAAATCCAACCTTTACACTTTTTCCTCCTACAAATCCAACCTTCATTTTATTCCTCAAATATCCAACCTTTATACCCCTCCTTCTCTAACAGATCCATTTTACCTTTAACCTGTTAAGCAGGTTAAAAAGTTTTATTTTATTTATTTATTTATTTTAATTCCCTCAATTTCTTTTCTCACTCCTCTCTCCTAAAAATGGAAACCCAACTACCCACTAGTACCACCGGTACGCCACCAACACCACCACAACCCCGTACCACCAGTGCACCGCCTAAACACCACCGATCAACCCCTCCACACCACCGACCAGCCCCTCCACCCGCACCACCCCCACTTATCAATGAAATTCATGAACCCACTTCTTGTCATCGTCTCCCTTTTCTCCCTTTCACCGTTGATACCTTAAAACCCTCCCTTGAATCTCTAAAAAAAAAGGTCTTTTTTTTTATCAATTTGTTTGTTAAATTTGTGGGTTTTGTTCAATTTGGGTTGTTTTATGTTATTATTGGCTGATTGGGAATTTCAATTGGGTATTTTATAATTGTGTTGTTGAATTGTGTTTCATGTCGATGTTGTGGCTGAAGGTTTAGGGTGGTGGTGATGGTGGTTGTATGGTATTGTGGGTTGTGTCACTGTGTGTGCGGTTGTTTGGGCTGAGCAAGGAATTATAGCGGTTTGGAGTTGGTGGTTGGGCGGTTTGGAGTCGGTGGTTGCGGTTTGCGGGGTTGCTGAAATGGAGGGTGGGACCGGAGTTAGGTGGTGGTGCAAGCTGGGTTGTGGCCGGAAAAGCAGGGTGGCTGGAAAGGGAGGGTAAGGGGAGGATGGTCGGAAAGGGAGGTGGTGAGGAATGATGGTGAGGACGGTGGTCGGAAAATCTGATTTTTTAGTTTTTTTTTTTGTTTTTAAAATTTTTTTAATTATTTTTGTTTTTTAATAATTAAAAAAAATAATTGACCCATTAATAGCTGACATGTGGCATCTAACTTAAAAAAACCGGTCATCAATAGGTAATGGACCTTTAGATGAAGGGAGGGTATAAAAGTTGGATTTTTGAGGAATAAAACGAAGGTTGGATTTTTAGGAGGAAAAAGTGCAAAGGTTGGATTTTTAATTTCCATTTTTCCTATTACAATTTGAAACCTAATGACCCATATCAAAACACCAATATTTAAATTCAACAATCCCAAAAACCAAATAATATAAACATCTTGAGTTCAATAATGTAATTTGTTGTATACTCGTATCTCACCGAGTATCATCTATATTTATACTTCTATACTTTATCTATATCTATACTTAGTATTTAAAAAAGAAAACCAAAAAAGACATATGTCATCATTCTCATTACACTTCCCTATCTTCTTCTTCAACTCAATATGCCACATGCCGTTTTACATTTTTTATTTTTAATTATACAATTTTTCTTAACTCTTTCATTAAACACTTCATCTTCATCTCCCCTCTTTAATTCAACCTTTTTATTTTCTCTCTTTGATTTTAGTCCCTCCAACTTCATTCTATTAAGTCTCATTTCAAATTAAAGTCCCAAAATTTTATTTCTTTAATTATGTTTTCATTTACATATTACACTCACAATTATTTATTGGTATTTCCTCACTCATCTCTCAATGCAATTTTCTATTAACAAGCCGTGCATTGCACGGGTCAGAAGGCTAGTTAGTATTTAAAAACACAAACCACAACTTTTTCAAATGACACGTGGCATCATAAGTCACTCATTACATCATATGCCACATGTCACCTCCCTTAATATTTATATTTAAGTCTTTATACATTCTACAACTTGCAAATTCAATTAAGAAAGTGAGTGTTTCATTTCCACCATAATAAAATAAAGTTCAATTAATCTAACTAAATTCCTTCATCTTCTTTCACAGTTCTATTCTCACATTTTTTTTTTCCTTTTAAGTTATAGAAATAAAGCATACCTACATATGAAAATAATTAACCCAAGGAACAACCCGTGCATTGAACGGGCCAAAAAGCTAGTTGTTCTTAATATAATGATTTATTTAAACTACGCGTTGTAACTTTCTAATTTAATTGTGATATGAGGCTCCTTATTTTGCAACTTTGCATTAACTACTCAATAAACTATTGTTTATTATTTATTATTTAGTTAATAAGCAAACATAAATTCATTTTTTTTATTTCAACTTCAATTGACTATTGAAATTTTGTAACCGTTGATGGGATCAAACATTTTCACCATATATTTTTTAATTTACTTCCTTTAATGTTTAATCAACAAACATTTAGGGTAATGTTATATGTAACCCTGATGCCTATATATAAGCATTAAATACACTCTTGGAAATTGTATACAATTAAGAATTCATGACAAAAATACGCGTAAATCAGTGTAATTAGTGTTTATATTTTTATGATTTCTTAACTTTTTACGATTTTTAAGTGTAAATTTAATGTTTATATGTAGCCCTAAGGGCTATGTATGACATTTTTCAAACATTTAATATTGAATTTAAAAAAAAAATAACTACATTATAATAAATTACAAGCAATGACACGTGACATCGTCCAAGCCAAAAACTATATATTTTTTTCTTAAATATCGATTTTGAGTCATATTTCCATGACCAATATTGGGCTCAGCCCAGCTCAGCCCAACCCGAAACTATGCCCCAAACGGGCCAACAGTTTCTCATAGGGCCATCTCAGCCCGGTCCATAATCACTTCTACTCAATCTATGGTTTAGTAGTCCAAAGAAAAGGCCCAAGTCCATTTAGCAATTAAAAACCTCACTCATTCACTCATTCTTCTCTACTATTTGCTGAAATTGCAGGCAGCAGCCTAAACATAAACCCTAGCAATTTCTCTGGTACTCTCTCTCTCTTTCTCTCTCCTCATCTCCCTTATTTCATCGACATATGCTGAATTAATTTTATGAATCTTGTTTAACTTTGGTTTATTATCTTTGTGTTATTGTTATCAGGTTCTTTAATTTGGCCCCTTTTAAGGTTTAATCATGAGGTAATTCTTATCTTCTGCATTTCTGATTTACTGTGATTTTCAATTATTTTCTTTGTTGGGGGGGTTTTTAATCTGATTTTAACTCGTGGGTATTATAAATTTTGTATTACAACTTGATTTAAAAGGACTTTTCACGTTGTTTGAATTTGGGAAATGGGGTTTGATTTTTTTATTTTTTTTTCAATAAAGTTGTTGATTTATGCTGCTAGATGTTTATTATTGAGATAAAATTGAAAAATTGAAGTGGGTATTGTTTGTTGGGCTTAAAAATTGATATGTGAATCGATATGAAGGTGTTTTTGGGGTTTTAGGAAATATTATTAGGTCTGCTATATGAATTTGATTGTAAGACCTGGATTTGCAATGTGGTAAGGCTTGAACTTGGTTGTTAATCTAGTGTTCTTGGTAGAAATAGATTGAGCTAGTTATCCTCTTACTTTCAATGTTGTCATCTTAGTATAATTGAAATATGGAATGGATGAATGTAGCGAGGTTTGATATCGGAATCCAATGTGCTTTATTGTTTGGAACTTAGGTACCGAATTGCCGATGTAGTATATAGCATGATAATATTTATTGGTTGCCACACTCTAGTTCTTAATGCTTTTTGAAAGATTTTATATTTATATATTTTTCATTGTTGCAGTAAGCTTCAAAGTGAAGCGGTGAGAGAAGCTATATCTGGTATTGCAAATGATGCCAAGGAGAAGAATCGCAAGTTCACTGAGACAGTTGAGCTCCAGATTGGGCTGAAGAATTATGACCCACAAAAGGATAAGCGTTTCAGTGGATCCGTTAAGTTGCCACACATCCCTCGTCCCAAGATGAAGGTTTGCATGCTTGGAGATGCACAGCACGTGGAAGAGGTATCTAGTCTGTTCTTGTAGATTTCTCCTTAGTCATCAAAGCAAATTATTATTTAATCAAGACCTTGTGTGACTGTGTTAGAAATTTTAACAATTGCTGGTATGCTTGCTATTCGTCAGCCCTGATATGTTTGTACCACGGCCATGTCTCAATAAGTTATATTTGGATTATTATTATATGGTTTTGAATTTCTTGATTTGTGTAGCTGTGTAAGTTGTTGATTAACCTAGATAAATGATATGCTTGGTGACGCCATTGTTGCTGTACAAATTTACAACTTTTGTGCCTGGTTGCTGTATTCTCTTCTTCCCAGCAGTAATGTAAGTTTGTTGTGATTGCAGGCTGAGAGGATAGGTTTGGAATGGATGGATGTTGAAGCGTTGAAGAAGCTCAACAAGAACAAGAAATTGGTTAAGAAGCTTGCAAAGAAGTACCATGCTTTCCTTGCTTCTGAAGCAGTCATTAAGCAGATTCCGCGTTTGCTTGGTCCTGGTCTTAACAAGGCTGGTAAGTCTATACAATGATCTTAATATTGATGTATGCTTGTAGGATCATACGTTGACTTAATGACTTAGAAGTTGTGCTTTATGTTTGATCTGCTCTCCTAAGTAACTAGCCAAGTAGCTACAGGTTGCCTTCATATGTGGCATGTAAATTCTTTTAGATCTTGATGATCACGTGTGCCTTTAGCATTAGCAATACTATTAAAAGCTTAGTTCTTTTACTAATGGATATCATTTGGGTTGCCTGTCCAGGTAAATTCCCTACACTTGTCACCCACCAGGAACCCTTGGAGAACAAAGTGAACGAGATCAAGGCAACCGTAAAGTTTCAACTTAAGAAAGTTCTCTGCATGGGAGTAGCTGTTGGTAACCTTAGTATGGAAGAGAAGCAGATTTTCCAAAATGTTCAAATGAGTGTCAACTTTCTTGTTTCATTGCTGAAGAAGAATTGGCAAAATGTGAGTCTTTTTTTCCTATGTTTTGGTGTAACTGTGGTATTTGGTAATTTGTTGTTCATCTTCTCTGCTGTAAAACAATGCATTGCAGTGAAAGAAGTTGTTTGCATCCTATTCCGAGTGATTTACTGGTATTGTTTGTCTTGGCAGGTCCGGTGCCTATACTTAAAGAGTACCATGGGCAAGCCATACCGCATCTTCTAAAACAGCCCCTTTTACCGTTGTTGGTTGAATGGCGTAGGAGTTGGAAGTTTTGTTTATTGCCTTTTTGTTATTTTCTACATTGTTCATTTAAACCTTGTGCCGTATGTGAGTTGATATGTTATTCCTCAGGAAGAATGTTGGAGATTCATGTTTATTGTATTGTTAGTCTCTTTACACATCTATGTTTGCAAAAAATATATATTTGTCTTTTAGTCTTTGATGGCTGTATTGGATCAGTATTTCAGTAGTTAAAGGATCCAATAATGAATACTTCAAGCAGTAAGCTCCTCCGAATTCTGGCAATAGTTTACGGTGAAACTTGTTAGTTGGGAATACTAAAGATAATTTCTAAGTGTAGGATCCTGTTAATTAGGTCATATCCTTTGATATTTGCTGGGTAGTATTTGTAGCAGGTTTGAAAGATGGGTTTTAGCAAGATTTTACAGGAACTCCTGTAATGGAATTACGTAACTAACAGATTAATGATGCTGAGGAACCTAGCACGATGTAACTTTAATGGTTTACTTTGTTCGCTTTAGAAAGATACAAAACCAGTCTCTCATTATTAATCATGGCTGTGTATTTTGTACAGCGCGTACTTTCATGTGTCAATTGAAAGTGAGGAGGGAGTGACTACTATTACGTAGGTGCAGGACAATGGTTGATTCAGGGACTAATGTGATTGTGGAGATTTGTTCGGTTCAGAGTTCTAAAGGATCTGTGGCTCTCTATGATTTCATGTTTTATTTGAGTTGTATCTTTTTTGTCGAGTTTTTTCCGGAGCAGTAAGATATCTGAGTAGCTGTAGGGGCAGTGAGACTTGGATCAGGAAACGTAAATGAGGGAATGTAATTATAGATTTAGGGCAACGAATACAATCCCTAATATTATGATTGAAATACTGCCATAATGTATATTAGTTATATACAAGTAATTATAATTTGTAAATAAGATTAAGATGTTTACATTTTAAAAAATCATTTAAAGGTGAAGATTTTAGTTGGCATTTGCCTGAAAATTGAAACTACAAAGACAACAAAGCACTTAAATGCTCTATCGTAGGAGGATTATGAACTCTCTAATATGAGACAATCCAAATTACGTAACTGATTTCCCATTTTGTAAAAGTTCTCATAAAAAAACTTATATTAAACTCAAAAGGTGAAGAAGAGGAGGACATGCTTTTGGATATACTTCTTCTGTTTCATGTTATTTACAATGATTTGACATAAAGTTGAGAGAAAAAATGTCTAATCGTTGCAAATAATATAAAACAGAGGTATAATTTTGTGTTTTTATATAATAAATGTTTGGGTGCTAAAATGGTCATACCCATTTTAGTCAAGAGTAATTATACTCATATAAGCCCAAAGGGCATGAAAAGGCCAAATGGTCCCAAATAAGCCGAATGCACTAATATGGCTCATAATGGCCCACATATGTACTACTAGGGTTCACCAATACCCATTATGTACTATTATAAAGTATAAATATCCCTCAAGGGGTCAAAAGTAAAGGGGGGTTACTCTTACACTAAGATGACCATTCTCCTCCATTCTTTCTCCCCTAAATTCCTCTCAAAATATGCATTCTTAGCATCTAACTTGTGCGTTGGAGGCTCCATCCCGAAGTCCACCCTCTGGGCTCGGATTCATTTTGCAGGCCCATTTAAGGCCAAAATCCAAGATCTACAAATTACCCTCCAAGGCCGAACATCTCATTTTTTGCTTAAACAATATACTTCCTCCGTTAACTATTATTTGCAACAAATGGGGTGTTTGCATAAACCTAGGCAAAATTTGTTTGTGAGAGTAAAATGGATAGAGAAAAAGTTGGGTGCATGTGATGAAGAGAGAGAGATAGAGAGAAATGATTACCAAAAAAAGAAAAAAAAATTGTTGCACATAATAGTTAGCATCCATTTATAGTATATGTTGCAAATAACCGTTAACGGAGGTAATATATAGATTTTTATAGCTTAATCCATCAATTTACATTTCTAAGTTTCTAACGGTTTTTTTTTTCCATATATCATGTCAAAAAAATGTATTGTAAATTTCAAATACTAGTATAAAAAGAAATTTCCTCAAAGTATAAAAAGAAATCACCTAAATTAAAAAAACTTAATTACTACTCTGTATTTTGTCACGTGAACCTTCACATTTTGGAATACAACTTTTGTACTGTACCTAGGACTCTAGATTAGAGGTGTCAAAATCACACTCAACCCGATCCGAAATCGACCTGAAAATTATCCAATTTATATTTAGACTCGCGTGGATATGATAATTTAGCATGACTCAACTTTTAAAATTGACCCGACCTGACCTTCTCAGACCTGATTCGATCATCCGAATTGACACCTCTACTCTAGATGGCTTAAAATAAATACAAGGATGTCCAAAAATGTATCTAGTGGTCTTTTGAACGAGGAACTAGAAATGAAGGAAAGTTAGACATTTACAAATGCATAACAAGGGGTATTCATGTAATTATACATATGTACAAACGAATGCATATTCTGATATCATTGGATGATCAAATGGTACCACTAAATATACAGTGATACTATATATGCACATAATGGTATTATATATGCATTTAGTTGTACAAAATTTATGCATAAATAGTACCACTGAGGATTCAATGGTACCATATATATAAACTTTCAGTGGAACAATCAACATGTGGTCCCTCATCACGTGATACAATCCGACTAAAAAATAGGTGGGGTCCACCTACAGACCTCTCTTTTCCTATCTCTCTCCTCTTTTCTCTCTCTATCATGTGTTTTAATAATATTTTAATCAATGTTATGCATTTACAAATACCTAACTCTCATCCCTTTAAAATTCCTAATGACATAACATCTGAAATGATTTATATAGTTAAAGTAAAATTGTTGTCAATTTGCCTTTGAAAAGTCTTGACAAACATCAAGCATTCAAGCTCGCAACCACACAATCTCACATTAATGTGGTAGGACATGAGTGCGAAATAAAGTTTTGAGTAGACTTTTAAGAAAATTAGGACCTTCATTATACTTCGTCTTGCTTGTGCTAAGGGCCAATTTAAACAGATCTGTGTCCAAAATCGTCTTTTCAAGTATTAGTGGAGGAGTACATGCGTCTTTTCATATACTAGTTAAGGGGTACATGTGTAATTTCCTAAATGCAAATTGCAAACACTAATTGAATAGCTCATCAAAAGTACTGAATAAATGACCACATTATATATATATATATATATATATATATATATATATATATATATATATATAAGGATAATTTGCCAATTACTACCGCAAGTTAATACCACTTTGTAAATTACTACCGCAAAAAATTTTAAGATGTTGCGATTACTACCAAACCCCCATTAAACCCAACTATGACGTCATTATATCCCTTTAACCCGTGTTTGACCATGGTTAAGGCCTTTAATTAGCCCCCCCCCCCCCCCCCAAAAAAAAAAGAAAATGGTTTAGGGATATAATGACGTCATGGTCAAGGGCTTTAACCATGGGTTAAAGAGATATAATGACGTCATAGTTGGGTTTAATGGGGTTTGGTAGTAATCGCAACATCTTAAAATTTTTTGCGGTAGTAATTCACAACTTTTTTAATTTGCAGTAGTAATTTACAAAGTACTATTAACTTGCGGTAGTAATTGGCAAATTTTCCTATATATAACCACATTAATAAAAAATCGTTTATTTGACATATAAACTTGTATTTGCCGATTTAAACAACGTATCAATTGGTTTTGGCTAAAGACTAAGGGGCCGTTTGGTTGGGGGTAATAATCAAAGGGAAAGGGAATGAATATGCTTCATTCCCTTTGTAGTTGTTTGTTTGTCCCTTTTTTTCATTCCCATTACCCATTTTTATTTTTGAGTTTACCCAATTTGATTCCCCACCCCCCTAGCCTTTTCCATTCCTTTTCCATGGCCATCACCTTCACTCTCTCTCCTCAACCCTAGAAAACTAGAACCACCGGCAGCGACCATTAAAGGCCACCGGCTCTGGCAGGAACTCCGATTAGCCTCCTTAAGACCAAACCCTCCGTCAATTTCACTTTTCCAACCACCACTACTACTCCCTACATGCGCACGTTTCCGCCGACCACCATGAATCGCTGCCCTCCTCTCTCCTCGAAAAGCCCCCCTTGTGAAACCGCCAGGGGAATCGCTGCCCCTTCCCCTCGAAAAGCCCTCGTAAAACCGTCAGGGAAGGGGTTTCTAGGTTTTTCGCGGGTGGTGAATTTTTTCAGGGGAGAGGGAGGGCTTTTCGGGCAGAGAAGATGGGCGGCGAAGGGTGGGGGATGTTCGGCGAGAGGTGGCGAGTGAGGTTGGGAGGTGGGTTGGCCGGGAAAGGTTTCAAAGTGAATGAAATGGTTGGTTCCATGGTGGTGGTATGGTGGTTCGATTGGTGGTTTGTTTCTTTCTGTTTTTTGTAAAACAAACAACATTGTTTATGGAATGGTTTTTCATTCCATTCTCTTTCTTTCCCTTTGTTCATTCCATTCCGTTTACCCCGTTCAAACAAAACGGCCCCTAAAGGTAGTGAGTCGTTGCGACTTGTAAGGTGATCTCGTTCTCACATCATAAGCAAACTATACTCAATATACGTCTGACTGTGATTATTTTATTTAACCCAAAACTCCAAAAGCTTTCAAAAACCGGTCAATTAAGACAATCTTAGTGTGATTGAGGGTTATTGTCTTTAAAAACGTCTTTGTAAAAAGTTTGATAATTTTAGATTTATGTTAGCAGAAAGATTCTTCTTATAACACGTAGTCACATATAATAATATACTACTTCCGTTTCTTATTATGTGCAACAAAGAAATATATTATGTCTTACAAATAATATTTTTTTATTGCACATAATAAGAAACGGAGGTAGTATTTATTACTTTTGGAGATGATACTCTCTTTGTATATTTGTATGTACAACATTTTAAATTTTAGCATCATTTACCTATTTCACTTTGATTAATGTTAGTGATTTATATATAATAAAAATAGTTTTATGGGTACATATAATTAGACTTGTTCAATGAATAATGGTTTATTAATTAATATTCAAATGTTATAGTGTTTACTTATAAATACTTCATTAAAGATATTATTATTGATCCAAGTTTTGATTGAAAAGCATGTTCAATTTACTCAAGTAGTGAAGGACATTTTACCATTATTATTCATGGTAATATAAATCTGATTGATCTCCATTACCCCATTTTCATTACAAGCTTTTATTACTCCTTCCGTCCCTTAATACAAAATCTCTTTCTAGCATTTATTACTTACATAATAAAGAGAAAGTGACTTTTAGTTTAAGGACGGAAGGAGTACCATTTATTATCATTAGAGAGGAATTATAGCATGTTTGGTGATGGGATTCCATGGTAAATAATAAAAATATAAATTCATTACCATTATAGGGATTTATGATTAATTAGCAAACGTGCCATTTAGAGTAGTTGAATCATGTTTAAATCTTTATAGGGTTGAGTCTTTTTTAATTCATGCAACTACATCTATATTTCATTATTTCAATTAACTAATGCTATGTCTCTTCATTCTTTAATCTTCTAGAGAGTGTGTTTTTTTTAGATATAATTTTATCCCTAATTCAGATAACTTTTTATATACCTTGAATAACATGTGAATAACATTGGCCAAAATCCTAGTTATGCTCAAAAAACATGGAAATCAGACTCTTGCAAGTTTGCAACTTGATTAATATGGAATTTTGTAACTACTCCTTTAGACTATCCGCTTATTGACAGGCTCAAGTCGTATTCACCTAATCAAAAATAAACTTAAATCCACTAACTATGTAGATAGGGAAGAAGGGTCGAACCACAGGGAAACAAGTCAATTTACTCCTAATTAATTAAATGCAATCTAAATTATCAAGTAACAATTTATTGTAAAAAGGTAATTAAATACTAAAAGTACGAGCAGGAAAGGAATAAAAAGGGTATAAATCAATAAAGGGAGACCTAGGGCATAAGTTCACTAATAAACAATATTCCAGGGCAAATCATAATAAGCAATCATCAAGCATCAATTAATCAGATTATAAAGGGCCTTCGCTACGTATTATAATCACAGAGTTAATTTACCGGCATTAAATCTCAGCTGCCGAATCTCGACTTAACCATTTATAAATTAGTCCGCCTATTGAAACTAAGCCTAAACATCAATTCTCATTTGTCGAATCTCGAATTAATATTGCTAAACTCATACAAGTAAATCTGGCCAAACCTAATTGCATAGCATTAAATCAATCAATAGGAAATTAATCAAACATTGATAATCAACAATCACAAATTTACCCCTTCATATTATTTATTAGATCCCCATAAACCCTAGAAATAAAACTACTCAAGCATAATTAAATCTAAACTAATCAAATCAATAAAGCAAGACATAATGAAAAAATTAAATAAAATAACTGAAATAAAAAGAGAAGAAATTGTTGCCGAAAGAAATCTGGATTAATGAATGTAATTAAGAACAATGTTGAGAGAGTTTAAGAGAGAGAAAATATTCTAAGTAGAGAGAGAGAGAATCTAAAAGAGAAGGTAATCAAAATTACGTACAAAAATCGTACTTAAACATCCCTAAAACAAAACCTTAAACGAAAACTAATCAGGTCCCTAAAAAACACGCACCCGATTGGGCGAAGGGCTGCCCGATCGGGCCCGCCTTTTTTATTCTACGCCCTTGCTGGTGTGGTGCGCCCGATCGAGCCTACGCTCACCCGATCGGGCGCGCCTTCTCTCTTGATGCTGCTTTGCGCGCGCCCGCCCGATCGGGCATATGCTTGCCCGATCGGGCCCGGCTTCTTCTTCGAGGCTTGGATTTCGATTGGGCTCGATTCCTCGGCCCAATCCGGATTTCCTCTTCGGGTCTTGATTACTCGATCCAATTGCCCCGGTATCACATACCAAGCCCTTAATCACCGGCTCTCACCGGTCCTGGGCTTCAAGGACGGTCGTGTCCTCCTAATGCTCGTAGTTGCTTCGTGAAAACCCGGAAAACGCTCAAAGTGTGCAATTTCCTACAAAACTCAAGCAAAACTACAAAAACACTAGAAAACACAAATTAGTAATAAAAGTGACCCTAAACAGCAAAAAACACCACTAATTATGACCATGGGACGGGGGTAAAACACTATATAAATTGGACATATCACTTATGCTAGTACTAATAAGTTTAAACTTTTGAAAATTTCATACATCAGATTATATATTTTAAAATTAAACTTTGGAAAGGTTAAATAATTATTGGTATAAAATTTTCCTTGTCATACATCATGACTGATGAATAAATTTAATAATTTATAATTGAAGCTAATGGTTAAACAAACCATTTAAAAGTTGAATGTACATAATATTTCTTAACTTTTATTCTATGAGCAATATATTTCTCATCTAAAAAAAAAAAAGGCAGCTAAGCTCTTTGTGAGAATATCTTTCGGTTTGACCTTTTTGTATCACATCTTTAGTTATTGTATAAATGTACACATGCTATAGTTCAAAAAAAGAGGCAATCAACATGAATGAGGACGTATAAATAATTTAACATTTAAAGAGCATAATTATTCTAACATTATTTATAACTTGTAAAGGTTTATCTAAAGCTTTTTAAATTACACTCCAACGTAGAAAACAAATATTGGGTGAACGAGGACACGACAATATTTATTCATCTTAATGTAATTTTTAAATTTTTTTTTTAAAGTTCCTATTCTTATGCATTATGTACACTATAAAATATATAAGAATAAAAACAAAATATCCCAAAATTAAGACGATTGTTTATAAAATATAAACTTTTGTTCCAATGTATTATATGTTAATATTTACACTAATACTAACAAACAAATCAATATTTCAAACAATTATTATAATGAGGAAACTAGCTTATATAGGTCCCAGACATTAAATTTTTTTTTATAATTATGCAAGCCATATTTATGAAAAATTGTCGAGAAGTGCACAATTATCTTATCTTACTTATTCTATGACGCATAAAATAATTATTTAATTATATAAAAGAGAAGTTGAATAATAGAAGTTGATAGCAATGTATACATTATTGTTTATAATGGCATGTAATTAATAAATAAACAAAAGGTTTACATCAGGAACAACGTACAAGTCTTTGTATTGCATTTGCATAGGCTAAAAATTTCATTGGTGGTGTTTCTTAACGTGGGCAAAACAAAAAACAAAACAATTGCAAGTGTTACTTCCCGGCTTTATTCAGTTTTTTTTTTTTTTTTTTTCATAAAATATAACGGGGTGTACAAGTACTCCGTAATAATAATAAACATCTTATCTTAGCATAATGGGGACTGTTAGAGATATCGGAAAATATATGTGTGATATATTTTCTGTATATATCATAGAGAATAATATATTTAGGATATTTATGTTAAGATATTATTTTGAGAATATATCATTAGGATATATGGTATATCTTTTAGGAATATTGTTTCCTATCTTATGAGCGTAGGTTTTGTATAAATACTCAACCTATTGATGAATAATAATCAAGCAATACAAAAGCAATTCTATTCTCTCTTCACCCTAATTTGTCATGGTATCAGAGCAGGTTAGATCTTGGGAGGGTTTCACAAAAATTTCCTCCTGCCGGTGGGTTAGAAAATTAAACCCACCGGTGGGATAACACTTTAACCAAAGCTATAAATTTCCAATATAATCATGGGAGGAAGTTTTTGTTGAGTTTGTGTGACGAGGTGAAAACAAGGGTCTCAGCTTTGACCCATGATTTAATTAAAAAAAAAATAAAATTCGGCTCTCTTGTGTCGTGAGACAAGATATATTTGGTTCTCCTTGTGCCGTGAGACAAGGTTTGTGAGTTGATTCGAGCATTATTTTGCTCCTTTGGATATGAGTGTGGTTTACTTTGAAAAACCAATAAAAGATTTGAGTGTGGTTTACTCTGAAAAACCAATAAAAGATTTGAGGGTGGTTTACTCTTGAAAAACCAATATTTGATTGGAGCTCGGTTTTGCTCTAGAAAAACCAAAAATTGTTATATTTACAGGTTCGAAAAGAATGACGTTCCTGTTTGATTGAAGACTGATGAGTTCGAAAAGATGAACGTTCTCATCATTGAAGATTTTTTTTGAAGGGGGCATCACAAGAGTGTGCATCTCGACTTCAACAAAGTGAAGAATTTCCAATCGCAACGTTCGTGTTACTGCCGTTACGATTGCGGGAGGGTGTTAGAGATATCGGAAAATATATGTGTGATATATTTTCCGTAGATATCATTTAAGAGAATAATATATTTAATTAGGATATTTATGTTAAGATATTATTTTGAGAATATATCTTTAAGATTTATGGTTAGACGTAGATCTTTTAGGAAGATTGTTTTCTATCTTATGAGCTTAGGTTTTGTATAAATACTCAAGCCATTGATGAATAATAATCAGGTCATTCTATTCTATTTTAATCTTACTAGTGGATGTTTTTTTAATATTACTAGTGGATGTTTTTTTAATCTTACTGTTAGCCCCATTATGCTAAGCTTATTATGGAGTACAATCCCTTTTGTGGTTGAAATGTATAGTAAATATAGTTGACTTCACACTCAGTTCACTATTTTCAAGCTTGTTGACCCCTAGCTTTCTTTATAATGGGTATAGATAGAATGATAGATACTCTCTGTCCTTACATTACATGAGTAGATGATAGTAATACATTCTTTTAAAAAAAAAAATAAAAAATAAAAAAAATAGAATAAAATACCATTTATAAGTTTCCGATCCTACTTTTTTTTACTACTTACTCCGAATTAGAGGTGTCAAAACCACATCCGACCCGACCTGAAAACTATCCAATTTAGATTTGGAGTCGCGTGAACATAATAATTTAACATAATTCAACTTTAAAAGTTGACCCGAGTACTAGACCCGGCCTCATTAGCATTAGACCCGATCTGATCATCCAAATTGATACCCCTACTCTGAATTACATTCCTCAACCCGTGCCAAGGGAGCCACATGCAATTATGCAAACTAGACCTTAGAAATTAAAATGTTAACCAATCAAGGAATCTTGTAATTGAATAGGTAGGTACCTAATAAATTACTAAATTTCCATGAGCAGCGCACTCTCGCACAAAATGACAATCAATTTATACGAGTATACTCACGTTAAAATAGTCTAGAAGGGCGGAGTAATAAGCCATAATAAATTTGTTGTACTATGCAAATATACCTTTCACGCTTGACAACTAGCTTATCAAATGTGATGGGCGTGATGGCCAAAGGCATGCATGATTTGGGAACTATATTATAGCGTAAGCAATATGACATCTAGTAGTTACTAATTGTAAAGCCCCTACCATAATTCGCCATTTATGACTTATGAGAGTGAGAGATAGAGGAAAGTATGGGTACAAAAGTGTACGTACTGGACTACTGTTATCTCAATTTAAACCTGAAATTTGTTACTCCGTAATAAGAATTAAATGTAGCCCACTTTTGCCAACAAGAAACAAATTCCAATTAATGGTATGAAACAGTGAAAATTCTACTTAATGTAGTCTTATGACTTTTGACTACCACAGTTTTTTAAAAATTGTTGGCTGAGATTATTTGTTTATTTATTTGTTTTTAATTATTTTTTTTTTAAAGTAAAAATCATTTATTAATTATTTTATATATTTTTTATTTCTAGAATTTTGAAAATATTAAAAATTAATTTCTAGAAGATAAAATATATTTAAAATAATTAAAAAATTATTTTAATTAAAAATAAATTTTAAAACAAATAATATCAGCCGTCCATTTTAAAAAATTGTGATAGTCGAAAGTCATAAGAGATTAGAATCATCGTATGAAACAATGGCGATCCATAACATGACAAATTGAGATACGATAAAAGAGAAAAATTTGGAAAGTGGAGCAATTATTTAAAAACCCAACAAGTAGACGGTATATATGAATTTCTCCCCCTGTTATTAAATACTTGCTCCATTTTTTTTTCGGTCGCTTTTAAATACTTTCTCCATTTCTTTATTTGGAAAACTTTTACAATATTAAATTAATTTCTCTTACCTATTGGACCCACTATGATCATATTTTATTATTTTCATATTATCTCTCTTCTGATTCTCTTCACTACTTTTGCTTTTTACAAATTTTTATTCTTCCACTATCCCACTACCTCCATATTTTATTACTTTCTTCATTTTTCCTAAAACTCCGCACATGGAGAAATAAAGAAGTATTTAAAAACAAAGGGACTATATAAAAACAAGTGGGCATGTATAAATTTATTTTCAATTAAAGAAAAAAAAAATGTCATTTGATGGGGTCACAGCCAGCTGAATAACATCCTAATTTAAAAAATACGAAGTAACTTGTAATGGATACAAACTCCTTAGTTTGTTTTGACATAAATCAACGCTTTTAAACGTAATTAAATGTGCCTGCCATCAAAAAATACAAATAAAGAAATGTACCAAATTTCATGATATTGTTACTATAAATAATTGTCCAAACCAATGCTATCTTTCTAAAATCAGTTACACCTTACATGGTATGTAACTCTGATTCAGCATTAAACTCCTAGAGAGAGAATTTTAGAGAGAGAAAAAAAATGGGTGTACAAGAGAAGAGTAAGAAGATTTCAGCAGCTTCAGCTAGGGCTCACACTCGCAAATCTACATCCAACTCTTCGCTACCATTCCCATTCTCTTTAGGTATGTTTTCTCAATTTTCCGACTAAATTATTTCAAATGCACTGTTGGCAAGATTCGATCTTAAATTTCACACATTTATAACTCGTAAAGTTTTAATAACAACTGACCTAGTTAACATCCATGGATCGTGCTTCTATTGAATAGATCACGGTCTCATTCCCCGCATAAATAATTTTTGTTTAGGTGCTAGTTGTGGAGGTTTTGTAAAATTATGGTATATGATTTAACTGATTTTAATTCTGAACTTTTCTAATCGTATTTTTAATATGGTTTTTCTGTACTTTAATTTGTTACGGGGATCTCTAGATCATGTTCATGTAATAATGCTATTTTAATTAGTAGGCTATACTGATTTATTTTAATAATTCTTCTTAAGTTTAATATTAATTTTAATCTATCAATGTACATAATAGAAAAGGAAAAAAAAAGTCTACTAATTAGTTGCAAATCATGCAGTGTTCTCTTTGATATGCATTCTTAGCCTACCAATTAGATGATAAGATGCGAATTTAAAAGAAAATTATATATACCTTCTTATAAAATACATGCAAATTTTTTATTTCATTATTTTATACTCTGAAATAAAGAAGATAACAAAAGCAACTAGCTTGATATTATAATTATATTTGTTTGATCTAGAATTATTCTTGATTATTGCCGACATATAACCAAGATTGACGAATGGATCCTCTGTTTTATCTTATTTGTTAAATATTCATATACAAAGTATGTATATTTCATCTTTCAAAAAATAAAAAAAAATTTTAAAAAAAAAATGTATATTTCAGATTCTTACATACACCCAAGTATATATTATATATTTATACCTTTATAGGTACTCAGCAAAGATTTATAACTTTGAGGTCACAAGTTCGAACCCATTAACTACAAAATGCTTGAAAGTAGGGAATTTCCTTACCTTCCTTCTCTACTCTTTCTAGGGTGTTGATTGTATAAAATTAATTGGTACGGAATACTTAAAAATTTGAATGTGATTGATATGATTATAGTATAACATGTAACATGTGAGCTTGTTAGACCTGGCCTACAATCCTCCGTATAATAATACTCTTACTATGTTAGTTTGTCTTTTTGGCGACACCCAACACGTTGAATGGTTTACATGCACAACATGGGAGCTACCTCCTCTGTTTAGATACAAGTACAATCTTTGTTTTTTTTAGTAACATACTGTGTGTAAGTGGTCCGATCTGATCTGATCTAATCTAAACCGATTCAACTTAAATTTTATGGTAATATGATTATTGGTAATTAATCTCTGTTAATTGAAAATAAACTCGAACTAGACTAGACCTGGAATATTATTTTATTATTGTAACAAATTGTAAGTAATAACAATATTGACCCATATTTTCAGGTTTGTCTAGCAAAATTCTTGTGGTTGTGATTGTGGTTTGCCTAACATGGGCTGATAGGGCTTTCCGGCCACCGCCACCCAAAGTTTGCGGTACGCCTGGCGGCGCTCCGGTAACAGCACCAAGGATCAAGCTAAGGGATGGAAGATATTTGGCCTACAAAGAGTATGGTGTGCCAAAAGATGAAGCAAAACACCATTTTGTCTTTATTCATGGCTTTGACTCCTGCAGGCTGCATGCTTTCATTGCCACCGAAGTTTCTCCAGTATGTTAAAATATTTTATATCAATATCATGTATAAATAATATTTTTACTTGGTACAACACAACAAATGGTTGACAAATTAATCTAATACCTCCGTTACAGGTTATGTGCAACGATTTGAAATAAAGCAAGAGGGAAAATGTCTAATCGTTGCACATAACCTGTAACGAAGGTAGTAATTAATTTTTAATGACATATTACTCTAATGTTTGATTATATTATTTTAGGATACTATTGAAAGCTTGGGGTTACATATTGTGGGATTTGATAAACCCGGGTACGGAGAAAGTACCCCGGACCCAAATCGAACACCGAAAAGTCTTGCATTAGACGTAGAAGAGCTTGCTGATCAGCTTGGTTTTGGTCCCAAATTTTATGTGGTAGGCTACTCCATGGGTGGAGAGGCTGTTTGGGGTCTGCTCAAGTACATTCCTCACAGGTATTAAATTTAACGTCGTACTTGTACTCTCTTTGTCATAAATTATTTTTCTCATTAGGTGTCTTATCGAGTTACGTCAATTACGTTAGATATTTTTGACAAAACGACCTCACACTAATTTTTTTGTTAAAAGAAGTCACTTTAATTAATGTACATTTTTAGAAATAGTTACTTTATTAGTGAGAAATGTCTCATTTGAACATTTTCTATTATATAAATGTTGTACACAACACGCGTGTTCTAAGATACGTTATTGGTGCAATGCTATAATAGGTTAGCGGGAGCATCACTAGTTACACCGGTGGTGAACTATTGGTGGTCAAGTTTACCGGCGAATTTGACGAAAGAAGCATATTACTTGCAACTTCCACAAGATCAATGGTCATTAAGAGTGTCACACTATTTACCATGGCTAACTTACTGGTGGCAGACTCAAAAGTGGTTCGCACCTTCAAGTGTTATTGCACATAGTAGTGAGGTTTTGTCTCGTCAAGATAGAGAAGTAATGTTCAAATTCGTCAAACCCGAAAATATGGTAATTGTTTTTCAATATCTTCAACTTTACTTTGTTTTTATTATATTTCTTAATCATATATTACTAGTATATTTAGTATTTTACGTTACCACAAAAATGTTCTTGTCATGACATATCCAAAAGATTTATAAGATTAGTAAATAAATTGTTCAAATTAACTTTGTTTTGGGTCGCATTCGTCGATTTGTTTGAGTCATTCTTTCTAGAATTTTTGTTTGGGTCAAGTCAGTACGTTGTCATAATACAAGTCAATATCATTTTTATAGCACTAGTAGGGAGTAGTAGCTAGTCTATCATAATTATGTTTGCAATGCATAATCCTATCCGAATTGTTATTTGCAATTTTGAAATTTTTTGTATTTCATAAATAATAATATAAAGTTAGTTGCAAATAACATTAATAGAGTTATTTTAGCTATATATAGAGTTATATCTAGGATAATTTCTCCTCACTCTTTACATTTATATATTCATTTTTTTTCTTTTCAAAATATAACATTTTCTTTAATTCACTAGAGAGTATCTTATATGAGTGGATTTTACTTCCCATCACCCTTTCTTTCTTAAACTTGTACATTTTCCATAAGAAAAACTTAAGACAAAACACATACATTTTTGTTTAATCCTAATTTCCATTATTAACGCCTTAACAACACGTGTGTTGCACAACACGTCGTAAAGCTAAATACTTCCTTCGCTTTTCTTTCCATTAAAACACTTCCATATTTTTTTAAAAAGTATTTACACAATCTAACTTTTCTATTTTGGTGGTTTAAGTGTAATGGAAACATAGTCTTATGAAAACATTTCTAATCTATTTCAATATATATTTTCAAAATATTGATATTTATATGTCTAAAATGTACTCCGTATGATCTAAGAAATTATAATGAATTACCTAAGAACGAAGATTTTCTTATTTCTCAAGTCTTCTAGTTATGTGGCAGTATTGAGATTTGATGAGATTGATATTTGAAAAAAACAAGTCAACTAATCTAAAAGTTTTCAAAAGGCTATGTGTCAATGTGTGATTTATAAAAGCGTCAATATGATTGCATAAACTCTTATAATTTAATATTATATATACTCCGTAGATTCCAGAAAGCTAAAAAGATAGTACGAAGTAATTAACTATTTAAAAGGTTTGTCAACTTTACTTAAAGTTAACCTAACCATTATGCATACTTTTCCCCTTTCTTAAGGAGCCAAGGAGGTAAATAATTCACTATTTTACATGATTCACGAATTAGAATAATTATTTTTTACATTTAATAGCTATATGAAGTCTAGAAACCTTCATACGTTAATGATAGAATTTATACTCTTTCATACAACATACCTAAAATCGGATCAATTGTTCGTTCATGTTAAATTGGTCACGTCGCTTACAATCAAACTACTTCTATTAGTTGATTTTTGAGTCAGTTTGATTCGGGTTATATTCAGTACAAGTTTTCTAGTTACATGTACAATTTAAGTTATGATAAGGCAATAGATTTAACTAACTAGGTATGTGTTAATTTTGCGATGGATCATGGTTCATTTTTCTCTAAGATTTCAAGTGGCTTAGCTTACAAATTACGAAGATTAGATAATTTACTGGATTAAGAATAATTCTGTTGTAATTATATATGCCAATATTACCTGTCCACCGTCATGTCACATATGTAAGATATTGAAAGGAAAAATAAAAAGTTGTCATTTTAAAGAGAAGCAAGATGTTTTGACAAATGCTTTACATAAAGTTTCTTCAAAAGTTATAATGAAATCTGATGACTTATTTTTAGCATACTAGAAAGTAAAATTAAAGTTAAAAAGTAATGTTGATGTTTTATGACTTGAATATTTGTAACCACTAGTTAGGTTTTCCAATTTTAGATTCTTGACTTGATACGTACCATACGTAAAGGTTTTGAAAATAACATAACTTGATTTGTTATTTGAAATTAAAATTGGCTCAATTGAAATTAAACCGGCATTAATTATTATAGTGTGTAAAATTTGCTACTCCGCATGTACTACAAGCATTACGGAGTAGCTATATACTCTCTGTAGATACATTTATGGCTTTGAAACATTTGAAAGTTATAATGCAATAAATAGGTGATTCATTATTCATGGATCCCTAATTTTTCTTGCATTTCTTGGCTATTAGATTCCAGTAAGGCAGCAAGGAGTACACGAATCGATCCATCGAGACATGATTGTTGGATTTGGAAAATGGGAATTTGATCCCCTTCAGTTGGAGAATCCATTCCCTAACAACGAGGGAACGGTTCACCTTTGGCAAGGCGACGAGGATATGCTTGTGCCCGTGATCATGCAACGATACATAGCTCAAAAATTGCCTTGGATTCACTACCATGAGGTACCAGGGTCTGGGCATATGTTCCCTTATGTTGAGGGAATGAGTGATGCTATTGTCAAAGCACAATTATCTGTTGAGAACTAGCTTAGCAAACATCATACATTGATATACAAACTTTATTTATGATTAAATTAGACCAACATTTAAATTATACTTTGTGATGAATTAATGTCTCCTATGATGGGTTTTGTAGTGTCTCTTTGTATTAAAGTTTGAAGAGTACTATTTATAAAGATCTAATGTAAGACAATGTTGTGCACCTATGATCTATCTAAGCCTTTTATTATAACTTTGGAATATTTCTTGTTTTTGCTGAAAAACCAAATAAATGAATAATGCAACTTAAACATGCTACTTAATTAGGGTACGTATAGTCTTAATTGTATGAATGTACAGTTTATATGTATGAAACTAAATCTTTGTATATGAGTCCGATAAAGCATAAAAATATAAGCAAAACTGTACATTCTTGTATGAATGTACGGTTTATATGTATGAAGCTTATATGTATGAAACTAAAAATTTGACAAATAAAAAAATGTTGATAATACTATGTTATACATAAAATAAAATAACATACGGAGTAATATAAGTATAGATTTGGAATAAAATATTAATGTGTGGTTGGTGCACCCGGAAAAGAACGTTAGGTATATTTAAAAGAACATGGGCGTAAAAAATAACAATAGAGACATTTATAAAGAATGCGAGCATAATATATGTTCTTTGAGTTTGATTACTATATTTTTGAGTTTAAGCTATATGTTTTTTACATTATTGTGGGGAATAAATTTCAAGCTTTAAATCCCACTAGCTTGAACCCCACTGTGATCATACACTAAAGTACGGTGGCGTCTAAAGGGAAAGAAGATAGAGCAAAAGAGTCGCCAACAAGTTTTTTAGGAACTTGTAAACCGTTCACGAGGTGAAGGTTACACCCCTTAACGATCCAAGAGATCGTCAACTCCATAAGGTCTAGAACCAAATAATGGTTCGGGGATGAAGGTACAAATCCAACCTAAAAGAGATTAACCTGCCCTAATAATAAGCCTCTACTTTATTCTGATCGTATTCATGTGCGCTTTTTAATTAACATGCAATCAATAGGATTAACCCTAAACTTGTTTATCTATGTTGGTTGAATATTAATGCACAAATAAATCTATTATTGGCGATCACTTGAAATTATAATCAAATTAACCCTAACAAGATTATTAATTATCTTATTAAGCGTGATTATAAGTACCGATTCCCTTTAAACATGTAATAAAGGCGTGATCAAGCAATAACAATAAATATCAAGCAACATAATAATAATATCATGAATAATAAAATTATAATCATAACAATAATAATCATAAATAAAATAATCATCATCAAAATAATAATAATATTCATAATCATCATAAATTATAACAATTATAATCATAATCATGTTCATGTTAATATTAAAGCATAATAATAGCAAGATCCTAGGCATGATACTAACAAGATTAATAACAAACCCTAGCATGTTACTAAGCATTAAAAATCAAATCTTTAGCCCTAACATGATACTAACAATCGTAAATATTAGGAAGAAAATAGGAAGCATCGTAACAATCATATTTAATATTAAAATTACCCTAGACATGATACTAGGAATATCATAATAACAATATAAACATGATTTCTATATCATAACATCAATTAAAACCATTAAAGCACTTACTTTGATGCTTCGTACCTCTTTCTAATAACAAAATACACACGTTAGTAACTTCAAGGAAAATAATAAACAAACAATTAAATTAAATAATCGAAATAGAGATTTGGGACCAAACCCTCAGAAATTAAACCTTTCACGTCTAGGGCGAAGGCAACTTCGAATATGGCTAGGTGTTTCTAGATCTTGCGAATGCGGAATTTTGTATGTGAAAAGCAAAGTAAGAAGAAAGAAAGAAAAAGAGAAAATTGAAAGATTAAAGAATGCTAATTAAAACTGATTGTAGATGAATGTAGATGATTGAAAATGGAATTTTTAATACGATATTTATAGAGAAATCAGCCAAAAAGATAAAATAAACAAAACAAAGTCTGACGCACAAAAAACAGAGCTGGCGCAAACCCTGGCTAACTGGCGCCAGGCACCAACACTAGCGCCAGGCGCCAAGCCTATTTCCAACGCGTTTTCGAAAATCAGATAAGTTTGCCGTACAGGAGGATAAAATCATATAATTTCCTCGAAAATGCTATTTGATTTTGATTAAAACTCTGAAAAGTCAACAAAAGTCAATTTATCAATGCTAATTGAATTAGGAATGAAAAGAACCTTCTAGAAGAATCTAGAAGACTAAAACCATTCCTAATTGCATTAGGAATGATAAATCATATTAGGCCCTCCCCTAGATCATTGGGTCGTACATAAGACTCAAACCGAGCCCAGTTTAGTAAATTGGCCATAACTTCCTCAATATTCATCGGAATTGGGCTTATAATATATCGTTGGAAAGATCTTGTTAAGCCCCATCCAACTACACTACTATTGGACCCATATCATGGACAAACCAAACTGGATTGGCTATTTTCTTAAAATAAGTTTTCAAAAAACAGAGAGGAGAGAAAAGAAACTAAAACTTTCCGCAACACTAGACTTTCCACACTTTCACTTCATTCGATTATGATTCGACGCGAAAGGTACTCATCACTGGGTTTGGTTTTGGGGAGACACATATGAGTGTCTACAGAAGCCCCCACTTTGACTGAGTTTGGAGAAACGCAATTTTCGAAAACAAAAGTCAAAGTATCGATAGGGACGGAGAATGATTCAGAACTTTCTGCGATCCTAAATCAATCTTGTAACGCCGATACCTGCAAAACTAGCATTAGTTAAACAAATAAAAGAGTTAAGAAACGCGTATCTTGCACCGTCGAGCACACGTCTCTGAAAGTAACCGATTTGCTGTCGCTTTACTGTTGTTTTGATGACCTCCTGCAAGCTAGAGAATGTCATCCCACTTGAAAACCGCTACGCCCGTAACTGCTTCCAAATTAGAAGATTGCTTCGCCCGAAACGATCTCATCCGCATTGATAATATTCCACGTCCAAGGGAATATCATCAAAGATTGCTTCTGTTGAAACAAATCTCCATCCGCATTGATAATATTCCACATCCAAGGGAATACTATCGAAGATTATTTCTCTCGAAACAATCTCCATCCGTATTGATAATATTCCACGTCCAAGGGAATACTATCGAAGATTATTTCTCTCGAAACAATCCTCATCCACATTGATAATATTCCACATCCAAGGGAATACTATCGAAGATTGCTTCTCTTGAAACAATCCTCAGTTGTTTGTGACAACTCTCCACAATCTAGGGAACGCCACCTTGCTGTTTGTTTTGACGATCTTCCGCAATCTAGGGAACGCCGTCGATCAATGTTGCTACATCTTGAGCCTTTTCTTGAATCATAGGGACAACCTTTCCAATCATAGCAAAAGTCGTCGAAGACCGCCCATCTCGTGCTATCTTCTCAAATCTTGGTGACAACCTCCACAATCTTAGCGAACGCCGTCGAAGACCGCCCATCTCGTGCTATCTTCTCAAATCTTGGGTGACAACCTCCACAATCTTAGCGAATGCTGTCGAAGACCGCCCATCTCGTGCTATCTTCTCAAATCTTGGGTGACAACCTCCACAATCTTAGCGAATGCCGTCGAAGACCGCCCATCTCGTGCTATCTTCTCAAATCTTGGGTGACAACCTTTACAATCTTAGCGAATGCCGTCGAAGACAGCCCATCTCGTGCTATCTTCTCAAATCTTTAGTGACAACTTCCACAATCTTAGCGAACGCTGTCGAAAATAACTTTACTTGAAGTCATCCTCAGTTAATGCGATAATATTCCGAAGAAAATTACCGAAGACCAACACTTGTCGATCTTTAAAGCTCGCTCGAATTTTGCTTCCGCTATGCCTGTACGTCGGCGCTTTCGTTGCTTTGAACCTATACGTCGGTGCCTTTTCTGCTTTTGAGCCAATGCTTAGGCGCTTTAAGCTAAGTGAGACGATCTTTCATCAGGTCGATCACTTATTTGCTTTTGGAGAGGCTTCGAGCTCTGTCGCTGCTGAAATATCTCTGGCGCCAAGAATTGACTCTGTCGCCGAACGCTGTGATAGGGTCTTCCCTGTTCTGCTGCACCTGTATTTATTTTGACTATAGAACTTTGCCAATCTCTTTAATTATCTTAGGGTTGACCTAAGGTTTAGCATTGCTTGACTCATCGACTTGACACGACTCAAGGTATAAACTTGACTCTCTGTGATTGACTGACTCGAGGTTGACTCGACTCAAAGTGAAGTGACACGTGTGACTCGTGACCCGTGTGTGCATAGTGTTGACTCAATGTGACTCAAAAATGCAAAAAGCAAAAATTTTCCGTCATTTTTGTGGAGGGTACCGACTTTCTCCCGAAAAAGAAAGACGCGAAAAAGAATCGAAGTTTGAAGATGCATGTTGAATGAGATTAGTCAAATGTTGTTTGATACTATCTCTCAAGGTGCAAGGATTAATTCATCCTAGGCTTTCTCAATGGTTGACTCCATGATGAAAGTATTTGGGTAACTTAGGCACGGAGGCTAAGTACTTCATACTTCAATGTACAATGACAATTATGATTAATAAGCGATTTTGATATGACAAGGCATGCTTCAACGTTATGTTAAGATTTCATGACAAAGGGTTCCTAAGGGAAGTATATTTGGTCATGTATTTGTGCAGTGTGTGAAAGTGACACTAAAGTTAGGCCGCAAGAGCTAAGTGTGTGGGAAAATATTATTTTTAGAAGAGTCAAATGATGGTGACTCTTAGGCTAGGTAAGCTAATGATATAGGGATCAAGCCCCCAAGTCTAGCTATAAGTAAATAGGGATGAGCATAGGAGATCCCCTGATATGATCAATTGTGAATGTAAATATGAATGCATGTTTATCACAGCCGCACCTCGATGTGAGGTTACCTACGTATCCGTTAGGAATCAGGCCGAACGTAGCTCTAGCCGAACCTCGCACAAGTGTGTGTATACCTCAAAAAGGTCTTTTTAAGGGTTGTAACGTGGTTAGGCTAAAGGTTATAGAAGAAGGGGATAAAGGCTCAAGACCCTAGATAAGCCCCCAAGGTGTGCACCTCGCTTTTGATCTTTATATTTTTATGCTTGAGTTTCTACTCTTTTTTAGATCTCTTTTATCTTTTACTTTAGCATCTATTTTATTTTTATAAGTGTGGGCAATCCCGATCATGCGGTCTATCACTCACTTGGCATTCATGTTTCTCAGGCACGGTACCGAGCACTCGATAAGAGACGCAATCTGAGACGTGTTCTTATCGAAGATATTTTCATATCAAAGACATTGGAACACTTTCCCTTTTGTACACTTGTTTTCATTTTTTTATTTTTGCTTATTATTTTATTTTTGCTATTTTAATATTTTGAAGTCACTCAAGCCTTTTAGAATTGCATAAGTTACACACCATCCCGTCCCAAGGTTAGGTAGATGTGGGTTGAAAAAAGAAAGGTCTATCGTTAGACGAGGCTCAAAGTGGTTTATGAATAAAGGATTGTATAATTGAAGGGCGAAAGGAGATATGATGTGGCTACAAGGGTTGCCTTAAATCATTGGTATACCTTGTGTTTAATTCGACATTGTTTTTTTATTTTTTTATTTTTTATTTTTTTAATGCAATATAATGAAATGATCATATGTAAGGAAATAAATTTTCATTTTATTAAAAAGGGAAAAAGAAAGAATCTACAAAATTAATCTAAGGGAAAAGAAGGGTGCCTATGCTAGACTTATTGGGGAAAGGAAAAAATGAAAAAGAAATAGAAAAAAGAGGTCACGAAATCTTGTCGTTGAAGCTCGCCTCTGCCTTGTGTTGTTTCCTTTATCATCACTCGCTCTTCTTGTAAACTGGAGGTATGGGAAGCTTGTTATTATCAATCAAATGTTGGATAGCCTCCTTTAGCTTCCAACAGCTCTCAGTAGTATGATCCCTACCTTGATGGTATTTGCAGTGTTCGTCTGGATTCCAACTAGGCAATCTCTTTTCAGGTGCGGGATCTTGAATAGGTCCAATGGGAGTAATGAGTTCTTTGGCATGGAGTCGATCGAAGGCAGTATCGTAGCTCATCCCAATGGGGGTGAAGTCTTTCCTTAGTTGCTTCTTAGATCTTTGGTTATCTATGGCTAAAACTTCACTGAGATCAAAGGTACTAACATTGTTACTAGAGTGGGCGTTTTCAGAAGAAGAAGGATTGTCGTTCTTCTTTCCTTTCCAGCCACCGTGGTTACTATTGTTAGTAGCTTTTTGCTTTGCGAGGTCATCTTCGATTTCAATTCCGATGTCATAAACGGCCTTGAAAGTATTCAAATTGTGTTGATATTTTAAATGCTTCGAATACTTCTCTTGGAGATTCTTGATAAACATCCTCACAGATTCCTTTTCGGTGGGGACTTCAATCATCTTGGCGGAAGTTTCCCTCCATTTATTAAAGAAAGAAGTAAAGCCTTCATTCTCCTTTTGTCTTAGCATCTCAAGTTGTCTATGGTCGGTTTCAACTTGGATATTGCACTTGTACCTATCAACGAAAGCGTTTACTATCGATTCCCAGGTAGAGGTTTTCTCCTTGTCAAGGGAGAAGTACCATTGTTGGCAAACGGTTTCAAGAGATAGTGAGAACAGAGAGGGGAAAACCTTCTT
This sequence comes from Chenopodium album, assembly GCF_948465745.1. Lineage (NCBI taxonomy): Eukaryota > Viridiplantae > Streptophyta > Magnoliopsida > Caryophyllales > Amaranthaceae > Chenopodium > Chenopodium album. The sequence goes on along the minus strand of NC_137836.1, from coordinate 5,923,569 downwards.
ATCGATACCCTTAATGTTCATTATAGTTTCGAAAGCTCTTAGATGAAAATAAGGATTATCTGTTGCCTTGAATTTAGCGATGTCATTGGCGTTGAACTTATGTGGAAGAAGTTCCTTGTCCAGCGAGACCCCTTGTGAACTCATGCCCTGAAATTTATAGTCGCTAGATAGCTTGCTTAGACTCTCTTGCATGAGACTCATTTGTTGTTGCTTCACGGGATCATCGATCTTGAGTGTGAGTAGCTTCAGTGTCTAGTCACGTTAGTCAATTGACTCCTAAGTTCATTAACTTGCTCTTGAGTTGCCATTATCTTCTTAGACTTCCTCCTTTGACGAATCGGTTTATCAAAAAGCGAGACCTGAACAAAGGTGTTGTCCTTAATTAATCGCCCTTCTCTCCTTGACCAAGTACTGTGGAAAAGGAATTTGGGGATATTCATTGTTAATTATTTGACTCAAACTTTATTCAACATGCAATGGAAGGAGGAAGTGAAGAAATATTGGAATGGAATGTGAAGGAAAATGATGTAGATGGAGGGATATGGAGAATTAGGAATAGAATGTACCCCCAACTCAAATGACGGAAAAGACCGACTCATGCATGAACCTAAGACATGGTCATGGTGACATATACTCAAAGTGTGTGCTAAGACTAGTGAGTGTAGATGGTGCGTTAAGACTCGTGTCATGACCATGTGGCTAGACTATGTGACTAGACTCGATTAAAGACTAAGTTAAGACCTCACGTATATGCATTAAACTGGATAGGCTGTGGTATTTTAGTCATAACTTTTTTATCTGTGACTCTGATTGGGATGAAACCAACGCCAAATTAAAGATAAAACTCAGGGCTACAGATCCATAGGTTGTACGACTCTTAGTTCTTCCTATAACTCCGGCTATGACCAAAACAAGTTGACGTTTGTGCAGTATACGGGAATAAAAATCCGGGTCGACTTAAAGGAACTATGACTCGATTTTATGTTTATTTATTAGCTCAAATTAATTAATTAATTAATTAAACAAAGTCCTTTAGTCATTAATCAGTTTATTTAGTCTTAACACAAGTCAAACAAACGGTTAGGAAAAACATAGAATGTATGCACAACAAAATAATGCACAATTAGTCAAGTAGACACAATATGATGCAATGAGTTTGCAACCTAACTATGGCTCTAGTTCTCTAAAGTTCGGGATATGGTTTAGCCAATAGAGGGTCCATGGTTAATTGTCCGGATGCACCGCGCGGAAGCCTAACCGGGAAGGGTTGGCGCGAGTGGATGGGACACCGCGAGTTTTAGAAAAAACTCGCTTCCATGGTTTGGTGAATTCAACATCTCGGATGTACCCTTTGTTGCACGGAGCGTTCAGTCGGGTAGATGGAGCATGAATTCCCATAGGGTTATGTCCATATGTAGAACACATATGGGTTTCAGAAAAGTGAGAAAAAATTCAATCAGGAAGTAGGATCGAGCAAACAATACGAAAAACTGGTCGAAATTAGAACGCATATTTCTGGCTCGGTATTGGGGGAAATTGGCACCAACAATCAGAGACTGGCGCCAGCTTTTAACTGTAGCGCCTGGTGCCAATGCTGGCGTCTGGCGCTACGGCTAAAATGCTGGCGCCAATGCTCTGGTCACTGACGCTATTTCCCACATGCCTCAGCAGCTTTCTGTGCTCGATAAAATTTTCCAGTTTCGCGCGGTGTTATTTCAGTCCTACTTGTGAAAGACGTTTCACAAATTTCCTACGTGTAAAATCCTATGTTTTTAACTCATTACGGATGGTCTTTCCAATGAGATCTTTTTTATGCATATGACAATAATGTTAATCAAAATTACGCACATGAAATACTTAGAACTTTTCGAGTCTCATCCACTCATTCTAAATCATTGCCGAAACAAATTCAGGTATTAAAATAGAAATCCTCCCTAGCGGAGTCGCCAAAAACCGTGGGGAATAAATTTCAAGCTTTAAATCCCACTAGCTTGAACCCCACTGTGATCATACACTAAAATACGGTGGCGTCCAAAGGAAAAGAAGATAGAGCAAAAGAGTCGCCAACAAGTTTTTTAGGAACTTGTAAACCGTTCACGAGGTGAAGGTTACACCCCCTTACGATCCAAGAGATCGTCAACTCCATAAGGTCTAGAACCAAATAAGGGTTCGGGGATGAAGGTACAAATCCAACCTAAAAGAGATTGAACCTGCCCTTATAAAAGGCCTCTACTTTATTCTGATCGTATTCATGTGCGCTTTTTAATTAACATGCAATCAATAGGATTAACCCTAAACCTGTTTATCTATGTTGGTTGAATATTAATGCACAAATAAATCTATTATTGGAGATCACTTGAAATTATAATCAAATTAACCCTAACAAGATTATTAATTATCTTATTAAGCGTGATTACAAGTACCAATTCCCTTTAAACATGTAATAAAGGTGTGATCAAGCAATAACAATAAATATCAAGCAACATAATAATAATAATATCATGAATAATAAAATTATAATCATAACAATAATAATCATAAATAAAATAATCATCATCAAAATAATAATAATATTCATAATCATCATAAATTATAACAATTATAATCATAATCATGTTCATGTTAATATTAAAGCATAATAATAGCAAGATCCTAGGCATGATACTAACAAGATTAATCACAAACCCTAGCATGTTACTAAGCATTAAAAATCAAATCTTTAGCCCTAACATGATACTAACAATCGTAAATATTAGGAAGAAAATAGGAAGCATCGTAACAATCATATTTAATATTAAAATTACCCTAGACATGATACTAGGAATATCATAATAACAATATAAACATGATTTCTACATCTTACTTTGATGCTTCGTACCTCTTTCTAATAACAAAATACACACGTTAGTAACTTCAAGGAAAATAATAAACAAACAATTAAATTAAATAATCGAAATAGAGATTTGGGACCAAACCCTCAGAAATTAAACCTTTCACGTCTAGGGCGAAGGCAACTTCGAATATGGCTAGGTGTTTCTAGATCTTGCGAATGCAGAATTTTGTATGTGAAAAGCAAAGTAAGAAGAAAGAAAGAAAAAGAGAAAATTGAAAGATTAAAGAATGCTAATTAAAACTGATTGTAGATGAATGTAGATGATTGAAAATGGAGTTTTTAATACGATATTTATAGAGAAATCAGCCAAAAAGATAAAATAAACAAAACAGAGTCTGACGCACAAAAAACAGAGCTGGCGCAAACCCTGGCTAACTGGCGCCAGTCACCAACACTAGCGACAGGCGCCAATGGCTAGCGCCAGGCCTGGTTCCAGGCCCTTAAGCCTGGGGTCAGGCGCCAAGCCTATTTCCAACGCGTTTTCGAAAATCAGATAAGTTTGCCGTACTGGAGTATAAAATCATATAATTTCCTCGAAAATGCTATTTGATTTTGATTAAAACTCTGAAAAGTCAACAAAAGTCAATTTATCAATGCTAATTGAATTAGGAATGAAAAGAACCTTCTAGAAGAATCTAGAAGACTAAAACCATTCCTAATTGCATTAGGAATGATAAATCATATTAAGCCCTCCCCTAGATCATTGGGCCGTACATAAGACTCAAACCGGGCCCAGTTTAGTAAATTGGCCATAACTTCCTCAATATTCATCGGAATTGGGCTTATAATATATCGTTGGAAAGCTCTTGTTAAGCCCCATCCAACTACACTACTATTGGACCCATATCATGGGCCAACCAAACTGGATTGGCTATGTTCTTAAAATAAGTTTTCAAAAACAGAGAGGAGAGAAAAGAAATTAAAACTTTCCGCAACACTAGACTTTCCACACTTTCACTTCATTCGATTATGATTCGACGCGAAAGGTACTCATCAATGGGTTTGGTTTTGGGGAGACACATATGGGTGTCTACAATTATACAATATGTTTAATAATGTATGTACATAAAAAAAGAATGTTAAATTCAATCACTTGAGTAACCATGAAAAAAAAATGTTTTTTTATTTGGGCGGGTTTGGGATGCGTTTTTATGCATTTTTAGTTTTACTTTTTATTTTTTTTCCCGAACTAAAAATCCCACATGGCCCAAACATTTTGGGCTAATTTGGGCACCAAAATTCTAGCCCGACCTGAGAAATGGGCTGCTTTTTATGACCTCGAATCAGCCCGAACCCACCCCACCCAATGATCACCTCTATCTTTGTCAAACACAAACATGTTCTTTTGTCAAACACAAGGTTCTTTTTCAAACTCATTCAACCACCTGAGTAACCATGACAAATAACATGTTCTCTTATGTATTATCATGTTCTTTTAGTAAAAACTTTATTTTCTTTGTAATGCCATATTTTTTGTCAATTACAAACATGTTATTTGGATGGTATACTACAAGAGGGGGGGTGAATTGTAGTAAGTTCCTAATGCCTAATTTTCACGAAATATAAAACAGTTAAAGTTAGGAACTTAAAGAGTGCAAAACGGATTTTACGAGGAAACCTTCCAGGGCCCAATTGAAAGTAAAACCTTGATCCTCCAAGAGATTTTCAACACAAACATTTCACTATAATAGGGCAACTCCTAGTTACAACCTATTACACACAGATCTTTCTCGCAAGTTTCTCAGTGGACTACTTGCTACCTAATAGGACCCTATCCTACCCAGCCTAAGTCCCACTTAGGTTCACTCAGTACTCTCGGAGTGCCTACACTCGGCTTCACAATAGAAGCTCACTCATTGTGCACTCACAGTTACCACACGAATTTTAGAGACTTTCAAACTCCTCACGGATTATAAATATTTCAAACTCATACATGAATTTTAGAGATTTCAAACTGATCACACCTAATACCCAAAATACTCAACCCTTTTTCCCATTACAATATCTCATTGAATAACTCTAAATACATATATACATGAAAAAAGAGATTAAACTAATATGTTGGACACTTGAGATCTGTCTAGAACTCACAGTATGTACTGAAAACCAAAGCCGGATAGGAACTTTGACTAGGAGGACTGACTTAGCTTCGTGGTGAAGGATAAAACCATTAAGCACGACCACTACACTACGTCAACCTCAACTTTGAATGAATACATATGAGCATATATATAGTACACTCGAATGATTCGTTTCATCTTGAAAAAGATAGGTTTTATCAAAAGATAAGTTTAAAAGATAATTTCTAAAAAGAAGTTTTCCGAAAATTTATCTTAATGTTAAGAATAAAGTCTGTCAATAATTATAAAGATATAATTAACATAATATTAGATTTTATTATCTTTTTGTTTAATAATACTTTCTAAACAAATTTATCTTTTTCCAAAAGAGATTTATTAGAAAATAAATTTCTTTATTCAGTAAAACCTAATCCCTAAAAAATATGCACGTATTAGGTAAATATATATCCTTGAAACCGACTTTTAAAGACGTGCATGTTGGTCTGGGTATGGCCCAAATTTTATAAGTCCATTATTTTGGTGGAGTATTGTGCATATTCTAGAGGCTTTCGTAATCTCTAGAATAATATCTTACTTGAATGTTCTAGAGAATTATTGACATTGGAAGTTATTAGCTAGAATATAATGTATGGTTTGTAAATTTTCTAGTACATTATGGATACAAGAATGACGGAGGAATTTCTAGAATATTCCGACCATTTCTTCCAAGCTCCATCTACACCTATAAATATAGGTCATGGGCATTCAATCATTGAATACAACACAACACTAGAAGCCATCCCATACACAAGCCTTCCTACGTACTACACCTCCTTGTACTATTTACTTTCTTTACAAAATCCACTATTTCTACTTTGTAATACTCCTTAGAGAATAATATAGAGAGAGTCCTATTGCAATATAAACCCTTTCAAGGGATACTTGTACTGTAATCCCCCCATATTTTCAACTTAATTATAATGTATTTATTTATTATTCATACAAATATTTTTATTTTTTATTTTATAAGTATGAATTATTTTGATGTAAAGTAATAAGATTTTCATTATTATTAAACTAAAACTATTATGTTTTTGGGTTGAAATCAAAATCCCCTTTAGTTTAGTGGCCTAACACACTAACTTAATCAAGCCCAAACAACAATCCTAATTCTACTTGGATTAAGAAAATTAAGCCCATACTTTTACAAAAACATAAACCCTTAAACTCGCCTTATTTCCCCTCACTTCTCTCCTCTTCTTTCACGTGAAAAACAAAAAAAAAAAACCCTCATACTCCCTTCTCCTCCCTCAATTCTCACGACAAAAAATAAGAAGGAACCTTGAAGCTGCTGCCCAGCGAAACCCGCAGCACCACCGCCGCCTGCAGCCACCGCCTGCAGCCACCGCCGACCGCCAGCCGACGCCCCCCTTGCTGCTGCCATTCGCCCCTCTTCTCCCTCTCTTCCTTTATTTCTTTTTATTGCTTTATTATCTTAATTAAATTGTTTAAAGTTTCAACCCTTAATTAAAATTTTGTTCTAAATTATATTATTATGGTTTGATAGTATTTTTAGATTATAAAAGATTATTAATTTATGAGCTTTAGTATGTTTAATTTATGATACAAAATTTCAGATTTTATGTTATGTATAATTTAGGGTTTAAATATTAATTTTTCCTGATTTAGGGTTTAAAAACTTGTTAAGCAAGTTAGTTATCAATACTATGATTTCATAATGACAAAACCCACAATTTTATACTTAAAATTAATTTTCAGATTATATATTTGGTGAAGTTGGAGTTTTATGTTGTTTATTTGAAGGGTTTTAAGGTTTAATGTGTAATATACTATTCTAATTATTGAATTATGAATGTAGATCTTCAAAAGTTTGAAATTTATAATTTAAATTAATTTTCAGATTTCATTTAATCTGATTTTTATTAGTTTTGAGCCAAAAATAAAGTTTTAGAATGCTTCTATATGTTTTAAACAACTATTTATGCAATATGATAAGTATAGATTATTTGAATTGCTAAAACTATTAATAAAACAAATTTTCAGCATATGTTATTAAGTTAAACTTGCTGTAATTTTATATTATACGCTATATTTTCATGATTTTAACATATAAACTTATAGTTGGGATGTTATATTATTATTATTAACTAAGGGGAACAATTTAAAAGCTTTATTTTGATGATTTAAGAGGTTTTAAAGTAGTTTAGTATTGCTGTAAAATTATTTGCTTGGGTATTGATTTATTTCTCATTGTTTGGTTTAGGAGAGGACTTTGTAGAAGACGACTTCTAGTTTTAAAGTGGCCAACCGAATTATTTACACAAGGTACGCACAAGTTACGAAACCTTGCTTTTAGGTGCATGTTTAAGGGCGGATCGAGAACTTAGTATCATGTATAGGGATGATTGAGTTAAATTGTTTGGTTATACATTGTGAATTTCATATGATGTGCACTATTTTATATTGCAAGTATTATTTGTGCTCTAGTTATGCAAGGTGCGCTTAGAGACAAAGGTATGTGATTGGTGTAATGATTATTTTATTACTCATTCATGATTATGCAAACAGGATGAGTAAAGGAAGAATTTATCTTATATGACGAGGTTAAGTTTGTGGGGTGCCTTATGCACTCAAGGTGTTTAAAACCGAGGTAGCTAAAGGATTAAATAATAAATGTTGTTTGTCACTAATAAATCAAGAATTGAAATTGGAACTTGCCTTGCTTGATTGAATTGTTATCGGAATGCTTGTATTGTTATGCATATGCACTAGTAGAAAATATCAAAAAGGCACCCCCAAATTGGCACCGGTTCATTCCAAACCGGTGCCAAAAATGGCCTATAAAATTGGTGGGAAGCTGAACCAGAGTAAAAGGCACCGGTTCACTTCAAACCGGTGCCAAAATCATAAAGGCCACCGGTTTGAACCGGTGCCTTTGTGAATCGGGCCTTTAATTATTTTTTTAAAAAAACCGGCCTTTACTTATAACTAACCCTAAATCACTCCGCCTCTTCTTTCTCCTCTGCTCTCCCTTCTCTCTCCTCTAGCTCTCCTTCATTCCCAATCTCTTCTCTTTCTCTTCGAGCATCTCCGCAACAACAACAACAACAACACCACCACCGCAAAGACAACAACAACACCACCGCAACAACAACACCGCAAAGCCGCCGCCACCATCTCTTCTCTTTATTTTTTTATGGATTTCATCAAAAAAAATTTAGTTTAATTTGTTTTCGATTTCTAGGTTATTTTGTTTCCGAATTCAATTTTGATTTTTTTTTTCTGATTTTTATTTCTTGTTTATTCGATTTTAATACATTTTGTTTTCGATTTTGATTTTTTGTTTTTCGATTTCTTGGTTATTTTTTTTTCCAATTTCAATTTTGATTTTTCTTTTCGATTTTTGTTTATTCGATTTTAATATATTTTGTTTTCGTTTTTGATTTTTTATTTTTCGATTTCTGGATTATATTTTTTCTTATGTTTGATTTTGAATTTTTTTTTATTTTTGTTTTTGTTTATTCGATTTTAATATATTTTGTTTTCGATTTTGATTTTTTGTTTTTCGATTTCTGGGTTTTTTTAATTTTTATTTTTTATCTGGGTTTTTTCGATTTCAATTTTTTTTCCGATTTCAATTTATTTCCATTCCTGGGTTTTATCGATTTAATTTTTGTTCGGTTTAATTTTTTTGCGATTTCAAATTTTTTTCTGGGTTTGAATCTTAGTTGGTTTTTTTTTCGAAGCTTAATTATATTAATTGTTTATTTTGTTTAATTGTTGCAGGTATCTTGAGTTAGATCTTAAATGGATGAATCAAGATGCAAGAATATTGAGTTTATTTTTTTTTTATATGTTGTAATTGAACTACTACTGTATTGATCTATATTGTAAAATTGTTTTGATTATATATTGTAAATTTTTTATTATGTTGATTGAAATTCGATCTATATTTTGATGTTCTAAATAATTTAAGTTGATTTTTAATTGTTTGATGTTCTAAAATATATATATATATATATATATATATATATATATATATATATATATATATATATATATATATATATATATTTGGCACTTTTGGCACCGGTTAACTGGTGCCAAAAACAATTCCATAATTTTTTTAACCCATTTTTGGCACCGGTTAACCGATGCCAATTTCAAGTTTTGGCACCGGTTTGAACCGGTGCCTTTTTAAACCCCTTTTTGGCACCCCTCCACATTGGCACCGGTTCAAACCGGTGCCTTAGGCCGGGTTTGAACCAGTGCCAAATTCATTTTTTCACGTAGTGATGAGTCATCACCAAGTCTAAACTTGTAAATCACGTAAAGTGCAAGATGGATCAGCAATAAAACTCTGGATTGGTGTACATCTTGAGTAATGACAATCAGGGGTTGGGGTACACGGGGTATTAGCCGTGTAATTTTCTCGAGGCCATCTCATCTACGAGTCTCTTATTTCAAATATTTTTTTTAAACAAGGAGTTAGGTGAGATCTCATACTAACTACGGTCACGGAGTCGCGCCTGTGGTCGTCGGATGTTTATTGATGTTCCCGAAAGGAGGCAAAGGGTTTTTCTTTTATTGATGCTCCAAATGGAGCATGGGTTGGACAACTGATATGTCCATTTTATATAGTAATTTACCCCCGTCCCTTGGTCATAATTAGTAGTGTTTTTGGCTCTTTCGAGCCACTTTTATTGCTTATTGGTGTTTTCTAGTGTTTTCGTAGTCTTTGTTGAGTTTTGTAGGGAATTGCACCTTTGGAGCATTTTCTCGGGTTTTTCATGGAGCGACTACGGGAACTAGAAGAGCACGACCATCTTTGAAGCCCAAGGCCGGTTAGAGTCATCGAGCCGGTGATTAAGGGCTCGGTAATCGGGATACCGAGGTACTTGGACCGAGTATTCAAGACCCAAAGAGGAAATCCGGATTGGGCCGAGGAATCAAGCCCAATCGAAGTCCGAGCCTCGAAGTGAAGCAAGGGCCCGATCGGGTAAGGATTAGCATCTAGCTCGATCGGGCGGCGCTGCTGAGAAGGGGCAAGAAGAAAAAGGCGCGCCCAATCGGGCGGCCTCTAGGCCGATCGGGCGCGTGTTTTTATCAGACCTGATTAGTTTAGTTTTAATTTTTGTTTTGAGGAATGTTTAAGTACGAATTATGTACGACGTAATTTTGGTTTACATTCTTTTTTAGATTTTCTCTCTCTACTTAGGATATTTTCTCTCTCTTAAATTCTCTCTCAACTCTTGTTCTTAATTACTTCCATTAATTCAGATTTTCTTTGGTAACAATTTTTTCTCCTTTAATTCCAGCTATTTCATATACTTATTTGATTATGTTTTGTTTTATTTATTTGATTAGTTTAGTTATGATTATGTCTGAGTAGTTTCATTATAGGGTTTATGGGGATCCATAATTAATATGAAGGGATAATTTGTTATTATTTATTATTGGTATTGCATGATAATTTCTAATTGAATTGTTTTAATTCTTTGAAATTAGATTATGAATCGAGCAGATGTAATTTGATTGTGAATGTTTAGCAATATTGAATTGATGAATCAAACAGATGTTAATTTAATATTAAAGCCTATTTTTAATAGGAACTTACTAGTAAATTGCGAGAGCCTGTTAGATCTATGTTGATTAATAAATTGCGAGAGCCTGTTAATCATGTTATTTGTGCAATGTTAATTATTAATTACTATGTTTCATTCCGGAATATTAATTATTGGTGAACCTGTGACCCTAGGCTTTTCTTATTATTGTTTTTCTCCCTAAACTTATTCTTCGTAGTATAGAATTTATTCCTAAGAAAATTGGTTACTTAGATTATATTAATTAATTAGGAGTAAAAATACTTGTTTCCCTGTGGAGTTCGACCCTACTTCCCTATCTACTTTAGTTAGAGGACTTAGGTATTTACTTTTGACTAGGGGATACGACTTTACCCTATCAAAATTTGGCGCCGTTGCCGGGGAAACGGTTTTATTTTTATTTCTGATTATTTTTGTAGTCTAGGTTATTTTCTTTTTGTCTCAGAGAACATTAGTTCTCTGAGGCAAATCTCATATTTGCTTCTAGTTTTTTGTTTATGCCTAGGTGTTCAGAATCAGGGTACATCCCATTCGATACTGAGATCGAACGTTCCTTCCATAGACAGAAAAATCTCTACAAGCAAATCATAGCGGATTCTGGTGATAATAACAATAATCACCGCGATCTTCCGACTTGTTATAGCGATTCAGAGGTATCATCAGACGCAGAATCAGAGATGACGGCTCCAAAGAAGCTTAGTGACTATTTACAACCAAAGCTTACAAATTTTCCACATCTCACCCCCACTCCGGCTCTTGATGGGGTTCAATTTGAAATTAAACCTCAATTTATAACGATGATAGAGAGGAAGCAATTCAGTGGAGCTAAGGGTGAAGACCCGAATCTTCACCTTGCCGACTATTGTCAATATTGCAATACCATCAGACAAGCCGGGGTCACTCAAGACCAAATCAGGGAGATTCTGTTTCCCCTCTCTTTAACTGGAAAAGCTAAATTGTGGTTTAATGGCTTAAATAGAACTGCACTTGGTATAACTGATTGGGAAACTCTTGTTTTGAATTTTTATAACAAGTATTACCCTGCAGAGAGAATAGCCGTATTACGGAGTGCGATTCAGAATTTCGCCCAAGAAGCCGATGAATCTTTATATGAGGCTTGGGAGAGGTTCAAGGACTTACAAAGAGAATGCCCTCACCATAATTTAGCACAATGGCAGTTAATCCAAGCCTTTTATAATGGCATTGGAAATTCTTCCAGAATAATTTTAGATTCAGCAGCTAGTGGGAGATTTATGAATCTTAATGTTGATGATGCAGGTCAGGTTATTGAAGATATGGCAATACACAATTCCCAATATGGGAATCCTAGAGGATTTGCTAACAAGGGGAAACATAGTGTTGACTCTGTATCCTTTCACTACAAAATCAAGTCAATATAGCATCAACTAAAATTTGTTGCTATTCATTAAAAATTCGTTGCCAACTCTATTTAGTAACGAGTTGGAAACAAAAATTTTTTGTTGCTAAAAGGCTTGTTGCCATGGGATTTTGGCTACTAATTGCAAAGCAATTTTGTTGCAATATTGCATCCATTTAAATACGGTTTCCATGATGGTTGCTGTTTTTGTTGCATTCGTTGCCAACTTTGGCAACAGATTACCATTGGTCGTTGCTAAAATTAGCAACAAATTATTAATATTAGTTCCTAAAATAGCAACAAATTATTAATGTTGGTTCCTAAAATAGCAACAAATTATTAATGTTGGTTCCTAAAAATAGCAACAAATTCTTAAAGTTGGTTCATAAAAATAGCAACAAATCATAAATATTGGTTGCTATCAACACTAAGAGACAAAAACCTAATCCCTATTAGCAATTCGGTTTAACCCAATCCCGGCCTTTATCAATCTGAAATCTCACTCAATTCAGGTCAACTTGGCTCGACTTTGCATGTAAGGCTCATTAAATCCTCTTTCTCAAGAATCGCAGTTGGTAAGAGTCGAACTTGTGACCTCAAAGTCACATGGTGAATCTCTTACCAACCATACAAAGTACTATTTGCTTACTTCTATACATATAATTTATAATAAGTGAACGAAATATTAGAGATGAAATTGAAAATTTTGTCTCTAAATTAGGGACAAAATAAAAAATATGTCTCTAAATTAGAGACGAAATTGAAATCCGTCTCTATTTGATGTCATTATAGCAACCAATAATAAGAAGAGTGTCTTCAAATAATTTTATACATAATAGCAAAAACTGACCTACACATAAATTAACAGCAAAACGTAACACAACTTGTTTCGTTCCAATGGCAACAAATCAAAAATTCCTTGCCTTAGTTTGTTTCTAAATCAATACAAATAAAATATTTGTTGTCATAGTTTGTCACTACAAGGCAACAAGAGAAAAATATGATGTCATCTAGTAACAACTAGTAAGACAATTTGTTTTAAATAGCAACAAATTAAAACATGTAGCCATTAATTATTAAAAACTAAAGCATAAAATGTCGCTTTTAATTAGGCAACGAAAAAAATTATATTCGTTGCAATTTAGCAACGTTTAAAAAATCTGTTGCCAAACTTAGTTGCTAAAAAGCTTTTATTTTTGTAGTGTTTTTGCAAGCTCAATTGACCTCTATCTGCCAAAAATTAGATAATCTGAGCACTGCCAATGTAGCTAATGTTTTTGCAATTAATAATAATTCTAATGTAGCTAATGCTTTCTGTGAAAATTGTGGTATTATAGGTCATTGGGAACAAGATTGCAGGAGTTCCGTGGAGCAAGTTAATGCCTTTCAAGCTTATAGGCACAATAACCCATACTCCAACACCTACAATCCTGGGTATCGGAATCATCCGTACCTTTCCTACCGGAGTACTAATGTTCAAAATCCACCACCACAAGAACCACAGGCGCCACAGCAACAGCAGCAGAAATATTATCATCCAAATGCTGGCCAGAAGAACCAACCACAACAACCCTCCTCATCTTCCGACCCTTTGTAGACACCCAAATGTGTCTCCCCAAAAGCAAACCCAGTGATGAGTACCTTTCGCGTCGAATCATAATCGAATGAAGCGAAAGTGTGGAAAGTCTAGTGTTGCGGATAGTTTTAATTTCTTTTCTCTTCTCTCTGTTTTTGAAAACTTATTTTAAGAAAACAGCCAATCCAGTTTGGTTGGTCCATGATAGGGGTCCAATAGTAGTGTAGTTGGATAGGGCTTTCAAAGAGCTTTCCAACGATATATTATAAGCCCAATTCCGATGAATATTGAGGAAGTTATGGCCAATTTACTAAACTAGGCCTGGTTGGAGCCTTATATGCGGCCCAATGATCTAGGGGAGGGCCTAATATGATTTATCATTCCTAATTCAATTAGCATTGATAAATCGACTTTTGTTGACTTTTCAGAGTTTTGATTAAAATCAAATAGCATTTTCGAGGAAAAGATACGATTTTATCCTCCAGTACGGCAAACTTATCTGATTTTCAAAAACGCGTCAAAAACGGGCCTGGCGCCTGACTCCAGGCATTGGCACCTGGAACCAGGCCTGGCGCCAGCCATTGGCGCCTGGTGCTAGCCATTGGCGCCTGGCGCCAGTTAGCCAGGGTTGGCGCCAGCTCTGTTTTACGTGCGCCAAGTGCTCTGTTTTGATATTTTATCTTTTTGGCTGATTTTCTCTATAAATAACGTATTAAAAACTCCGTTTTCATTCACCAATTATCATCAATAATCAGTTTTAATTAGCATTCGCCTACAATCAGTTTTCATTCATTAACTCTCTTAATTCCCTTAATCATTCATCTTTCTTTCTTTCTTTCTCTAAACTTTGTTTTCACAAACAAAATTCCGCATTCGCAAGATCTAGAAACACCTAGCCATATTCGAAGTTGCCTTCGCCCTAGACGTGAAAGGTTTTAATTTTTGAGGGTTTGGTCCCAAATCTCTATTTCGATTATTTAATTTAATTGTTTGATTATTATTTTCCTTGAAGTTACTAACGTGTGTATTTTGTTATTAGAAAGAGGTACGAGGCATCAAAGTAAGTACTTTAATTGATTTTATTGATATTATGATGTAGAAATCATGTTTACGTTGTTATTATGATATTCCTAGTATCATGTTTAGGGAAAAGGTTATAATATCAAATATACTTATTATGATTCTTGCGATGCTTCCTATGTTCTTCATAATATTTGTGATTGTTAGTATCATGTTAGGGCTAAAGATTTGATTTTTATTGCTTAGTGACATGCTAGGGTTTGTTATTTATCTTGTTAGATCATGCCTAGGATATTGCTATTATTATTATGCTTTAGTTAACATGAACATGATTATGATTATAATTATAATTGTTATAATTATTATGAATATTATTATTATTATTTTGATGATGATGATTATTATTTTTATGATTATTATTATCTTGATGATGATTATAATTTTATTGTCGTGATATTGATTATTTATTATGTTGCTTGATATTTATTGTTATTGCTTGATCACGCCTTTTATGTATGTTTAAAGAGAATTTGGTATTTGTAATCACGCTTAATAAGATAATTAATAATCTTGTTAGGTTTAATGTGATTATAATTCAAGTGATCGCCAATAATAGATTTATTTGTGCATTAAAATTCAACCAACATAGATAAACAGGTTTAGGGTAATCCTATTGATTGCATGTTAATTAGAAAGCGTACATGAATACGATCAGAATAAACACTACCACAAAAAACGGAATAAGTAACACATAATACACAACGCTCATCTTATATAGGCGATCTCTAGAATTCTATAGAACGCCTATTTAAGATGAGTGTTTTGTATGTTAAAGTTATAGAACTCCTCCCTTAGTCAACCGTTCTATGTGATACATCCAAATTTTACACTATACGATATAGAACGCCCCTCTCCATTAACCGTTATATAAGTGTTTAAAATAATTTTTTTAAAAAAATACAAGCAAATAAAAACAAAATCCTCACTTGTATTAGGATATACCTAACCCTCACTCTCTCTCTTTCCTCTCCAGCCGTCCCCTTCACTTCCCTTTCCTCTCATCTTCTCACTCCTCATTCCATTCTCTAAGATCTAAAACTCTTCTCACTCTTCATTCCATAGTCCATACCTCACTTCCCTAACTCCTCTTACTCCCTCAACCACTAGCAAATATAATCACCACCGCCATCATCATAGACGCCACCATCAAGATGTCGTACCCAACAATGCTCACCCAATACAACCTCACTTCTCGCAGCGGCCACCAGTGACCAACAAGCTGTCGTAGCCCGACTTGCTTCTCCGTGCTCCATCCCACAACACCGGCCACCACCCGGATCGAACTCTACACGACTTCCGTCAATCCGCCCAAATCTCCCTCACACCGGAAGTAGTAACCATCGTCTACCACTGTACGAAGTAGTAACTTTTCATTTTAATTCTTTGTTTTTTAATTTTCTAATTTCTGATTTTCATCATATGATTTGGTTTTATTTTTCTATTATATTATTATATCTAACATTTTGATCCTTTTTTTTTAAAAAAAAAATTTCATTTAAAATTTTAAATTACTTTAGATCTAACTTTTCTATTAGTTTATCTTCTTCTCGTAAAGCATTGGGTGTTAGTTTTGTGCTAGCTTATTACTTTAGATCTAAATTTTATGTATTTTATTCCCCCATTTTGCTTAACTGATTAAAGTTTATCATTATTTATTTTTTAAAATTTCTTCAAATTTTGTTAAACAATATATTAAGCAGGTGTTTATTAGTGCGACTACTCTGTTTTTATGCGCCATTTGTAAGTGTTTGGTAGGGATGCTCTGTTCTAATGTGTTGTTGGTGGAAGCACAACTATTAGGTTCGATGATTGTGGTGGTAACGAGTTGCAAGGGGTGGCAGCAATGGTGGTGGTTTTAGTGAACTTGTAAAGTTATATTTTTCCTAAAGGATTGAAGTTGTAATTTTATTTTGGCATGTTAAGTTGTAATTGAAATTGTTATATTTTTAATTTATTTGATATGAAAAACTTATCATTATTGTGGTTTGTTTAATATATGCATGAATTATTATTATTATTATTATTATTATTATTATTATTATTATTATTATTATTATTATTATAGTAATAATAATAATAATATTTTGTTTTATTAAAAAAGGTGAGGAATAGAGAGCGCCTATGCAAAGATGGGCGCTCTATTTTCCTAGTTTTTTAGTTACTTTTTATATAATATATGAAGCGCCTATCTTAGATAGGCGCTCTATATGGTGTAAGATATAGATCGCCTCAAAGAGGCGTTCTATAGACTTTATAGGGCACCCCCTCAGAGGAGCGCCCTACAGGCGATCTATATTGCTTGTTTTAGGCGATCTCTATTCCTTATTTTGTGGTAGTGAAAGTAGAGGCCTATTATTAGGGCAGGTTCAATCTCTTTTAGGTTGGATTTGTACCTTTATCCCCGAACCCTTATTTGGTTCTAGACCTTATGGAGTTGACGATCTCTTGGATCGTTAAGGGGTGTAACCTTCACCTCGTGAACGGTTTACAAGTTTCAAAACTTGTTGGCGACTCTTTTGCTCTATCTTCTTCCCTTTTGGACGCCATCGTACTTTAATGTATGATCACAGTGGGGTTCAAGATAGGGGTTAACGCTTGAATTTATTCCACCACACCCTTCTTTGGTGGAAATTAGAGCAATGTTGGTTAATATGCAAAAACACATGGAGAGTAGGGATGCGACAATTGATCAAATTCTAGCACATAATAAAATTGTAGATAATCAAATTGCGCAACTCTCCGCTACTCTACAAGCCCGCCAACAGGGAGCTCTACCGGCACAGCCGACCAGGCCTACAGATCAAGCCTATGCAATTACTCTAAGGAGTGGTTCAAACTATAAAGGGCCCCCTATGCCTAGAGTTGATGGACCTGATTTATTAAATAATGCTAATCTTAATTCTGTTAAACCAAACAATGTAGTTAATAGCCCTGAAGGGCTAAAGGATAATACTAACATATCTAATTCTACATTGCAGGGTACGACTCCAGAGAAGGTGGCTACCCCAGAGAAGAGTAATAATGCTCAAAAGCCAATTATCAAGCTTCCATTCTCCAATCGTCACTTGAAGAAAAATTTGGATAAGTAGTTTGGTAAGTTTCTGAAGATGGTAAAAGATTTGAAGGTAACAGTTCTCTTCACTGAATTAATCACACAAATTCCTTCATATGCAAAATTTATGAAAGAAATATTGACAAGGAAAAGGTCTATTAGTGAGGTAGAGACAGTAGCTTTCACTGTAGAGTGTAGTGCCGTACTTCAAAATAAGTCTCCACCTAAATTAAAAGATCCGGGTAGTTTTTCTATCCCTTGTCATATAGGCAATCTAATGATTGATAATGCATTATGTGATTTGGGAGCTAGCGTTAGTGTCCTGCCATTATCTGTGTGTTCCAAACTAAATATGGGTAAATTAAAAGCTACTAATATTACTCTACAAATGGCCGACCATTCTTTTAAATACCCCTTAGGTGTTTTAGAGGATGTCCCCGTTAGAGTAGGTAAATTTTATATACCTGTTGATTTTGTTGTTCTTGACATGGCTGAGGATGTGCAAACCCCAATTATTTTGGGTTGACCGTTCCTTAACACTGCAGAAGCAATCATAGATGTGAGAAGTGGTAAGTTAACACTATCAGTAGGGGATGATAAAGTTATTTTTAATCTTAATAATGCCCCTAAAAGCTCCATGACTGAGGAAAATGTTTCAGTGTTAATGTGGTTGAGAATTATTCTAACAAGCCCCAAGCTCTTGAAAAAGATCCCTTGGAGACGGTATCTTTTGTTGCATCCCTTTCAGATGAGATAGACAAATGGCAGAGGGAAGTCGATGCAATAGAAAGAGCACTTTACACTGTTGGTCTTGGTTTCGAGGATGAAAAGGTGGAACCGATCAAGCAAGTTGTGCGATTTGAGCCTACGGTAAGTGTTCCACCAGATCGAGTTGCAAGTGTTGAATGCAATGACAATTTGAAGCAACCCTCGATCAAAGAAGGATCTTTAGTGCGTAGCATTGAAGATCTCCCAGTCCAAGTAAAGGAGGATCCACCAGATAAGGTGAATTGGCGTCCCACAGGGCATGTCAAGAAGCCGCGTCGTAGCCGAAACACCGCTAGACCGGGTGAGAAACCACCCGATCAAGTATTAGGCCAAGGGCCCTAGTTATTATACTGTGGTAAGAAGGTCGTGCGGGACCTAGATAAACCAGCGCTTTGCGGGAGGCAACCCGTATTTCTTGCTTTCTAGACTAGTTTTCCTTTTTCTTTATTTTTATTTTTATTTTAGAGAGGCGAGGAGAGTGAAATTTTACCTTTTATAAGTGTTTTTGTACAGGTATAGGCTTGAGAGGTAAAGAGACTTGGAAAAATTGAAGACGAAAAGAAATCGAAGAAGAAGCTAAGAGAATCCGACTGGGCACGGGTCCGATCGGGCGGCGCTCGCCCGATCGAGTGCGAAAGCGAGGAAAATTTCAGCTCTTAATTCGCCCGATCGGGCAAGGCCGCCCGATCGGGCGCGCAACTGGAGTTAGAAATTGGAGTTTAATTCGCCCGATCGGGCAAGGCTGCCCGATCGGGCGCGCAACTAGAGTTGGAAATTGGAGCTTAATTCGCCCGATCGGGCGAGGTTGCCCGATCGGGCGCATTTTTGTGGAAAATCGAGTGAAGGAAAAGATATGTCGGGCGAAGCTCAAAGGGCGAATTTTTACTTCGTATTCGCACCCGATCAGGCGAAGCTCGCCCGATCAGGCGCGCAACCAGATATCTGGAATCCCTTAATTTCGCCCGATCGGGCGCGCCTAATTATGGCCGTGCCTTATATTTTTTTCCCTTCTTTCTTTCCTCACTTTCTTCTTCTTTCATCTTCTTCATTACTACTTTCTCTCTCTAAAACCTCCGTTCTCACACCTTCAAACTCCCTTATTTTCAAGATCTCCTCCAATTCTTCCATCAAAACTCAAATATTTTTGCATATTCTTAATCCTTTCATCTTTCTCTACAATCTACACCAAATTTCTACCACTTTCTCTCAATTTTTCTCAAAACCCTAAGAGAGAGAAAACTTCAATTCCTACCTTTTCTCATCAAAAATGGCTCTCAAAAGATCTAGGACCGTAAGGGGGGAAAGCTCAAGGCAACAAGAGCTTAGAATTGACCCGGAGTTGTAAGTTCCGGGATGGGAGAGGGTGGTCATCACCACCCAAGAGCAAAAGCAAGGATGATCAATCTCAGGTCAAGGCAGGTAATTCCTACACGTTTTGTTCATCACCCCACCCTTGCTAAATTAGGAATCGATAAACCCGTAGAAAAGTTGTTTAAAGGAATTGGCATGAGTGGTTTGTTTAACTTGCACTATGATACTTATGACTATTTGACCTTGGAATTTATTTCTAGTTTTAATGTCATAAAATCTAATGCCTTGATTTCTCATGTTCAATTTAGATTACTTAATAATGATGTTAGATTGTCTTTGAAAGAATTTGACAAATTATTTGAGTTAAAATCGGATAGACCAATTGAACCTCCTCAAGACAACATTGCCGTTGTCTATCAATCCCTTACGGGGGATGCCAACTTGAACCTCCAACATGCCAAGGGCACTTGGATACAACATCCCGTGCCAAAGTTTTGGCAACAGTTTGTTGGCCTTACCATCTTTGGGAGGTATAAACCCGCCAATGTTAGGAGGGATGATCTAGAATTGCTAGGGTTGTACATGATACCTAGGAGTGATAAGCTCAACATTGTTCATAAGATGGCCAACCACTTCCAAAGGGTGGCCAATGCGGCCTAGGCGGGTAGGTCTAGGGTACCAATTTATTTTGGTGGTCTAGTAACTTACATAGCGGTAGGGATGGCAATTTAATCCGAGTTCGATTCGAATCCGATCCGATCCGAAGGAAAAAATCCGATTCGAATCCGTTTAAAAGTAGTCCGAATCCGAATCCGAATAGGAGGTGGATCGGACTTGGACCCTACGCAAAGTCCGACAGAGTCCGATCCGAGTCCGAATCCGAGAGTATAAGCATATGCTCTATAACTTGGGACAATTATTTGCTTGTTTTGTAGCAAAATTTTGTTATGTAACTTAGTTTATAATTTAAATATGTTATGTTTATACTTTAATTGGTATGACAATACAAGCAATTATAGGTATATGACATTACAAAAAATAAAAATAAAAAAAAAACATTCGGACTATTTCGGAGGTCTGAATAAACGGACCAGATTCAGATCCGAAAATTACGAGTCGGATCGGATTCGGACTCGGATTTTTCGGATTCGGACTCGGATTCGGATCCAAGTCCAGGGTCCGTTTACTAAATGGATCGGATTCGGATTTAGCCACATCCGACCCGAATCCGATCCGTTGCCATTCCTACATAGCGGTCAAACACCTCAACTTTGTCCCTAACAACAAAGGGAAGGTAGCCTGCCCAACTATTATGGACCTACCCTATTTAGGTGGCCTAAATTGGATAAATGTCATAGGAGGTGAGACTTGTTGGGTGATTAAAAGGGAATCGGGAAGAAGGGACAATGCTTTTACTTTGCCCAACCCCGCCTTGACCAAATTTGAGAAGGGGAAGCCTTCTTATATTTTTGAGATTTAACGGTCAAGGTGAGGTTCAACCACCTCACCCTTCACCACAACCCCACCATTCTCCCCTAGACCACTCCCCTCATCACCATTCACCACACTACCCACCACCTCCACCATTCACATATGAAATTCCCACATCCTCAACCAACTACAACATTGACCCCAACGCCCCTTATGACTTTTCGGCTTTTAGGAGCCAATTGGATAGGATTGAGATGGGGCAAGGGAGAGTCGAGAGTATGGTTAGGGACTTGGACACTAGAGTTGGGTCTCTAGATAGACGGGTGGGGTATGTGGAGAGGAGCCTCGAGAGGGGTCTATACCCCATGTACGATGATTATGCACGTCGGGGGGCTATTCCCCCCGAATCACTTGTTCCTGATTGGTTCCAATATCCTCAAGGAGGATACACGGACCCAAGTGCCTACGGTACCTCTGTGGACTACTCATCGATCCATGGTTATGGGACCGATGTTCCTTTTGGTGGGCTTGAGGGGAATTTGGATCCTAACTACTTTGCAGGTGGTTCGGGTTATGGAGGTGGTGGTTCGAGCCATGGAGGAGCCGGTTCTAGTCATGGAGGGGGCTATTCGAGGATGGACGAGAATGAGGGCATTGCTTGATTTGGCTTGGGGGGGGGGGAGATCTTTCGCTTGGTAATTCTCTTCCTTTTCTCTTTTTTATTTGCTTTCTAGTATAGTTTTTATTTGCTTTCCTAGTGTAGTTTTTATTGCTTTCTTATATATGAAAAATACAAAAAAAAAAAAAAAAAAAAATTGAAAAAAAAAAAAATCCAAAATTACGTTCCAATGAATTATGAATCATGCTTCCCTGTGCCCCTTACTTGAGAAAATTTGTTTTGATTCTTGGTTATTGATAATGAGCATTGCAGATTTGTTGGTCATGATTTGAAGTTTAATTGTTTGGATTCCTAAACATGCGTCAATCTTGCCAACTATTTGTGAATATAGTGCTTGACTAGTTGATTTGGTTAGGAATGTGTGATAGTTTCATAGTTCCTGGTATGTCAATGAATTTGAGTATTGATTTGCAACTATGAGTAGTGTTTCATGACTTATTATTATGCACATGAGGAGGACGAAGGCGTTCATTCTTTTAGGTAGCCTTCAGAGTATTTAGATACATTTGTTCCCTTCTTGCTACCCATGTTGTTGCTTGTGCCCTTTTATTGTTTATTTAGCCACATTACAAGCCTATATGAGCCTCATTGGTTACTAGTCCCAAGCTTGGCTTGGGGGAGCTATTAGTTGGTGAGGTGAGGGAGTTGTGGTGTGCACATTATTTGCACAACGTGGGAATAAAAGAAGAGTGATTGTTCTTTGATTTTTTATTGGAAAATATTGATATGTTGTGTTTCAAAGTTGGAATTTCCAATATGAGTTAAAAAGGAAAAAAAAAAAGAGCAAAAGAAAAAAAAATTTAATGCTCAAATGTTCTAATTGAAGGTTGTTCAAGAAAAAAAGAAAAAAAGAAAAAAATTCAAGTTTGAAAAGAAAAAAAGAGAATGAGTTCAAAGTTTGTATTTCACTCAAGTTCTACATTTTCATATTTTTATGAGTGAAAATTGTAAGTGTTGGGATTGTTTATATTGTTTGGAGTTAGTTATAATGATGGAGATGTATGATCATCATTTACTTTTTATCATGGGTTTGTTAGGATTTGGCTCCCTTAATGCATAGCTTTTCTCTCACATACTCCCAAATTTATCGTACCCTTTATCCTAGCCTTACATTACAAACTTTAAAGACCTTTTGACCTTGTGCATAGAGTTGTGAAAATGTGAAAGTGTTGTTTATCAATGCAAGTTATGCCTTGACATATTTCAAGTCGACTAGTAGGTTGAGCGTTCATTGTTTTAAACACACGAGAGTGTGAGATGGGTGGGCATTGTTCACAATTAAAGGGGTTGGTTGGAGAGCGACCAAGTACATCTTTTACTCGCCACATAAATGAGGGTTGAGTGTGTGAGCACTAGACTTGAATTCTATATGCTCTTGTGGTTTGCTTTATTTGACAATTGTTGGGGAGGAAGGGTGATTGGATGAATAAGATTGATTGATGTTGAAGCATGTTCATTAGATTTGCCTTGAATCGTTTGTGCTTGATTTGATTATTGGGGTGAGGCATGTTTTATATGTTCATTGATGAGCTCTTTGCTTAGGGACAAGCAAAGGTTCGACTTGGGGGAGTTTGATATGTCCATTTTATATAGTAATTTACCCCCGTCCCTTGGTCATAATTAGTAGTGTTTTTGGCTCTTTCGATCCACTTTTATTGCTAATTGGTGTTTTCTAGTGTTTTCGTAGTCTTTGTTGAGTTTTGTAGGGAATTGCACCTTTGGAGCATTTTCTCAGATTTTTCATGGAGCGACTACGGGAACTAGAAGAGCACGACCATCTTTGAAGCCCAAGGCCGGTTAGAGTCATCGAGTCGGTGATTAAGGGCTCGGTAATCGGGATACCGAGGTACTTGGACCGAGTATTCAAGACCCGAAGAGGAAATTCGGATTGGGCCGAGGAATCAAGCCCAATCGAAGTTCGAGCCTCGAAGTGAAGCAAGGGCCCGATCGGGTAAGGATTAGCACGATCGGGCGCGGCATGCATGGTGCTGGTGCGTGGCCTAAAGCGCGCCCGATCGTGCGAGCATCTAGCTCGATCGGGCGGCGCTGCTGAGAAGGGGCACGAAGAAAAAGGCACGCCCGATCGGGCGGCCTCTAGCCAGATCGGGCGCGTGTTTTTATCAGATCTGATTAGTTTAGTTTTAATTTTTGTTTTGAGGAATGTTTAAGTACGAATTATGTACATAATTTTGGTTTACCTTCTTTTTTAGATTTTCTCTCTCTATTTAGGATATTTTCTCTCTCTTAAATTCTCTCTCAACTCTTGTTCTTAATTACTTCCATTAATTCAGATTTTCTTTGGTAACAATTTCTTCTCCTTTAATTCCAGCTATTTCATTTACTTATTTGATTATGTTTTGTTTTATTTATTTGATTAGTTTAGTTATGATTATGTCTGAGTAGTTTCATTCTAGGGTTTATGGGGATCCATAATTAATATGAAGGGCTAATTTGTTAATATTGATTATTGGTATTGCATGATAATTTCTAATTGAATTTTTTTAATTCTTTGCAATTAGATTATGAATCGAGCAGATGTAATTTGATTGTGAATGTTTAGCAATATTGAATTGATGAATCGAGCAGATGTTAATTTAATATTAAAGCCTATTTTTAATAGGAACTTAGATCTAGTAAATTGCGAGTACCTGTTAGATCTATGTTGGTTAATAAATTGCGAGAGCATGTTAATCATGTTATTTGTGCAATGTTAATTATTAATTACTATGTTTTATCCCGGAATATTAATTATTGGTGAACCCGTGACCCTAGGCTTTATTATTATTGTTTTTCTCCCTAAACTTATTCTTCGTAGTATAGAATTTATTCCTAAAAAAATTGGTTACTTAGATAATTTAGATTATATTAATTAATTAGGAGTAAAAAGACTCGTTTCCCTGTGGAGTTCGACCCTACTTCCCTATCTACTTTACTTAGAGGACTTAGGTATTTACTTTTGACTAGGGGATACGACTTTACCCTATCAACAACCTTGTTTATTGCGTAATCCAATGAATAAAAAAAATAATGATTGACATATTATTAATTAATGGAGTCTTAGTAATATAAATAGTTGAGTCATGTGTCGAGTGTATAAACTAATGATGCGTAATGGTTAATTATTAGTAGCATGTTAGGGATTTCTTTTATGTTTTGTAGCTTGTATATATGTACTCAGCTTTGCTGATTGCGTGCTTTGTGTGTCTTTCTTTGGTCATGACCTTCGCCTTTCAATGACCATGTGACGATCCAATTCTTACACTTGTAATATTGGGGAGCAGATTATTAACCACACGTTCTTACACATGCAGCATCCGTTTTTAGATGGTGGGATCTTGAGTGAAGTATTGGTTGCTTTTCATATTTTTATTGTAATTTACTTTTAAAGTTATTTAATCTCAACTTTACTTTCGTACTATTTCTAATGGTTTGAGTTTTGAATAAGGGCCTTAACGGTTCCAAGTTGTAAAATTTAGTTTGGTTTTGGTTATTGGTTTTGAAACTTATTTATAAATGATTTAGTTTTTCCGCTGCTATTTTCTGAAAAAGCCTTATTAACATTTGAACACGTGGCGGTAGCACGCCAGTAATTCTCTTGAATATTGTTCAGGGTCCTTACAGGTTTAAAGAGAGAATTATTGGGGTGTTACATGTACTCTCCTATTTTCAAATAGTGGAGTAAAAGTGCTCGTCGTTACATAAAATCGTGTGTTCATTTATATTAATTATCTTGCTAATTATCAATTCAATTTGTACTTCTCAATCAAACACATCTTCACTTCCACTGTGCACTCACCAACCTTAACAATGCATACTTAAGTACCTATTAGGTTAGGTTTGGAACTCTGACAGTCTCCGAGTTCCTGACAAGTCAGTAAATCTAATTTCATTGACTGTCTGGAGTTCACCTTGGTTTTATATAAACTTGTTCCACACCGACTTTTATGTCCAATATATTTACATGAATCCTAGAGCAATATACTTTTATTTCTCCGTCTTCATGTTGTTTCTTTGAAACTCTTGTTCTGGAATCCTGTCACTAGTAGAAAAATACAAAAAGGCAACCCCCAAAAGGCACCGGTTCAGGCCAAACCGGTGCCAAATACCTGTCTAAAAATGGGCGGAATTTCAGACCAAGAGAAATGGCACCGGTTCAACTCAAATCGGTGCCAAAAATACAAAGGGCACCGGTTTGAACCGGTGCCACTAAACCGGTTCACCTACATAATTAAAAAAAAAACCCCGCCCCATATATAACCCTAACTCTCCCTCACTCCCTCAGCCGCTCCTCCTTCTCTTTCTCTCTCCTCCTCCTTCTCCTTCTCTCTTCTCCTTCTATCTCTCTTCTCTGTTCGAGATTTCATCTCCTTCTCTCATCTCCTTCTCACTCGTTTCCACCACCAAAGGCCACCACCAAGACCAACACCCAAGACCACCAAGAACACCGATTCTAGGTACATGCATGTGGTTTTTGGGGGTTTTTTTTTCTTTATTTTGAGATTTCTGGGTTTAGCTATTTGAGTTTTGGGTTTAATTGGATTTTTATGGGTTTAATTAATCGATTTAAATCGATTTTTGGATTTTAATTCTATTGATCTGGGTTTCATTAATCGATTTAAATCTTTTTTCAGATTTTATTTCGATTTTTCTTGGGTTAATTTTCGATTAAAATAATCGTTTTTTGGGCTAATTAATCGAGTTCTGGGTTAATTTTCATGCATGCGTTTTGGGGTTGTTTTCTGGGTTTTGTTTTTAGATTTTGATTTTTTTTTTCGACTTCAATTTTTTTTTTCTGTGTTTTTTCGATTTCAAGTTTTTCTGGGTTTGAATTTTTTTTCAATTTTTGGGATTATTATTTGGTTTTCGATTTCAATTTTTTCTCGGTATTTTTTCGTTTATTTTTTTTTTCTGGGTAATTTTCGATTTTAATTTTTTTTGATTTTTTTTTTAATTTTCTGGGTTTTAATTTTCTTCGATTTTCTGGGTTTTAATTTAATTTTTTCTTCATTTTCTGGATTTTCTGGGTTTTAATTTTTTTTTTCAATTTTCTGGATTTTCTCGATTTTCTGGGTAATCTTCGATTTCAATTTTTTTTGTTTTTGTTTTTATTTTAATTGATTTATGGGTTTTTTAATTGTTCGATTTTGTTTTTATTTTTATGATTTTTGGGTTTTTTTCATTTTTTTTCTTGGATTTTGTTTTTATTTTTTCGATTTTGTTTTGATTTTTTGATTTCTGGGTTTTTTTTCAATTTTGTTTTTAATTTAATCGATTTTAATTCGATTTTTTTTTCTGGGTTTTTTTTTATTTTTTTGGCAGCTTGTTCATTTTAATCAATTTATTTTTGATGTTTTAATTGGCGCAGGTATACATAATCCAAGAATCAAGAATCAAGAATAAAGAATATGGGGATTTTTAGATTGTGATGTTGTAATATTTTTTTTTGATTTATATTGTAGTTTTTTTTTTTATTTATATGTTTTAATTTTTTTTTATTTATAAGTAATTTTTTTTATTGATCTATGTTGTAAAATTTTATTGATTATATATTAAATAGAATCGTTTATATTGATTGTGATGTTTGATTTATATTTTGTGTTTTTATTTAATTTAGTTTATTTAATTTTTAAGCAAAAAAAAAAAAAAATGATTTTTGGGGGTTTTTTGGCACCGGTTAACCGGTGCCTATTCCACCCTATGGCACCGGTTTTGAACCGGTGCCAAAAACTTGGTTTTTGGCACCCCTCACATAGGCAGCGGTTCAAACCGGTGCCTTAGATCGGGTTTGAACGCTGCCAAATGCCTTTTTTCACCTAGTGTGTAGTCTTAATATATTCTGGATCTCGGGGCAATGTTCCACTTCTGGAACCGCATGCCAAGTTCAAGCATTACACTACAACTTATTGATTCTTCTAGCATTACACTAGAATTCGTAGACCAAGTCATTACAACCTGGCATCTCCAGCATTACACCGAAGCTTACTTCTATTAGGAGGCTCTTGATGTGTTCCTGTGAGGGAACACTTTGTAGTTAGTTCCATCCAATATTGTTCGTAGAACTTCTTTATGGAACTCTTCTTCTGCTTTACTTGTCATCCTTAGTCTTCTAAGGTTCCTCTATTTCAGCCCTCACTTCAACTCACAAAGTTTACCTATCCTACAAACATCAAAACACTAGAAGACTCTTATTAGATAGAAGTTTGCTTAATTATTACCATTATCATCAAAACATCATCAAGTTCAACACATGTTCATTTATCAAACACATATATGTTCTTTTCCAAACACTAGTGTGTTTTTTTTTCATGTTATGTTCTTTAAAATATGTGTAATGTTCTTTCTGGCATGGTGCACTATTTTTTTTTTAAAAAAATATGTTAATTATGAACCATATAATCATTAAAACATTGTGGTAATTATATTTCAAACAATTAGTATAAAATTTTCAAATCTAATAATATCTTTAATTATTAATGAAAAAAAATTATAACAGTTGAATATTAATAAACTATTTATTGATATGATTCAAACCAGTACCACAAGATTCAAGATTATAAATTTCATCTATTTTTGTATGACATCATTTGCAAAAACACATATTCTTCTAACTAGCTAGCTACGCATGAAATTTGATTGTTACCTTAAAAAAAAAAAGAGATATGTTATTTGAGGAATTGCAACGTGGCAACTGAGACAGCGTCTGAGTCAAGGTTCTTTATAGAGTTGATGACAATGAAGTCAAGCAAAAGCCTTTAAACTCCGACGTTGAAGCCGGTGGAACTGTGGAAGAGCTTAGGTATGCCAATGGTAATATACTCTAGTATGGATCAAATTGCGTAGGAGACACTATACCGTGTCTAATAAATGGTGGCTCAAACCCGAGTTGGAACTACACATTTATCTTAAAAATAGGCACCATGTTTATGTGTAATCCAAATTCCAAGATTAACATCAAAATCTATTCAATTGGGATCAAGGGAACTTTTGTGAAGTAATGAAGAATCAATCAATCGGCGCTGACTACTTGGAGGTGAAGGATTTAGTCATGAATATGAAACGAAAGTAGTTTGTTTTGAAATTTGAGAAGAATTTCTTAATTCAAGTAGTATGGCATGCATTGCGTGCATTGAAATTTTAATAATAGTATAAATATGAGTGATATATAGAATACTTATTAGTACTCCGTATAAAAGAACGATCAATGTTTAGAATTAATTAAATTAACAACTTTAATTGCCAAAATAAAAAAAATCCTTAATATTAAAACTTATTTAATTACTTGTATATATTATGTCATGGCTACTACTTATCACCAAATAATTGGGATTTGACAATAACATCACTCAATCCCTTAGCATAAGGGAACATATGTCCAGCACCAGGGAGCTCATGGTAGTGAACCCAGGGCAGCCTTTGAGCTATGTACCGTTGTAGCGTCACAGGCACCAACATATCTTCATCACCTTGCCAAAGGTGAACGGTCCCTTCGTTGTTCGGAAATGGATTCGTCAATTGTACAGGATCGAACACCCATTTTCCGAACCCAACGATCATGTCACAGTGGATGCTTTCGTGTACTCCTTGTTGTCTCACGGGAACCTAATCAACCACCACATACAAATGCAAATTAAATTATATGGTACTCGTATATATGTGCACACGAAAACTACGTAACAAAAGTCTCATTGATAAATGGATGGGGTCAGTTACGTAACAAAAGTCTCATTGATAAACGGGCCTGGGCTACACCCGTCAGAACTGTTCACTTTATACGACTAAGGAGGTTCCACCTTAAAACCATATGACAATGAGGGGAGTAGCCCAACATTAAAAAGTGGACACGACTTTCTCTTTTTTTTTTTCAATGTGGGATACACATCCTAATATTCTCTCTTCATTGCTATTCAAAAAAATAAAAAAATGTTCTCTCTTCACTTTTATATTATTTTAACGTGAGACAACACTTTCACTCACATGGGAGTTTTCTCATGAGCTCAACATATATTCTGATAGAGTATATAACATATTCCTGGACCTCGACCATTAGCTTAAACTTTTGGTTGAGTTGGTCCACCAACATGGTATCGGAGCCAACGTGAAATAGAGGTCACGGGTTCGAATCTCATCCACCCCTCCTTTAAAGTGGAATTAATTCGCGTCGGGTATGAGAGGGCCTGTGCTGCATCCACATTTCAAGCCCAAAGGACCTTTCATGTGAGGGGGAGTGATAGAGTTTATAACATATTCTTGAACCTCGACCATCAGCTTGAGCTTTTGGTTGAGATGGTCCTTCGTTTTCAGGTTTCTCAAATTTGGCCATTAATTCTTTGTCTTGGCAAGACAATATATCACGACTGTGAGCAATAACGCTTGATGGTGCGAACCAATTTCGAGTCTGCCACCAGTAAGTTAGCCATGGTGCATAATGTGCTACTTTGAGTGACCATTGATCTTGTGGACGTTGCATGTAATATGCTTCCCTTGTTAAATTAGCTGGCAAACTTGACCACCAATAGTTCACAACTGGCGTCACTAATGATGCTGTTGGAGTTACTAATTATAATTAGCTATCTCCCATGATAAATCTTCAAGTCTAAATACATTTGCTTATCTCCCATGATATAACTCCAAGTCTAAATTATTTTGCTTCAAAAGATCAACTACAAATTTGCATTGATTAGTTGACTGTGGCCACCAAAATATCTCCTAATTACCTTCTTTAATCTATCCGTTAGCATGATTGATGGACTAAATATTGCTTGATTGACTAATTGATTTCACATGCATGAGTGTATCAATTAGTGGACAATTGCCATCATCATTCTCGTATTTATGCTGGGTAATTGATATTGCTTGAGATTACATGCATAATTATGGGAAAGAATTGATTCTTTGCATGGTTGACTTTCTTCCTTTCCTTTTATCAGACTTAGTGGAAGTAGTATATAAAGGAAGCTCTTTTACCTCATTTCGACAGAAAAAAATATTCAGACTACTCTTCTTCTTTCTCAAAAATGAATACTACATAAAATCTCTTGCTATTGGGCATTGATCATAGTGTTCTCAATCTGTCTCTTTGTACTACACCAACGAGGCAGAGGTCGTGTAACCCTGGAGGTTGATTGCCAAGAGTCCGTGTGTACGTAACGGGGTAAATTCAACTTTAGGGCAGTGTTTATTCACGCCACGACTTGGTTCAGATAAGTTGTTCCGGTTATTATCAATATTTGTTCCTACATTCTAAAGTTGAATTTAGTTTTCTTTTATTCCCGTCATTTTGCTATTATGGATGGTACCAATATTCATTCTGCTATCCCTCTTAATAATTCCATGCTTTCAAACTCCTTCATTCCCGACATGTCTAAGCTAGACCCCTTTGATGGCAAAAACTACAAGATGTGGTCTGACAAAATGGAATTTTTCTTGGGTCAAATTAGTGTTGATTATTGTTTGTTTAATGATAAACCCCCTGTTAATTCCACTAGAGATTTTGAGAAGGATAATAAAACATGTCGTGGGATGTTATTGCATTATATGACTGCAGCTTTATATATGATTTATAGTAAGTCAAAAAATGCAAAAGATATTTGGGATGCTCTGAAGTCTAAATATGGTACTGATGATTTTGGAACAAAAAAGTATGCTTGTAGTCGTTGGTTGAATTTCCATATGTCTGATGATAAATCTGTCCTTGATCAAGTTCATGAATACGAACATTTATGTGCCGATGTTATTGCCGAGGGAATGAAAATATGTGAACTTTTCCAAGCCAATTGTCTTCTTGAAAAATTACCTCCTTCTTGGGAAACCTACGTCCATTCTATGAAACACAAACAAAAAGACTTTACCCTCCAAGAGCTTGTTTCCCACATCAAAATAGAAGAACAAAATCGAATCCAAACAAAGGGGAAGTCCACTGATCATTCCTCCTCTTCTGCTAACCTTGTTGAATCAAAAAATGCAGGAAACAAAGGACCAAAAGGCAAGGGCCCGAACCAACTCCATGGTGGAAGGCATAATAACCACTTCAAAGGTAAGAGACAATTCAAAGGAAATTGCTTTACTTGTGGTAAATATGGACATGCAGCAAAACAATGCAGACAAGGACATGGACCTGGTGCAAACTCCAAAGACAACAAATCACAAGCACAAGCTAACCTTGCTGAAGAAATAATTGCTGCTGTTGTCTCTGAAGTTAATCTTGTAAGCAATATCATGGAATGGGTCGTAGATACAGGTGCCACCCGTCACATCTGCTCAAACAAGGAGATGTTCAAAAGCTATGAAAAGGTGACCGAAGGAGAATGTGTCTTCATGGGTAACTCTAGCACTGTGAGTGTACTTGGCAAAGGAAAGGTTTTTCTAAAACTTACTTCTGGAAAAATCATTGCTTTGCATAATGTTTTGCATGTGCCTGATATTCGTAGAAACCTCATTTCTGGTGCTTTATTAAACAAAGCTGGTATCAAGTTAACTTTTGAATCTGATAAACTTGTACTTACTAAAAATGGTGATTTTGTGGGTAAAGGATTTTGTAATGGTGGTTTGTTTGTTCTTGATGTTGTAACTGATAATAATAAAACTTCTACTTCTGTTTATATTGCTGAGTCTGTTTCTTTATGGCATGCTAGACTAGGTCATGTGAATGTTGCATCTATAAAGAAACTTAAACAACTTAGTCTTATACCTGATTTTAGCAATACCTCTTTTGATAAATGTGAAGTTTGTGTAGAAGCTAAGCACCCCAAAAAATCATTTAAAAAATCCGTGGCTCGTACTTCTACTCTTTTAGAACTTATACATAGTGACTTAGGTGACTTTAAGAACTATGTGAGTAGGGGAGGTAAACGTTACTACATTACATTTGTGGATGACTTTTCTCGTTTTACTAGGGTCTTTTTGTTGGGTTCAAAAGATGAAGCCGAGGAAAAATTTCTTATTTATAAGGCTGAAGTCGAAAACCAATTAGACCTAAAAATAAAAAGGGTAAGATCCGATAGGGGTGGGGAGTATGATGGGACTCCACTTAAAAACTTTTGTGAAGCCAATGGGATTATTCATGAAACCACAACCCCTTATTCTCCTGAACAGAATGGAATAGCTGAACGCAAAAATAGAACACTTAAAGAAATGATGAATGCTATGCTTATCAGTTCAGGTATGCCTAATAATATGTGGGGCGAGGCCATTCTTTCTGCTTGTTATGTATTAAATCGTGTTCCCCATAAAAAATTAGACAAAACCCCTTATGAATTGTGGAAAGGCTATAAACCTAACTTAAGTTACCTTAAAGTGTGGGGGTGTTTAGGAAAAATAGGTCTTCCTGACTTTCAAAGGATTAAGATTGGTCCTAAGACTGTAGATGGAATATTTATTGGTTATGCTTCTAATAGTGCTGCATATAGATTTATTCTTAAAGATGCATCTGGCTTTGGTGCAATTAAAGAGTCAAGGGATATTGAATTTTTTGAACATATTTTTCCTATGAAAGTATCTGTGCAATCCTCTTTACCTGCTGCATCTTCTTCTTATCATGAACATGCATCATCAAGTGAGCCTTTGGAACCTAGAAGAAGTAAGCGAGCTAGAATTGAGTCTAGTTTTTGACCTGATTTTCTTACTACCTTTTTAACCGAACATGAATCTATAAATGAGCATGAAGTAAATGTTTTTGTTTTAGAAGAAGACCCAAGGACCTATAGGGAGGCAATGCAATCAGTAGACTCAAACTTTTGGTTAGAGGCCATAAATAGTGAAATTGAATCTATCATGAGTAATAATACTTGGGTTTTAACTGATCTTCCTAGAGGAAGTAAGGCTTTAAGTAGTAGGTGGATTTTTAAAAAGAAGTTAAAACCAGATGGGTCAATAGATAAATATAAAGCCAGACTTGTGGTTGGAGGGCATCATCAAAAGAAAGGAGTAGACTTCTTTGATACTTATTCTCCTGTAACTAAGGTTGCCACCATTAGAGCATTAATAGCACTTGCATCTATACATAATCTTGTTGTACATCAAATGGATGTGAAAACAGCTTTCTTGAATGGTGATTTAAATGAAGAAATATATATGAAGCAACCAGAAGGATGTGTAGTTCCTGGACATGAGGAAAAAGTATGCAAGCTGATCAGATCATTATATGGCTTAAAACAAGCACCAAAACAGTGGTATGATAAATTTGATCAAACTATTACCTCTAATGGTTTTCAGGTAAATGATTCTGATGCTTGTGTCTATTCCAAGTTTGATGAGTATGGTTGTGTTATAATATGTATGTATGTGGATGATATGTTGATTTTTGGTACCAATATAAATGTAGTTAATGCAACAAAAAATTTTCTAAGTTCTTGTTTTGACATGAAGGACTTAGGAGAGGCAGATGTAATTCTTGGCATAAAAATTACTAGAACTTCATATGGGTTGTCTTTAAATCAATCTCATTATGTTGAAATTTTTTTAAAGAAATTTAACCAGTTTGATTGTACTCCTGTGAAAACCCCATATGATTCTAGTATACATTTGAAAAAGAACAGAGGTAATAGCGTTTCACAAGAGGAATATGCCAAGATAATTGGAAGTGTTATGTTTCTGATGAATTATACTAGACCTGATATAGCATATGTTGTTAGTAGATTGAGTAGATATACTCACAATCCTAGTCGTGAGCATTGGGTTGCTTTGATTAGATTGTTAAAGTATTTAAAAGGGACAATCAATTGGGGTCTGCAATACTCTAAAACACCCTGTGCATTAGAAGGATATTGCGACGCCAATTGGGTGTCAGATAATGATGAAATTCAATCTACTAGTGGTTTTATCTTTACTCTTGCTGGTGGTGCTATATCATGGAAATCATCTAAACAAAGTTGTATTGCCAAATCTACAATGGAATCTGAATTTATTGCTTTAGAATTGGCAGGACAAGAAGCTGAGTGGCTGAGAAGTTTGCTAGCTGACATTCCTTTGTGGGGGAAGCCAGCTCCATCAGTTTCCATGCATTGTGATTCGCAAGCTGCAATTGGGGTAGCGAATAATAAGGCTTACAATGGAAAAAGGAGGCATATTCGCTTAAGACATGCTATAGTTAAAAATTTGATCAAAAATAATGTGATATCACTCGAGTATGTAAAGTCAGAGAGGAATATTGCAGATCCTCTCACCAAAGGCCTTTGTAGAAAAATGGTGCTGGAGTCAGCACAAGGAATGGGTTTAAAGCCTATAGAGGAGTGAATTGTGATGGATACCCAACTTAGATATATCTAAGTTCAACGGGTCAAACGAAATCACAAAAGATCTCAAGTTGTATACTACTACCATTCCTAATTAATAAAGTGATGTAGTATATTTTCTGTCAAACTTGTAAGGATGAGCATATAGGCTCTTAATAAGTTCATAACCTGATAAGGTGGTTTGAGACAGAACAAACTTGATGAACTTACCTATGTGAATGTGGGGGTTACGCCCAATCCCCTATGAGAATACTTAGGCTTGGGTCTCTAGAGCATTCATGAAATCCAGGCAAACAGTGGGGCATTTTTATAATAACAAATTGCGAGAACACTTTTGATTTGATAAAGGTTTAGTGCGCAAATGTGTTTTCACTAACCCCATGTAAAGTTCAAGGCGAAGTCCACTAGACATGGTTGTGTAACATGTTTGTATGCGCTGGGTATCAATTCAAGTCCACAAGACATTGGTATCTTAAAAATCGAGTATCCATTGCCCAAATTCAAATTTCTTTACCTTGATCTTTTGAATCATGTGGGGGAATGTTGGAGTTACTAATTATAATTAGCTATCTCCCATGATAAATCTTCAAGTCTAAATACATTTGCTTATCTCCCATGATATAACTCCAAGTCTAAATTATTTTGCTTCAAAAGATCAACTACAAATTTGCATTGATTAGTTGACTGTGGCCACCAAAATATCTCCTAATTACCTTCTTTAATCTATCCGTTAGCATGATTGATGGACTAAATATTGCTTGATTGACTAATTGATTTCACATGCATGAGTGTATCAATTAGTGGACAATTGCCATCATCATTCTCGTATTTATGCTGGGTAATTGATATTGCTTGAGATTACATGCATAATTATGGGAAAGAATTGATTCTTTGCATGGTTGACTTTCTTCCTTTCCTTTTATCAGACTTAGTGGAAGTAGTATATAAAGGAAGCTCTTTTACCTCATTTCGACAGAAAAAAATATTCAGACTACTCTTCTTCTTTCTCAAAAATGAATACTACATAAAATCTCTTGCTATTGGGCATTGATCATAGTGTTCTCAATCTGTCTCTTTGTACTACACCAACGAGGCAGAGGTCGTGTAACCCTGGAGGTTGATTGCCAAGAGTCCGTGTGTACGTAACGGGGTAAATTCAACTTTAGGGCAGTGTTTATTCACGCCACGACTTGGTTCAGATAAGTTGTTCCGGTTATTATCAATATTTGTTCCTACAGATGCTCCTGCTAACCTATAATTATGTAGCCAAAAAAATTAAATTGAAAAGTCTCATTGTAAGATTTGTAACACAGCAAACTACAAAGTTTGATTACAAATAATTGTATGAGCAATATCGTAATAAACTAATGCCGTAATTCGAAGTGCGTGATATTTACAAAGTTCTCTTGAAATTTCACAATTATCGTAACATATGTCTTTCGTAGCATATGCCTTTATTAGGTATCTAAAATGTGTTTTTACAATTAATTTGAATTATGCATTATGAAAAAATTGTATTAAGATTAGGCAAGTTGACATTGTGCGTCGATATTAACTATATTTTACAATTTAATAAGACCCTAGCTATTTAATAAAGTTATAAGGAGTATTAGAATAGTATAAAAGTAACGTGAAAGTTCACCAATTTAGGATTATTTTTACAAGTGAATTGAAAAAACCTAATTGAAATCGCACCTATGTGGAATGTACTTGAGCAAGCCCCAAACAGCTTCTCCGCCCATGGAGTAGCCGACGACATAAAACTTAGTGCCTAAACCAAGCTGATCAGCTAGCTCTTCAACATCTAAAGCAAGACTTTTCGGTGTTCGATTCGGGTCCGGAGTACTTTCTCCGTATCCGGGTCTATCAAATCCCACAATATGTAGCGCCAAACTTTCAATCGTATCCTTAAAAAAAAAAAAAAAAAAAAAAAAAAACCATTGATCATAATAAATGGATGTGTATGAAATCTAACTCATAATAGTGTGCTTGAGAAAATTTGATTAAGCATATCAATGTTTAATAAAATTAAAGCATAAGGTAAAATATATGACCAAAAATATTTATCGACTACTTTATATACAAGATTATAAGAAAAGAAAAGTAGAAAACAGATTCATGAACTACATACTCACGTAAAATTTGATTAAATTTTATTTATCTCGATATTAATTTTAAAATATTATTATATGCTAGTGCATTGAAAAATGTGTTAAAAAATTAGCTGGGGACAAACAACAAGGAACGAAGGAAAGGGAGTAAAACTAAACATACCGATGAAACTTCTGTGGCAATGAAAGCATGATGCCTACAAGAGTCAAAGCCATGAATAAAGATGAATTTGTGTCTGGCCTCATCTTTTGGGACACCATACTCTTTGTAGGCCAAATGCCTTCCATCCCTTAGCCTTACTCTCGGAGCCGTTATCGATGGACCGCCGGACGAACCACACAGTTTTGGTGGTGGTGGACGGAGTGCCCTATCAACCCAAGCCAAACTAGCAACAAGCACAAATAACACAAAAGTCTTCTTACTCATACCTGAAATTATGATGAATATTATCTTTAAATTTAACGCTCATGCATAAATTAGATTGCTAATAAATTTATTACTTTTATTATAATGAATTGATGAAGTTACAAAAAATTTATGTTTATTGATAATGGTTTGATGGTAAACTGATTGGGCTATACGCATATCAGCATATGTATAAAAATACTTGCACATGCCAAGTAAAACCAAATTCAATAATGTATCAGCTTTTATATATACAGACGACACTTAAAAAATATGAAATATCAAGTAAATTATATTTTATATTATATACCCAAGTATACATATATGATCATTATTCGGTCATTTGGTGGGTTTAATATGCACACATTATATACGTGTGTAAAACAAACATTTTAAAATTAATTGATTGATAGGATCGATGACAAACCTTGAAAAATTGGGGTATATGGTTTTGTTCTTGCTGTTGATGTTTGCATACTACTCTTCAACTTTCATTTTCTCTTTCTCTTAATTCAGGTAATTTAGAAAAGAGTTTACTATACAAGGTTGTATTTGCCTACTTATATATAGGCGATATAATATGAAAATTAAGCTCCCAAATAATAAAATTAATCCGTCAAAGCGTGGAATAGTATTTTTTATGTTTTTTATTTACTTTTTTGGTTTCTGAATATTCAAGGTTGAATTGTAAGATAGTTGCCCAACATTTAAAATGTACATGTGAGACAGTAAAAGTACATCAATAACTAGGGAAAAAAATTACGAAGTTAAGCCTAGGCCTTGTTTGATTGCACTTTAATAATTGGGGAAATACAAATTCATAAAAATTGTAATTAAAAATAATTGGTTGGTTAGTATTTCTAAGTGGAATTGCTTAGGAAATTAAAATTACTAGATGCAAAAATGAGATTTAATTTATCCCATCCTACCTTGTTCAATTAAACTTCCTACATTTATATTTGGATGAAATTACAATATGCTCTTAAAAATTTATTACCTAGAATATAGATAAAATTGTAATAATATAAAGGAATTACATAAAGTTAGCCAAATAAATATCGAAACTTAATTATTTTGTTGTAACTAGGGTGGCCTACGCGCGCATCGACTTAGCTCTTGTGGAGAAGTTGTATTGGCGTATATTTACACCTTGGGTTTGGGTGGTAGACCTGCTAGTTTACGTACTATTTGGTTTGTATGCCTATGTGGTGAGTATGGTGACTTTATAGAAGTATAAAAAGATCGACCACCAAAATATTTTATGACAATTATTATTTGAAACCCTCAAAAGTTTGACACTATTGTTTCAAAATTATTATTAAATAATATTTAAGATTTTTCTACACAGTGTCCCTGTGGTATTGACTTTTCCAAGGTGTGTCCACCCAATTTCAAAATTCTACACTATACCCTCAAGGTACATTTAGTGTCTACACTGTAGCCTTCCGTTAACCACCGCACCCAGCAACCACTACACCTAGCAACCGCCACACACCAACAACCCCATCATCGCATATCGCCTCACCTACACCAAAGAAAGTGTTCGCAAGAATGGAGGAATTTTGTTCGAAAATTTGCTGAAAATTTCAACAAATTAGTTTAGGGCTTTAGTTTCATCGGATTCGGATTGCAAAATTAAGTTGTTAATTGTTGTTATCGTTTTGAAACTAAAGATTTGGTTCGAAACAACAGAAAACCCTAATTTTTTTCCCCAATTTGATTTTCATTATTAAATTCATCAATTTTGCTTTATTAGTTTGAGATTAAATACACAAAACTTGTTTTAATTGTTTTTTCAATTAAAATTTGCATGAATATGCATTTAATTTTGGTCGAAATTTTTCCAAGCTAAGGAACGGCAGTGGTGCGCGGCACATTTAGTGGCTAGGTGCGGTGGTTTGCTAGGCGCAGTAGTTGCTGGGTGCGATTCGCAGGATGGGTGTGGTTCGTAAGGTGGGTGCGGTGGCTGGGGTGGGGTTCGTTGGGTGGTTTGCTGGGTTTGGAGGAGAGAGGGGTTAGTGGTGGGTGGGTTTGGAGGAGTAAGGGTTTATTTTTAATTTTTTAACAGATATTTTAGCAAAAGTTAACGGCGTTAACTTTAGGATTAGTGGAGGCTTACATCTAGAGGTGATCAAAAATTGGGCCGGGCCGGGCCTTAACACAATTTCTCGTACCCAAACCCATAAAAAAGTAGTGGGCTTATCGGGCCAAAATGGGCTTTTCGGCCTTTTTCGGTCCGGGTTCGGGCTTTTTAACTAAAAATGCATTTTTTTTTTTTTTTGAAAAAACCCATAAAGGGGGTTATATTAATAAATCAGAGGAAGCAACGTCAAGAATACATGGAGGGAAATCATCGCTCCACACACGTTGACCAACCTCCCAGGGTTGAAAGTGAGCCAAATCGTGTGCTACTTTATTACCCACACGCTTCACAAAAAACCATTTAACACTACTAAAAGAAGAGCATAAAAGTAAAATATCATCTAAAACTAAATGAAGAGAGTTAGAGCCAGCAGACTTCTCCTTCAAAGCTTGAATAACATTCAAGCAATCACTCTCCAAAATGACTTTCCTTGAACCCACCTCCAACGCAAATCTCATACCCCAAGCAATAGCTTTCGCTTCCGCAATATGAGTATCCCACTTTGCTACGGACTGAAGAACTGCACAGCTACTAATAGCCCCACTTGAGTCACGCACTACAGCACCAAACCCCGATCCTAAAGCTCCCACAACACCCGCATCCACGTTGAGTTTCACCCAACCAACATCAGGAGGAGACCAGACAGCAGGATGGTCATATGTAGCACCACCCTTACCTCCAGCCCCACCCTGGTTCTCTCTACATTCCCTACTGACCTTCATAGCATACCTGACCACTTCTTGAGGCACCGAGTTCTCACCTGCCATAATCAGCGAGTTTCGAGCATTCCAAATTGCCCAACATAATGTTATAACATTAGTCACATCCTCTTCCGCAAGCTCCACAAAACAGCTCTCCCACCAATCAAAAATATTGCGTGAATTTAGCTCCGCAACGAAGCCATATTCACTACTTTCCCAGACAGCCTTAGCAGCCTTACAATTCTTCAACACATGAATAACAGACTCCTCCTCCCTACAGCAGACAACACACATAGGGTCATTATCAGGAACTCGTATACTGATACCTTTTCTCGTCGGAATGGCATCTTGGCAGGCACGCCAAGCAAAGATTTTAACTCTTGGGAGCACTTGTAGCTTCCACATACGACTCCAAATACTTCGAACAGCAGAAGCATTTGTTACTTCTCTACACCCGCCCTATTTTCGGGCCGGGCCAATGTTGATCACCTCTAGTTACATCGTACACACTAAAGGTAATTTGGGGTTACATCGTGGAATTTTGAAAAAGAGGTGGGCATAACTTGGAAAAGTAAATACATCAGGGGTACTGTGTAGAATAACCCTAATATTTAATTGATTTGCATCCCGTCATATCTTAAACTATTGTTAGTTTAGAACTCTTAATTTATTTTCATGATTCAATAATTATATCTAGCATGTTTTTCTTCGAATGATTTTTTTTTTTTTTAGCTTTGGTCATATGGAGTAATAATATGTGAAATGTTTAATAATATAAGGGTTTTTTTTTTGTTTTTTTTATGACCATCAAATATCTATATCTACATCTAATACTAAATCAATAACCACTTAGTTATTTTTTTCCTTGAAAATTCTCTCCATAATTAATACTCCGTACTAGTCTAGATTAATGGGAGCAATTTTAAAATTGCTCCCATTAATCTGAACTTTGCCTCGTCCGCCAAAATAATCTCTACTTTGGATTATTATCTATCACTCCCAACTTTAGGGGGTATTAATTTCTATTGCACCCAAATGACTTGCAACCGGTTAATCAGGTAAACATTGCTGACTTGTGATTAGTTGCACATGTGTAGCATCATGATAGGTTAAAATTAAAAAAATAAAACCACCACAGCCACTTCCATCACCACCACCCTCTCAATCACGTCGAAACCCTAACCCCAACCCTCAATTTCACCGGCAAACGGTCAGCCAACCTCCGACTTCCACTAAAAACCACTAACCTTCCTCCACCACAACTCTCAGACCTTGGTAACAACCCAGCACAACCGTTTTCGTGGCTAATTATCGGGGGAAGGGGGTGCCGTTTTCGTGGCTAATTGTCGGGGAAGGGGGTGAAATTGAGGGTGAGGGAAGGGAAAGGGATGGGTTTCGAGGGCGGGGGAGGGATGGGCGCCATTTTCCAGCAACGGGGGAGGGGTTTGCGGGGGTGGGGAGGGGAAGGGGTGAGTTTCGAGGGAAGGGGGAGTGCTGGGTGGCGGTTTCCGGGAGCGAGGAAGGGGTTTTCGGGGGTGGGGAAGGGGTTTTCGAGGGTGGGGGAAGGGAAGGGGTGGGTTTCAAGGGAGGGGAAGGCTGGGCGGCGATTTTCGGCAGCAAGGGAGGGGTTTTCGGGGATGGGGCTGATTTCTGGCGGGGTGGGGGTGGGGGTGTGGTGGCAGCTGCTGGGCATGGGTGGTTTGTGGGTTTTTTTTTTTATATATATATAAAAAATTAAGCCAATTATACGGTGACACATGTCTAGGTAGCCTGCTACATCAGGTTGGATGACCTGTTTGGTGCAATAAAAATTAATACCCCCTAAAGTTGGGAGTGATAGATAAACATCGAAAGTATGGATTGATTTGGGCGGACGAGTCAAAGTTCAGAATAATGGGAGCAATTTTTCCTTTTTATTTCCATTAATTTCCCTTGATTTTAGGATTTTAAAATTCTTTATACCTCTTGATAACATCTGCTTAAATATCACTATTTAAATGAATATCATTCAAACTCCATAATGTTATTTATGTGTCATCAAACAACGTACAATTTCAAAGCTAATAAACCTTAACAATATTGTTGCAATTAAAGGACAACAAGATTGTAAATAAGAAGAGTAACCACGAAGTCTCTTGGTAGTTGGTAATAAACAGTCTCTTCGTAAATACAATTTTTTTTCTTTTTAAATAATAATAATAATAATAACATATGAAGTATAATTTTTATATTTAAAAAAAATTTTAAAAAACTTTGAATTAATTAATGATGTGTTTAATGAAAATATATATATATTAATGACATGAAACATATTTATGAGGCTAAAAAAGTAAATACACATTTTTGTACATATTTTTGAAAATATAGTTGGTAGCACACTATTCCTAAGAGTTACTTTCTACTTTTTATAAGGTAGGGATAAGGTAGGGAAGGGATAATATCATAATACAGAATCAATGCACTATGTCTATTAACTATTACTAAAGCAAAACGTTGATGATGTCATCAATTTCTTAAAGTGTTTACGTGTCAAACTCTCATTAAAAAAATTTCCCTCCAAATTTTACATATGATGTCATCATTTTTATTTTATTTTATTTTTTTGCCTTTTCTTGCTAGAAACTGGACCAATTAGGTATGAAACTTGAATTTGACATCAATATTACTATATATACTCCACACTACTTTTGGATATTCATAATACAACAAAATTAAATAGATATAGATATTGGTAGCTAATTATACACTTTTTTTTTGAACAAATTATTACACATTTTTTTTTAATTTGTTTTGAATAGTAAATACACATTTATTT
The DNA here is from genome assembly GCF_948465745.1 of Chenopodium album. Classification (NCBI taxonomy): domain Eukaryota; kingdom Viridiplantae; phylum Streptophyta; class Magnoliopsida; order Caryophyllales; family Amaranthaceae; genus Chenopodium; species Chenopodium album. Next base: position 5,880,312 of record NC_137836.1, on the reverse strand, counting down.
AGCTTCCACTCCAAACATATAAGCTAAATGAATAGTACAACATTAATATATTTAATTTAACCATCATTTAGTATATTTTTAATAACATAGTTGTGCAGTGGAGTGGGCGAGTGACATCGAACTTATAGGTGAGACTTATTTTAGATCAATAAAAATAATTTTAAATAAATAAAAGTTAGTATCTTTAAAGAAATTATAGTATTACAACATGTTTTTTTTTGTGTGGTTGATGTGGCTGATCACCGTGTAGCTAGCTGTCACACACCAAAACACCAATTGAATAACCTCTAACTGATCAAGTTACCCTTGACCAAGTAAATCCTGATTGAGTAACCCCTAAACAGATAATTTCGACTGCGGTGTGACCAGCTACAAATTAAAACTTTGTAATAGTAGTAAAACATGTGTAAAATTCTTTAAAGAACGGATATAAAAATAAATCTTTTTTTTTTTGAGGGGATAAATCTAAATAATTTCATATTAATAAAAATTATTTTTGTTTAGTAATTAATAAAAATTATTTTAATTTGGCAAAACTAAGGTAAAGAGTATAAAGTCCCACACCATAAGCCATCGATCCCAACAAAAGAAAATACGAAATACGGAGTATAACTTTTAATTAAAAATACGAATACGGAGTATGAAGTCCCACACCATAAGTCCAATGGATTCATGGTCTAATGGGATCATCATATTTTGACTTTTTTCGTACCATAACAACCGGTTGACAAAAAAAAAAAAAAAAAAAAAAAAAAAAAAAAAAAAAAAAAGTTCCCGTCATTATGGTGCACTACTTGCTCCAATTCCTTTGTTCTGCTAAAGAATTTTCCTCAGAAAAATTGTTTAAACAAATAAAAGTATTTTTAGCACTTTCTTCGTCAAACAGAGGATTTAGCTTATAATGACATTTCAACCTTTTTTTATTTATCAAACTCAAACGCTCAAATCCATTCTTTTATGATGTATCAAAGTTACACGTAGTTTTACATTAATCAAATATAACATATAACATTAAGAAAACATTCATATGTTAGTGTTACATCATATGGTTAATAAAGTCTTAAAACTAGTACTAGTACTTCCATAACTTATGCAACATCATGCTTAAAACAGTTAAAAGTCTTAAAACTAGTACTCCTACATAACTTATGCAACATCATGCTTAAAAGTCCTTAAACTAGTACTACCGGTACTAGTACATAACTTAGGCAAATATTCTAGAATCTAGATCTTAGTCCTTATGCTCCTTAGGCTTGAAAAATACTTATCTCCATTGTTTATTTTTTATTTTATTTTTTTTAATTTTAATTGACACATTTCTTTTTCAGAAGTTTACTTTTAGTTGATACACGTTTCTTTTGGAAAGTTTATACTAGTATTAAGTTGACATGTTATCTTTTTGGGTAAGTTTTATACCTTGTTTACTCATTATACCCACTTGCTTTATTATTATCTCACCTCTCCTTAATATGTATGCCTAAATTGGGTCCAACCATTTTACATCAGTTTCGCTTATACTTTTAGTAAAATTATTGGGTAGAACGGACTCACGTGAGTCCAATTATAAAACAGAAAAATATCTAATTCCTGATGAAAATTAACTTATTCCCGACTAGAATGATCTTATTCATGACTAAAAATATCTAATTTCTGATGAAAATTAACTTATTTCTGACTAGAATGGTTTTATTCCCGACTAAAAATATCCAATTTTTGATGAAAACTAACTTATTACTTATTAGAATAATTTTATTCTTGACTAAAAATATCTAATTCCTGACAAAAATTAAATAAAACCTGACTAACAAAATCTTATTTCTGATAAAAAAAAAATACTAAAAATACTTAATATATTTTACTAATCAGTGAGAATATCTGATTACCCACGAAACAAAGAAATGTCTGATTACCCATCAAGTAAGATCCATGTCGGTCATTGAACAAGGACCAAATCAAGTACCACCCGCGTTTCTTATTATGTGCAACAAAAGGGTATTATTTGTGAGACATAAAATATTCCTTTGTTGCACATAATAGGAAACAGAGGTAGTACATGGTTTCAGCAGTAAGAGCACCACAAGCAGCACCAAAGAGAAGCGACGCAAAACACTGAGATTATCCTTGGTTCTTTCCCTCAAAGAACTGAACATTAGAGGTAAGAATTCGGGTCTTTCATTGGTGGGTTGTTCGGGGTATGAATTCGGGTTGTTGGGTTTTGTAGATGATGGAAAAGGGCATGAAATGACGGGGGCAAAGGTGGTTGTGATGGTCGAGACGACAGAGATCGATAGAGACAACGATGAAATGGGTGGGGGTGCATTATAATCCAGACTCACAGTCTCACGCAAAACCTTCTCATATTTTTATGCTTTACGGACTCATTTGATATGGGGTATACGGATGGTACATATACTCTTAATATCTAATTTTTATTATTATTTTATAGTTTCTCAAAAAATATTTATTCTATATTGGATTAAAATTTTTAAAAATTATATTTGCATGGTAGATATTAGTAGATTAATTGTGTTAATTTTATAACATGAAAAAATTAATCGATCATATTATATATCAATAAAATAATATAGTAATCATTTTTTAAACGACCGCTGTAAAAATATCCATTTTTTACCTTCACATATTTGTCCATAGAAACGTTATAGTATTAAATTAAACGGGAACTTGTTTTATTGTAGTTATATACTTATGTTTGTGTTTTTTTCATCAAGAGAGTTCATCTCATTCTATCATTTTCTTGTTTACAATTTTACGTGCTTTCTCCCTTTAGAGTGAAGCGCGTGATCTAAAATCTTTATGATTGCATTTCATTTTGCACAAATAATTTATCTATCACTTTCACAATGTAGCATTATCGTTGAATTGTACTTAATTTTTGTAAGGAAAAAAGAGCAACGAAAGTAAAATGACAAAATTGAGCAAGAAAATAATAATGCATTTCTTTATTTCATTGTTTAATTCGAATTTTGGAGATCAAATTCAAAGCAAACTTTCCAATTTTCTGAAGAGTATGCCAATGAGACACAAAAGAATGATTCTTTCTATTTGGTTTTGTCTTATCACAATTTGAAAATAGTATAATGGTCATGCACAGTCCAAGTTTCAACTGAATTGATTTTCGTATCTCAATGGATACTTATAGCCTGTCAATTCTTTTAAAAGAATTTGTGTTTTGAAAGAGTATATTTTAAATTGTTTATGTCATAACAGATGTGAGATTTATCTCTTCACATTTTGTAAATTTGTTTGATCAATATATTTGGCTGTTCATCTATGCCTTAGATAGAGAGTAATGGTTTTTAATTTTTCCATTATAAAGAAAGTAAATATATATATAATCTATAGTCGAATATATTTGTCTGCTTTTCATTCTGTATGGCTACTTACACCTATATAATATATTTCAAACCTCATTTTTGTAAGGGAATTGTTCTTTTCATATAGTATTCTTTCAAAAGAATTTGTATTTTGAAAAATTATTTTTAAATTGTTTATGTCATAACAGATGTGAGATGTATTTCTTCACAGTTTGTAAAATTGTTTGATCAATATATTTTACTTTTCATCTATGCCTTATATGGAGAGTAATGGTTTTTAATTTTATATAAAGTTTAATTATATAATGTATAGTCGGATATAGTTGTCTGCTTTTCATTCTGTATGGCTACTTACATCTATATAATGTAATTCAAACATTTTTTTTGTAAGGGAATTGTACTGTTCTCTTCATATAATATTTATTGAACTACAAATAATTTAAAGTTACTACTTATTTTTGTTGAAACTAACTTAATTTTACTATATATATCCATAGTTACTTATTTTTACAGAATATAATAAATTTAGTGTGAGAATATTAGGGAGGGTATATAATTAGTCAAAATAAACTAGGTTAAATCCCGTGCCATGCACGGTCATAATTAAACTTTACAACAAAATTTATAAAGAATGGTGTTAATTCAACAAATTTATCCAAAAAAAATATATGTAACAAAGTAATAGTCTCTAATTAAAAATATTGATGGTCAAAGTTGTGTCTCAACAAATGTGCAAATCCAACCATAACTTATAAAAAAAGGAGGAGTATAATATAATAAAATGATTTTGTTAAGTTGTTCTTATAAACGTTATGTATATTTGTAAGATTTATTCAAATTATCCTACCAATATTATTATTCCTATTTTTAATTAAAATAAATTTTAAGTCGGAGGAAAAAAAAAATATAATAATATTATGATAATCTTGGATGATGATATATGTCAATACCTTAATTTTAAACTATGTTAATATATTTGTAACAAAAAGATTTATAGTATATAAAATATATGTTGAAAAATAAAAATAAAAAATAAATTAATTGAGTATGATTGGATTAAATGTGTTGTCAAAATGGAAATAAGTATTATGGTAGGTTATAAAAAAGAAGTCATTAAAATTTGGCCAAAAAAAAAAAAAAAGGCGGGAAATTTTTTTATAACATCGTGACAAGTGTCACTTTAGGTTCACTTTTAGTATAGGTTAATTGATAAGGCAAAGCTAAGATATTAAAAATAATAATAAAAAAAATAAAATAAAAAGCTAACTGGTGGGAAAGAGAGAAATTGTTAGATTGAGAAGGTGGATAGTATACAAGAAAGGTAGGAAGGCTTGTGTATAGGTATGGCTTGTGCGCGTATCTCTTGTTTATATGACCATCACCAATATTTATAGTTGAAGATGGAGGTATAAAGACAATGAATAAAATAATCTTATACAATTTTCAAGCTAGAATCATATCTTCTACTACATCTCTCCCTTTATTACGTGTCTGTTTTCCATTTGGATGACCTAGAATGTGGAGCCTGTTTCTAGAAAGACCACATAATTTGATCATAATCCACGTAGCTTTTTACCTTCCCATAAAAAAATTTCTGTAAATTACAACCATACTGACAGGGTAAAATCGTATCCCCTAATCAAAAGTAATTACCTAAGTCCTTTAACTAATGTAGATAGGGAAGTAGGGTCGAACTCCATTGGGAAACAAGTCTTTCTACTCCTAATTAATTATTATAATCTAAATTATCCAAGTAACCAATATTATTGTGAATAAATTCTATACTACGAAGAATAAGGTCGAAAGAAATAAAGTAGGGGAAAATCAAATATTAAAAGACCTAGGGCATAGGTTCACTAATAAACAATATTCCAAGGCAAATTATAATAAGCAATCATCAAGCATCAATTAATCAGATTATAAAGGGCTTTCGCTACGTATTATAATCACAGAATTAATTTACCGGTATTAAATCTCATCTGTCGAATCTCGACTTAACCATTTATAAATTAGTCCGCCTATTGAAACTAAGCCTAAACATCAATTCTCATATGTCGAATCTCGAATTAATATTGCTAAACTCATACAATTAAATCTGGCCAAACCTAATTGCATAGCATTAAATCAATCAATAGGAAATTAACAAAGCATTGATAATTAACAATCACAAAATTACCCCTTCATATCATTTATTAGATCCCCATAAACCCTAGAAATAAAACTACTCAAGCATCATCATAACTAAACTAATCAAATAAATAAAGCAAAGCATAATCAAAGAAGTAAATAAAATAGCTGAAATTAAAAGAGAAGAAATTGTTACCAAAAGAAATCTGGATTAATGAAAGTAATTAAGAATAAAAGTTGAGAGAGAATTTAAGAGAGAGAAATATCCTAAGTAGAGAGAGAAAATCTAAAGAAGAAGGTAATCCAAAATTACGTACATAATTCGTACTTAAACATTCCTCAAAACAAAAATTTAAACTAATCTAATCAGCTCTGAGAAAAACACGCGCCCGATCGAGCCCGCCTTTTTGCCTTGCCCGCTGCTGGTGTGCCGCGCCCGATCGAGCTTACGCTCACCCGATCGGGTGCGCCTCTTCCTTGAGGGTTCTTATGCGCGCAGCCGCCCGATCGGGCGTATGCTTGCCCGATCGGGCCCAGTCTTCTTCTTCGAGGCTTGGATTTCGATTGGGCTCAATTCCTCGGCCCAATCTGGATTTCCTCATCGGGTCTTGATTAATCGATCCAATAGCCCCGGTATCTCATACCGAGCCCTTAATCACCGGCTCTCACCGATCCTGGGCTTCAAGAGTGGTCGTGTCCTTCTAGCTTCCGTAGTTGATCCATGAAAACCCGGGAAAATGCTCCAAAAGTGCAATTTCCTGTAAAATACAACTAAAACTACGAAAACACTAGAAAACACAAATTAGTAATAAAAGTGGCTCTAAAGAGCCAAAAACACTACTAATTATGACCATGGGACGGGGGTAAAACACTATATAAATTGGACATATCAAACTCCCCCAAGCCAAACCTTTGCTTTTCCCTAAGCAAAGAGCTCATCAATGAACATATAAAACATGCCTCATCCCAATAAACAAAATCAAGCACAAACGATTCAAGATAAATCAAATGAACATGCTTCAATGTCAATCAATCTCATACATCTAATTATCATTCATCCCCAACAATTGTCAAGTAAAGCAAACCACATGAGCATATAGAATTCAAGACTAGTGCTCACACACTCAACTCTCATTTATGTGGCGATTAAAAGATGTACTTGGTCGCTCTCCAACCAACCCCTTTATTTGTGAACAATTCCCACCCATCTCACACTCTCGTGTGTTTAAAACAATGAACGCTCAACCTACTAGTCGACTCGAAATATGTCAAGTCTTAACTTGCATTGATAAACAACACTTTCACATTCATACAACTCTATGCACAAAGGTCGGAAGGTCTTTAAATCTTGTAATGTAAGGCTAGGGTAAAGGGTAGGATAAATTTGGGAATATGTGAGAGAAAAGCTATGCTTAAGGGAGCAAATCCTAATAAAACCCATGATCAAAATAAATAATGATCAACATCTCCAACACAACCAACTCTACAAAAGTCCACCAAACAATCCCATACATAACAACAATCCCAACACTTACATATTCACTCACAAAGTATGATAATAGAAAATAGAGTGAATTAAAACAAACTTTGAACCACTTATTCTTTTTCTTCTTTCTTTTTTTCAAACTTGAACTCTTTTTTCCTTTTGAATTTTTTTTTCTTTTTTATTTTCTTGAACAACCTTCAAAAAGAACATTTGAACAAATGAAACAACCTTTTTTCTTTGCTTTTTTTTTTCTTTTTAACTCATATTGGAAATTTCAACTTTGTAACACAACATATCAATATTTTCCAATCATAAAATCAAAGAACAATCACTCTTCTTTTATTCCCACATTGTGCAAATAATGTGCACACCACAACTCACTCACCTCACCAACTAATAACTCCCCCAAGCCAAGCTTGGGACTAGTAACCAATGGGGCTCATATAGGCTTGTAATGCGGCTAAATAAACAATAAAAGGGCACAAGCAACAATATGGGTAACAAGAAGGGAACAAATGTATCTAATTTTGTCTGAAGGCTTCCTAAGAGAACAAATGCCTTCGTCCTCCTCAATGTGCATAATATTGAGCTATATAAACATTACTAATAGTTGCAAACCAATACTCAAATTCATTGACATAACAGGAACTAACACACATTCCTAACCAAATCAACTAGTCGAGCACTATATTCACAAATAGTTGGCAAAATTGACGCATGTTTAGGAATCCAGACAATTAAACTTCAAATCATGATCAACAAATTCACAAAGCTCATTATCATATACCAAGAATCAAAACAATATTTTCTAAGTATGGGACACAGGAAAGCATGAATTACAATTCATTGGAACGTATTTTTGAATTTTTTTTTCTAATTTTTTTGTATTTTTTTCATAAGGAAAAGCAATAAAAACTACACTAGGAAATCAATAAATAGAGAAGAGAGAAAGAAAGTTACCATATATACAAGAAATCTCCCCCCAAGCCAAATCAAGCAATGCCCTCATTGACTTGGGAGGGTAGTTAGGAGAAGCTACTCCTCCTCGTCACCCATCCTCTCATATCCTCCTCCATAGCTCGAGCCGGCACTACCCTGGCTTGTTCCAGCACCACCATAACCAGAACCACCTGCAAAGTAGTTAGGGTTCACATTCCCCCCCATACCCCCAAAAGGAGCGTCACCCCCATATCCATGGACTGAAGAGTAGTCCACATTAGTACCAAATGCACCGGGGTTAGAATACCCTCATTGGGGGTATTGGAACCTGTCGGGAACTAATGCCTCGGGGGGGATAGCCCCTTGGCGTGCATAGTCATCGTACATGGGGTATAGGCCCCTCCCGAGGTTCCTCTCTATGTGTCCTACCCGACTATCCAAGGTGCTTAACCTAGAATCTAGGTTTTGCATCATACCCTCAACTCTCCCTTGCCCCATCTCTATACGGTCCAACTGGCTCCTAAAAGCCGAAAAGTCATAAGGGGCATTGGGGTCGACGTTATAGTCGACCGAGGAAGTGGGTACGCCATAGGTGAAGGGTGGAGGTGGTGGGTAGTGTGGTGAATGGTGTTGGGGTGAATGGTCTTGGGGAGATTGGTGGGGTTGTGGTGAAGGGTAAGGTGCTTGAACCTCACCTTGACCGTTAATCTCAAATGTATAGGAAGGCTTCCCCTTCTCAAATTTGGTCAAGGCGGAGTTGGGTAAGGTGAAGGCTTGGTCCCTCCTAGCCGATTGTCGGTGGACTATCCACCAAGTGTCACCCCCCACGGGTTGCACCCAGTTTAGACTCCCTAAATAGGCTAGGTCCATGAGGTTTGAGCCTACAACTTTCCTATGCCCATCCAGGTTCCAACCTAGGTGTTTTTTGGCAATATGGGTCATTAACCCCCCAAAATAAATTGGTGCCCTAGACCTACTCGCTTCGGCCGCATTGGCCGCCCTTTGAAAGTGATTGGCTATCCTATGGGGTATGTTCAATTTTTCAGCGTTAGGAATTACATAGGATGCCAATAGTTCCAATTCATCCCTCCTCACATTTGCCGGTTCATGCCTCCCAAAAATAGTGAGGCCGGCAAATCTTTGCCAAAATTTTGGGACGAGATGTTAAATCCACATCCCTTTGGCGTGTTGGAGGTTAGCCAAATCCTCCCTAGTTAGCCTCTTATAGACCACAGCAGTGTGGTCTTGAGAGGGTTCGATCGGTTTATCCGATTTCAAATCAAACAACTTTCCAAATTCTTTAAGAGTTAATCTCACATCGTTGTTCAACAATCGGAATTGCACATGAGTGATTAATGCATTCATTTTAATAACATTAAAACTTGAGATAAATTCTAATGTTAAATAGTCATATGTATCATGGCACATTTGAAAGAAACCACTCATGCCTATACCTTTAAACAATTTTTCCACATATTTATCTAGACCTAATCTAGCTAGTGTGGGATGATGAACAAAGCGGGTTGAGATTACCTGTCGATCAATGAGGTTTAGCATCCTAGCCCGTTGCTCCTCCGAGGTGATAACAACCTCCTCCCATCCCGATACTTGAAGCTCCGGGTTGACTGTGGGTTGTTGTGCCCTTGAACTTTCACCCCTTTGTGTCCTTGAACGTTTTGAAGCCATTGTATGTGGAAAATTGGATATTTGGAGCTTTCTCTCTCTAAGGGTTTGAAGAAAGTATGAGAGAAAGTGGGAGAAAATGGGTGAAAAATGTAGAGGAAGGTGTGAAAATTAAGAATATGTAAGACATTTAAGGTTTTGATGGGTGAATTTGAGGAGATCTTGGATTGAAGGTGGAGTTGAAGGTTTGAAAATGGAGGTTTTACAGAGAGAAAGTGTGAAGGAGAAAGAAGAAGTAAGGAAGAAAAAGAAAAGAGAAAGGGAGAAGGGGGTTTAAAGCCCCGGATTAAAAAGGCGCGCCCGATCGGGCGAAGGTGGTTCAGGAAGATTTGTAAAGTGCGCCGATCGGGCGCGAACTCGAACCTGGAAATCGCACTTTGCTCGCCCGATCGGGCGAGCTTCGCCCGATATTTCTTTTTGTGGAATTCGATTTCTCCAAAATTCCGCACGATTGGGGGAAATTTTCCTTGATTTCTTCCCTGACTTGCGCGCCCGATCGGGACTCCTTGCCCGATCGGGCGAAATTAAGCTCCGATAAAAACAATATTGCGCGCCTGATCGGGCGAAGTTTTCTGCAATTCTAACCCGGGGCCCGTACCCAGGCCTGGAGCTTCTCTTTCTTCGCCTATTTTTTTTCTCTTAAAACCTCTGTACTTTGTAATCTAAAACCTGTACAAAAACACTCATAAAAGGTAAAATTCACTCTCCTCACCTCTCTAAGAAAAAATAAAAATAAAAATAAATGAAATAATTAGTCTAGAAAGCAAGAAATACGGGTTGCCTCCTGTAGGGAATATTTTCAAGCCTTTAAAATCCCACTAGCTTGAACCCCACTGTGATCATACACTAAGTACGGTGGCGTCCAAATGGGAAGAAGATAGAGCAAAAGAGTCGCCAACAAGTTTTTTAGGAACTTGTAAACCGTTCACGAGGTGAAGGTTACACCCCTTAACGATCCAAGAGATCGTCAACTCCATAAGGTCTAGAACCAAATAAGGGTTCGGGGATGAAGGTACAAATCCAACCTAAAAGAGATTGAACCTGCCCTAATAATAGGCCTCTACTTTATTCTGATCGTATTCATGTGCGCTTTCTGATTAACATACAATCAATAGGATTAACCCTAAACCTGTTTAATCTATGTTGGTTGAATATTAATGCACAAATAAACTATCATTGGCGATCACTTGAATTATAATCACAATTAACCTTAACAAGATTATTAATTATCTTATTAAGCATGATTACAAGTACAAATTCCCTTTAAACATGCATAAAAGGTGATCAAGCAATAAATATATATAATCAAGCAACATAAATAAATAATCAATATCATGAATAATAATTATAATCGTAACAATAAAATAATCATCATCAAAATAATAATAATAATATTCATAATCATGTTAAAGCATAATAAAAATAGCAAGATCCTAGGCATGATACTAACAAGATTAATAACAAACCCTAGCATGTCACTAAGCAATAAAAATCAAATCTTTAGCCCTAACATGATACTAACAATCATAAATATTAGGAAAAGAATAAAAGGCATCATAGCAATCATATTTAATATTAAAATTAACCTAGACATGATACTAGGAATATCATAATAACAATGTAAACATGATATCTACATCATAATATCAATTAAAACCATTAAAGTACTTACTTTGATGCCTCGTACCTCTTTCTAATTACAAAATACACACGTTAGTAACTTCAAGGAAAATAATAAAAACAACAATTAAATTAAATAATTGAAAGAGAGATTTAGGACCAAACCCTCAGAAATTAAAACCTTTCACGTCTAAGGCGAAGGCAACTTCGAATATGGCTAGGTGTTTCTAGATCTTGCGAATGCGGAATTTTGTATGCAAAAAAGCAAAGTTTAGAAAAAGAGAGAATGAGAGAGATGAATGATTCAATTGGTGAATGAATGGTGAATGATAGATGTAGATGATGATTGATGATGATTCGTGAATGAAAACAGAGTTTTAAATACGATATTTATAGAGAAAATCAGCCAAAAAAGATAAATTAACAAAACAGAGTCTGACGCTCAGGAAACAGAGCTGGCGCCAACCCTGGCTAGCTGGCGCCAGGCACCAGCCTTAGCGCCAGGCGCTAATGGCTAGCGCCAGGCGCTAGGCCTGGTTCCAGGCGCCAAGGCCTGGGGTTGGACGCCAAGCTTTATTTTAACGCGTTTTCGAAAATCCGATAAGTTTACCGTACTGGAGGATAAAATAATATAATTTCTTCGAAAATGCTATTTGATTTTGATTAAAACTCTGAAGAGTCAACAAAGACAACTTATCAATGCTAATTGAATTAGGAATGAAAAGAACCTTCTAGAATATTCTAGAAGACTAAAACCATTCCTAATTGCATTAGGAATGATAAATCATATTAGGCCCTCCCCAAGATCATTGGGCCGTACATAAAGCTCAAACCGGGCCCAGTTTGGTAATTTGGCCATAATTTCCTCAATATTCATCGGAATTGGGCTTATAATATATCGTTGGAAAGGTCTTTGCAAGCCCTATACAACTAAACCACTATTGGACCCATATCATGGACCAACCAAACTGGATTGGCTGTTTTCTTAAAATAAGTTTTCAAAAACAGAGAGAAGAGAAAAGAAAATAAAAACTTTCCGCAACACTAAATCTTTCCACACTTTCGCTTCATTCGATTATGATTCGACGCGAAAGGTACTCATCACTGGGTTTGGTTTTAGGGAGACACAAATGGGTGTCTACACCTCCCGCAAAGCGTTGGTTTATCTAGGTCCCGCACGACCCTCTTACCACAGTGAAACTCAGAGTGAATCGGAACCGCTTAGGTGAAGTAATTCAACAGCACCAAGTGTAGCCCCCTCATGATATAGCTTGAGTATTTGGCCATTAACCTTAAACTCGTTACCATGTTCGTCGAAAACCTCTACAGAACCGAATTTATTGGCCCTTTTTATAATAAAAGGACCCGACCACCTTGACCTTAACTTTCCTGGGAAAAGTGTAAGTCGAGAGTTGAATAGTAACACTTTATCACCCTCCTTGAATTCTCTCGGAAGGATCATCTTGTCGTGCCACCTCTTTGTCTTTTCCTTATAGACTCGAGCACTATCATAGGCCGTCAACCTAAACTCATCGAATTGGTTAAGTTGAAGTAACCTCTTTTCTCCCGCTAGTTTGGTATCTAAATTGAGCTCCTTAATAGCCCAATATGCCTTATATTCCAATTCAATCGGGAGATGGCATGCTTTACCGTACACGAGTCTAAATGGAGTAGTACCTATAGGGGTCTTGAATGCAGTTCTGTACGCCCAAAGGGTGTCATCCAACTTGTCGCTCCAATCTTTCCTTGACTTTGACACCACCTTCTCTAGAATGGCCTTGATCTCACGGTTAGAAACTTCAACTTGGCCACTAGTTTGGGGGTGGTAGGCTAGACCTGTCCTATGGTAGACACCATACTTTTTGAGGAGGGTGTCTAACTTCCGTTCATGAAAGTGAGATCCTCTGTCACTTATTATTGCTCTAGGTACGCCAAATCTTGGAAAGATGGTCTTCTTGAAAAGTCTGTGGACCACCTTGGCATCATTGGTAGGAGTGGCGATGGCCTCAACCCACTTGGATACATAGTCGACGGCGACAAGAATATAACGGTTCCCTTTTGAAGAAGGGAACGGTCCCATGTAGTCAACACCCCAAACGTCAAAAATTTCAAATTCTAAAATTCCTGTTTAGGGTATCTCATGCCTCCGCGAGATGTTGCCAGTCCTCTTGCAAGAGTCACAAGCCTGCACAAAAATGTTAGCATCCTTAAACATCGTAGGCCAATAAAAACCTGACTCATTAATCTTGGCCACCGTTTTAGTGGGGCCATGATGTCCTCCATATGGTGAGGTGTGGCAACTATTAAGCACACCGTGGACTTCCCATTCGGGAACACACCTGCGAAACAATCCATCTGCACACTAACGAAACAAAAAAGGATCATCCCAAAAATAATGTTTAACATCAGAAAGGAATTTCTTTTTTTGTTGGTAGGACAAGTCAAGAGGTAGAGTTCCACCCACTAAATAATTAGCAAAATCCGCATACCATGGGTGTTGATCTACAACTGCATAGAGGTAGTCATCACGGAAAGAATCATCTATAGGTAAAGAATCCTTACCCTCATCATACCTGATACGTGACAAGTGGTCTGCCACTACGTTCTCTGCTCCCTTTTTATCTTTTATTTCTTTGTTGAAGTCTTGGAGCAAGAGAACCCATCGGAGTATCCTTGGCTTTGATTCCGCCTTAGCTATCAAGTACTTTAATGCTGCATGGTCAGTAAAAACAATGACTTTAGAACCAACAAGGTATGATCTAAATTTTTCTAAAGCATAAATAACAGCAAGAAACTCCTTTTCCGTAGTGGCATAGTTGACTTGGGCTTCATCCAAAGTTTTGCTTGCATAATAAATAGCATGCAAAACCTTGTCCTTTCTCTGTCCAAGCACGGCTCCTAGCGCAAAGTCACTTGCATCACTCATGATCTCGAAAGGAAGGTTCCAATCGGGAGCACATATGATGGGTGCGGATATCAAAGCCTGCTTAATCCTGTTGAAAGCCTCAAGACACTCGTCAGTAAAAATAAAAGGAGCATCCTTGAGCAAAAGCTGAGTCAGTGGTTTAGAAATTTTAGAAAAATCTTTGATAAAGCGGCGATAAAACCCCGCATGACCCAAGAAACTTCTAACTCCCTTAACATTAACTGGGGGAGGTAATTGCTCAATCACTGATATCTTAGCTTTGTCTACTTGTATGCCCTTATTAGATACAATGTGACCTAGGACTACTCCCTCTGTCACCATAAAGTGATATTTTTCCAAATTTAGAACTAAATTGCACTCTTCACATCTTTTCAAAATTTTAGCGAGATTAATTAAGCATGAATCAAATGAAGAACCATACACGCTAAAATCATCCATAAAGACTTCCATAATAGACTCTATGAAATCAGAAAAAATGCTCATCATACAACGTTGAAAGGTAGCGGGTGCATTACATAAACCAAAGGGCATTCTACGATAAGCAAAAGTGCCATAAGGGCATGTAAAAGTAGTCTTTTCTTGATCTTCAGGGTGAATCGGAATTTGGAAAAATCCCGAATACCCATCCAAATAGCAAAAAATTTATGATTAGCTAACCTCTCAAGCATTTGATCTATAAAGGGAAGAGGGAAGTGGTCCTTTTTAGTGGCGATATTTAATCTACGATAATCAATGCACATACGCCACCCTGTGACAGTTCTAGTGGGAATTAATTCATTTTTTTCATTGGATATCACAGTCATCCCACCCTTTTTTGGCAAAACCTGCACAGGACTTACCCATTTGGAGTCAGAAATAGGATAGATAATACCTGCATCAAGTAATTTCATAACCTCCTTCTTGACTACCTCCTGCATGTTGGGATTTAATCTTCGTTGGGGTTGAATGCAGGGCTTATAGTTGTCCTCTAGATGTATCCTGTGCATACAAAAATCAGGGCTAATACCCTTGAGATCATCAATAATGTACACAATAGCTTTCTTATGGGTTTTGAGAACCCCTAAAAGTTGGGAAGTTTGTAGTTCAGTAAGTGCAGTACTGATGATCACGGGGTATAGTTCCTGTTCATCAAGAAAAATATATTTTAAATGAGAAGGGAGAGGTTTTAGCTCAGGTTTCTTGACCTCTGCAGGTTTTGATTCCTGAACTAAATTTACTACCTTCATTGTTTCCTTGGGGCTTAACTCTTTTAAGGAAAGAGCCTTTCAATTTCTTGTACCTCATTACCCCAAACGCTTGCATTGTCTCTAGATAAATTCTCGCAGAGAACTTCCTCTAGGGGATCCATCGCAAGAACCTGTGGCAAGCTATCATCACAAATATCGTCCATTATATCAATTACATCAATATAACAACAATTTTCCTCTAGCATAGGCCCTTTCAAAACTTTCCCTAAATTAAAAGTAACATTGTCGTCACCTACAGAAAGGGTTAGTTTACCATTTTTAACATCTATAATTGCTCCTGCAGTATGGAGAAAAGGCCTACTTAATATAATGGGTATTTGCGTATCCTCTGCCATGTCTAACACAACAAAATCAACAGGAATAAAAAATTTACCAACTCTGACAGGGACGTCCTCTAAAATACCTAAGGGGTATTTTACCGAACGATCTGCCATTTGCAAAGTTATATTAGTAACTTTTAATTCTCCCATATTAAGTTTAGCATAGACAGACGATGGCATGACATTGACACTAGCACCCAAATCACACAAAGC
This sequence comes from Chenopodium album, assembly GCF_948465745.1. Taxonomy (NCBI): domain Eukaryota; kingdom Viridiplantae; phylum Streptophyta; class Magnoliopsida; order Caryophyllales; family Amaranthaceae; genus Chenopodium; species Chenopodium album. Next base: position 5,864,416 of record NC_137836.1, on the reverse strand, counting down.
TTTATCAATATAAACATTCCCTATATGACAAGGGATAGAAAAACTACCTGGATCCTTTAATTTAGGAGAGGATTTGTTTTGCAATAAAGCGCTACGCTCCTCTGTGAAAGCTACAGTTTCTACTTCATTAAAGGCCCTTTTCCTAGTCAGAATGTCTTTCATAAATTTAGCATAAGCAGGAACTTGAGTGATTAAATCAGTAAAAGGAACTGTTAACTGCAGGTTTTTCACAACCTCTAAAAACTTACCGAATTGTTTATCAAACTTACTCTTCAGTTGTCTATTAGGGAATGGAAGTTTGATAACCGGGATCTGCACATCTCCTCCCTTATCCTGCGATTTACCCTGCACAAAAACATTAGTAGAGTTAGTATCTATTTGTAGCCCTGCAGGGCTAGCAGGATTAGCGTTTGGCTTAGAGGAATCTATATCAGGAACTGGTCTATCTTCCTTTGGCATAGGAGGTCCATCATAATGTGAACCACTCCTTAGAGTGATTGCATTGGCATGATCTGTAGGATGGATAGGTTGTGATGGTAGAGCTCCCTGCTGACGGGATTGTAGGGTAGATGAAAGTTGTGCAATTTGATTGTCCATGATTTTATTTTGGGATAAAATGGAATCAATTTGCGCATCCCTACTCTCCATATGCTTTTTCATATTGGCAATCATTTCTTTTGCATATTGGCAAACATGAGGGTGATGCTTGGCTTTTCTGGCCGGAATAAGGATGGTAATATTTTTGCTTTGGTGGGGTTTGCTGTTGTGGTTGTTGCGGAGGTGGAGGGTTTTGTACATTGGTGCTCCGGTATGAAAGATATGGATGATTCCTATAACCGGCATTGTAGGAATTGGAATATGGGTTATTCTGCCCATAGGTTTGAAAGGCATTAACTTGTTCCATAGAGCTCCTACAATCTTGCTCCCAATGCCCTACAATTCCACAATTTTCACAAAAAGCTTCATTGTTAGCAACAGCAGAAACATTAGCTACATAGTTAGGAGCAACAGTATGATTATCTAATTTTTGACAAATAAACGTTAATTGAGCTTGCAAAAAGGGTACAGAATCGACATTATGTTTTCCTTTATTTGCAAACCCTCTCGGATTCCCGAATTGGGAATTGTGTATTGACATGTCTTCGATAACCTGTCCTGCATCGTCCACATTTAAATTCATGAACCTCCCACTAGCTGCAGAATCTAGCACCGATCTACAAGAATTTCCAAGTCCATTGTAGAATGCTTGGATCAGTTGCCATTGTGCTAGATTGTGGTGGGGGCACTCTCTCTGTAGATCCTTGAACCTCTCCCAAGCCTCATATAGCGTTTCGTCGGCCTCTTGAGCGAAGTTCTGAATAGCACTCCTTAGTACTGCTGTTCTCTCTGCAGGATAGTATTTATTATAGAAATTCAAAGCAAGAGTTTCCCAGTTAGTAATACCAAGTGCATTCCATTAAACCATAATTTAGCCTTGCCACATAATGAAAAAGGAAAAAAAATCTCCCTTATTTGGTCCTGCGTGACCCCGGCTTGTCTGATGGTGTTACAATACTGGCTGAAATTTGCGATGTGAAGATTAGGATCTTCACCCTTAGCTTCACTGAATTGCTTCCTCTCTATCATAGTGATAAATTGGGGCTTGATTTCGAACTGAACTTCATCTAGTGCCGGAGTGGGAGTAAGGTGCGGGAAATCTGTGAGCTTCGGCTGCGAGTAGTCACTGAGTTTCTTCTGGGCCGTCATCTCTGATTCGGAATCTGAAGGAATATCTGTGTCACTAGAATTAGAGGGAGGATCTCTTCGACTATTGTCCTCCTTGGAACCCGCCAGAATTTGTCTACAGATTTTCCTTTGCCTATGAAAAGAGCGCTCGATCTCAGGATCGAATGGGATGTAACCTGATCTGGAACACCTGGGCATAAACAAGGAACTAAAAGACAAATATGAGAATTGCCTCAAAGAACTAACGTTCTCTGAGACAAAAGGGGATAATCTAGACTACAAAAAAAATAATCAGAAAATAAAAATAAAACTGTTTCCCCTGCAACGGCGCCAAATTTTGACAGGGTAAAGTCGTATCCCCTAATCAAAAGTAATTACCTAAGTCCTCTAGCTAATGTAGACAGGGAAGTAGGGTCGAACTCCATAGGGAAACAAGTCTTTCTACTCCTAATTAATTATTATAATCTAAATTATCCAAGTAACCAATATTATTGTGAATAAATTCTATACTACGAAGAATAAGGTCGAAAGAAATAAAGTAGGGGAAAATCAAATATTAAAAGACCTAGGGCATAGGTTCACTAATAAACAATATTCCAGGGCAAATCATAATAAGCAATCATCAAGCATTGATTAATCAGATTATAAAGGGCTTTCGCTACGTATTATAATCACAGAGTTAATTTGCCGGTATTAAATCTCATCTGTCGAATCTCGACTTAACCATTTATAAATTAGTCCGCCTATTGAAACTAAGCCTAAACATCAATTCTCATCTGTCGAATCTCGAATTAATATTGCTAAACTCATACAATTAAATCTGGCCAAACCTAATTGCATAGCATTAAATCAATCAATAGGAAATTAACCAAGCATTGATAATTAACAATTACAAAATTACCCCTTCATATCATTTATTAGATCCCCATAAACCCTAGAAATAAAACTACTCAAGCATCATCATAACTAAACTAATCAAATAAATAAAGCAAAGCATAATCAAAGAAGTAAATAAAATATCTGAAATTAAAAGAGAAGAAATTGTTACCAAAATAAATCTGGATTAATAAAAGTAATTAAGAACAAAAGTTGAGAGAGAATTTAAGAGAGAGAAATATCCTAATTAGAGAGAGAAAATCTAAAGAAGAAGGTAATCCAAAATTACGTACATAATTCGTACTTAAACATTCCTCAAAACAAAAATAAAAACTAATCTAATCAGCTTTGAGAAAAACACGCGCCCGATCGGGCGAAGGGCCGCCCGATCGGGCCCGCCTTTTTGCCTTGCCCGCTGCTGGTGTGCCGCACCCGATTGAGCTTACGCTCACCCGATCGGGTTCGCCTCTTCCTTGAGGGTTCTTATGTGCACAGCCGCCCGATCGGGCGTATGCTTGCCCGATCGGGCCTAGTCTTCTTCTTCGAGGCTTGGATTTCGATTGGGCTCAATTCCTCGGCCCAATCTGGATTTCCTCATCGGGTCTTGATTAATCGATCCAATAGCCCCGATATCTCTTAATCACCGCCTCTCATCGATCATGGGATTCAAGAGTGGTCGTGTCCTTCCAGCTTCCGTAGTTGATCCATGAAAACCCGGGAAAATGCTCCAAAAGTGCAATTTCCTGTAAAATACAACTAAAACTACGAAAACACTAGAAAACACAAATTAGTAATAAAAGTGGCTCTAAAGAGCCAAAAACACTACTAACTATGACCATGGGACGGGGGGTAAAACACTATATAAATTGGACATATCACATACATTTCTCATTGCATCTACAACATTTAAAAGTGAGGATTTGAGAAAGATTAGGAGTTTTGGCAAAAAATAGTGAAAGGAATAGTGTATTGACCAAAATTTACTTCTCTTTTGTTGGTAATTGCAAAATTGTCATCAAATCCTTGAATTTTGTTGACTTTCTTGACTTTTTTGACAAAATGAGTTATGGAATGACCAAATTTAACTCCTTTGTTGGTTATTGCAAAATTGCCATCAAGATTTGTTGATTTTTCTTGACTTTTTTAACTTTCTTGACTTTCATTAGTAATAATTGTGGTTTATGTGTTTTAATTAAAATTAATTGATGATGTGTATGTAGCTTTATTTGTTTTGTTTAGTTTAATTTAATAACATGAAATATTTAGCTTTTAGCTTGTTTTTTGGGTGGGTTAGGTATTTGTTTGTTTGTTCATATATATATATATATATATATATATATATATGGACTATAAAAGAACTTCATTGTGAGATAACTTAAACACAATTACTGAAACTGTTTCGATTGCAAAAATTCCAGTGATAGAAGATGTTTCAATTAGCAAGTTGTTTTACAGAAAAAAAAGGTAATTTTGCAAGCATCCATTAATTTAGAATTTGATTAGTGCATGGTTCTTGCCTTTTCTAAGGTAATTAATGGGTTAAAGTTTTACGAATTATGTTTTTTCTCTGATTTTAGTGTGTGAGTTTACTTGCATGTATTATTTTTTTGTTTGATTTTGATTTTGGTGTTTTAATATGGTTTCATTTCGTTTGATATACTAAGTGTTTAATTGATTTTTTGCATGGAAGCAAATTTATGAGTTATTTTTTAAGAATTATGTTATGTGTTTGTTTTTGATGTGTGAGTTTACTTGCATATATTGTTTGTCTATTTGATTTTGATGTTTTAATATGGTTTTATTTTATTTGAGATGCTAAATATTTTACTGATTTATTGAGTGCATTTTAGATTGATGTTATATATGTGATGTTATTATTTGTTTGCATTATTTTGAGTGATTTGGTTAGAATCTATTTGTGACACTAAGTTTATTTTCGATTTGTGCATGCATTTAGATTGGTTGATAAATTAAGATAGAGGAAGCAGAAGAACAATATGCTCCTAATCTTAAATAATGTATAGTACTATTGCATGCATTTTAGGTTGCTATTGTTTTTTAATGACTTGAGCCTATCTTTGTTTTGAAAATAATTTTTGAGGTTTAAAAGTTGGCATGCATGTATGTGGTTGAAAGTTTTAGTAGTTTTTTTTTTTTTTTTTTTTTTTTTTTTTTTTTTTTTTTTTTTAAGAAGAATTGTAGTGTGATAGCTAGTGTTTTGAGTATAAGTTTTGTGTTTTGAGAGAAGTATTAGTGAGAGTGACACAAGTTTTTGTTTTTAATTTTTATTGGTTTATTGACAAGGGCTTGAAATGGTTTACAAGTCTATAATTTTTGCATGCAGTTTATGTGAAGATCGTGGGATATTATTGGGGTTAACATTGAGTATTAGAAAGTTAAGGTTAACACTGCTTATTGGTCTATTGGTAGTTGATTTATATGGTTTGAGTGTCTAGTGTTTGATATTTGGTGTTTGTAGTTGTATTTGTTTTGGGCAGAATTTAGTCTAAACTGGTTGATTGTACGTGAATTACAGGTTATGGATGCTCCGCTCACACAAGTAGTGATATCATTTCGTCCTTTCTTGAAGCAAATTACCAAATGTTTGGATTTCCCTGATCTGGAATACCAATATCTCAATCTCCGAAAAAGCATTGCTTGTGTGGCTGTTAGGAGTAATAGTAGTGTTGTTCCTACTGTTTATCTTGGTGGAGATACGGACAATGTAGATGAATCTTGTGAAATTGCGGCTAAAAAGGCTGTGTATGATCTTATAAAAAGATATGACATAGTTGTTGAAGATGTAACTGCTTTACATAAGCAGATGTATGAACGATGTGGTCAATTGTATGGATACAAGAAAGAGGAGTTGGAGGCGATTGAGAAAGGAAAATCAAAGGTTTATTTTCATGGGGATATTTCTACTGACATTGGTCACAATCAGAGGAAAGTTGTTATAGATTTTCTTGAGGTGCTGAGGTCTATTTTCAGTTGTGTTGATGTAAAGTGCACTCCAATTGAAATTATTGAACAATTCCCAAATCAATATGTTTAATTTCTTGGTTTACCATCATTCACCATAGGAACAGTTCAGGATTTAGGTGTTTGTTCAGTGATTATTGTTTGAGTCAAGATGCAGCTAAGCAAAATCTAGCTAGGAGAGCTGTTGATTATCTCATTGATGTGCGTAATCTTGAAATAGTGGATGCTAATTATAGAGCAACGACATGTAGGTTTGATGCTTTGCTATGTGTTTTGGAGCGGGAAAGTTATTTAAGTGTGAAGGAACGTGTGTTAGGAGTTAAAAAACAACTAGAACCTTCTACAGGTATTGTAGAACATGACTGTGTATGTAGTTCCTGTTGGAGAGGAATTCCAGGTTCCAATGTCTAATCCACCTGTTATAGCTTTCAGTAACATTGAACTAAAGTCTCAAGATTCAGCATCATTTGCTATTTCTGATTCCAACATTGAAGAAATCCCAAAGGGGGCAGACTCAGAACATTTACATGGACGTTTTAAGCGTGTAAGGCTTTTAAAGGATTAGATGTTTTAGGTTTAAGTTGGAATTGAAGAAGTTTTAACTGTTTGTTGTGTGGTCTTTGTTGCTTGTTTCTTTAACTAGGTTAGGTTTTTGTTGGAGCATGTATTTGAAGTTGCTTGGCTTATGTATGTTGCACAAGATAGTTTTTGGTGATACTTGTGCATTGAACTCTTTTAAGTAAATACATAGATAAGAGTTCAAAGTAAAGATTTTGGTTTTGTAATGATTGTAATGGATTATACATAATTAATGACAATGAACTCTTTTTGGTTTTTGCTATACTCTACTTTTTAAAACTTTCTTGCATTTTGTTAATTATTTTATTTTATGGAATTTTACAGTTTATGGTATGTCTTGTTATGAAAATCCAGATTAATTAGAACACAAGAGGGACGTATTGTGGAATTTGCAAAGAACAACAGAATATGGGTGAGTTTTTTCATGTATCTAACAATTAAGATTTAGGGAAGTTTTATTTACAGTGCAGTGATTTGAGGATAATAGTTTGTAAAATTAATGTTAATCACTGATTATCTAGATCGATTATTACAAGCACCAAGGACATAATATAAATATAGAACTAAACGTCAAAGAGGGTTGGAAAGTGAAAGTAATGAAGTAGAGGCTGGCAATGGGTCGAAAAAGAAAACAAGAAAAGGAATTCAAGTGACAAGTAATTTCAGAACTCTCATTTGTAGTAAACATATTTTATATTGAATTGAATTGAGGTGGAGATAATTGATTATGAATTTGATGTTTATTATTAATAAGTACCTTCATCAACAAAAGGAGACACTAATAGCCACCTTGTAGATTTGGAGAGAAGATGTACTGATCAAATGCAAAGGTACTCAGAGGTTGAACACTTTGGTATTAGAGAGAATTTTTTAAACTTTGTTGTGTTATTGTTATTAAATTTTGTACTTAAACTTAAACTTAATATGCGTTACTGTAATTTGTAAAAGGTTACAGGAGCAGCTTAATGAAAATTTTGGAAAAGAAAAAGGCAGCACAATTGAAGTGTCAAGTAATTTTAGTGTTTTTTAAGAGAATTTTTACATGTGTTTAAAAATAATAAAAAGTATTAATGCCAACAAATTAGAATTTAAAATTTCATTGATCACATTTTTCACATGGGTTCTTGATGTAATAACTGGTGAATGAGTTATTGTACAGGTTTTCGCGCTACCTGCAATTCAAGTGACAACTAATTTTAGTGACTTATTCTTGGTGTTGCATATTTTATATACAGCTGATTTAAAGATTCTATCTTTTGATTTTGATGTTTACTATTGTAAGCAGCTTCGTTAGCAAAAGGTTACAAAAAAAAAACGTCATACGAATGTGGAGGGTGAATGTAGTTGTCAAATTCAAAGGTTTTTTGAGACTTTATGGTATATTGTTGATATTTGTATTTATAGTAAAAATTTGACTGAATTTGTGCTTCAAATCCTATTTAAAAGGTTACAGGATCAACCAAATGGAAATTTTCAGGAAAGGGAAATTAACAGAGTCCAAGTGACAAGTAATTTTAGAGTTTTCTTTTTTGGTATTACAGCTTTACACAAAAAAAATATTTGTATTAGAAATACTTTGTAATGATCATTGTTCATATTTTTCACAGAGGGATGTGATGCTCTAATTGGAAAAAAAATTCCTACTAAGTCTTATTTACTTCCTGCACCTACCTATTGTCATAAGTGTATGGCCAAAGAAATTTGCTTTTGAATCACTTCACTTCTGTTGTGATGATGGAGAAATCAGGGTTGATGTTAATGATTACCCTCCACAGCTTGTGTGGTTATTAACTTCTGCAGATGAAGAAGCAAGACATTTCAGGAAGTATGTGCGATTGTATAATAATTTGTTCGCTTTCAGTTCATTGGGTGGTGATCATAAAGAAAAAACAAAGAATGGAATATATGTTTTTAAGTTACATGGACAGATTCATCATCATATTCCCAGTTTAGTTCTTGGAGAAAAAGGGTCACAATATATGCAATTGTACTTTTATGATGGACAGTAAGAATTAGCTAATTGTCTAAAGTGTTTTACTACATTAAGAGAAAATATTTTGGCTATGTTGATGGAGATTACAAATCTAAATCCGTATGCCAGATTCTTTTGAGCTTTGAGGGGAGTTTCGATTAGTGATTCTACACGAATTCAGCTGAATAAGACTACATTTCCAGATTAGCGTGTTTATAATGCTCCGACTACAGATGAGGTTGCTGTTATTTGGCCAGAGAATACTTCTTCCAGTGAGTCTGAAAGTCCACACATATTGGTTACTGGTGTAAATGATTCTTCTCATAATATCCAACACTGTTATGGTTGCTATGATCCTTTACAGTATCCTTTGCTGTTTCCATATGGTGATTGTGGGTGGAATCAAGGACTAAAGAAGATGTCTATGGGTGGGGTACAACAGCTACAGTCTGAGACAAATCCAGTTTCTTCTTGTAGTATACATACTACTCAGGAGTTGTTAGATGAAGAAGCTAGGCGTATGAGTTCATATCTTTTATTTTTAAAGTATATTTGATTTTATATATGTCATATACATGCTTTTATTGCTTATTTTATTCTTTTTTTTCAAATATTGATTTGTAGGTGCAAATGGAGGTTCATCTAAGGCGGATAAACATATTTCAGCTTGAGAATATTATGCATATAGACTTCAGTGTCGTCCGGGAAATTACTTGCTCAGAGCTGGAAGATGTTTTCAACAATATATCGTTGATACGTATGTCAAGGTAGAGAATACACGCTTGGATTTCTTTCAAAGAAACCAATAGACAATAAGGGCTGATCTTTATTAGGGACTTCTTGATACTATAGATTGTGGAGAAGAATGTGCAGAAAATGTTGGAAGACGAGTTATATTGCCTGCGACATTTATAGGTGGCCCTTGAGATTTGAAGAAGGGATATCTGAATGCGATGTCATTAGTTTAGAGGTTTGGCAAGCCGGATTTATTTATAACAATGACATGCAATCCTAATTGGCCTGAAATTAAGCAAGAACTTGCTGTTGGAGAAGAAGCACAAAATAGGCCAGATATCATTTCAAGAGTTTTTAGAGCAAAGGTACTTGCTTTAAAACATTTAATTAGGAAGAGAGAAATATTTGGAGAAGTGGTTGCAATGATTTATGTTATTGAATTCCAAAAAAGAGGTTTACCTCATGCCCATCTTCTCATTATTTTGAAATCAGAATTCAAAATAAAGACTCCTGATGACTTTGATAAGTTTGTTTGTGCTGAAATTCCATCTTCTGAAAATGGATATTTTAAGAGAGATTGTGATCAAGCATATGATGCATGGTCCATGTGGTCATCTTAATCCAAAATGCCCTTGTATGAAACATAAAGAACACCGTGGACATTGTAAGTATGATTATCCAAAGAAAAATTGTGAAGAAACAAAAAGTAATAGTGATGGGTATCCTTTGTATTGAAGTAGAGCTACGTGTGATACTTGTTTCGGGTATTTTTTGGATTTCCTCGGATACTGGTCGCATTCTTCTGACAACGAGACTGAGACACCTGCAAAACAATGAATATTTCTTTGTCGGCATATTCGCCTCCGACGATCAAGTTAGTGATCTGAAACGGAAAAGGCTGGAGAGAGAAAGTAGAGAGAAGTTAGAACTATTAATGCTCTTTTTCTTGTAATGTCATAATCCACCCCTCCCATCATAAATGATTGGGGTATTTATAGGGGTGGGAGAGTGTTCCCTTTTAGGGTTTGTACCCTGAAATTCCGTGACATGATTGGCTGCGCAATCAGAGAACGCCACGTGTTGTTTTGGGGGGGGGGCACCGCTTTGCGGCTCTCAATGATATCTCTCGGGATTTGGGCCCTGATGTAATAAAGGCCCTTTTCACTTGCTGTTTTCAGGTGCTCTTTAGGGCATCTGACACGCGTCATCTTCCTGTAGGGACACGTGTCGCCCTTTGACTGGGCCACGCGTCACTACGGGATTGGACCACGTCTTTGGGGTTTATTTTTACCCTAAACAATACTCATGGGTGATTCCATATAATCCATATCTTTTAGCTTATTTCAATTGTCACTTAAATGTTGAAGTTTGTTCAACTATTGAAGCAGTGAAGTATCTGTATAAGTATGTTTATAAAGGCCATGACAGGATATCTTTCAATATTGTCCAAACAATAGATAGAGTTCCCGTGCAAGATGAAATCGAACAGTATCAACCAGGTTGATGGGTTTCACCCTGTGAGGCTGCGTGGCGCCTTTTTGGTTTTGATTTATATGGAATGTATCCTTCAGTTTTACCTCATCATGTTCACTTTCCTAACTCCCAGCTGATACAAATGAGACCTCACGAACAACTGACATCAATTGTTTCAGATGCTAAGCGTACTAGAACTTGTTTAACAGAGTTCTTCAAAATGAATTGTAAATCAGATTTGGGAACATGAATGACTATATAATGAATTTTCAGAGCACTATTGGTGGAATGCATCAGATAAACTGTGGAATAAAAAAATGAATAACAAAATCCATATTGGAAGGTTAGCATTTGTTGGACCTTCTGAAGGTGAAAGATACTATTTGCGGTTGCTGCTTCACAATGTCAGAAGTCCAAAGTCGTTTGAAGATCTACGTATAGTCAATGGACACATGTATTCCACTTTTCAACATGCAATATTAAAGTTAGGGTTAATGGAAGAAGATGATGCAACATGTTATTCGAAAGTTATTTGCTACGGTACTTATTTTCTGTCAGCCTAGCAATCCTTTTTCTTTGTTGTTAAAATATTATGATTCTTTTTCAGAGGATTACCGATACAAATATCCTTCGGATGTTGCAAGAGTGAAACAATTAACCATAAGATCAATTGAGCAATTAGTTGAGTCAATAGGAAGTTTGTTGAAAGCTTTTGGGTTACAAAATTTAGTAGAAGATGATCATGATCCTATACATGTTACGAAAGATATAAAAGATGCATTGAATGCTCCGATACCACCAGAGTGTTTAGAATGTAAAGATAAGTTAAATCAGGCTCAACGAGTTGCATTCGATGTCATAATGGATAGTGTTACAAAGGGAAAGCCTGGTGCCTTTTTCATAGTGGTCCTGGTGGGACGGGGAAAACTTTTATATATAATGCTCTATATGCAGAAATCAGATCAATGAATAAGATAGTTTTACCAATAACAACTTTGGGTGTTGCTGCAGCCAATATTCCTTCTGGTAGAATTGCGCATTCACGGTTTAAAATCCCTTTGGATCCTTCGGGCTCACTTGCTTGTAATGTTCCTAAGCAGGGAAGTCTAGCTGCACTTTTAAGGGAAACAACGTTGATTATTTGGGATGAAGCTTCTATGGCTAAAAAGGAAAATATCGAATCCCTCGATTCACTACTCGTAGATATTTGCAATTCAAGTGTATTATTTGGAGGCAAATTAGTAGTTTTTGGTGGGGATTTTAGACAAGTTCTTCCAATTGTTCCACGCAAATCACAGCGAGAAGCAGTTGCTGCAAGTTTAGTTAATCCTGCTTTGTGGCCACAAATGCTAAAGTCCAGGCTTACTGAAAACTTAAGGGCTAAAGATGATCCTGCATATGCAGCTTTTCTGTTGGCATTAGGAAATGGTGAATTGCAAAACACGGAAGATGCGTTTGTTTAGCCTTGTTGTACTGGAATAGCTGATGATGTACATCTAACAGATGTAGCATTTCTAGAAATGGATATATTTTCATTCAGTTCAGATATTTTTACTACAAGAGCTATATTGACACCGATGAATGAGGATGTTGATGCCATAAATTCAAGTTTGATTTGCAAATTCCCGGGTGAATCAGTAGTATATAAAATCTATGACACTATGATTGATGAATATTGTGCCGTATATCCTAATTAATTTTTAAACAAACTTTGCCCTGGTGGTATGAGTCCTCATGAGCTTGAGCTGAAAGTTAATAGTCCTATTATTCTGTTAAGAAACCTTCTGCCATCATCTGGTTTGTGTATTGGAACAAGACTCATATGTAAACGATTTTTTCGTAATCTCACTGAGTGTGTTATTGCTGTTGGACATAATAAAGGCCAACATGTGTTGATTCCAAGAATATCCTTACGCCCATCAGATTTAGAAGGCTATCCTTTTCAGTTTCAGAGAAAACAGTTTCCTTTGAAACTTAGTTTTGCAATGACAATCAATAAAGCTCAGGGACAAACTCTTAATCAAGTTGTGTTCTGTTTTTTTTTTTTTTTTTTTTATTATTTTTTTATTTTTTATTTTTTTTACTGAGATCCTGTTTTTACATGGGCAATTATATGACGCACTTTCTCGAGCTCGTAAATCAGCTAATGTCAGTGTAATAACTGAAGCTGGCACTAAGTAACGAAGGGCGACACATGTGAAGAATATAGTATCTTATGATATTCTTCGTTTGGCAGGAATCATTTAGAGTGGCAAAAAAAGATAAGTTATCATCATGGAAAGCAGCGAAATAAGTTTACATTTGTTATAGCAACCTCAAAGAGACCGGTTATTTAAGAACCGGTCTCTTTGAACAACTTTTTTTCCCCTTGTGTCTTCGTGGGTCCACCACAGTACATGCAACTTCCACAAGATCAATGGTCACTAAGAGTAGCACATTATGCACCATGGCTAGTATACTGGTGGCAGACACAAAAATTGTAATCCCCCGTATTTTAAATATTTATAAATAAAATTTTATTTTATTTATAATATTTATTTGTATTTATTTCCGAAATTTAATTTCAAAAGTCAAAAATTATTAATTTGGGTCGAAAATTATTTTAGTATAAATTATTATATGTACCTTCATTCTCTATATATACCCATACAAACAAAACCTAGTCCATTTTATTCCCTAATTGGCCCATTATATTCATGAGGCCTAACCTTCCTACTTACCCTACAATATTCTCTCCTGTAAATACCCCATTAATCCCTAAATTTTTCCTACACAAAAGGTTAGTTTTAATTTTCCTTATCCTTTATTTTTATTTTCTTTCTTTTCTTTTTATTTTCTTTTTTTTCCCCTTACTTCCTACATGAGCTACTTACATACTGCTCACTTTACAGCCACCGCAGCTTAGCTTCTTCTGCCACTTGTGCTCGTCGAAAATTGGCGATGGCCTCCCATGACCGCCGGCAATCAACCACCAGCCCGGCCTCTCACCGTGGCTGGTCTTCCTCTTCTTCCTTTCCCCTTGTTCTATTCCTATTTGCGTAATTATATAAGTATTGGTTTGGGTTTGATTAAATTGTTTGAAATTAATTTATTTAGTATCAATTCATGATTTTGATGGTTTAAACTTATAATTTCAGATTTATAATTTCAAATTTATACTTGTGTTATAATTTTCAGATTTTGTGAAATTCTAAAACCTAGAGTTTTATTTATTAAAATTGGGATTTTAGGGTTCTTGGGATCAATTAAATTAGTGCTTTTGTTCCTATTGAATTTCTATTGATTAATTGAGCATAAAAACATGCTTTTAAGGAAGTTTTAATGAGTTTTAAATCAAGTTATATTTCTGTAAATTTGGTTGTTTGGGTATTAATTGAGATTTTGTTGTTTGATTTAGGAGAGGACCTCAGATCATAGAAGGTGTTTTTAACGGTTTACCAATTTGTTTATTCAAGGTGCGTACAAGTTACGAAATCTTGACTTTAGAAGCATAATTAGGGATGTATTGAGAACTTTAGTATCATGTATAGAGAAGATTGGGCTTAATTGTTTGGTTATACATTGTGATTTCCGTATATTGTGTATGAGACATGTTTGAGATATAAGTATATGACTATGGTTGTGGGTGATGTATAAGTGATTTTCTTATCAATTGGATATGTTATGATTAATTAAAGGTTATGAATTCTTGGTTGTCTATAAGTGGAATTAATTTTGATAATGGTTCCATGAAGTTAATTTTTTATACTCTTTCATGAATTAATTATGATTTGATAAGAGGGAGTTTATTAAAGTCTTATAAGACGAGGTTAAGATTGTGGGGTGCATTATGCACTCAATGTGTTTATAAACTGAGATAGTTAAAGGAATAAATAATAAATATTGCTTGTCACTAATAAATCAAGAACTGAAATTGGAAACTTGCTTAACTTGATTGAATCGATATTGGATTGATTGTATTGTATAGCATATGAGTCATCACCAAGTCTAAACTTGTAAATCACGTAAAGTGAAAGATAAATGAGCAATAAACTCTATATTTGTGCACATCTGGAGTAATGACAATCAGGGGTTGGGGTACACGGGGTATTAGTTGTACACTTTTCTAGAGGTTGTCTGGTCTACGAGTCTCTTATTTCAAATACTTTTATAAAATTAGGGGTTAAATGAGATCTCATACTAGCTACGGTCACGAAGTTGCGCCAGTGGTCACTGGATGTTTTATTGATGTTCCCGAAAGGACGCATGGGGTTTTTCTTTTATTGATGTTCCAAATGGAACATGGGATGGACAACCTTGTCTATTACTTAATCCAATGATAGTTGAGTCGTGTGTTGAGTCTATTATTTAATGATGCGTGATGATTTATTATTAGTAGCATGCTAGGGATTTCTTATTATATTTCTCAGCTTGTATGTACTAGGCTTTGCTGATTGCGTGCTTTGTGTGTCTTTATTTTGTCATGGCCTTCGCCTTTCAATGACTTTGTGACGATCCAATTTTTAAACTTGTAATATGGGGAGAAAATTAATCAAAGGTTCTTACACATGCAGTATTCGCATCTAGGTGGTGGGATTTTGAGTAGAGTGTTGATTGCTTTTCACAATTTATTTTCCTACTTACTTTGAATTTATTTGACCTCGACACACTTTTATGCTACTTTTACTAGTTTGGGTTTTGGATAAGGGCCTCAATGGTTCCAAATTGTAAGACTTAATTTGGTTTTGTTTGTTTGGTTTTGAAACTAATTTATAACTGAATTGGTTTTTCCGCTGCCAATTTATGATATAGCCTTAACGTTTGAACACATGGCGGTAGCACGTCAGTAATTCTCTTGGATTTTGTTTAGGGTTCTCACAGGTTTAAAAAGAGCATTATTGGGGTATTACAAAATTGTTTCACACCATCAAGCGTTATTGCACAAAGTCGTATTATATTCTCACATCATGACATGACAAAGAATTAATTGCCGCATTTGAGAAACTTGAAAACACAATAATAATTTATTAAAATTTGTTATGTCATGCATGTTGCCGATCCCATTCTTTTTCAATTAAACTTTTGTTCACATTGTTCGAACTTAATAATTTTTATAATATTAAATCAAATGTTGTAGTTTTCATGTTCTCATATAAAAGGACCAAGATTAATTACCTTGTTCTTTTGAACATATGTAGTTATAATAATTTGAATTTTTACCACACCTAATTTGATCTTTCACATCTAATTAACACATTCTTAATTGCACTCAATTTCTAAACGTTGGCGAATCTCATTTAGACAAATAAGTTTTTACTATTTTATTGATTGCAATCTATCGATCTGATAATACATAGGTCTTTCGAATTGAACTCTGGTGAGAACAATATTGATTGTTCGTTGAAATTAAGATGAAAAGGAATTAGAAGGAAAATGATCCTTGTATTAAAAACTAATTAAGCAAACAAAACATCTAATGTAATAACAAGGAATCAAGAGTTACTAATAACCAAGAATATAAAGATAAATAATACGTAAATTTGTACCTAATCTTTACTAAAACCACATACACCTAATTTGCTAATTTGTTACATAATGTTTATGACTCTAAGAACCAACAACAAAGAAACATAATACGTAAATTTGTACTACATACACCTTGTTCAATTTGCTGGATACCTAATTCTCGAATTATTAATCACTTCACTCATCTTTATCTGCATCATCATCACCCCTATTCTTGTTCACCAACAAACCACCCAAATTTTTTTTTAAAAAAAAAAAGAAAAAACAACCTCTTGGCATAGGATATAAAATCGATGTAACCAAGACTCTAATGCTCAAAGCAACAAGATAAGCAAAGACCTCCAAATACCATGTTTTGTGGAAGAAAGCTCCACTAAAATTCTTATTATCGAGCAAGTTTGTAATCATGGATGAAGAGATTTTTGTTGAGATATCCATAAAACTTGTACTTCAACCTTTTTATTTTGGTTGTTTGACTCTCTTAGTGCTCATTATCTTGCGACGCTTCAAATTGTAAGCTTTTCTTCTCGAAACACATGATTCTTGATAAAGGGGCTTTCCCTTTGTTATTATCTCCACATCTTGATCCATCTTTGTTGACTCGAATGAACAATACAAGAGGGGGGTGAATTGTATTATAGGGGAACTAGGGTAATTTTTGCGGAATATATAAAGAAACTATGCAAAAAACTTAAAGTGCACAGAGAGATTTTACGTGGAAAACTTCTTAGCCCTAATCAAGAAGAAAAACCACGACCACAAGGGATTTTAAAACTCAACTCTTAATTATAATAGGGCAAACAACCTATTACAATCTAAGATTCTAACTCAAGTTTCTCAACAAACTTGAGTTCCCTTTCAACCGATCCCTCAATCAGTTGAATGCTTAAAACTCTCTCTATCTTCTTTCTTCACTCAAAGCAATAAACACTCTAGAGTTCACTCAAACTCTTACCCCAAATTACAACTCAACGAATTAAACTCTGTTTCGGGAGAAAACAATGGGACCTTGTCGAAGGTCCGAAGATGTGGATGAAGACTGACTTGGTCCAAATGATGCTGGGCCGAGGGTTTCCTGCACAGCAAACACACGTAAACTGGCCTCGGAGGTTGTGCCGAGGAAGGCCCCTCCGATGCCAAAGTCAAACAGTGTTTAGAGAGAGAAAGCTATGCAAGAGTATTAATTGCTTGAGGCTTGAATGTGAATGAATGATAAATGATGTAATTGAAGGCTTTTATACCTTAGCATGACAAGGAGAAGAGATGGGCTTGGGGTCATATGGGCTGACCATGACGACTTGGGCCGTTGATTGGAGCTAGACTTGGTAGGAAAGGAGGCTTGTGCCTTGACCTTGACTTGTATTGAATCATTTATTGACCGGGCCCAATAAGGAATAATTGGACCCAAACAACTTTCCCCCTAGACCCGATTTGGAAGGATGACGGGCCGGGTTTGAATTTAATAAAAATGGAGGGAAGTAAATGATTTAATTAAATTAGAAAGATTTAAATTTTAAACAGTCATTAACGAAATAACTGTAAGTAGAATAATTAGTGGGAAGTTGGACGGATAATGGGCAGTTAATTAAAGGGGAGTGTGTTTAACGGTTACTTAGTGAGGTACTTAAGAGAAATTAAGCGCACTGACCCTCGAACTTCCTATTTCTGGAAATATAAGGCCGGATTTGCGTTATCTCTCCTCATTTCTTCACCAATTCGCACTTGCATTCCCTCAAGAACACTCAGTTCCGCTTCAAAACTTCACTTAACACCCCAAAATCAAGGCTCGAAGTCAGTATTCGTTGCCCCGACTAGTTGAATCGGCAAATTCCGCTCCGTATAAAGGTAAATTTCTTCGAATTTCCTTCGACTTTCTTTGAATTTTTGAAAGAATCCCCCTTTTTTTACTTTCCCTTCGAAAATCCGACAATGGTTAGAGGAAGAGGACGCCAAACCCGACGACAAGGTCAGGCTAGGGACCCGAGGGACCGTGCTGACGTTTGGAACGGGGAAAGAGTAAGGGAGGACCCAGAATAGGGTATTTTGGCCACCCCTCTAAATGCAGCAGCACCCCGAGAAGAGGCTGAGGCTGGTGGCGCTGAGCAGGAGGAGGCTCTGCCTGCTGCACCATGGGATTTGCTCCCTGGGCACGCTGAATGGCAGAATGATGGTGCCATTGCGGCCTTGATGAGAAACGCGCCTTATACTTGGTAGGTCGGGAACACTGAAGCCTATCGGTTCGCCGAACAGAAAGAGTTACATTATGGCATTTTTGAAGAGGATGGGTACTAGTGTCGAATGCCCGCGCCTAATGACAGGATTCATCGTCCACCCCCTGGGTATGTGGGGGTGTACACTCGGCAGCTATAGTACGGGCTTTGGTTCCCTCTGGATCCCTTCATCAGGGATATTTTGATAAAGTACAGGATCTCCTTGTGCCAATTGACGCCTGTAAGCATTCGGCGAGTGATGACATATCTCTAGGTGTGCCGGTTCTTTGTTGTCGAGCCGAACCTACACTGCTTCCGAAGGCTACATAAGCTGGTGTCGAACACCTAGAGCCAATACGGTCAGCATGGCTCTGGCTGGTGGCGCATTGAGAGCCATCCGCAATACCTGACTATGTGGCCGAACGATTCTTCGGATAAGGACTGGAGAAGCCAGTGGATCTGGGTAAGGGCTCCAGCGGATCCGGAGCACCCCCACTTCTTCGGGGCTCCCCGCTATCTCTCCAGACCTGACCCGAACATGCAATATTTGGGTCCTGAAGACCCTGATGCCGCTCGCCACCCCAGCTACGAGCAGATTAACTTCTTCGGGAAGCAAGAAAATCCCGGGGGGGACTGGCCGAATGAAGTTTATCCCGACGAGATGACTTCTAGACAACCATTATGTCTTCCAAGAGAAGATGTTGGCGGTTGTCGGCCTCAGCCGAAAGCACAGAGGCGGTAAGTACCTTTGGCTAGGGCCGAGGACTTGCTTTATTTGCTTCCTTTTCGCTTTATTTTTAATGTCTGCTTCATTAAGCTAACTCCTTCACTCTGCCCTTTTAGAGCTGAGCGAGGCCACTTCAGGGATCGACTAGGAGTGAACGCTGAAAGGGTCATCTTAGACCGGGCTCCCGCAATCACTGACCCGAAGGACCGTCCACTGCACCTGCATTCGACAGGCCTTCAGATTGAGGCTGCTGCAGATTATCTGAAGCAGAAACCTTGGTGGGAAAAGCAAGATCCTTTGAGGAGTTTGTTGCCTGGAGAAGAACAAGCTGCTCGAACAGCTGAAGACGTTACTATGGCGATTGAAGCCTTAGAAGGAGGTGAAGGGACCTCTGGTGCTGCCGAGCAAGGGACTTCTGCATCCGAGGCTCAGCCAAGGACTTTGGTAAGTTCCTTAGCATTTTGCTTTCTTTGTTGTTTTTTTTTCAAGCCCTTCATGTCCCCTACTTCTGCAGTCTGAAGAAGGAAGCAGAAGGAGAGAAGGGAAAGCTCCTGCTCTTCCTGAAGACTTGCCACCATCTGAATCTGAAGAATCCGATATGGACGAGCAACCTCTGACCAAGAGTAGGAGGACGAGGATAGCAGTACTGGGTCCCTGTCAGTTTCATACGAGGTCGATGCCACTGGAGGCATCAGCATAAGGGAGCCTGATGAAGGTAGAGGCTCGCCGAGGGCTCCCCCTCTGCCAGTAAACCCTCCTCCCCGAACCCCTCCACCACCTCCCGAAACTCGAGAAATGGAGGTGGATCAAAGAACTCCTGACCTGAAAGGGGGGGTTCACGGGGAAGTTCTAAACCAAGAGAATGCTGCAAGGCACTCTGCTGAAGCTGCCGAGAAACCTGCTGCTGAGGGTTTCTCGGCTGATATTGAAAGGGAGGTTGACGCGCTGATCCGTGAACCTGAGACAGGAGATGAAGAGGAGGTCGTGGTTATTGATCTGGATGGAGATCAGCTGGGCTCCACTGATGAGGAAAATAAGGATGCTGAGTAAGATAAGGTTCAGGAGGTTCCCTCGTCTTCCTTTCCTTCATTCCAGACGCTGCATTCTAGAGATATGGGTTTCTCGGCCCCCCGCATTTTAATCCCCGACAACGTTTGGGAACTTATATGGGGTCAAAACCGAGAAGGAGCTGCGGCCTACTTCGGCGACCTTACTGGTATGTCGGAGGTAGATCAGGCAAGGGCGTGGTCACTTAAGGTCACTGCTGGAATGGGAGAGTCCAGCCGAAGGGTCCCTGACCCTGCCAGAGATAATCAGCGACTGCTGATGTAGGTGCTTTGCTGTTTATTTTCCTTTTTCGCAAGTTCAAATCTTCAGTTCAATTTCTTTCTTCTCTTTCCCCCTTCGTTTTTTTTAACTGACGTGCCCCTGCAATCAGGTTGTGCACAATCAGGCTCTCACTGTAGAGCTGATATACACTCTCCAAGACAACCTGGAGAATGCCTGGGAGGACGCGAAGATTGCCCAAGAGGCGGCAAAGCTGGCAATACTGAAGCAGCTGGTTGCTGAAGAGAAGGAGGCCGAGGCTGAGAAGTATGAGAAGCAGGCTGCCCAAGCCCTCCAGACCTTCTTCCATGCCATGGAAACTGAGATCTTCCCAACTCTAATAGCTGGAGAGAAGATCATCATGGAGTGCGGGGCCTTCGACATTCCTAGCTTCAAAGCGGCCATTGCGCGCCGAGTGGCTGATGAGGCAGCTGAGCAAATCCAAGAGATGCAGCAGAGGATGGAGGCTCTGGAAGCCGGTAGGATAACTGCTGAATAGGCACTCCAGGCTAGGGATGCTCAGCTTTCCGAGGCTCGAGCTGTTGCTGAGGCCCAGGACAAGAAGCTGCAAGATATGGAGGGTCAACTGAAGGTTAAGGAGGACGATTTGTCCCAGGCTAAGGAAGAAGCTTCAAGGGTTCAGTTGGAGCTAAATGAACAGAAGACTTCTTCCTCCAAACTCACTGATGAGTTGGACAAATCCAAGAAAGACTTGGAGGAGAGTAAAAAGAAGTTGGCTGATGCTGAAGCCTTGCTCCAAGTTTGCCTCTATACTTAGGAAGAATATGAGATGGGCTACAAGAACGGGTTTAGGGTGGCTAGAAGGGTAGCTCTCCATGCTGAGCCTTCTCTGGATTGGGCCAAGTGTGTTATTTGGGCCCAGGATCCCGAAGATCCCCATATGCAGTTTCCTACTCCTGCTGAGCTCGAAATTCCGAAGGCTGAAGAAGCCGAAGAGGAGGTCGAGCTGAGAGAGGTAGAGGTTGAGCAGAGAGAGACAGAAGCCCAGATGAAGGCCAAGCCTGCCTCCTCCGCTTCTGGAGCTGAGTCTGCCCAGGGGCCGGGCGATGCAGATCAGCCTTACCCTTCGGCTGAAACATAGGAACTCGAGCAGTCGTCTTCAGAATCTTGCGGATCAACGTGTGCTTCACTTTAGACTTGCCGCTTTCTGAATATTTCTTTTTGCCTTGTTTTTGCTTCAGCTTGCCTTGATGTACAAACAGTTTAATTTTTGTCTTTGTACGTACTTCGACAGCTGTAATTTTCCGCTTGTGGGCGGCTGCCGATGCTATCTTTTAATTCTGAACATTTGAACTCGTAGCTCGTGGTTCGAGCATAACTTTCATCTATGAATCTGATATTTTCCTCTTATTGCCTTGCTTTGAACTTGCATGCTTGCTTTCTTGAATTTTGAAATTCTTTGCATAATTTGCTAAGTAAAAAGCTTCGTCTTGAAGGTTTCAGCTGGAGATAGTCTGCACTTGTAGTGGCCTGTTGCCTCCCCCCCCCCCCAAGAAATTTGAAGACTTGGTCTTCGGGTTTGTGAGATGGGTTTTTTGTTTTTTTCGCTTTCGGGTGAAGCAAAGTAAATTTCTAACAGTTATTCTACTGCTCTTAATTTTGTATCTATCTGAAAGAATGGATATCTGAAACACAGGGCCAACCAAAGGCAATGTTTCAGATAATGGCCCTCTAGGATACAAGGCTCAATTAAGGCAATATCCCAAATTTGTCCATGGACTCATTGCCTTAGAAAACAAGTCTTGCTGAAGTTTTTAGCTCAGCTAAAAGACCAGTGTTCTTTAAAAGGCGAGTTGATCAGCAATCCGAAACCTGGTTCCTTGAAGGCGACGGTTTCAGACAAGGCTGAAGAAAACCCTTAAAGAGTAGATAGAATAAATAAAAGATGAAAGAGTAAAGATTGCAAATATTTGTAGAAATAGTGGCTCTGAGGCCTTTCATTAATAATTCAGAATGTACTTACAAAGATTGTTCTGCCCCGAAGGGTTTACACATGATATTTCTTAAGTACATCAGCATTCCAGTGATTTTTCAACGCAGTTCCATCCAACTGCCGAAGCCGGTATGTTCCTGGCTGAAGCTCATCATAAATTTCATAGGGTCCCTCCCAAGCAGCTGAGAGTTTCCCATGGATTCGGCTTTTCTGGACCGCGGCAGCATTCCGAAGGACGAGGTCTCCAACTTTGAGAGGCCTCGCATGAACTCTTCGATTGTAAAATTTGCTGATTCTTTGCTTGTATGCAGCCATTCTGTCTCGGGCTAAGTCTCTTACTTTATCGAGAAAATCAAGGGATTCCTTCATAAGTTGCTCGTTCTCAGTCGAGAAGTGGTGCACTCGTAGACTTTCAGAACCGATTTCCACTTGAAGAACGACTTCGGCACCATACACCAGCTCAAAAGGTGAATAGTCGGTTGCCTCTTTTTCGGTTGTCCGAAGTGACCAGAGGGTTCCTGGGAGTTGCTCTATCCACTTGGACTTTTGATCTTCAACCCTTTTTTTCAAAGCATTGAGGATTTGTTTATTTGCAACTTCGGCTTGGCCATTACTTTGTGGGTGACACACGGCTGAATATGCCAACTTGATGCCGAACTGATCGGTGTACCGCCTTAGCGGCAAATAATCGAATTGCCTTCCATGATCGAAGACAAAAACCTTCGGAATACCAAAGCGAGTAATGATGTTCTGCCAGATGAATTTCCTGACAGTTTGCTCTGTGATATTCGAAGCTTCTTCAGCCTCAATCCATTTGTTGAAATAGTCAATGCCGACTATCAACCATCTTTTTTGGTAAGGTGCATTTGGAAAGGGACCCAAGATATCCAACCCCCATTGGGCAAAAGGAAGCGGATTCAGGATTGGCTGAAGGTCTCTGGCTGGCTGATGGATGACTGGCGCGAATTTTTGGCATTTTTCACACTTTCTGACCAGCTCCTTAGCATCTGAGGCCATGGTGGGCCAATAATATCCAGCCCTCAACGCCTTGTGGGCTAAGGTCCTTCCCCCAATGTGGTTCCCACAGATGCCAAGGTGAATCTCCCGAAGGATGTAATCTGCATCTGTTGGGCCCACGCATTTCAGCAATGGGGCTGAGAAGGATTTTTTCAGAAGCTTTCCCTTGAAGACGATGAACCTTGAGCTGGTTCGCTTCAATTTGGAGGCCAAAATTTTAACTTCGGGAATTTCTCCCCGAAGCTTTAAAGCTAGGATGGGATCCATCCAGCTTGGATCTTGGTCAACGCAACACACTTCAGGTGCTTCGTCGACACTTCTCTCTCGGCGCACCTCCACATAGACATATCGGTTCATCTCAGTGAGAGTTGAACTAGCAAGTTTGGAGGGTGCGTCGGCTTGAGCATTCTGACCCCTCGAGATCAGTTGAACTTCATAAGTTCTCAGCTTTGCAATAACAGATTTGATCTTGGCAAGGTAGGCTATCATATAGGGCTCTTTGGCCTCGTAGCTGCCACCGATCTGATATGCAACTAACTGAGAGTCCGTCTTCAGACACACGTGCTCGGCATCCAACGAGATGCACAGTTCTAGGCCCGCGATTGCTGCCTCATATTCGGCTTCGTTGTTCGAAGGTTTAAAAGAAAATTTTAGTGCATACTCGAAGGACTTGCCTTCGGGAGAGGTTATAACTACCCTTGCCCCCGAACCATTTACGGTGGAGGATCCATCCGTAAAAAGGGTCCAGATTTTCTTTTCATCGTCTAGCGTCTCCCGGTATGAGCATTCGGCATGGAAGTCCGCTAGATCTTGAGCCTTAATGGCTGCTCTCGGCTGGTAGTTGATGCTAAACTCTGTGAGCTCGAAAGCCCACTTAGCCAGCCTACCAGATTTTTCAACTTTGCCGAGAACTTTTTCTAGCGGCTGATAAGTTAAGACCATTATTTGATGGCAATCGAAGTAGGGCCTCAACTTCCGAGCGGCTACCACTACTGCGTAAGCAACTTTCTCGAAGTAGATCGGTTGCTGAATTTTATTTTCTTCCCTCAGCAGCACTGCACTGATGGTGGCCGGGCTAACAGCCACGTATAAGTACAGAGATTCTCCCTCTACTGGGCTAGCCAGTGTTGGGAGTTGAGCTAGATGCTCTTGAAGATGCTTAAAGGCTTCTCTTTGCTCGTTTTCCCAGACGAGCTCTTTTGTTTTTGGGAGTTTCAGGGTTTTGAAGAAAGGTAACCCCTTATCCGAGGCTCTAGAGATGAACCTTGAGAGGGTTTCCATTCTTCCGGTGAGCCACTGAACGTCCCTCTTTGTTTTCGGCTCGGGAAGATTGAGCGCTGCCTGCACCTTAGCGGGATTGGCATCAATCCCTCTTTTTCTAACCATGAACCCAAGGAACATCCCTGACTTTATGCCGAAGACACACTTCTTCGGATTCAGCTTCATTTGGTGCTTTCTTAAGGTGGCTAAGGTTTCGCCCAGGTCCTTAACATGGTCCTCATCTTTTTTGCTCTTGACGATAGAATCGTCAACATAGACTTCCATGTTTCGGCCTTTTTGATCGGCGAAAACCTGATCCACCAGCCTTTCACAGGTTGCCCTCGCATTTTTCAATTCGAAGGGCATCATTTTGTAATTGTACACCCTGGCGTTCGTGACGAATGTCGTCTTTGCTCGGTCGTCAGGGTGCATGAAGATCTGATGGTACCCCAAAAATGCGTCCATGAAACTAAGCAAGGCATGGCCACTTGTCGAGTCAACTGTTGATCGATCCTCGACAAGGGATAGAAATCCTTCGGACAAGCCTTATTTAGGTCCGTGAAGTCAACGCACATCCTCTAGGTGCCATTTGCCTTCTGAACCATCACCACATTGGTCAGCCATTCTGGATACTAACTGTAGACACCCATTTGTGTCTCCCCAAAACCAAACCCGGTGATGAGTACCTTTTATGTCGAATCATAATCGAATGAAGTGAAAGTGTGGAAAGTCTAGTGTTGCGGATAGTTTTAATTTCTTTTCTCTTCTCTCTGTTTTTGAAAACTTATTTTAAGAAAACAGCCAATCCAGTTTGGTTGGTCCATGATACGGGTCCAATAGTAGTGTAGTTGGATGGGGCTTGACAAGAGCTTCCCAACGATATATTATAAGCCCAATTCCGATGAATATTGAGGAAGTTATGGCCAATTTACTAAACTGGGCCTGGTTTGAGCCTTATATGCGGCCCAATGATCTAGGGTAGGGCCTAATATGATTTATCATTCCTAATGCAATTAGGAATGGTTTTAGTCTTCTAGATTCTTCTAGAAGGTTCTTTTCATTCCTAATTCAATTAGCATTGATAAATTGACTTTTGTTGACTTTTCAGAGTTTTAATTAAAATCAAATAACATTTTTGAGGAAAAGATACGATTTTATCCTCCTGTACGGCAAAATTTATCTGATTTTAGAAAACGCGTCAAAAACAGGATTAGCGCCTAACGCCAGGCATTGGCGCCTGGCGCCAATAAGCCAACGTTGGCGCTAATCTGTTTTCAGGTGCGCCATACTCTGTTTTGATAGTTTTATCTTTTTGGCTGATTTTCTCTATAAATAACATATTAAAAACTCTCCGTTTTCATCACCCACAATCAGTTTCCAATTATAATCACCTACAACCAGTTTTCAATTCTCTCTCATTCTTTTTAATCATTCACCAACTCTCATCAAGATTCTCTTGATTACTCTTTCTCTCTCTCTTCTCTAAACTAGTTTTTACATACAAAATTCCACATTCATTAGATCTAGAAACACCTAGCCATATTCGAAGTTGCCTTCGCCCTAGACGTGAAAGGTTTAATTTCTGAGGGTTTGGTCCCAAATATCTCTTTCAATTATTTAATTTAATTGTTTTGTTTATTATTTTCCTTGAAGTTACTAACGTGTGTATTTTGTTATTAGAAAGAGGTACGAGGCATCCAAGTAAGTGCTTTAATTGTTTAATTGATATTTTTGATATCGAAATCATGCTTAGGTTGTTATTATGATTCCTAATGTATGTTAGGGCGTTTTGATCTTCCTAGTATCATGTCTAGGGTAACTTTAATATCAAGTATGATTAAAAGTATGATGCTTTCTACGTTCTTCCTAATATTTATGATTGTTAGTATCATGCCTAGGATCTTGCTATTATTATTATGCTTTAACGTTGATATGATTATTTTAATTATGATTTATGATTATGATTTTATGATTATAATATTCATTATAATTGTTATTGTGATGATTATTATTATAATTATTATGATTATGATTATTATAATTGTTATTATGATTATCATGATTATTATAATTGATTATTATTATTATGTTGCTTGATATTTATTGTTATTGCTTGATCACACCTTTTATGCATGCTTAAAGGGAATTAGTACTTGTAATCACGCTTAATAAGATATTAATAATCTTGTTAGGGTTAATTTGATTATAATTCAAGTGATTGCCAATAATAGGTTTATTTGTGCATTAATATTCAACCAACAGAGATAAACAAGTTTAGGGTTAATCCTATTGATTGTATGTTAGTCAGAAAGCGCACATGAATACGATCTGAATAAAGTAGAGGCCTATTACTAAGGCAGGTTCAATCTCTTTTAGGTTGGATTTGTACCTTCATCCCCGAACCCTTATTTGGTTCAAGACCTTATGGAGTTGACGATCTCTTGGATCGTTAAGGGGTGTAACCTTCACCCTTTGAACGGTTTACAAGTTCCTAAAACTTGTTGGCGACTCTTTTGCTCTATCTTCTTCCCTTTTAGACGCCACCGTACTTTAGTGTATAATCACAGTGGGGTTCAAGCAAGGGGGTTAACGCTTGAAAATATTCCCCACACTGACAGGGTTCGATAAAGCCTGCATCCAACAACTTTTGACTTCGGCTGCGATGTCTCGGTTCTTATTCGCGGAGTAATTCCGCTTCTTTTGCTTAACTAGCCGACACGTTGGGTCGACGTTAAGCTTGTGAGAGATGAGGTCTGGACTTATCCCGGGCATATCAGTTGCCAAGAAAGAAAACACATCTCAGTTGTCCCGAAGGAGTTGAATGAGCTCAACGCGGACTTTCGGATCAAGATCCAGCCCGATTGTAACACATTTTTCGGCGTCTCCTTCGGTCAACTCGACCGCTTCAGTCTGCTGGTCCAGCTCCATTGCTGTGGGGCCGGACTCTTCATTATCTGGTCTGCTGTCTATATCAGCAGGTGTCCTAGACTTTTTCTTCTTCATTATCTGGCCTGCTGTCTATATCAGCAGGAGTCTTTCTCGGACTTCTCGGCTTCTTTTTTCTCGTGGTAATCCGCGATATATTTTTTTACGTACCCCTTCCGGACCATATTTTCAATTTGGTCCTTCAGCTGGATACATTCTTCAGTGTTGTGTCCTGGTGACTCGTGGAACTCACACCACTGATCTTTGTTTTTTCGCTGATACCACTCTGGGAGTGGCCTAGGCTTTCGGTAACTCTGCTCCTCCTTCGTCGCGCTGTAGATCTTAGTGCGCGGAAGGGCGAGCGGAGTATAGGATTCGTATCTGCCCGTGAAGGGAGCAGACTTCTCCTTCTTCGACTTGTTGGCCGAAGATTGTTCCGAGTCTTTCGCCTTTCCTTTCGCCTTCTGGCCTTGGCCTTCAGACGGTTGTTGTTTTTGCTTCCCGCCCCCAGTTTGAGGTTGGGTTTTTGTTTTGTTCCACTCTTCATCTCGGATGAATATATCCAAAGCGTTCAGAGTTTCCTCCAACGTCTGCGGGGTATGGATGACCATGAACTCAAGGAAATTTCCTGGCTGAAGGCCGTTTTGCATGGCAAAGACGGCCAGCCCTTGATCCAGCTGGGAAACGCTAGATGACTCGTTGCTGAAACGATTCAGATAATCCCGGAGACTTTCAATATCCCCTTGCTGCAAGCCCATGAGCTCTGCAGTGGTCTTCTCCCAGCGATTCGCCGTGGAAAATTTTCTCTTAAACTTGGCGGACAGGTCGTCCCACCCCGTTATGGAGCCTTCCTTTACTCCCTTGGAGATCCACGCTTGCGCGACCCCCTTGAGAGTGGTAGAAAAATACTTGCACCAGGTCGCCTCGGACCTGGGGCATAGGTGCATATGCCCCTCGTAGGAGGCAATATGGTCCTTCAGGTCCGAAGTCCCGTCGTAAGTGATGTGCAACGGGATTTTAACCATCGGCACATGTTCTTCCAGAATCCATTGCTCAAACGGAGAACTGGTAGGAAGCATCACGACCTTACCCTTATTCCTAGCCGAAGGGACCGTGCTCCGCCCTCTCAGAGAGGTAGGAGTTGTTTTCGTCCCTGGCTGGGAAGGTTGGGCCTCTGCTACAGGGAAGGAGAAGCGGCTATGCACACTCCGTTCCCTATCGCTTAGTCGGTCGAGAACGCTTCGGCGGACAGTCTCTGGCCGAGAGGCAAAGCTGCTGCTTTTATGAGTTTTGCTCTGGGTGAACTGGGTAGAAGATTCTTTAAAGAAATGAGAATTCCTTTTCTTTTCTCGTTCGGTTCTCCAAGTGTCCTCTTCCCATTCTGCCAACTTCCCTAAATGAGGGAGGTTTCTCCCCCTCCTGGCCGAGCCTCCTCCGCTGGTGCCTGGTTTGCGGGGGAGTTCGGTCGCGTGGAGGTGGCATGTTCTGGGCCTTCACGGCGTCCATGAGTACCGCCAAAGCCCTTACTACCTCTTCCGAACCGGGCCCCGTTAAAGGGGTCCTCGGTTGACTGTGAGAGCGAGAATGGGTGCTCAAAGGTTTACTTCGAACTATTGATTGAATCTTGTGATCGGACTGATTTTCAGCGTTGGACCGAGGAGGACTTAGCCTGTGTTGAGATTTGATTACGGGAGAAAGAGACTCCTCTCAATATGCTCCTCCCGAGCTGGCACCCTTATAAGAGTTCCGCTCTGGAGAAGGTGATGGTGTAGGAGTAGGAGGGTCTAAGGGCCTCTTACCCGCTCCCTGCGTCGCTCGGCGCTTTCACGAGGGGGAAACGCCGCTATTTTTGTTCTTGTGATTCTTAGCCATTGATACTAAGATTTTGGTAGAATGATTTTGGTTGGCTTAAAGATTTTTTGAAAGTCTTCCCCACAGACGGCGCCAAATTGTTTCGGGTGAAAACAATGGGACCTTGCCGAAGGTCCGAAGATGTGGATGAAGACTGACTCGGTCCAAATGATGTTGGGCCGAGGGTTTCTGCACAGCAAACACATGTAAACTGGCCTCGGGGGTTCTGATGCGGAAGTCAAATAGTGTTTAGAGAGAGAAAGCTATGCAAGAGTATTAATTGCTTGAGGCTTGAATGTGAATGAATGATAAATGATGTAATTGAAGGCTTTTATACCTTAGCATGACAAGGAGAAGAGATGGGCTTGGGGTCATATGGGCTGACTATGACGACTTGGGCCGTTGACTGGAGCTTGACTTGGCAGGAAAGGAGGCTTGGGACTTGACCTTGACTTGTATTGAATCATTTATTGACCGGGCCCAATAAGGAATAATTGGACCCTAACAAACTATAATATAAATCACACGGACACTTTTAGACTTAAATGGAATAAGTAAGAATAAATATGCTAGAATGCTCAAGTGTATTTTTGCAAACTGAAAAAAGCGTTATTTATAGAGTTAAAAATGCATCCACTAATCAGTTAGTTTGTTCCACTAACTCCATGAACGCAACTAACCCACTACTTTTTCTAACTCTTTTACTGCTTCCTTAATTTTCTCAACTAATTTGACTGATTAAAACCCACGTAAAAATAGTTTCCATAAAAAATCATTTTCTCAAAAGTAAAAAACCAAATCAGTTAAAAGATATTTATAAAAGATATTTCCTTCAAATGATATTTTCCAAAAGATAATTATTTACTTAAATAATATCTAATAGCTAGGAATTTAGGAAAATATAATTAATTAAAATAAGATAACTATTCCACTTGACTCTTACTAATGACAATATAATTTATACGTACAAGAAGCTAAAAAAATAACCTAAGCTTCCATTCTTTAGTTCCCTCGGGGAACTAATGTCCTGCTTTCTTAATTTTAACTTCTCGCTTATTAGTGTTAAATCTCCTTTGTCTTTCAGTATGCTCGTTCCTCCTCGGGTACATCATCACATACTTCAGTTTCCTCCTTCCTAAGATTTAAAATACTTAAAAACATTTGTTAAAACGTGTAAGTTTGCTTGAGTCATCATCAAAACACATAAGGGTCAACAATCTTTAATGTCTTCCCATTAATTGAAGAAGTCTCATCCTTAATTAGTTTCGTTAATCCTTAGAATTTATTTATGAGGTCGGTGTAAAACTAATTCAATTAAGACTGAATTAGAGATAAAACTAATATTAATTTAGGATATTTTATTGAATGACAATTCAACACAATTTATTTGAGCAGTAACATATATTTATAGTTAGTATCGTAACTGACTTTGCCATATACTACTTAGTATCATAATTAAAACTAACTTTTAATTAGTACTAATTAATAGAATTTGTGCGGACACAAAAAGTTTAAAACTAACTTTTAGTATTACTAGTTGTGGACCCACGCGCATGGTTCCCCAAGTTATCGGTAATAGGTTGAAGTAATTGTTTTATGAGTGTGTGTATGTTCCTTAATGGATTAATTGAATAAACGATACACAAGATTGATGACGTTGATTAAATGTATCCTTTATTTATTAATACAGAGTCTTATATGTTTCTTGTGTAGGTGGTGACATACAATGTTTGTGTGTACTATGTAGAATGGGCCATAATGTTTTAAAATGTTTGGTGATGACCATGCAATAGTAGAAGAATAAAATGTATCGGAATTTGATTAACTATTTAGGATATGTAATCTTTATGTGAGGGTTTAAGAATTATTTATACTCAACTAACAAATATTTATAAAGCATTTAAAAAGTGAATTAGAAGTCATCAAATTGACTAAATTAAGAAAGTGTTTAAATAAGAATGTATTTATTTTTAATATCAGTCTTTGTAGAAATAGCTTTAAATGGATTATACAGACTTAAAGGGCCGACGTTGGACTGAAGTAGAAGAAGCACAATCTTAAAGAGATTCAAATAGTGGTAATCTTTATTTGGTGTTGTAGGGTAAGCTTGTTCAATTGGCTCTAGATTCATTAGTGGGCTTCGTTCTAAAAGCCCAACTGATACTTGTTTTTCGGTTAACTTCAATTACAAAAGGGGTAGTAGTATCTTAGAGTGGGAAGTTTGGTTATTGTTTATTATGTGTCAAGTTAATATATGGGAAAATATGCATAGTCTATGTGAATATTATTATATATGCATAGTCTAAGCGAGATACTTTTATGAATATTAGGGTGTTATATTAATGTGAAAGGTATTATTAAGTATATAATTTTTACTATATGTTTGACTAAGGTATTAATTTGGGATTTGCAATTGTAACTTGCGGATACAATTACATTTTGTTGCTCAATTCTTATAGGGAATTGGTTTTATGCATACTAAAGTCAAAGGTTAATGTGAAATTTAGTAGTATTAAGTGTTTGGTTGACTAAAGTGTGAATAACGTATTTCATTTGTTTAATTTGGTGTCTATAAAAGTCTCATTGTTGTATTGTTTTTGTTTCATATCGAAAATAATATGGAAAATATAGGTAGTAGTGGTAGTAACAAGCGTGGTCGTAAGCCTCTGATTCAAAGACGCTCGGAAAGGATGATTGCGGCAAATAGTTGGGCAAATAGTATGTCAGCTAGATTAAAAGGGCGTAATTTTCAATTTGTGTTTTCAGAATCGTATCATTCACAGGGAATTATAGTATGTGTTTTTTTATTTAGTTTATTATATTTTGTTGATATTTTAAAGATATTTTTAGTGAACATTGTGATGCTTATATATGGGTATTTATCCCTTTTTTTTGTTCCCTTTGTTTGTGTTGTTGGATGTAGAATGTTCCAATAGATTTTGCTCGAGATCATTTCCAAAATCTTGGAGAGACAACAAAAATATTGATGCGGCTTTATGATTCAAAATTTGAAGCTGAATTGAAGATACACACTTCCGGAAATAGAATTGTGAAGTGTTTTATTAAAAAAGGAGTTGATAAATTGATCAATGAATATGATGTGCAAATAGATGAAGGCGCTGTGTTCAAGCTTAGTCGGGGCAATCGTATTGTTTTTTATGTTTATTTGCAATTGAGTACTGATTTCTAATGTTGTTAGTTTGAATCAATAAGAACTTAATTTGATAAGCTAATTGTATGACTTTAATTTTGGTTTAGTTTAGTAGTGCTATATGATTATAGCCTTGTGTTTTGTTATGTCTATTCCATGACATGAGATCAATAAGTATATTATCCTTATATGAATATGAAAGTATGGAGCCTTTTTTTTTTTTTGAAATCCTAACCCACTGTAAACAAATAGAGAACTTTAATTCCGTTTCTTATGTGTAAGTTGTATGGTGAAAATCAATTAAGCTTAGCTAAATTGTGGGAATTACTATTCTTTTTAATGGGCCCCAAACCAAAACTTGTATTTAATTTCATTACATTGTCTGTCTCATTTTACTTGTTGGATAGTCATTTATATAAAATGTTAGGATAAAACCTAGATTAATAGAGGAAAAAAGTAGAGAATAAAAACCTATTACAGAAAAATCAAGTAAACTAAGACAAATGAATTAGAAAGAAAAAAAAAAGCCAACTAAATGAAGGCGAGGTTTCTCCTAAACTATTCTTAAAATTTTAAGTTTCCTTGTTGAGGTAGCTAGAGAAACTTAGTTTGCAATATGTTTAACTAAATGGCTCATTATTAAGAAGAATTATGGTTATATATTTACACATGAATTGCAAAAAAAGGAGGAGCTTTCATAAGATACCATGCAATCTTATAAGGAATATACACAATGTATATGCTTGTAAATAATAGGGGAAAAAAAGGGTTTAATAATGTCATTAAGTTAGTCAATAATGTCACATATATAATATCTAACAATTAATTATGTTATTTTAATTTGAAATTTACAGACATAGAATCTAATAAATTAGATGCAAAATAAAATTGATTTTCGTCATTGATTGTATAATGTAAAGTATATAATAGCTACACATTGTAACAATAGATCCAAAATATATTCTGAAATGTTCTATACAATTAGTTCTTAAAGAGAGCTAATTTTTAAGATAACATGAAAATGACTTAGAGGTATAACAATTTTAGCTAGGTTTATTACATTAATATAATAACAACTTCACAATATCAGTTTAAGCAATAATTACTAATTTGTTGATATAATAATCAGAGTACTAACAAATTTTCCCGGGCAATAGTAGTATTGGCGATCCCGGACAAATTTTCCCGAATTTCGCACAGCCCGGCACTGCAGAGGCAGTGAGTAATTATCGAAAAACTTTAATACAATTATAATACCGATCGGATAAAGTTTATTTTCCCGGTAGTTGTATAATTGTATTAAAGAAGTGATTATAGAAATACATTAGCAAAAATTGTGCTAATGATTCTATATTTTAGCAAAAATTGTGCTATTGATTGGTAAGTTTTTTGGTTTTGTAAATGATTGGAATGGAATTTTGAAATAGGCTTTGCTTGTTTTTTGATTGATAAGTGGATAGTAGATGGGTTTTTTTTATTATGGATTGGTTTTTGAGACATAATTCTAGCAATGCAGTGAGCTAGTGATGTATATGTGATTATATATAATGTATGTTTTGCTATGGTGAAGATGCATGAAGTCAATTTCTTGAAGTGTATTTATAGACACAATATGGCTATAGCTTATTATTTGTACAAAAGGTTATTTTTTTTTTTGGAAGCAAAGATAATATTACATTACACGTGTTTCTATATAGTTTGGTTATTTAGATTTTACATAGATTGCCATAGATTTTATGATATGTTAGGTGATTTGATTTCTAAAAGGTAAATAGTTAATGCCACTTGTTCATATATTGTGGTTTATGTATAGATTTCTTCAGAGATTTTGTAATGCCATAATCTATTTCATCACAAGTGTGTACCCCAAAAGAGCATGGTTATTAGATTTAGAAAAATTACTATAAGTATTAAAAATGCTTACAATACATTAAGTATCTATGTTTAATCAAATTAATTATCTTATTTATTTGTAGATCTAAATTAATTATGAATTGAATTTGAAATGAATATTATTAGCGGTGATTCAATTAACTGTAAATTGTGAATTATATTAATCAAGCAGTGACCTTTAAATAATATTTATGTTATTTTATTATAATTATTTATGATGCTAATGACATATCACATAACAGAATTTGTGAAGATGTACTTCCATAAATATTATTTATTGTATTTTGGTTAAATTTAAGTGTATATAGATTACTATGCTCCAAAAAGAACAAAAATACTAAGTATATATCTTAGGTGCATATACATATAATTAGTGGTAGGGGTTTTTCATCAAACCTTGTATATCGGAGGTTTATTTAGGAAGGTCGTGTATGTATTGAGATTAAAATTGTATATCATATTGTTTGATTTTCTAATGTACGAAGTTAGGTAGCTATGATTTTAGATTGCTATCAAGGTATTCTTCTGAATCTTCGTTGATACTTTACAAGTTTCATGGTATATGTTTTAAACATTATGAGTATTTTAGTGACCCTTAAATTGAATAAAGACATAATATGAATTTCAAAACAGAATAAAGACATAATATGAAATTCTAAACATATATATTACTTGAGAGTATGAAGTTTAA
This sequence comes from Chenopodium album, assembly GCF_948465745.1. Lineage (NCBI taxonomy): Eukaryota > Viridiplantae > Streptophyta > Magnoliopsida > Caryophyllales > Amaranthaceae > Chenopodium > Chenopodium album. The sequence continues at coordinate 5,829,564 of NC_137836.1, read as the reverse complement.
AACTGGTGGTAGAACTTTGCTGAAAAATTATGCATTATGTATATGGTTAGCATATACTATTGTATATTGTGACTGTTTTAAAACTATTAGATAGCTGTCATAAATTTATGAAGGCAAAAAAATAATTATGAAGCACACACTACTTAATTAATTATATGATTAGCAATATTAGTCTTTACTACAGTTGCTAGATTCACATAGCACATAATATTGGAAAAAGCTCTACATAATGAGCTTATGGGACCCTATATGGTCCTCCAAAATGTTCAAAAGATTTAGGATGTTTCATACATACGTAATACAAATACTTGCATCTATATGTTACCAAAGTGTTTTGTAGGAACACAAGTTATTACTTATGTTCCTACACAACTCTTCAAAAGATTTATGACCTATGGTCCTATAAAAATAGATTGATTTTGTTCATTTTTAAGAACACTATGTTGCTAAGGTTGCAAAATGCACCATCTACGTTTTACCTTATTAAGGTGAGTGTTATGGAGGAACACAAGTCACTACTTATGTTCCTTCATAACCCAGCAAAAAACTTAACCTATTACTGCCGATGGTTCTTCTAATGCACTATCTATATTCTACTACTTTAAAATTAACGTCACCAAAATTTATGCTTCATAAAACCTTAGTTCCTTTAAGGATTCAGATTGAAGGGCTGGAAGTAGTCATTGGGACGTCCTTGTCACTTGTTTGTTCAGTTTTCCTGACCTTAATTGCAGGAGCATGCACATCAGAAGGCTCTGTGGTGATTGTTCTAGCATTTTCTTGCCTCGGATTTGGAGATCCAACTTCATTGGTTAATTTTGAGGTACTTCTGTTGGATGAAGAACGAGGACGCTTATGTGCTGACCAATTAGGAAACATTTCTAGGTCAGCAGATTTCTTGCCCTTATATCTTCCAGTTACTGCCGAAGGAAAATGAGACTGTCCTGTGGCTATTGGAATTGGAATTATATCATCAGTTGATATGCAAACATCCTCTAATATCCAATGCAATTTGTTGGCTGCAGTTAAAGCTGGTGAGGGTCCAACTTTGAGGTGGAATACCTTGGAACAGATATTCAAGCATGCAGCAGTAAAAGAGAAAATGTCTTCCTGTGATTATTACAGGTCAAGCAAGTCTACATATACATTTACTTGATATATATATAGTAATTGATTTTATTTGATATATAGTTCATTTTATTAATTTGAGCACATACATTTGTCTTGATTCGATGTATATCAGATGTACGCATCCCAAATATTTTTTCAGTTTCATTGCTTAATGCTGTGAAGGATAAGCTGTCATTTGTATCTACAGCATCAAAGGTGAGAGCTACCCTGTGTATAATAATAGGATTACGAAGCAGATATCTTAGAATTGATATGTGGTGATAGAACTATATTAATATTAGCTATCATAATTATATACCTGATGCAGGCAAGTGTTTCTCTGGTGTAGCATTTTGAACAAGCAAATAATCTCCCTTCTAGAAGGGTTGTTGGCTTCCCGCAGCTAGAGCAACCTATGTAAATGAGCAGCTGGTCCATAGATGCAGGAACTATACTTGTAGAAATCCAATGCCTTTCATCCTGTAGTGCGTTCTGTGCCTACACTAGAACATTTCAAACAGGAAAACATAAAATATTATATACATGCGATTGCTAAGAATTCAGTGGTTGATGCATATGTGGTATAAGATCGTAAGTTGAAACCTTCTTATCTTTAAGATACTGGATAGTGACAATTGAATCTTTATCCTCAGGAGAACGAACTTGTAAAATTCTATCTTGTCGATCCAACAATATTTGTGTATACAGCTCAGACCTATAAAAGTTATAACTTGTTATTGTCATGCGAAGGATCATATATTTTATAAGTGATATAGGAAATTATATATACCATTCATGCAAGACATCAGCCCTATCTCCTTTTGGGTTGTAGATTATTTGGCTGTACATTCTAGTTGACAAAGAAAAGCCTATATAATGTATATCATAATTAGCTCAAGATTTATACATTGTGAAAAATACTTAAGTGTTAGGCTTCATATATTCTAACCTTTAAGAGTGGTTGGTTTAACTGATGTAAAGCCAACTATTGTAAATTTTTCTGCCCAAACATTTAACTGTTCGCATTTGCTTCCAGCAAGATGATTCCACACATTAATGATTATAGGCTGAGTATTGCTGTTAAAAAGGAATAAGCATTGTAATTAATTATCAGTCATCATTGTAAAGCTGTATATTAAGAATGCACAATAGTATATAAATATATGATGCTCACGTTTGGTCTGTTATGACAACCTCTCTAACATAAGAGGGTTGACCACATCATGAATCAACCAGTCGAGCTTCTTCCTCTACAAATAAGACCACTCCCAATACATCTACAATTAGTAGTCATGAATATTAGTTTCGTTTCTGTTATGATCATTGTTCAATACTTAAAAAGATTTGTTTACTATAGCATATGTGACATCTTCTTGTATATCATGTGTTATAGCACTTATTGGCTGAAGTTCTGCATTGTTAAAATTAAGGTTTATTCGAGTAGTGTGAATAATGAAACATTTATGAAATCCTTATTGAAACATACCACAGATTTCATCTAGGAACTGAGTTTTTGTGATAGACGATATTGTATTGAACTCAGGTTCTGCTTCACCGGTGACAGGGCAAATCTGCTGTACAAGAGTTGTAGGTGCGAAATTTAACTGATATGGAATATCAGTGATTTCAATTTGGAAATGCTTTGGCATAGGATTAATTAGAGCATTGGTTATCTCATAATGGCCATCCATCATGAAATAGTGGCCAAATGTGTCTATTTCATCTTCAACTAACCGACCATGTATTAGGTTACCCTGTAAAAGAACATATTGGATTATAAAAATATATTTAGAGTGGACAAAAAGAAGGGTTTAATTTGTAAAGTAGCTATTTTATAGTGAATATTACCATACAATACATGTCATGTACATCATGTGGATATGGAATAGTTATTTGATATAAGTTAGCTTCTATATGGAGATTAATATTAAGATGACTTTTTTGTCATATTAGAATTTATCGTGATTTATACTTGTTAGAGTTTCTTTTATTCAAATTAATATATAAAAAACACATGAAAGTATATTTAGATGATAGTGTTATATATAAATCACATGATGACACTTAAGTGTGGACTAAACCTACAAGTTGCGTTATCATAAAATTTTGATGGATTATTAGTACATATATAAATCACATGACAATATATATAAATGATTGTAGTTTTGCACATTAAGCAAATTGTGTGTGTGTGATTTTTCTATTTTTGCAATTTTATTTTCCCTTTTTGTTTCTTGTATTTTATTAAAAGGAAGCACAAAATTGAAAACAAGTAAGGAACAAATTCTGTACTGTCACTCAAAAATGTTGGTTGTATTGTAAGCTATCTGGTGACCAACACTTAATAACCCTATTTGTTAAATTGTTTTGTCTTTTAAAGTGCAGACAAATTAAATGTATATGCTCCTGCCATATACTTATATTAAACCTACCACAGAACAAGCACATTGATAAGGTTTACTTCCTTATCTGAGGTCGGATGAACAGATCTTGTAAATTTCCAAAGAGCAAAGAATAATGATAGGGAAAATATAGTAACAGTATAGAGGAAAAAAAAGAGAAAGAGATAGAGCTAGGGAGAGTAATTAGGTTCAGTGACAATTTCATTAGCTCAAATAAGCCAGCTCAATACATTAAGCTGCACTTTGTAACAAAAAGATTCCTTTTTCTAACAAACTCAGAAACCGACAAACTTTAGAAAACAGCACACAAAAAAAACTAACTTAACCAACTTAACTAACATCACCTTATCATACACATTTGAAAGAAATTAGTCACAACTGCTTATTGTTATATTTAATTAGCCACTTCAATATCATGCATAATTTTAACATCTTTATATTAAGATTTATGTAAGTTTAGCATATGGGAATTTGAGCAGTTTAAGTTAACTCAGAAGACATTAAAGATACTGTAATCATGATAATGCTTAGTTTTTTCTTCACATCCAAAAACATGTTTGCATTTACATATTGATATAAATATTAACCATATGTAACTATAAAAATGCAAAATTAAAATATAGATCATATCAACTATGACAAACAAAAACATAAATATAGATATTTGGTAAGCAACATAGGCATAGGATATACCTTCTGATCAGAGAATAAGATTGTCTCGTACAAAGTAGAATCATCTGAAGATAATAATCTACTTGTTTTGTTGATTGCTTTCACTTTGATCCTAAAATTTTTAGTGCCTGGTTTCAACTCATCAATATATAGCAATTCGGGCTTCATATTTTCCCCTGGAACAAGTCGGTGAAATTGATTGTAATTATTATTACATTTTATATTAAAATGGAGCAGATTAGACTATGTAGAAGAAAGGAGAAAATATATATATATAGAATTATTTAAAATTTCACAGGATATATTTTCTACAATCTGTATCTTTTTTGTTTTCCCTTTTTTTTGCTTGCCGTTTGTTATAATTTTTTTTTAAAAAAGATGTACCTTACAAATAAAGTTGATTACTACCACTTACCCTTACTCTATATATCTTAATACATGTGGTTAATTTCACTGTTTGTTTAACAACACTGACTGTAATTAATATTAAGAAGATTATATTGGGGAATATATATTTCTTATCAAATTTGAAAATCTATTTTGGGAAAACTTAACACGTTTTATTTTTGTTGTAAAAAATAGAAAACAGAGCAATGATTTAATGAAGCAGAAAAACATATATTATGTAAAAAGAAAAAGTGAAGGAAAGATGATTACCTAGATCTCACACTTGTTTGGTATACGTTTTTTTTTTTTTTTTTTGGGTTTTTCCAAAATCTGTTTTAGAATTATATGAGGAATAACTTTCAAAGTTATGAGGGTTATACAATAGGTGAGAGAAAAATTTATGATGCAGCTATATTTATATCTATCTAAGATTAAAATGCATAAAGTAGAAGATCTTGTTTATAAGGGCAAAAAAATTTTAACTTAAGAAAAGATGTGGTGCAGCTTAGTTTATTGTACCTTTTGCTTGTACAAATGAAGAAAGTGTATATTAGAATTCTGTAGAGGAGAATAGGTATGCTTTATAAATCTGAAAGTACAAACAGAGTACTATCTCCCATACTTTGTATTGACTATTTCCTGATTCTGTGGATTTTTGCTAAACAAGCAAATCTTTGATTTACTTGCGTGTAGGTTTTTGTATTATATAGACTTGAAAGAATGAAATTTAATCCTAGAATGTACCTAATTTGTTGAAGAGCTAATGGGGTTGGCGTGTTTATATAGTTTTCTGTTCTAATGGAATTTCTAATTAAGTACCTCTTTAGCTGTTAGAATTCTGCCCTTTTTTTTGTGTGTGTGTTTGTTAACCAAAACACATAATGGTTATTATTGCCATGTGTTAATTCTGAACAACAGTTTTAGAGTATAGACGTTAAACAAGTATATGTAATAAATAGAATCCTTGTTATGATTTAAAGATGTTTTGTGTTAGGAAATGATAATGTAGACTTTCGCCGTCATAATTCAATTTTAAGTATAAGAAATAGCCATTCGCAATTAATACGCAAGGAAATTTTAAAAATAGAGTTGCGACATTCATAATTTAAAATGAAATTCTAGCAAATATACTTTGTTGGTGAACCAAAGCAAAGTTTTGTAATGTGGTTTAGATTATAGCGCATTAAAGTGCATGGTTTTTGGTTGTTCCCCTTTCTTCAGAGTATAAGTTTCTAGATTACATACGTACTATGATAGCTAGTTTCTAGATTACATACGAACTATGTATGAATAATAAGTGGCCTATAGAGTATATGTGTGTCATTGTCCAAAGTATATCAGTAGCATAATAGTAATCTATATATTTGTGCAATTTTTTTCAATAGTTTGAATACAAAAATATAGATTGATACATTAAGCAGTTCATTAACTGTCACCAGCAAAATAGCTACGCACAGTAAAGCAGCTTAGACTTAGTTCTTATATATATTTTGCTACTTCTAACTTAACAAAACATTCATAAATATTATAGCCTGAACAACAGATGTCGATTTCAAAAGAACAGGCTTGCTATGCATATCAAAATAACAATTAGAAATGTTCAAACAAAAGAGTAGGTAGTATATGGCGGTTTTTAGAAAAACAAAATCAGCATCAGGACCTGTGTAAAGCGATTTATTTACTGGTGTTTCTTTGTAAGAAGGTTTGTGTCATCAGTGCTTTCCTTAAGTGATGACGTATCGCTATTTTTGTGTACCACCTCTTGATATTGAACTTCAGAATACTGTTGTTTTTCTGGACGTAATATCTCCGAACCTGTAATCATAGCACTTAGTGAACGTTTCTTACGTGCACCTCTTGTAACGCTAACAACATCTCCTTGTGGCTTCAGAACTGCAGCACTTTGCTGCACTTGAGGAATGATATCAGATGTTCTTGAGGCAGATGGTATTCCAGATATTATGCTTGCATCAATGGTTGGATGAATAATGTGTGAATGTTTTGTTTCAGAAATGGTATCAGAAATTATAGCACTGCAATTTTGTTCATCATGATAAGCTTTTATTCTTTCCTCCTTAAAACAGATTTTCTTCCATGGAGGAAGTGATGAATCCATAAGCAATTCATATTCAAATGTAGGAGCAGAAGATGAATTGTTTTTACCTTTGTCTGTATCATTCTATGCAGCATCTAATGTAGGTCCAACATCTTGCAGATCTTCAGAGAGGTTACGTGCACTTACTGGAAGAGTATTAGTGACTGAACTAATGACTTCAGATTTCTGAATAGTGTTATATTCAGACTCCTCATTTACTCTAGGCAATAGAACACTGGTTGGAGATTTATCTGACAGCACAGTAGCTGGTTTATGATATTCAGTTCCTTTTGTTTTTATTTCTACTCCTTTCAAACACCATTCAAGAACATTGTTCCTTGAAAGAGCTGTTGTTGGACCTACTTGCACTGAAATGTGACTGGTACGTAGTCTGTACTGAATTGTTATGAAGTCTTCTGCATCTCCCTATGAATGCAGGAAATCTTTTATAATTCAACCAGAAATCCAAACATGTATACAATAATAACAATACACGCTATCAACAACATCTAGCACTAATTACACAATAACAAGATCCATTTCAGCAATGCCAGCAATAACAACAGCAGGTACTTGAGCAACAGCAACAACAAAAAGAATAACAGTGGTAGCAACAAAAAGAATAACAGTTGCGTCAACAAGAATAAGGCATATAAATTAGTTATATACTATGATAAGGATGAAATCCTAATATGAGATTGCTCTGCAAAGCTTAGAAATTTCCAGAAATGAAGAAGAGAGTGAGGGGAAAAGAAGAAAGCAACAGATTAGAAAAAAAAAGATGGAGGGATAAAGAAAAAAATTAGGGAAGGTTCATATTGTGGAGGTCATAGTGTTTCCTTCCCATTCACCTGTCTTTCTTCAATCTATACTTTTTACCCTATATTATTAAACCTATTGTATGATTCAGCTCAATCACAAAGCTCTACCTCGGCTCAATGTGGTTTTGTGTTGTCTAATATACACGTGTTGTCGTTCAAGATTCATTTCATGTAGAGGAAATTCAAACTCTATTGAGTCTAAGTTTTATCACATTTAGTGTATAGAATAAATTCATGACAGTCTGCTTAGGATTTTTTTAAAACGAAATCTATTACCCTAAGCTGTTGAACAAAGTAACTTTGACAGCAAGACTTAATAGCACTTAAATCACGTACGAATAGTAAAAGTTTGGCAAACACGTTACCTAAACATCATGCTTGTCAGCTTGGGTGTAAGTATACATGTACATGAATACTAATCCTGCTAAATTGCAAAGTAATTATGTAGGCAACATCTTATTACAGGCAAGCTGAATATGGTTACAAATTTTGTTATATTGATGCGACCATATTTATTTAAGAACTCACTATGCATGTTTACAATAGAAAAGAGACAAAAATAATTGCTGAATAGACATTTCGTATATCAATATATCAAAAAGGACAAAGAGTAAGGGAAATTTTAAAGCATAAGATCTTTTCTTTATTAGTGTTATTGGTTTTCACTCCTTTTTTTCCCTTCCCTCTTTCTCTAAAATCCATGTTCTCTTATATGTGGGAATTCACACAGGATTTATAATACTTACGGAATCTCTTATTGCATGAATTTATTGAGCTGTTTTTCCAAATAACTTCTCTGTATCAGAAGTGAATGTTATGAAAGCCATTGTTCCCGAGCCATCTGCAGCCTCAAACTTAAAAGTAACTCTGCATCCAAAACATGTAATAAGTATATAATTAGGATCTAGTGCATTAACTCTTTTCAATTGTATAATTTGTTTAATCTACCTGTATGAAGAAATGTTGTCCTTCTTGCAGCTAGCACAGTTGAATGATATTCCAACAGGAACATTTGAGCGCCTTCCACAGCTGAGACAGCCGATATAAGCAATGACATCATCTAAATCAGGTTGACTAATTGCTACATTCAACCAGTGTCTTTCTTCTTGTATCACATTATATGCCTGCCACATAAATAAGTGAAACATTAATTACGAATGGAATTTGAAATGAATATTATTAGTGGTGATTCAATTAACTGTAAATTGTGAATGATATTAATCAAGCAGCGACCCTTAAATAATATTTATGTTATTTTATTATAATTATTTATGATGCTAATGAAATATCACATAACAGAATTTGTGAAGATGTACTTCCATAAACATTATTTATTGTATTTTAGTTAAATTTAAGTGTATATAGATTACTATGCTCCAAAAAGAACAAAATTACTAAGCATATATCTTAGCTGCATATATATGGGGCTGTCATAGTTTTACTGCAGTTAAGGTTACCTTTTTTTCTCTCAAACTATGAATGCTGATTGCTATATCTGCTCCTGTTTGATGGCGCACCTGCAATATTCTGTCCATCTTGTCTAAAAGTTGTTGAGTATGACTTTTGGCCCTATATATATTAGAACATGAATGATTAGCATTGCAACTTACCACACACATCCATCTTTAAGTTTGTATATCATACCATTCACGAAGAATGTCTGCTTTCTGTCCTTTGGGATCATGAATGATTTCAGTGGACATACCAGTAGACAAAGAAAAACCTTGTTCATAGAAACAAGTGTTAGTTATTATGCGTAAGTGGAATCAGAATTTGATGATACTCACATTTAATGTCAACTTTGCACTATACCTTTATGCAATGAAGGCCTTAATGCAGTAAAGCCAACCACTGTAAAGCTCGCAATGGATGCACTTAGAGCATCACAGGCTATCCCAGCTAAATCATTCCAAGCAGTTATAGTAAGAGGTTGTGCTTTACTGACAATGTAAACATAATCAGACACTCAAATTTTACTGTTAGAGTATTCTAGGAAGCATAACATTAAAGGGTATATATATTAACTTACGTATGATATGTTATAACTATTTCTCTAGCTTGGAATTCTCGCCCTTGGCTAGGATTGATAGTGCGTATTTTGTCTTCCACATATAAAACTATACCAACAACATCTACAATACAAAGAATAATTACTTAATCATATATATTTAACATGCTAAAGGCACTTAAGAGAGATATAAACACTACACTACAAAACAACTATACAAGCCTGCTTACCATATTTAGTGTCTGAATCATAATGCGCAGTATTGTATGTATATATTGGAATGTTGGACCAGAAGTTGCTATCTCAGAATTTACTGGTTGAACAACAGTTCTTCCTCCGAAAGACATTTGATATGGAAGTTCTCCAGAGCTATTCCTCCATTGTTCTGCTATAAGCTTTACAGGAGCATTTGAAATAACATATTCACTATTGTACAGTATTACATCCTTGAAAGCTTCAACTTGTTCACCAAATAATGCTCCTCTCATTTTATTACCCTACAAACAATGAACGAGGGTCTTAAATCCTTGGTGTCAAACCATGTACAGATACTATAAAAAGTAAGTTCTGCTACTTTACCATACATCTAAGAAATTTGCAAGTTGCAATAAGTTGTTTTTTCACTAAATCTATGAAAGCATCCATATCAACTGTTGTGATAATCTAATCTATTTCAGAATTAAAAAAGACACTAAAATTATAAGTCTAAAGAAAAAACTCATTATAAATTAGTAGGCAGTTGAATATTAGTATACAAAAACTTTAAGACAATGCAGTCTAAATAGTAGTAGTCTCTAGCCAAATACCAAATAATGCTCCTCTCATTTTATTACCCTACAACCAATGAATGATGGTCTTAAATCCTTGGTTTCAAACCATGTACATATACTATAAAAAGTAAATCCTGCTACTTTACCATACATCTAAAACATTTGCAAGTTACAATAAGCTGATTTTTCACTGAATCTATGAAAGCATCCATACCAACTGTTGTGATAATCTAATCTATTTGATAATTTAAAAAGACCCTAAAACTATACGTCTAAAGAACAAACTCATCATAAATTAGTAGGCAGTTGAATATTAGCATACAGAAACTTTAAGACAATGCAGTCTAAATAGTAGTAGTCTCTAGCCAAATAGGTTTGTGTGTTACTATAAAGAATACGAGCATTCAGAGGAGTTTAAGCAGCAGTTAAAAATGAAAGTAAGAGAGATTCTAACTGAGCAAGAATTGAGGAAGAGAAAAATGGCTATAAGGGTAATTTTCAAACCAACATTATCTTAATTATCTTAATTTGTTCATCTCTCACTATCATGCTTAGCCTCTCTCCCCCGTTGCTAGATATTTGATGACAAGGGCTGAATGAAGGAGGATGAATAAGAACAAAAGGGCGGTCCAAAAGGGAAGTTTCTACATGCCATTTGATCAAATTCGTATCTTATCACAGAATGAGCAGTAGATGACAAGATTATATTTTGGTAATTTTCTGTAATATTTAGGATGACCTGGGCTTGTTTATGACCTATATATAGTAATCACCAACATTTTATATCACAAACAGATACTTTAAATGAAAGACATAAATGCCTGTCAGAAAAGTGCTCTACCATATTAGCCTTAACATGTACAAAGTAACCATTCAATTACATATACGTTGAATTCACCTAGACAATATACCTTATCATCGATCAGTAGCAGAGTTTGATACAGAATTCCTTTTTTAGAAGATGGTCTTGGTATTGCTTTTTCCAATACCTTAACCTTTACACTATAGGATGTGCTATTTCCATTAAGTTCATCAAGGTATGCATATTTTTTGTCCATGCTTGTGTGTCTGCCAAAAAAAGAAATTGTAGATAAGAACACTCCATTATTTGATTCTGAATATAGTGAAACATATATTATGAATATGGTATTATATTAAAATCTGAAGAACCTATGAGGATGAAGTAATTTGAACTTATTACTTAAAATAGTCTAAAAATCAACAATACCAAAATCAACCTATATTACAAGAAAAGTAATATACTACCTAATAAAACAATACTAATCATTCATGAAGTTTGAAGTGACTTTACTTTCGATATAACCTAAAACAATAGGAAATGTGTATCGCGATTTTGAATCAACAATGAAAATTTGAATCTGAAAAAATCTAGCAAATTAACAATCGAGTTGCAAAAAGATAAATCAACAAATTTTAATCACGAAAATCATACACAAAAAATACAGTTATTGTAGCTAAAGTTCGAACAATAAGCTCTAGACAAACATGTTTTAAATTTTACCTATGCAGGTGTGAATTTTGTTCATAAGTGCTAAGTCACATATAAAGAACATATCTATCTATCTATATAGCTTTACAAAAATAATTAGCTTATCAGGTATTTATATAACTAAGGAGGAGAGAAATACCTTACAGATGCAAAAAAAGATTGATTGCTGATAGTTCTTGCTCCTTTGTTAGTAAGACAAAATTAAAATTATAGTATTTATAAACCATCTGCATTTAGGGAAATCAAGGACAACACACGTGCAAAGAAAAGTAGGATAGCTGTGGCTTATTTGACAACACATATTTTTACCTTAGGCTTCAAGGCATAACAAAGATTTGATATTTTATTTTACAATTTTCACGGTATATATGTCCTTTTTACTATGATTTGTATCCCCCTTTTTTTTATTGTTTTTTCCCTTTTGTAATATTTTTAAACTTTAACTTTATTGTTTATGGTTGTAGAATATTACTGATTTATGAGAGATAGTACAGTCGTGAATGATTTTTCTTGAGGATTATGGAAAGTAAAAATGTAAAAATAATTTAGGGAGAGAGTGGTTATTCAATAAGCGGAAAAAAATTTGTCTAGAATAATAATCTTAAAGATAAACTCGCTTCACGATTCCAAGTACCAGGATCTATCAGAAGTTCGATTCTATCTGAACTACTCATTTTCAAATGACATCCACATTGTTCACAAATACCCATTTTTGACTTAAGGAGCAATTGTCATATTTTGTTTTTGTTTGGTTTTCCACCATCCACTTTCACTTGGGATGTATTATCTAGGAAAAGTTAATATTGGTCGGAGTTTACTTTCTCATTTCCCTCATTTAATTAGCCCCTCCTTAATTAATTACCAATAAACCGTATAAAGAAAAGGCCCTTACTTTAGACATCCTACCAATTATTAGAATGGCCACTTATACATATTTTGAACCACTAATTTATGCCATAGTGATACTAATTACATTTATTTGAAGCCCTAGAAATAAACACAGCAAATAATACATTTTAACGACAGTGTACAGTAAAACACTTTTTTCCTCCCCTTTTTTTCCAACGAGAATTGAAGAGTAAGTATACACACCTATTTATTCTCCTAATGTGTGTTTATATACATAATTACCATACCACAGGTTACTAAAACTTATTCGTAGCTTAAGATCATATATTTTCTTAAGATCATATACTATTTCTGATATAAGGCAATAACAACTAACAAGCTAAGTTTGGTCAGTTGTTAGATAATTTTACTGTATCTTAATTGGCGTACCATGATACTCTTTCATAAAATGGAGCAAGGAGAAAACGGGGGAAAACATAAATTTCTATATTTATGCCCATGCAATAGGTGGTTTTTTTTAAGGCTTAAATAAACACCTGTAATAGTATTAGCTTACTAATAATTCACCATAATATTGTAAACTCAAGATCACAGTAGAATAGGTTTCATCAAAAAGTAAAAAAAGTAACAGCAAGTTTATCATTACATGCAAAAGCATAATATTTCTCTAACAAATTCTAGATAACCTTAATACTTCATAGCAGACAACATTTTTAGTACATGTTGAAGGGAATGGTTCTGGAGGCAGGGTAGAGAAAACAGTCACACCTTCTCGTTTTTTAGCTCGTGAAAGAGCAACATAGAGCTACCCATGAGAGAAACAAGGCAGTGGTAAGTACACAGATACTCGATTTAATGTTTGCCCCTGAGACTTATTTATCGTCATAGAAAAACTTAATTTTAAAAGGAATTGTTTCCGTTCAAACTGAAATGGAAACCTAGCTGAAGTCGAAGGGCGTAGATTAATACGAGGTATGAATACATGATTCCCTTTATATTTCCCAACAGCAATTACACATAGAACTACATTTGGAAAGAAACTTTTACATATGAGACGTGTTCCATTACACAAACCAGCCAATGGAAGTAAATTCCGCAACAAAATAACTGGACAGTTTTTCTTAAGCACAAGTTCATGCGGGCTTAATCCACCATGGTAGAGTTTATTTAAAAACTCTGTGGGATACACATCACATGTATCACTTAACATTGTATCAAAACTTGTATATACTACAGGGTCCCCAGGAAACTGATCTATTAGTGAGGTGTTTATGCAATCAACATTGTCATTCAAAGGAGTTAAAATGGCTCTTTCTGTAAATATATTACTGTCATACGCTGCTCTAGAAAAATTTGGGAAAACAACCCTCGTTACCTCTAATACAGGGTGGTCGTCTGATGTAAAAGGATTTGATATATTCCAAGGCAGTTGAACATATGTGTTTTCAGATTGCTGCAGCTCACCATTTCCAAGTGCAAGCAAAAATGCATAAAACTCTAGATCTTGCTTAGCTCTTTGGTTCTCTGTCAATCTGAATTTTGTAAGCTGAGGCCATATATATGAAGTGACTATGCTAGCTTGCATAATTTCTTTTTTATTTTTGAGCGGAACAACTGGTAACACTTGACGAAAATCACCCCCAAAAACAACTAACTTGCCACCAAAAGAGGTTTCCATTCTCACATATATCTTGTAGCAACAAATCCAAAGATTCCAATTTGCTTTTATTGGCCATTGAAGCTTCATCCCATATGATTAATGTTGTTTCTCTCAAAAGTGCTGCCAAACTTCCTTGTTTTGGAACATCACATACCAATGAACTCTCAACATCAACTGGTATTTTACATCGTGAATGAGTTGTTCTGCCAGAAGGAATGTTAGCTGCAGCGATGCCGGAAGTAGCTGTAGGCAATACAATTTTATAATCATCCTGATTTTTTCATATAGCGCATTGTACAAGAAAGTTTTCCCTGTGCCTCCAGACCATCAATGAAAAAAGCACTATCTTTTTCTGCTTGCACATGATCCATAATACATGAGAAGGCACTTAGTTGTTCAGCATTTAACATATCTATACAATCGACACACGTTTGAGGAATAGGTGCATCTAAAGCATCAATAATGTCTTTAGTTCGATGGAATTCATTTTCTTCATTAGAACAAAATGCACTCAATCCTACACTTGTCAGTGATTTCCCCATCGCCTCTAGATATTGTTCAACTGATCGAACTGTGAGCCTTTTAACTTTAGCATCTTGTTCTGGGTACTGATGCTCAAAATCTTCAGCCATATGAACATAGTATTTTGACCATAAAGCCAGTGGATCTTTTGGCTAGCAAAAGATCAGGATAGTAGCAAATAGTCGGTGCAATGCGACAAGTAGCTGATTTTCCTTAACTTCTGACATACAAAGTTCACCTACATCATCATTTTTTACTAATCCTAACTTCAAAGCAGTTTCCTGGAATGTTCCATAAACGTGCCCATGTACAGTGCGTAGTCCTTCAAAAGACGTTGGACTCCGAACATTAATCAATAGGAGCCTAAGGAAAAAACGCTCTCCTTCAGCAGGATAAACAAATGCTAATCTACCCACAACCTTTATTTTTGTCTTTCTTTCACACCATGCTTTATCAAAGGGATCCCATCGAAAGTGCTCACAAAATTCTCCATCCAGATAACCTGTTCCACCTATATCAAAGAGTAAATTCATATGAATTGCAGAACATTGCACCTAATAATTAGAATTAGAGATACTAATCGATGTACATGTGCATTGCTATATATTATTCATGATAATTCACAACAGTCACCTGAGAACACTAAGTGTAGACTACTGGTAACCATCAAACCAATGGGGATTAGAATATTCATAACTAAATTGTATAAGTAGCTGGTATAAGATAGTGTTCGAAAAAAAAAAGGAAGTTATGTGCAGTTTTAAGCAAATAAAGGTTGCTATATTAGTAATGATAGGTAACAAGGAAAGGAAAGCTGTTAGGCTGTAATCTGATATATGCAGATAAAACTGAACGTCTAGAAAAACTATTGGAGATGACAAACGTCATGTTGTGGACAACATTCTAATACCAATCTGGAACATCAATTGATTCAGATTGATATAATGCTAACTTCCAGCCTATTTTTTTTTTTTTTTTGCAATAGTTTATGCCTCAATACTTCCGCTATTCATATTATTTTTTTGCTTATCATATTACAGGATTTCCCAATGCTAATAAATCCCTACTCCATAACCCACGTTATTCAAATCCCCTTTTATTTTCACTCGCACCAGCCCACCTAAATAATCTTCCCTAAAGACCATGTATCCTCTAGCCAACACTGACAACCCCTTTTTCTCTGTTACTCAAAACTTTATACAGTTCTTTTAAACAAGAATTAAAACACTTGATTACTAATCCTTGGAGTAATTCTGATTTAAAAGAACGGTGTAAAGCTTAGAGCGAACTGGCAAAAGAGTCTGTCACTGTTAGCTTGACAACCATTAATCATTAAGGATAATCAAATAGATAGACTGGTGAGAGTAAAAAAAATGGGATTTGAAACAACCTGAATAATGGAATAGCAAAAGACGAGAATAGAAAACCACATGACACTTAAAATCCCAAATAAAGGTTCTATATTAGTAATAATAGGTAACAAGGAAAGGAAAGATGTTAGGCTGTAATCTCATATGTGCAGATAAAACTGAACGTCTAGATAAACTATTAGATATAACAAACATCATGTTGTGGACAACATTCTAATATCAATCTGGAACATCAATTGATTCAGATTGAAATTATGCTCACTTCCAGCCTTTTTTGTTGCAATAGTTTATGCCTCAATACTCCCACTATTCATATTATTTTTTTGCTTATCACATTACAGGATTTCCTAATGCTAATCAATCCCTACTCCATAACCCACGTTATTCAAATCCCCTTTTATTTTCACTCGCACCAGCCCACCTAAATAATCTTCCCTAAAGACCATATATCCTCTAGCCAACACTAACAACCCCTTTTGCTTTGTTACTCAAAACTTTATACGGTTCTTTTAAACCAGAATTAAAACACTTGATTACTAATCCTTGGAGTAATTATGATTTTAAAAAACGGTGTAAAGCTTAGAGTGAACTGGCAAAAGAGTCTGTCACTGTTAGCTTGACAACCATTGATCATTAAGGATAATCAAATAGATAGACTGGTGAGAGTAAAAAAAAAAGGGAGTTGAAACAACCTGAAAAATGGAATAGCAAAACACGAGAATAGAAAACCACATGACTGGATTCAAATGACCCGAAAAAAGGATTCAAATTACCCGAAAAGCGGAATAAGAAATAGTCAATCATTGAAAAACCACATGAAACTAATAATCTCAAACACTTTCATGCTATTTCTACAAATATACCTCTCAGACACTGTTAAATCCATCATGATCCATTTTCCAAAGTTGGAAAAAATGGGAACCATTAAATTTTCCAACTTGAAAAGAAGCCATCATGTGGAAAACAACATATACATAGAAATCCTAATCACCTAAAGGCAAATTGAAATAGGATTGCTATGAATGATATTGTCATTGATATAGACTGATCTGTAGGTAATCTAAACCATGAGCACCTGACCTATATATACTCTAAAGCAGTACGCGCGCATAAAAAATGCAAAGGAAAATATTCCACGGCAAATGAAAATCATAGAAAAATGAATACATAGTACAAATTACATGAACAGAGATGCAATAAAAGTTATATAACACAACATTAACTTAAAATTGAAGAGGAATATTCAAACCGATATAATAATTTTAATATACATGAATTTCTACTAAAGTTTTTGAAATAAGATTATTATGATGATACAAAAGAGTATATACATATACAAATAAGAAAAAAAGATCATATATGCTCTTATAGACCAACGAATACACAAAGAAAATGACACCTATCAGTTTAGGATATTATATATTCTACATACTTGTAGACACCTAAAATTGTCTCCCCAAAACCAAA
This sequence comes from Chenopodium album, assembly GCF_948465745.1. Taxonomy (NCBI): domain Eukaryota; kingdom Viridiplantae; phylum Streptophyta; class Magnoliopsida; order Caryophyllales; family Amaranthaceae; genus Chenopodium; species Chenopodium album. Next base: position 5,811,921 of record NC_137836.1, on the reverse strand, counting down.
CCCGATGATGAACAACCTTTCACCGCCATTATTGGTCGGGTTGAGTATTTAATCTTGGAGTGCTTAAATCCATATTTCCATTTCATAAAACAACCCAACTTCTAGCCCATTTCCCCAAACCATAACTTATTTTCCACTTTTCGGGCCTTTAAACCCAAAATAATTCATTTCGTGTCCTTTAAAATCATTCATTTCGTGTCCTTTTTATAAAAACGTTTGATCTAGTTTATTTTGGTCCATAATATGGGTCCAATGATTAAATAGTTGGATGGTTTTTGAAAAGAGCTTTCCAACGATATATTATAAGCCCAAATCCGAGTTATAACGAATAAGTTATGACCAAAATATTAAGCCGAGCCCAAACCGAACCTAAGCCCACCTTACCTACGACCCAATGATCATGTAGAGGGTCCAAATTATTTAATCCCATTCCTAAACCAATTAGGATGAATTGGAAGCTTCTGTAAGTTTCTAAAAGATCTTAATTATCCGTTTTGAAAAGATAAGATTAAAGAGTTTGAAATTGAATAAAACTTTTCTTTTTTGAAAATCCTATTTATATCCGAATTGAAAGACGTTCAAAGATTGAAAGATATTATTTTCGTGCCTCATAATTTTTATCCAAATTTTATATGGTTGGATATCCCTTTAAATTATCTTTCCAATGATATATTATAATATCAATTCTGAGCTATAACGGAAAAGATATGAATAAAATGTCAAACTCTATCCAAAACTGATACCGTCTCACTATTTTGGCCATATATGTTATTATATAAAATATTTTAATCTGATTCTAATTGTTTTAGAAAGTATACTTCAAGAGCTTTCCAACGATATCTTATTCGTCTTATTCCGATTTCTGGATCAAAAGATATGATAAAAACAAAAACCGCAAAAACTGCAGTCTATCGAGTTTTATTCCGATTTAATTCGGATCTTATCTTGTTTTTTCGACCCTTCTTTTTTCTCTATAAATAGAGGTCATATCACCCCTTTTTTTATCACAAAATAATTCTTTTCTCCCTCTTTAGACTAAACACTAGCCATCCCCATTCTTTCACTATTTCTTCCTTTAAGCACTCTAAGGAGTCTATACAATACCCAAAGTTCTATACTTAAACCAAGGCGTGAAAGGTATAATTAACTGAGGGTTTGGACCAAATCAAATTATTTTAATTACTCTTATTTTATTTGTATATTGCTAGCATCATGATTAGGTTATTTCATATTTGATTTGACTAACTCTATTATTGTTGAATTGCTTCCAATATTAATGTTTATTCTATTATTTTTATGATCACCATATTGCATGTTTAAAGGGAATATGTAATTGGAAATCACGCCTAATAAGATAATTTGGACAACCGGTTTAGGTTCCTTTTTAATCTTGTTAATTAATTCAAGTGATCACAAATATTTTAGAATTATGTGTTGCATTAATACTCAACCAATTTAGCTAAATAATAGTTTGGAGCAAATTGAATATTTTGTTTGTATGCCTTTGAGATTGCAGGAATCACTTTTCATTATAAGAATCGAGTATAGGCCAATACGGGCGAATGTGACTCCATGACTCACTTCGTACCATCATCCCCGATCCTCCTTTCGTGGTTCCGAACCATATGGAGTTAGTAATCTCATGGATTATGAATGGGGTGTAACCTTCACGGGTCAATCGTTGTTGCCTTCGTTGTCCCTTTATCGTGGTTGCCTTTTATGATTTGTGAACGGTTTACAAGTTCCTTAAAAACTTGTTGGCGGCTCCCTACTTTCCTTGTCCCTAATCGTATATGTCAATTCCTACTTCCTAAGAGTGCCAAGCATATTCACAACATGCATAACGTAGGCGCACTTCGAACGACGCCTACAATACTGATTACAGACCAGACTATAATGAGGTATTAACAAAGGGACATTAGGCAAGTATGTGCATAACTAAGATACTTAAACCTTATAAAGAGAGATTGATGCAGTAAACAAACTGTAAATTATGTGTATGAATTTAAACTATGAGTACAATGTCGCTGAGCAACTTATTGACACAGGTAATTGCTATCAAATGTAAGGGACTAAAAAATAACTAAAAAGTCTAATGCTGTAGAAAATTATAAAGGTATGAAACAAATTCTGTAAGAGAATTGTAGGTAATTGTAAGCAAATTGTAAGGAAATTATAGGAAATTATGAATATAAGGATTAAAAAAATACTATGAACACAACAAATTCTAACACATTCATGTTCAAGATGTGACAAACAAAGTATATTGTTTAAATATCTCTATATATGTGATACGTGACATAAAAAAAAAACAACACTAATCTGTAAGGAAACAATATGATCAAAGTCAGCAGTAGGTAATTGTAGACACCCATTTGTGTCTCCCCAAAACCAAACCCAGTGATGAGTACCTTTCGCGTCGAATCATAATCAAATGAAGCGAAAGTGTGGAAAGTTTAGTGTTGCGGATAGTTTTAATTCCTTTTCTCTTCTCTCTGTTTTTGAAAACTTATTTTGAGAAAACAGCCAATCCAGTTTCGTTGGTCCATGATATGGGTCCAATAGGAGTGTAGTTAGATGGGGCTTGATAAGAGCTTTCCAACGATATATTATAAGCCCAATTCCGATGAATATTGAGGAAGTTATGGCCAATTTACTAAACTGGGCCCGGTTTGAGCCTTATATGCGGCCCAATGATCTAGGGGAGGGCCTAATATAGATTTATCATTCCTAATGCAATTAGGAATGGTTTTAGTCTTCTAGATTCTTCTAGTAGGTTCTTTTCATTCTTAATTCAATTAGCATTGATAAATTAACTTTTGTTGACTTTTCAGAGTTTTAATTAAAATCAAAGAACATTTTTGAGGAAAAGATACGATTTTATCCTCCTGTACGCCAAAATTTATCTGATTTTAGAAAACGCGTCAAAAACACCTACCTGTTCTTCTACAGCCATGGCAACCACCTGTCGAGGCAACAGCAGCCCAGGCAGGCTGCTGCCGAGGCTGCAGCAGACTGGCAGCCACCTGCCGTGGCTGCTACAGCCTTAGCAGCCACCTGTCGGGGCTGCTATGGCCTCAGCGCGGGGCTGCCTTCGCTGTTCCGGCAGCAGGGGCGACTCCCTCGGGTGTCCCGGGGCGGCGGAAGTTGCATATTTAAAAAAAAAAAAAAAATTAAGCAATTTTAAATATATAAAGCCATTTGAGCCGAAATGGCTACTCACTTGCCTATTTTCTTCATTTCTCAACTAATAAACTTATACATTCTCAAACCATATCATAATTACATATGTATAAGTGATTGTGAGTTGAAATTGCATAAAAGAAGCAAAGTTCCAATTTTTTTGGCGCATTTTATCAAAATAAAGCCACTTCGAGCCGAAATGGCTACTCACTTGCCTATTTTCTTCATTTCTCAACTTATAAACTCCTTACATCTCAAAACAACTCATAATCACATATTTATAAGTGTTTGTCATTTGAAATTACATAAAAATAGCCAAGTTCTAAGGTTTTGGGTCCAATTCATCAAAATAAAGCCATTTTGAGCCGAAATGGCTACTCACTTGCCTATTTTCTTCATTTCTCAACTAATAAACTTATACATTCTCAAACCATATTATAATTACATATGTATAAGTGATTGTGAGTTGAAATTGCATAAAAGAAGCAAAGTTCTTATTTTTTTGGCGCATTTCATCAAAATAAAGCCACTTCGAGCCGAAATGGCTACTCACTTGCCTATTTTCTTCATTTATCAACTTATAAACTCCTTGCATATCAAAACAACTCATAATCACATATTTATAAGTGTTTGTCATTTGAAATTACATAAAAATCGCCAAGTTCTAAGGTTTTGGGTCCAATTCATCAAAATTAAGCCATTTTGAGCCGAAATGGCTACTCACTTGCCTATTTTCTTCATTTCTCAACTAATAAACTTATACATTCTCAAACCATATCATAATTACATATGTATAAATGATTCAAAATCACTTATACATTTGGAGAAACGCGAGTTTCGAAAACAAAAGTGAAAGTAGCCATTTTCTTCATTTCTTAACATATAAACTTATTCTTTCTCAAACTATTTCAGATTTAGAATGGAAGCAAAACTTCAAAGAGAAAGAGGGTGGAGAAGCCTAAAATAATTAATCAACCTAAGAAGAAGCTAAGTGAACAACGGTCCAAGAGTGAACAAGCGTCGAAGCTGCACTCTTCGAAAGGTTCACCCATGCCACCTACTCCACTTGTTGAAGACATTGTTCTTCAATCGCTCTTTGCTGACATGACCTTTCTTCAAAACCGTGCTTGTCATTTGGTCGATCCCATGGAAGTTGCACTTCCTAAGGCAATGTTCCACTATGATGAGGATGCAGTTGCATGGATCAGCAAAGAAGATGTGAAGGAATTTCTACGTGGTGCAAAGCTTAACATTTCCCTCATTCAAACATTCATGTGGTACTTCAATGCCCACATAATCTATACTTTTTTCAAGTTATTCAAATTGATGGTGATTATCCTACATCTGATAAATTATTCAATGTTCATGCACGCAGAGCACTACAGGAGCACTTAACTGACACTGATTCTCCTTGTAAAGTTGGGTGGTTATGCCCCGAGCAGTTATCCACTCCTAGAATCATAGGCAACCCCCATGACGTGTTGTACTATGTTAAACAGAGTATCAGGGAATCAGCGGGTGCGGGAGACAAGTTCATGTTCGCCCCATGTTATAGAGAGTAAGTCTAACCATGTCAAATTCAATCGATTTAGCCTCATTATATGTTGACTCCTAAATATTAATTTGTTTTTCTGTTGTGAACTTATGTAGGGAGCATTGGAGCCTCATAGTGATTTGTAATTCCACTAACACAATTTATCACCTTGATTCAGCTCGATCATCGGAGAAGTGGCTCGTGAAGTCTATATTGCAAAAGTAAATATATATAGCAACCTAGTGATGATGATTATTGCTAATAATAACTAATTTAGTAATCATACGACTAATCAAATTTAAATGTACTTTTTTTTACTAAAGTGTTATGAAGAAGCTACATTGTCGTGCTCCAAAGGGTCCAACATGGAAGTCACTGTTGGTAATTTACATGATATTGTGATTATTTTGTCAATCTATGTTAGTAAATATTTGCTCATTTCCTTTGCATGTTTCACTGATGTGATTTGTTTGTCATATGCTAGTGCGCACAACAAGAGAATGGACTTGATTGTGCTTTGTATGTGATGAGATTCATGCTTGACATTGTGACTCATTGTACGGACACTCAACAGCTTGATGAGGTAAGTCCTAAAACTTATTGAAATGCTATATTGATGTGATTTCTAGCTTTAGACACTTAATATTACCCAACAATGGCATGTTATGAGAAACAAAAAGGCTATTTCACAAGAAAGGTAGAAAATGGGCTGAATAGAAGTCATATGGGCCATATTAGGGCCATTTTGTGTTAATATGCTCTTTTGATGTGATTTCTTTCCTTATACACCTATAACTAGATAATATTGACATGTTATGAGATAAATAAAGTTCATTTAATAAGAAATGTAGGAAATGGGCAAAGTAAAGTCATATAGGCCATATTCGGGCCATTTTGAGTAAAAAGCGTCATAAACCTTAATAAAATGCTCTCCTATACAATTTTAGGCCTTACACACATACAACTACCCAACATTGACATTTTATGAGAAAGAAATAGTTCATTTGATAAGTAATGTAGGAAATGGGCTACATAGAAGTCATATAGGTAATATTTGATAAAATACATATTGTTTTGCCTAATTAATTAATTTTAACATAATGTTTTTGTATTTCAAGTTTTGCAAGGTCCAAAAGGATGGTCCGTTGACAATCAAGGAGCTTAATGAAGTTCGTGACATGTTGGCGTCTTTTATCACCTTCAACATGTAAATGGCATTGTAATTGTAAATTATTTATGTTAACTTTTGAACTATATAACTTATTATTCATTATATATGTACTTACTATTATTTGTATATGTAAGCAACTTTTTTTTTTGTATTGCATTTGGGAATATTTATATCTATATATATAATTGAATTCTTGTTTTTAATATTATTTTTGTATCTTATTGTAATAATTAATAATATTATTATTATTAGTTATTATAATAATAATAATATTAATTATTATATTTAATATAATTGCTGGAATTACAGGTTATTATTATTGCTGGAAACAGGTTTTTTTTTTTTAAATATTAAAGCACGAAAATTGGAAAAAAAAAACAAAAAAAAAAATAAAAAAAATTGGTGATTAGGCACCGGTTAGGCAGCAACCGGTGCCTAAAATAGCTACCACCAAAAAAAAATTTGGCGGGAGAGCAGTTTAAGGCACCGGTTAACCGGTGCCTATTTCACCCCATGGCACCGGTGCCTAAAATTGGGGTTTTGGCACCCCCCACATAGGCAGCGGTTCAAACCGGTGCCTTAGACCGGGTTTGAACCGCTGCCAAACCCCTTTTATTCACCTAGTGATTCCTGGCGCCAGAGATATTCCAGCAGCGACAGAACAGCAATTTCGGGTTCCTTGGTACGCTAGTTAGCCCCTATAAGCAATTTGACATGATTAAGTAGTCAGTTTGATTACAATCACAATAAGTGGTCGACCTGTTGAAAGATCGTCTCACTTAGCTTAAAGCGCCTAAGAATTGGCTCATCACGGAAACACCGACATACTGGTTTTAGCGGAAGCAAAGTTCATGCGAGCTTTAGAGATCGACAAACGTTGGTCTTTGGAAATTTTTCTTCAGAATATTATCGCAACAAACGTTCAAGTACCGAAGCTCTATTGTTCAGAGATGCGTGGACATTTCTATCAAAGCTCTTTTGTTCAGAGACGCGTGAACATCTCCATCAAAGCTCTTTGCTCCAGAGACGCGTGGGCATATTATTCAAGCTCTATTGTTCAAAGACGCGTGAACATCTCCATCAAAGCTCTTTGCTCCAGAGACGCGTGGGCATATCATAAAAAAGAAGCTCTTTTGTTCAGAGACGCGTGGACATATCATCAAAGCTCTTTGCTCCAGAGACGCGTGGGCATATTATTCAAGCTCTTTTGTTCAGAGACGCATGAACATTTCCATCAAGCTCTTTTGCTCCTGAGACGCATGGGCATATCATTCAAAAGCTCTTTTGTTCAGAGACGCGTGGACATATCATCAAAGATCTCCTATTTTCAAGCTCTTTCGCTCAGAGACGCGTGGGCATCCTATTATCAAGGTCTTCGTTCAGAGACGCGTGGACACATCATTCAGAAGATTATATCAAAAAGAAGCTCTTTGTTCAGAGACGCGTGAACATATCAAAAAGAAGCTCTTTGTTCAGAGACGAGTGAACATCGAAACAACAAGGTGGCGTTCCCTAGATTGTGGAGAGTTGTCACAAACAACTGAGGATTGTTTCAAGAGAAGCAATCTTCGATAGTATTCCCTTGGACATGGAATATTATCAATGCGGATGAGGATTGTTTCAAGAGAAGCAATCTTCGATAGTATTCCCATGGACGTGGAATATTATCAATGCGGATGGGGATTGTTTCAAGAGAAGCAATCTTTGATGGTATTCCCTTGGACGTATTATCAAAGCGGAGGAGGATCGTTTCAGGCGAAGCAATCTTCTATATTGGAAGCGATTACAAGCGTAGCAGTTTTCAAACGGGATGGCATTCTCTAGCTTGCAGGAGGTCATCAAAACCACAATACAGCAGCAAATCGGTTACTTTCAGAGACGTGTGCTCGACGGTGCAAGATACGCGTTTCTTAACTCTTTTATCTGTTTGACTAACGCTATTTTGCAGGTATCGGCATTACAAGAGTGATTTAGAGTCGCAGAACGTTCTGAATCATTCTCCGTCCCTATCGCTACTTTCACTTTTGTTTTCGAAACTCGCGTTTCTCCAAACTCAGTCAAAGTGGGGGCTTCTGTAGACACCCATTTGTGTCTCCCCAAAACCAAACCCAGTGATGAGTACCTTTCGCGTCGAATCATAATCGAATGAAGCGAAAGTGTGGAAAGTTTAGTGTTGCGGATAGTTTTAATTTCTTTTCTCTTCTCTCTGTTTTTGAAAACTTATTTTAAGTAAACAGCCAATCCAGTTTGGTTGGTCCATGATATGGGTCGAATAGTAGTGTAGTTGGATGGGGCTTGACAAGAGATTTCCAACGATATATTATAAGCCCAATTCCGATGAATATTGAGGAAGTTATGGCCAATTTACTAAACTAGGCCCGGTTTGAGCCTTATATGCGGCCCAATGATCTAGGGGAGGGCCTAATATAGATTTATCATTCCTAATGCAATTAGGAATGGTTTTAGTTTTCTAGATTCTTCTAGAAGGTTCTTTTCATTCCTAATTCAATTAGCATTGATAAATTGACTTTTGTTGACTTTTTAGAGTTTTAATTAAAATCAAAGAACATTTTTGAGGAAAAGATACGATTTTATCCTCCTGTACGGCAAAATTTATCTGATTTTAGAAAACGCGTCAAAAACAGGATTAGCGCTTAACGCCAGACATTGGCGCCTGGCGCTAACCCTGGCACCAATAAGACAGCGTTGGCGCCAGCTCTGTTTTAGGTGCGCCAGACTCTGTTTTGATATTTTTTTTCTTTTTGGCTGATTTTTTCTATAAATAACGTATTAAAAACTCCATTTTCGATAACCAGATTCACCTACAACCAGTTTTCATCAATAATCATCCATAATCATCTACAATCTTCTTAAAGCTTATTCTCTCTCTCTTTTCTAAACTAGCTTTTTACATACAAAATTCCGCATTCATTAGATTTAAAAACACCTAGCCATATTCAAAGTTGTCTTCGCCCTAGACGTGAAAGGTTTAATTTCTGAGGGTTTGGTCCCAAATCTCTCCTTCAATTATTTAATTTAATTGTTTGTTTATTATTTTCCTTGAAGTTACTAACGTGTGTATTTTGTTATTAGAATGAGGTACGAGGCATCAAAGTAAGTACTTTAATGTTTTTATTGATGTTATGATATAGAGTTCATGCTTAGATTGTTATTTTGATTCCTAGTATCATGTCTAGGGTAATTTTAATACCAAGTATGATTAAAAGTATGATGCCTTTTATTTTCTTCCTAATATTTATGATTGTTAGTATCATGTTAGGGCTAAAGCTTTGATTTTTATTGCTTAGTGACATGATAGGGTTTGTTATTAATCTTGTTAGTATCATGTCTAGGATCTTGCTATGCTTTAACATGATTCATGATTATTATGATTATGATTATTATAATTGTTATTATGATGATTATTGTTATGATGATTATAATTATTATTTTATGATTATGTTGCTTGATGATATTTATTGTTATTGCTTGATCACACCTTTTTATGCATGTTTAAAGGGAATTTGTACTTGTAATCACGCTTAATAAGATAATTATTAATCTTGTTTAGGGTTAATTTGATTATAATTCAAGTGATCGCCAATAATAGATTTATTTGTGCATTAATATTCAACCAACATAGATAAACATGTTTAGGGTTAATCATATTGATTGCATGTTAGTCAAAAAGCGCACATGAATACGATCAGAATAAAGTAGAGGCCTATTATTAGGGCAAGTTCAATCTCTTTTAGGTTGGATTTGTACCTTCATCCCCGAACCCTTATTTGGTTCATGACCTTATGGAGTTGACGATCTCTTGGATCGTTAAGGGGTGTAACCTTCACCCTGTGAACGGTTTACAAGTTCCTAAAACTTGTTGGCGACTCTTTTGCTCTATCTTCTTCCCTTTTGGACGCCACTGTACTTTAGTTTATGATCACAGTGGGGTTCAAGCTAGGGGGTTAACGCTTGAAAATATTCCCTACAGTAATGTTCATGTAAACACAATCAAAATTGTAATTTAAATACTAATAATGTACGCAATACCTAGAACAGCAGCATTTGCGGCAAAAAATTCAGTCAGTGGAGCCCTACTTCTTTTGTCATCTGACACAACATATCTCCATCGTTCATATGCCCTAAGATGTATATTCTGCATATTAGGCAGATGTACAGGTAAGAGCTGCACTGGTGGATGCATTTGAAACAAATCAAAACTGAAAATCCTCCATGCAGCCTCACATGGGGATACCCACCGTCCAGATTGGTATTCTTCAATTTCATCTACTACTCTGTCTTTTTGAGGAATAATATTATACTGAATTTGATCATGACCCTTATATACATACTTATATAAGTATTTTACAGCTTTAATAGTGGAACAGACCTCAACATTGATGTGACAATCAAACAAGGTTGATAGATATGGGTTGTATGGTATTACCCATCGATTATCAAGTTCAGCACCCCTTATTTTGACAGTCTCTCCTGTATGCATCCTTTTATATAAAGGATACCCATCTTTACTAACAGTGGTTGTATCTGAAAATTGTCGAGGAAACCCATACTTACAAGATAATTGCACCCCACATCTATGCATGCACGAGCATTTGGGATTTAAACCTCCACATGGGCCATGCATCATATGTTTAAGCATTATCTTTCATAAAGTCGGAGAAGTCACCGAAGGTATTTCTGAACATACGAATCTATCATAATCTTCAACACGCTTGAGCTTGAACTCTGGCTTCAGAATTATTAAGAAATGAGCATGTGGAAAACCACGTTTCTGAAATTCAACTACATATATCATAGCGGCGACTTCACCAAAGCACTGTTGTTTCATGATTTCTGCCTTCAAAGCCATTAATTTATCATGGAATATTCGTGCCACTAAATCAGGACAATCTTGTGCTTGTTCTCGACCACTCAGTTCATTCTTAATCTCTTGCCAATTAGGGTTGCATGTCATGGTAACAAAAAGATACGGCTTGCCAAATTTCTGCACCAAAGCCATTGCATTATAATATCGACGTTTCATATCGCGCGGGCCACCAACATACGAGGGAGGTAAGATTACCCTGCGCCCAATATTTGTTGCTATTGTTTCACCACAGTCTAAAGAATCAAGCACACCTTGATATAAATCTGCTCTTATAGTCGATTGATTATTGCGAAAGAAATCAAGTCTTGTATTCTCTACTTTGATATACATGTCGACTATGTACTTCTGGAAATATCTTCCAGCCCGAAGCAACAAATTGTTCGGCCTAATTTGCAACTTGTACGCATAATACTCTCTTGCTGACACATACTTATCTGCCTTCGTATTCCTTCGTGCAGAATCTACAACATAAAGGTAGATGAATTATAATACAGTTACTTGAATATCTCTCTGAAACTTCAATCACAGGTACATATATGCAAACTTACGAGATGTTTCCTCTATCAGTAGCTCTTTTGTTGTATGAACAGCACATGACATAACTGGATCAACCTGCATAGCCACTTGTTGACTCCCACCCCATGTTGTCTTCTTAAGCCCTTGAGTCCATCCAAATTCACCTTTTGGAAATAAGAGAGGATACTGCAATGGATCATAACAGCCAAAGTAATGCTGGATACGATGTGTCTTATCTATTTTCCCTCGAACAATAACATGGGGGCTACTGCTTTGGCTAGAAATTGAAGTATCTGGCAAGATACCAGAAACTTCATCCACAGATGGAGCATTGTATACTCGTTGGTCAGGGACTGTATTTGTATTCAGTTAAATTGATGTATCTTCATTAACAGGAACCTCCCGTAAAGTCCTAAAAAACCTTACATATGGATTATCTTCAATGACATTCATCAAAATTCCAATAATGTCAGCACGTACTTCTAGAAAGCTATCTGTGCGCTTGGTTGCTTCAGCCAACCCGTCATAAAAATACAATTGCAGATATCTAGCTTTTCCATCGCCTGGAAGCAAATCTGGAATAGAATGATACATCTGCCCATGTGCCTTAAACACAAATATCCCTTTGTAATTGCTGGCGTCATAGCCTCCTCTCAACGAACTGAAAGCAAATAAGTTGTTGTATAAACGAGCATATTTCTTGAAATGCATAGCATCTTCAACGTCGCTTGTAAAAAGCCTCCGCAAGTCACCAAGATATTCATTTCCAGCTAATTGAATTTCACCATTGCCACAGCAAAAATGTAAACTTTCAAATGCAAATTTTTTTAGCATTACATTTTGGACAATAGTGTGGAGCAGGTAACTGCTTAGGACTATCAGGACATTCGAACCCAATTGTAGCTTTTGGTTGGCCTGCATGAAAATATATCTTCACATAAATATGCTGAAAATAAACCATAAACTTACACGAAATTTACAGTACTAAAATCCAAAAAATTAAAGTAATAAATACCAGATTGACGCCTCTCATTTTGCCTCGGTACCTTCGTTCTGCTTCCAAATTATAGAACGTATAAATATGCAAATCAATATAACTATAAAAGACTACACTGATAAAGTTTTTGGTAAATTATGACACCAAATATATAGCATATTAAGTTTACCTCACAGGTTGTGACTGAGACATAGCCTCAATTGTCCTCCTACGCCTGCTAATGCGTTCTCTACTCCGTAAATTCACAGTTGTCTCAGCTACCAGGTGCGATTCAATACATGGGTGTGATCCTTCTGAAGCTTAAAAAATTGAAAACCCAACACACTTATCTCCAGCATGTTCATTACTAATAACATATTTCCAACAACTTAATTGCACAAGACATCGATTACCAATATTGTTCACACACTGATGTTGTCCTTGCATATGCGTCCTAGGCTTTCTGTTATAATCCACATTACATTTTAAAAACATAATCAATATGTTAAACCCTGACCACAGCCAAGTATAAATCATAACAAATTTACGCAAACCTTGCAATAGTTTCTCTTCTAACAGATGACTCCAATCCAACAGGGGATACAACTGCACCGACACAATACTGTTATGGTCAACATAATTCTACTTTCAGGCAATGAAAATGCATAACTATGTGTGGGGAATATTTCAAGCATTAACCCCCAGCTTGAACCCCACTGTGATCATACACTAAAGTACGGTGGCGTCCAAAGGGAAAGAAGATAGAGCAAAAGAGTCGCTAACAAGTTTTAGGAACTTGTAAACCGTTCACAGGGTGAAGGTTACACCCCTTACGATCCAAGAGATCGTCAACTCCATAAGGTCTCGAACCAAATAGGGTTCGGGGATGAAGGTAAAAATCCAACCTAAAAGAGATTGAACCTGCCCTAATAATAGGCCTCTAATTTATTCTGATCGTATTCATGTGCGCTTTCTGACTAACATGCAATCAATAGGATTAACCCTAAACCTGTTTATCTATGTTGGTTGAATATTAATGCACAAATAAACTATTATTGGTGATCACTTGACTTATAATCATATTAATCCTAAAAAAGATTATTAATTATCTTATTAAGCGTGATTACAAGTACAAATTCCCTTTAAACATGCATAAAAGGCGTGATCAAGCAATAACAATAAATATCAAGCAACAATAATAATAATCATAACAATAATTAAAATAATAATCATGATAATTAAAATAATCATGTTAAAGCATAATAATAGCAAGATCCTAGGCATGATACTAACAAGATTAATAACAAACCCTAGCATGTCACTAAGCAATAAAAATCAAAGCTTTAATCCTAACATGATACTAACAATCATAAATATTAGGAAGAACATAGGAAGCATCATAACAATCATACTTAATATTAAAGTTACCCTAGACATGATACTAGGAATATCATAAAAACAATCTAAGCATAATTTCTATATCATAATATTAATTAAACCATTAAAGTACTTACTTGGATGCCTCGTACCTCTTTCTAATAACAAAATACACACGTTAGTAACTTCAACGAAAATAATAAACAAACAATTAAATTAAATAATTGAAAGAGAGATTTGGGACCAAACCCTCATAAATTAAACCTTTCACGTCTAGGGCGAAGCCAACTTCGAATTTGGCTAGGTGTTTCTAGTGCTAATGTATGAGGAATTGTGTTTGTAAAAAGGGTAGTTTAGAAAAGAGAGAGAGAATCAAGAAATTCTTGATGAGAGTTGGTGAGAATTAGAAAGAATAAGATTTGATGATTGAAAACGGAGTTTTTACGACGTTATTTATAAATAAAATCAGCCAAAAAGATAAAACATCAAAAACAGAGTTCTGACGCAAAAAACTAAGTTGGCGCCAAACGCTGACCTTGGCGCCAGACGCTAAGGCTAGCGCCAGGCGCCAAGCGTAGCGTAAGGCGCTACAGCTGGCGTTTGGCGCTGACTCAGAAATTCACGCGTTTTCTTAAAATCAGATAGAAATTATCGTACAGGAGGATAAAATCGTATTTTTCCTCAAAAATGTTCTTTGATTTTAATTAAAACTCTGAAAAGTCAACAAAAGTCAATTTATCAATGCTAATTGAATTAGGAATGAAAAGAACCTTCTAGAAGAATCTAGAAAAATAAAATCATTCCTAATTGCATTAGGAATGATAAATCCATATTAGGCCCTCCTCTATATCATTGAGCCGCATATAAGGCTCAAACCGGGCCCAATTCAGTAATTTGGCCATAACTTCCTCAATATTCATCGGAATTGGGCTTATAATATATCGTTGGAAAGGTCTTTTCAAGCCTCATCCAACTACACTACTATTGGACCCATATCATGGATCAACCAAACTGGATTGACTGTTTTCTTAAAATAGGTTTTCAAAAACAGAGAGAAGAGAAAAGAAATTAAAACTTTCCGCAACACTAAACTTTCCACACTTTCACTTAATTCGATTATTATTCGACGTGAAAGGTACTCATCACTGGGTTTGGTTTTGGGGAGACACAAATGGGTGTCTACAGAAGCCCCCACTTTGACTGAGTTCAGAGAAACGCAAGTTTCGAAAACAAAAGTCAAAGTATCGATAGGGACGGAGAATGATTCAGAACGTTCTGCGATCCTAAATCACTCTTGTAACGCCGATACCTACAAACTAGCATTAGTTAAATAGATAAAAGAGTTAAGAAACGCGTATCTTGCACCGTCGAGCACACGTCTCAGAAAGTAACCGATTTGTTGTTGCTTTACTGTTTTGATGACCTCCTGCCAAGAGAATGCCATCCCGCTTGAAAAACGCTTGTAACTGCTTCCAATATTGAAGATTGCTCCGCTTGAAACGATCCTCTTCCGCTTTGATAATATTCCACGTCCAAGGGAACACTATCGAAGATAACTCCGCTTGAAATTACCTTCAGTTGTTTGTGACAACTCTCCACAATCTAGGGAACGCCATCCTGCTGTTTTGATGTTCACTCGTCTCTGAACAAAGAGCTTCTTTTGGATATGTTCACGCGTCTCTGAACAACAGAGCTTGAAATACATGTCCACGCGTCTCTGAACAAAAGAGCTTTGATGATATGCCCACGCGTCTCTGAACAAAAGAGCTTGAATTGATATGCCCATGCGTCTCTGAAGAAAAAGAGCTTGATGATATGTCCACGCGTCTCTTAACAAAAGAGCTTGAATTGATATTCCCACTCGTCTCTGGAGCAAAAGATCTTGATGATATGTTCACGCGTCTCTGGAGCAAAAGAGCTTGAATACTTATTACGATAATATCCTGAAGAAAAATTTCCGAAGACAAACGCTTGTCGATCTCTAAAGCTCGCTTGAACTTTGCTTCCGCGGTTTGCTGCTTGTGAACCATTATGTCCGTGATGATCCAATGCTTAGGCGCTTAAAGCTAAGTGAGACGATCTTTCATCAGGTCAATCACTTATTGTGACTGTAATCAAACTTACTACTTAACCATGTCAAATTTCTTATAGGGGCTAACTGGCGTACCGAGGAACCCGAAATTGTTGTATGAGGTCGAAATCACCTTTCTAAGAGGCTTTGAGCTCTATCGCTGCTGAAACATGCCTGGCGCCAATAATTGGCTCTGTCACCAGACTCTGGGATCTAGCGTCAGGCGCTGAAGTCTGCTGACAGACGCTAGATGTTGTCATCTGGCGCTGGAGTAGGGTCTTCCCTATTCTGCTGCACCTGTATTTATTTTTTACTATAGAACTTTGCTAATCTCTTTAATTATCTTAGGGTTGACCTAAGGCTTAATGTCGCTTGACTCATTGACTTGACACGGCTCAAGGTATAAACTTGATTCACTGTGATTGACTGACTCGAGGTTGACTCGACTCGATGTGACTCGTGTGTGTGTAGTGTTGACTCATGAAACTTGATATGTACATGACTCGAAATGCAGAAAAACAAAAATTTTCGTCATTTTTGTGGAGGGTACCGACTTTCTCCCGAAAAAGAAAGACGCGAAAAAAGAATCGAAGTTTTGAAGGTGCATGTTGAATGAGCTTAGTCAAATGTCATTTGATACTATCTCTCAAGGTGCAAGGATTAATCCATCCTAGGCTATCTCAATGGTTGACTCAATGATGAAAGTATTTGGGTAACTTAGGCACGGAGGCTAAGAACTTCATACTTCGATGTAATGATGATTATGATTGATGAGTGATGTTGATATGACAAGGCATGCTTCAGCGTTATGTTAAGAATCCATGACAAAGGGTTCCTAAGGGAAGTATATTTGGTCATGTATCTGTGATGTGTGTGATAGTGACACTAAAGTTAGGCCGCAAGGGCTAAGTGTGTGAGAAAATATATTGAAAAGAGTCAAATGGTGGTGACTCTTAGGCTAGGTAAGCTAATGATGTAGGAATCAAGCCCCCAAGTCTAGCTCTAAGAAAATAGGGATGAGCATAGGGAATCCCTTGATATGATCATGGTGTAAGTGTGTGAATGTGAATATGAATGCATTTTTATTACGGTCGCACCTCGATGTGAGGTTGCCTACGTATCCGTTAGGAATCAGGCCGAACGTAGCTCTAGCCGAACCTCGCACAAGTATGTGTATACCTCAAAAAGGTTTTTTTAAGGGTTGTAACGTGGTTAGGCTAAAGGTTATAGAAGAAGAAGGGGATAAAGGCTCAAGACCCTCGATAAGCCCCCAAGGTGTGCAACATTGCTTTTGAATCTTTATATTTTTATGCTTGAGGCTTGCTTCTCTTTTTGAGCTCTCTTTTCTCCTTTTTTTTTCTTTAGCATTTATTTTTATTTTTATAAGTGTGGACAATCCCGATCATGCGGTCTATCACTCACTTAGCATTCATGTTTCTTAGGCACGGTACCGAGCACTCGATAAGAGACGCAATCTGAGACGTGTTCATATCAAAGACATGTTCATATCAAAGACATTGGAACACTTGCCCTTTTGTACACTTTTATTATTTTTTTTATTTCTTATTTATTTATTTTGATCTTTTGAAGTCACTCAAGCTTTTTTTAAAAAAAATTGCATAAGTTGCACACAATCCCATCCCAAAGTTAGGTAGATATGGGTTGAAAAAATGAAGGGTCTATCGTTAGACGAGGCTCAAAGTGGTTTATGAAGAAAGGATTGTAAATTAGAAAGGTGAAAGGTAATATGATGTGGCTACAAGGGGTGCCTCAAATCATTGGTATACCTTGTGCTTAGTTTGACATGGATTTTTTTTTTTAATGCAATGCAATGTGATGATCATATGTAAGAGAATAAAATGCTCATTTTATTAAAGGAAAAGAAATAATCTACAAAGTTAATCTAAGGGAAAATAAAGGTGCCTATGCTAGACTTATTGGGGAAAGGGTAAATAAAGAAAAAGAAAAAAGAGGTCATGAAATCTCGTCGTTGAAGCTCGCCTCTTTTCTTGTGTTGTTTGCTTTATCATCACTCGCTCTTCTTGTTAACTGGAGGCATGGGAAGCTTGTTATTATCAATCAAATGTTGGATAGCCTCCTTTAGCTTCCAACAGCTCTCAGTAGCATGACCCCTACCTTGATGGTACTTGCAGCGCACATTTGGATTCCAACTAGGCAATCTCTTCTCAAGCGGGGGATCTTGAAGAGGTCCAATAAGAGTAATGAGTACCTTGGCATGGAGTCGATCGAAAGCATCATCGTAGCTAATTCCAATAAGGGTGAAATATTTTTTTGTTGCTTTCTAAATCCTCGATTATCCATGGCTAAGATCTCATTAAGGTAGAAAGTACCAACACTGTTACTAGAGTAGGTGTTTTCGGAAGAAGAAGGATAGTCACTCTTTTTCCCTTTACAGCCACTATTACTATCGTTACTAATCTTATCCTTCTTGTCGCGCGGAGGAACATGAAGAAGATTTGAATCAATGAAGTCTTGGACACGATCCTTGAGGGCGAGACTGTAACACCCGCAGAATTCGAGTCTTTAAAAACAATAAGAGTAACCTTTAACTTTCAAAAACCCAACCATCGAACTCTGGAAGTGTTACTGCTACACTTATTTTCCGTAAAAAAATAAATGCAAAGCAAAAATAACATAATGTTTAAAATAACTAAGTGGTCTAAGTTGTGGCAAAATAAAATAGTCATTACATCAAAAACTACAATTATTTGGAACCAATAACTGAGAGGAAATAATTAAATTCGGGGATAAACTAAATTGTCTTAGCTACGTGATTATTCTAACGTCTCCTCACACGTAACCGAGTACCCTTTTTACCAACCTGCAAAATAAATCAGAAACAAGAAAAGAGAGAGAACTCCCAAAAATCAGATAAACTGAGTAATTCCAACTCCATCCCGTAAAATAAATAAATTTTAGTTCAAAACAGTTATACATAATATAGTCTCATAAATATTTTAATACTCAACCAAGTTCAAATAGTCACATAACATATTATTACTTTATTTAAGAAAGGGAAATAGAACGCCAGTAAGTCGGGACTAGTCCCTGTCACCACCTACTTTACAGAGGGTCGCGCGTAACCCCAATTGGCCATAAAATAAAACAGAATGTCCCTAGTGTGCACACCCCTCACTAATACCCAGTGATTAGGAGGAAGACTAACAGCAATATACAATAAATTAAACCAACTAGTAGCAACCATCACTACTAGTGGGCAACCTGTTCTTCACCCTTTCGGGTTTCATTTCCCTTCTTAAATTAAAATTCACTGTACATTTTATTAGATTAAATCATCCGATTACACTGTACACAAGTATAGCACAAATCAATTTCGTTCCAAGTAACAATAATTCAATTTCAGTATTATTAGACCGTAGTCATCCTACATGACATATAGACCATCAATCATCCATACCCAAGATCTTATTTATTTTTGAAAGAAACTCATACGATATCAAATAATAAATTTTTTCGAAAGTACATATACTAGTACACAAAATAGAAAACTAATATATAATATGATTCCATAATATCATACGATATCACACTCATCACATATAATTACATAAGCACATAGTTGGCACACAATATTTCAAAACAATTTCCTAACGGGATTCTAAAGATGATGGACATTGAAAATTACCTCTAGGACGCGTGGATAAAGGTTAGTAGTTCCCCGAGTAATCACCTATACGACCTTCGTCTACAATTAAACAAATAAATAGCCTAAGTTAGATAATTATGCAACTAATTGAGAAGTTAGGCGTAAGATCAACATATTACCACCCATAATCTGATCACCCCACAAGTACACTAATTGATAATAAGTTGAGTGATAAATATTGAAGATAACCATTTAGCTTTCGTAAAACCAAAAGTCAAAGGTAAAATTCTTTCATTTTTATTAAAAAAAAAGAAACGAAACCCACAAACACCATTAACCAAACTTATGAAATCATCAAATTAAATGTTTACAAAAATGACAGTCCACCACCACATATATAGTACTCCAACCCATATACTATAACTTGTTCCTCTCCCCTTTTTGTAAGATACTAGCAGGATATATATACTAGTAGTATTTTGATGGCTTTAGCAAATTTCGGAAGAGGAAATGTGTGTAGCAATAATGATGATGATAATTGTCGGTATGAGTTGAAGCTATGATGGTGTAGTATCGAGCTATAACAATGGAGATAAGCAACAAATTCGATTTAAGTGCCCAAAAGATCGGGTTCGGCAACAAAGTTACGGGTTGAACAATGAAAGGAGTTAAAGGTTTCTAGTTGTAAGATTGGAGCTTAATTGGCTAGTTAAAGTCATCAAGATAAAGAAGAATTATGAGCTCTCTTACCTATCAATTTGGCTTACCAATTAATGGAGATGGGGTGGAAGAAGAAACAATGCAGTAGTATTTTTTTTTTCTTTGCGCACTCCCATTCTCATGGCCAACACTTATATAGGGTGGAACTTGGGTGGGATTGTGGTATAAGATAGACTCATGTAACTAACCATGATAAGATCAAAATTCAAATTGTAGATAAAATTAGTTTTTAAATAAGCTTGAATCCTACGTTAAAATCAATTTTTTTTTTTTTACAAAATCAGTTTTCGAAAGTTATCCCAAATCAGTTTCTGAAAATTGTCAATTTTCAGTTTTTTTTTTTTTAAACCCGAAAATATTAAATAATTAATATATATATTTTAAAATAATAAATTTAAAAGTTTATACTAGCAAGGAAATTTTGGGGTATTACAGAGACATTTTTCGGTAGTGTGACAGCAACCTCTATGGTATCGACAATAGGAATTTGGATCCCAATTGGGAAAACGTTTTTCAGGTGGAAAGTCTTGACTGGGACCAATGGAGTGAATATGACCTTGATCGTGAAGACAGTCAAAAGCTTCATTGTAAGTCATTCCTATTGGTGTGTATTCTTCAATGGTCCGTTTTGCCCGTGGCTTAGAAGCATTGACTTCTTCATTAAAACCTTGGCGAGGATTTTGTTCGATGGCCATCACCCGATTTGCTAATCCTTCTACCACCTTCAAGAGCATGGCAACGACATCTTGCAGTTTTCGAACGTCCTCTTTTAGACTTGACGAGTCTTCCTTGGTATTATCTAAGAAAAGACTTTCATCCTCCTCAATCATGGCCACTTCATCGAGAGAGGTTATATAAGTTGTCTCGATCATGGGCTCTCCTACAGGTGTGATAAGAAGTGATGGATCGAAGGATGTTTGATCTTCTTCAATGGCTAGAATCTCAGAAGTTTCATTGTTATCGACCCTTTCCTTGGTGATATTTGCAGTGCTTATTAGGGTCCCACTTGGGTGGCCTGGCTTCTGGAACTGGATCTTTGATAGGCCCTATGGGCATGACTAGTCCTTTGTGATGTAGCTTCTCGAAAGTTGTTTCATAATTCATACCAAGTGGAGTGAACACTCTTTTTGACCTTTGGATTCGCGATTTAGAGGTGTTGGTAGCATGTACCTCATTAATGGGAGAGGAAGAAGAAGGATGGTCGTTCTTCTTTCCTCTCGCACTATTGTCTTTCAGAAGGTCATCTTCAATGTCAATGCCTATGTTATACACAGCCTTGAAAGTATTCAAGTTGTGTTGGTACTTTAAGTGCCTTGAATACTTCCCTTGGAGATTCTTGATAAACATCCTCACAGATTCTTTTTCGATAGGAGCCTTGACCAGATTAGCGGAAGTTTCCCTCCATTTATTGAAGAAAGAAGTGAACCCTTTGTTTTCTTTTTGTTTTAACATCTCGAGTTGTCTATGGTCTGTTTCGTCTTGGATGTTGCACTTATATCTATCTATGAAAGTGTTTTCTATGGACTCCCAGGTGGAGGTTTTTTCTTTCTCGAGAGAAAAGAACCATTGCTGGCAAACGGTCTCAAGAGATAGTGAGAACAGAGAGGGGAAAATATTCTTATCGATACCCTTAATGTTCATTATAGTTTCAAAAGCTCTTAGATGAAAGTAAGGGTTATCTGTTGCCTTGAATTTTGGGATGTCAGTGGCATTAAACTTATGCGGAAGAAGTTCCTTGTCCAGCGAGACCCCTTGTGAACTAAGGCCCTGAAATTTATAGTCACTAGATAGCTTGCTCAAACTTTCTTGCATAAGGTTCATTTGTTGTTGCTTCAAAGGGTCATCAACTTTGAGGGTTAAAGCTTTTAACACCTCGGTCATGTCATTCAATTGATTCCTAAGTTCATTGACCTCTTCTTGACTTGCCATTATCTTTATAGCCTTCCTCTTTTGACAAATTGGTTTATCAAAAATTGAGACTTGAATAAAGAGGTTGTCCTCCTTGATTAATCGCCCTTCTCTCCACGACCAAGTACTGTAGAAAAGGAATTTGGGGATATTTATCGTTAATTATTTGACTCAAACTTTATTCAACATGCAATGGATGGAGGAAGTGAAGAAAGATTGGAATAGAATGTACCCCTGTAGGGAATAAATTTCAAGCATTAAACCCCTAGCTTGAACCCCATTGTGATCATACACTAAAGTACGGTGGCGTCCAAAAAGGGAATAAGATAGAGCAAAAGAGTCGCCAACAAGTTTTAGGAACTTGTAAACCGTTCATAGGATGAAGGTTACACCCCTTAACGATCCAAGAGATCGTCAACTCCATAAGGTCTAGAACCAAATAGGGGTTCGGGGATGAAGGTACAAATCCAACCTAAAAGAGATTGAACCTGCCCTAATAATAGGCCTCTACTTTATTCTGATCGTATTCATGTGCGCTTTTTAATCAACATACAATCAATAGGATTAACCCTAAACCTGTTTATCTATGTTGGTTGAATATTAATGCACAAATAAAACTATTATTGGCGATCACTTGAATTATAATCATATTAACGCTAAACAAGATTATTAATTATCTTATTAAGCGTGATTACAAGTACAAATTCCCTTTAAACATGCATAAAGGGCGTGATCAAGCAATAAAAATAAATATCAAGCAACATAATAATCAATATCATGAATAATAATTATAATCATAATAATAACAATATCATCATAATCAAAATAATAATAATAATAATAATAATAATAATATTCATAATCATAATAATTATAATAATCATAATAATCATGTTCATGTTAATACTAAGGCATAATAATAGCAAGATCCTAGGCATGACACTAACAAGATTAATAACAAACCCTAGCATGTCACTAAGCAATAAAAATCAAATCTTTAACCCTAACATGATACTAATAATCATAAATATTAGGAAGAACATAGGAAGCATCGTAACAATCATATTTAATATTAAAAATACCTTAGACATGATACTAGGAATATCATAATAACAATATAAACATGATTTCTACATCATAATATCAATTAAAACCATTAAAGTACTTACTTTGATGCCTCGTACCTCTTTCTAATTACAAAATACACACGTTAGTAACTTCAAGGAAAATAATAATCAAACAATTAAATTAAATAATTGAAATAGAGATTTGGGACCAAACCCTCAGAAATTAAACCTTTCACGTCTAGGGCGAAGGCAACTTCGAATATGGCTAGGTGTTTCTAGATCTTGTGAATGCGGAATTTTGTATGAAAGAGCAAAGTTGAGAAAGAAAGAAAGTAATCAAGAAAAACTTGATGAGAATTAGTGAATGATTAAGAGAGAATTAGAGATTGCGAATGAAAACTGATTTTAGGAGAATCTAAATGAATGTTGATGAGAATTGGTGAATGAAAACGGAGTTTTTAATACGTTATTTATAGAGAAATCGACCAAAAAGATAAAATATCAAAACAGAGCACTTGGCGCACGCAAAACAAGATTGGCGCACGCAAAACAGAGCTGGCGCAAACCCTGGCTAACTGGCGCCAGGCACCAACACTAGCGCCAGGCGCCAATGGCTAGCGCCAGGCGCTAGGCCTGGTTCCAGGCGCCAATGCCTGGAGTCAAGCGCCAAGCCTGGTTTTAATGCGTTTTCAAAAATCAGATAAGTTTGTCGTACTGGAGGATAAAATCATATAATTTCCTCGAAAATGCTATTTGATTTCAATTAAAACTCTGAAAAGTTAACAAAGGTCAATTTATCAATGCTAATTGAATTAGGAATGAAAAGAACCTTCTAGAAGAATCTAGAAAACTAAAACCATTCCTAATTGCATTTGGAATGATAAATCTATATTAGGCCCTCCCCTAGATCATTGGGCCGCATATAAAGCTCAGATCAAACCGGGCCCAGTTTAGTAAGTTGGCCATAACTTCCTCAATATTCATCGGAATTAGGCTTATAATATATCGTCGGAAAGGTCTTTGCAAGCCCCATACAACTACACTATTATTGGACCCATATCATGGACCAACCAAACTAGATTGGCTGTTTTCTTAAAATAAGTTTTCAAAAACAGAGAGAAGAGAAAAACAAAATTAAAAATATCCGCAACACTAGACTTTCCACACTTTCACTTCATTCGATTATGATTCGACGTGAAAGGTACTCATCACTGGGTTTGGTTTTGGGGAGACACATTTGGGTGTCTACAGAAGCCCCCACTTTGACTGAGTTTGGAGAAACGCATATTTCGAAAACAAAAGTCAAAGTAGAGATAGGGACGGAGAATGATTCAGAACGTTCTGCGATCCTAAATCACTCTTGTAACGCCGATACCTGCAAACTAGCATTAGTTCAACAGATAAAAGAGTTAAGAAACGCGTATCTTTCACCGTCGAGCACACGTCTCTGAAAGTAACCGATTTGCTGTTGTATCCTTGTTTTGATGTTCTCCTGCAAGCTAGAGAGTGCCACCCCGCTTGAAAACCTCTACGCTTGTAACCGCTTCCATATTAGAAGATTGCTTTGCCTGAAACGATCCTCCTCCGCTTTGATAATATTCCATGTCCAAGGGAATACTATCGAAGATTGTTTCTCTTGAAACAATCCTCAGTTGTTTGTGATAACTCTCCACAATCTAGGGAACGCCACCTTGCTGTTTCGATGTTCACTCGTCTCTGAACAAAAAGCTTCCTTTTGATATGTTCACGCGCCTCTGAACAAAGAGCTTCCCTTTTTTTTTAGTATGTCCACTCGTCTCTGAACAAAGAGCTTCTTTTTTATATGATTTTCTGAATGATGTGTCCACGCGTCTCTGAACGAAGAGCTTCTTTTTTATATGTTCACGCGTCTCTGAACAAAGAGCTTGATATTAGGATGCCCACGCGTCTCTGAGCAAAAGAGCTTGAAAATAGGAGATCTTTGATGATATGTCCACGCGTCTCTGAACAAAGAGCTTTTGAAAGGAATGTCCACGCGTCTCTGAACAAAAGAGCTTGTAGGAAATGTCCACGCGTCTCTTAACAAAAGAGCTTGAATAATATGCCCACGCGTCTCTGGAGCAAAGAGCTTAAAAGAAATGTCCACGCGTCTCTGAACAAAAGAGCTTTGATGATATGCCCACGCGTCTCTGGACAATAGAGCTTCAGTACTTGAATGTTTGTTGCGATAATGTTCTGAAGAAAAATTTCCGAAGACAAACGTTTGTCGATCTCTAAAGCTCGCCTGAACTTTGCTTCCGCTAAAACCAGTATGTCGATGTCTCCGTGATTAGGCGCTTTAAGCTAAGTGAGACGATCTTTCATCAGGTCGACCACTTATTGCAATTGTAATCAAACTGACTACTTAATCATGTCAAATTGCTTATAGGGGCTAACTGGCGTACCAAGGAACCCGAAATTGTTGTATGAGGTCGAAATCACCTTTCTGAGAGGCTTCGAGCTCTGTTGCTGCTGAAATATCTCTGGAGGCAAGAATAGGAGTAGGGTCTTCCCTATTCTGCTGCACCTGTATTTATTTTTTACTATAGAACTTTGCCAATTTCTTTAATTATCTTAGGGTTGACCTAAGGTTTAACATTGCTTGACTCATAGACTTGACACGACTCAAGGCATAAACTTGACTCGCTGTGATCGACTGACTCGAGGTTGACTCGACTCGAACTGTTTGACACATGTGTTAGACTCAAATCAAAGTGATATGACACGACATGACTCAATGTGTTCATGACTCGTGTGTGCATTTTAATGTGATCGTGCGACTCAAAAAAATGCAAAAAAGCAAAAATTTTCCGTCATTTTTGTGGAGGGTACCGACTTTCTCCCGAAAAAAGAAAGATGCGAAAAAGAATCGAAGTTTGAAGATGCATGTTAAATGAGCTTAGTCAAATGTTGTTTGATACTATCTCTCAAGGTGCAAGGATTAATCCATCCTAAGCTATCTCAATTGTTGACTCAATGATGAAAGTATTAGAGTAACTTAGGCACGGAGGCTAAGCACTTCATACTTCGTGATGCAATGATGAATATGATTGATGAGTGATGTTGATATGACAAGGCATGTTTCAACGTTAAGATTTCATGACAAAGGGTTCCTACGGGAAGGTATATTTGGTCATGTATCTGTGTAGTGTGTGATAGTGATTCTAAAGCTAGGCCGCAAGAGCTAAGTGTGTGGAAAGATATATTTGTTAAAAGAGTCAAATGGTGGTGACTCTTAGGCTAGGTAAGCTAATGATGTAAGGATCAAGCCCCCAAGTCTAGCTCTAAATGAAAAGGGATGAGCATAGGAAATTCCTTGATATGATCAATTATGAATGTAAATATGAATGCATGTTTATTACGGCCGCACCTCGATGAGAGGTTGCCTACGTATCCGTTAGGAATCAGGCCGAACGTAGCTCTAGCCGAACCTCGCACAAGTGTGTATACCTCAAAAAGGTCTTTTTAAGGGTTGTAACGTGGTTAGAATAAAGGTTATAAAAGAAGAGGATAAAAGACTCAAGACCCTCGATAAGCCCCCAAGGTGTGCAACCTTGCTTTTGAATCTTTGTATTTCCATGCTTGAGGTTTTCTACTCTTTTTTAGCTCTGTTTTTTTTTTTGCTTTAGCATTTATTTTATTTTAATAAGTGTGGGCAATCCCTATCATGCGGTCTATCACTCACTTGGCATTCATGTTTCTCAGGCACGGTACCGAGCACTCGATAAGAGACGCAATCTGAGACGTGTTCTTATCAAAGATATTTTCATATCAAAGACATTGGAACACTTACCCTTTTGTACACTTTTATTTTTTGCTAATTTAATTTTTTGAATTCACTCAAGCCTTTTGAGATTGCATAAGTTGCACACCATCCCATCCCAAGGTTAGTTAGATGTAGGTTGAAAAAGAAGAGTCTATCGTTAGACGAGGCTCAAAGTGGTTTATGAAGAAAGGATTGTAAATTTGAAAAGTGAAAGGAGATATGATGTGGCTACAAGGGGTGCCTCAAATCATTGGTATACCTTGTGCTTAATTCGACATGGATTTTTTTTTTTAATGCAATATAATGAAATGATCATATGCAAGGAAATAAATGCTCATTTTATTAAAAGAAAATAAATAATGATCCTACAAAATAAATCTAAGGAGAATAAAAAGGAGCCTATGCTAGACTTATTTGGGAGAGGGTAAGATAAAAGAGAAATAGAAAAAAGAGGTCACGAAATCTTGTCGTTGAAGCTCGCCTCTTGTCTTGCGTTGTTTCCTTTATCATCACTCGCTCCTCTTGTTAATGGGAAGCTTGTTGTTATCAATTAATTGTTGGATAGCCTCCTTTAGCTTCCAACAGCTCTCAGTAGCATAACCCCTACCTTGATGGTATTTGCAGTGTTCGTCTGGATTCCAACTAGGCAATCTTTTCTTAAGTGGGGGATCTTGAATAATTCCAATAGGGGTAAATTCCCTTTTCGGTTGCTTTCGATTACCCATGGCTAGGATCTCACTAAGGTCGAAAGTACCAACACTATTACTAGAGTAGGTGTTTCCGGAAGAAGAAGGATAGTCGTTCTTCTTCCCTTTATATCCACTATTGTTATTGTTACTAATCTTGACCTTCTTGTCGTGCGGAGGAACATGAAGGAGATTTGAATCAATGGAGTCTTGAACACAATCCTTGAGGGCAAGATACTTTTCGATAGTGTGATCGCGACCTCTATGGTATCGACGATAGGAATTTGGATCCCAATTGGGAAAACGTTTTTCAGGTGGAGGGTCTTGACCTTGATCATGAAGACAGTCAAAAGTTTCATTGTAAGTCATTCCTATTGGTGTGTATTCTTCAATGGTCCGTTTTGCCTGTGCCTTAGGAGCATTGAGTTCTTCATTAAACCCTTGGCGAGAATTTTGTTCGATGGCCATTACCCGATTTGCTAATCCTTCTACCACATTCAAGAGCATGGCAACGACATCTTGTAATTTTCGAACGTCCTCTTTTAGACTTGACGAGTCCTCCCTGGTATTATCTAAGAAAAGACTTTCATCCTCATCAATTATGGCCACTTCATCGAGAGAGGTCATATAAGCTGTCTCGATCATGGGCTCTCCTACAGGTGTGATAAGAAGTGATGGATCGAAGGATACTTGGTCATCTTCGATGGCTAGAATCTCGGAAGTTTCATTGTTATCGATCAGATCTTGAATAACTTCTTTGAGTTTCCAACACTCCTCAGTGTCGTGACCCTTTCCTTGGTGATATTTGCAGTGCTTATTAGGGTCCCACTTGGGTGGCCTGGCTTCTGGAACTGGATCTTTGATAGGCCCTATGGGCATGACTAGTCCTTTGTGATGTAGCTTCTCGAAAGTTGTTTCATAATTCATACCAAGTTCCTTGTCCAGCGAGACCCCTTGTGAACTCATGCCCTGAAATTTATAGTCACTAGATAGCTTTCTTAAACTTTCTTGCATGAGGTTCATTTGTTGTTGCTTCACGGGATTATCGATCTTGAGTGTGAGTAGCTTCAGTGTCTCAGTCACAGTAACCAATCGGTTCCTAAGCTCATTGACTTCTTCTTGAGTTGCCATTATCTTTTTAGCCTTCCTCTTTTGACGAATCGGTTTATCAAAAAGTAAGACTTGAATAAAGAGGTTGTCCTTGATTAATCGCCCTTCTCTCCTCGACCAAGTACGGTGGAAAAGGAATTTGGGGATATTCATTATTAATTATCTGACTCAAGCTTTATTCAACATGCAATGGATGGAGGAAGTGAAGAAAGATTGGAATAGAATGTGAAGAAAATGATGTAGATGGAGGGATATGAAGAATTAGGAATAGAATGTACCCCCAACTCAAATGACGGAAAAAACCGACTTATACATGAACCTAAGACATGGTCATGGTGATATGTGCTCAAAGTGTGTGCTAAGACTAGTGAGTGTAGGTGATATGTTAAGACTCGTGTCATAACCATGTGGCTAGACTATGTAACTAGACTCGATAAAAGGCTAAGTTAAGACCTCACGTATATGCATTAAACTGGATAGGCTGTGGTATTTTAGTCGTAACTTTTTATCTGTGACTCTTATTTAGATGAAACCAACTCCAAATTAAAGATAAAACTCGGGGCTACAGATCCATAGGTTGTACGACTCTTAGTTCTTTTTAGAACTCCGGCTATAACCAAAAATAAGTTGACGCTTGTGCAGTATACGGGAATAAAAATCCGGGTTGACTCAAAGGAACTATGACTCGATTGAAGGCATATTTATTAGCTCGAATTAATTAATTAAACAAAGTCCATTAGTCATTAATTATTTTATTTAGGTTTGATCACAAGCAAAAGTCAAACCAAACGGTTAGCTTAGTCATATAAAGTATGCACAACAAATAATGCACAATTAGTCAAGTAGGCACAATATGATGCAATGAGTTCGCAACCTAACCATGGCTCTAGTTCTCTAAAGTTCGGAATATGGTTTAGTCAATAGAGGGTCCATGGTTAATTATCCGGATGCACCGCGCGGAAGCCTAACCGTGAAGGGTTGGCGCGAGTGGATGGGACACCGCGAGCTTTAGAAAAAACTCGCTTCCATGGTTTGGTGAATTCAACATCTCGGATGTACCCTTTGTTGCACAGAGCGTTCAATCAGGTAGATGGAGCATGAATTCCCAGAGGGTTATGTCCATATGTAGAACACATATGGGTTTTAGAAAAGTGAGAAAATATTCAATCAGGAAGTAGGATCGAGCAAACAATACGAAAAACCGGTCGAAATTAGAACGCATATTTCTGGCTCGGTATTGGGGGATTAGCGCCAGCAATCAAAGACTGGGGCCAGTTTTTCACTGTAGCACCTGGCGCCAATGCTAGCGTCTGGCGCTACGGCTAAAATGATGGCACCAAGCTCTGGCCCCTGGCGCTACTTCCCACATGCCTCAGCAGCTGTCTTGGTTCGATAAAATTTTCCAGTTTCGCGCGGTGTTATTTCGGTCCTAGTTGTGAAAGATATTTCTCAAATTTCCTACGTGTAAAATCCTATGTTTTTAACTCATTACGGATGGTCTTTCCAATGAGATATTTTTTATGCATATAACAATAATGTTAATCAAAATTACGCACATGAAATACTTAGAAAGTTTCGAGTCACATCCACTCATTCTAAATCATTGCCGAAACAAATTCAGGAATTAAAATAGAAATCCTCCCCAGTGGAGTCGCCAAAAACTGTAGGGAATAAATTTCAAGCATTAAACCCCTAGCTTGAACCCCACTGTGATCATACACTAAAGTACGGTGGCGTCCAAAAAGGGAAGAAGATAGAGCAAAAGAGTCGCCAACAAGTTTTAGGAACTTGTAAACCGTTCATAGGATGAAGGTTACACCCCTTAACGATCCAAGAGATCGTCAACTCCATAAGGTCTAGAACCAAATAAGGGTTCGGGGATGAAGGTACAAATCCAACCTAAAAGAGATTGAACCTGCCCTAATAATAGGCCTCTACTTTATTCTGATCGTATTCATGTGCGCTTTTTAATTAACATACAATCAATAGGATTAACCCTAAACATGTTTATCTATGTTGGTTGAATATTAATGCACAAATAAAACTATTATTGGCGATCACTTGAATTATAATCATATTAACGCTAAACAAGATTATTAATTATCTTATAAGCGTGATTACAAGTACAAATTCCCTTTAAACATGCATAAAGGACGTGATCAAGCAATAAAAATAAATATCAAGCAACATAATAATCAATATCATGAATAATAATTATAATCATAATAATAACAATATCATCATAATCAAAATAATAATAATAATAATAATATTCATAATCATAATAATTATAATAATCATAATAATCATGTTCATGTTAATACTAAGGCATAATAATAGCAAGATCCTAGGCATGATACTAACAAGATTAATAACAAACACTAGCATGTCACTAAGCAATAAAAATCAAATCTTTAACCCTAACATGATACTAATAATCATAAATATTAGGAAGAACATAGGAAGCATCGTAACAATCATATTTAATATTAAAAATACCCTAGACATGATACTAGGAATATCATAATAACAATATAAACATGATTTCTACATCATAATATCAATTAAAACCATTAAAGTACTTACTTTGATGCCTCGTATCTCTTTCTAATTACAAAATACACACGTTAGTAACTTCAAGGAAAATAATAACCAAACAATTAAATTAAATAATTGAAATAGAGATTTGGGACCAAACCCTCAGAAATTAAACCTTTCACGTCTAGGGCGAAGGCAACTTCGAATATGGCTAGGTGTTTCTAGATCTTGTGAATGCGGAATTTTGTATGAAAGAGCAAAGTTGAGAAAGAAAGAAAGTAATCAAGAAAAACTTGATGAGAATTAGTGAATGATTAAGAGAGAATTAGAGATTGCGAATGAAAACTGATTGTAGGAGAATCTAAATGAATGTTGATGAGAATTGGTGAATGAAAACGGAGTTTTAATCCGTTATTTATAGAGAAATCAGCCAAAAAGATAAAATATCAAAACAGAGCACTTGGCGCACGCAAAATAGAGCTGGCGCAAACCCTGGCTAACTAGCGCGAGGCACCAACACTAGCGCCAGGCGCTAGGCCTGGTTCCAGGCGCCAATGCCTGGAGTCAAGCGCCAAGCTTGGTTTTAAAGCGTTTTCGAAAATCAGATAAGTTTGTCGTACTGTAGGATAAAATCATATAATTTCCTCGAAAATGCTATTTGATTTCAATTAAAACTCTGAAAAGTCAACAAAAGTCAATTTATCAATGCTAATTGAATTAGGAATGAAAAGAACCTTCCTGAAGAATCTAGAAGACTAAAACCATTCCTAATTACATTAGGAATGTTAAATCATATTAGGCCCTCCCCTAGATCATTGGGCCGCATATAAAGCTCAAATCAGGCCCAGTTTAGTAATTTGACCATAATTCCTCAATATTCATCGGAATTGGGCTTATAATATATCATCGGAAAGGTCTTTGCAAGCCCCATCCAACTACACTATTTTTGGACCCATATCATGGACCAACCAAACTGGATTGGCTGTTTTCTTAAAATAAGTTTTCAAAAACAGAGAGAAGAGAAAAAGAAATTAAAACTATCCGCAACACTAGACTTTCCACACTTTCACTTCATTCGATTATGATTCGACGTGAAAGGTACTCATCACTGGGTTTGGTTTTGGGGAGACACATTTGGGTGTCTACAACCCCCAACTCAAATGACGGAAAAGACCAACTCATGCATGAACCTAAGACATGGTCATAGTGACATATACTCCAAGTGTGTGCTAAGACTAGTGAGTGTAGGTGATATGTTAAGACTCGTGTCATGACCATGTGGCTAGACTATGTGACTAGACTCAATTAATGACTTAATAAGGTATTATTGACAGTAAAATTTAACCGAATTAATTAGCAAAGTGGTTAATTAGACACTAGATGTTTACTCGATCAATAATCCGAACTGTCGGCAAAACGACAGGACTGGCGTCGCACTGTGTAGTGTAGCGCCAGACGACAGAGCTGTCGCTAAGCGCCACACTCCACAGAGTGGCGCTACAGTTCAGATTTTGGCGCCAATGCTGGAGCTTCAATCTGAGACTGTTTTCGGTGTTATTAATCAACAGGGGTATGCCTAAAGTCGTACTAGGTCAATTCTGATTAAAATATTAGACTTTATTTATTCAAATTAATTAATTAATTAATTAATTAATTAGGCAAAGTTCTTTAAGTCATTAATTTATTTAATCTCAACACAAGTCAAACAAACGGTTAAGAAAACATAGTATATGCACAACAAATAATGCACAATTAGTCAAGTAGGCACAATATGATGCAATGAGTTTGCAACCTAACCATGGCTTCAGTTCGCTAAAGTTCGGGATATGGTTTAGTCAATAGAGGGTCCATGGTTAATTGTCCGGATGCACCACGCGAAAGCCTAACCGTGAAGGTTGGCGCGAGTGGATGGGACACTGCGAGTTTAGAAAAAAACTCGCTTCCATGGTTTGGTGAATTCAACAATCTCGGATGTACCCTTTGTTGCTCAGAGCGTTCAATCAGGTAGATGGAGCATGAATTCCCAGGGGGTTATGTCCATATGTAGAACACATATGGGTTTCAGAAAAGTGAGAAAAACTCAATCAGGAAGTAGGATCGAGCAAACAATACGAAAAACTGGTCAAAATTAGAACGCATATTTCTGGCTCGTTATTGGAAGAATTTGGCGCCGGCAAACAGAGATTGGCGCCAGGTTTTAGCTGTAGCGCCTGGCGACGGAACTGTCGTCTGGCGCTACAGTTAAAATTCTGGCGCTAATACTCTGGTTGCTGACTCTAATTCCTACATGCCTCAGCAGCTTTCTGTGCTCGATAAAATTTTCCAGTTTCGCGCAGTGTTATTTCGGTCCTAGTTGTGAAAGATATTTCTCAAATTTCCTACGTGTAAAATCCTATGTTTTAACTCATTACGGATGGTCTTTCCAATGAGATCTTTTTTATGCATATGACAATAATGTTAATCAAAATCACGCACATGAAATACTTAGAACGTTTCGAGTCTCATCCACTCATTCTAAATCATTGCCGAAACAAATTCAGGAATTAAAATAGAAATCCTCCCTAGTGGAGTCGCCAAAAAATGTGGGGAATATATCAAGCATTAATCCCCAGCTTGAACCCCACTGTTATCATACACTAAAGTACGGTGGCGTCCAAAGGGAAAGAAGATAGAACAAAAGAGTCGCCAACAAGTTTTTTTAGGAACTTGTAAACCGTTCACAAGGTGAAGGTTACACCCCTTAACGATCCAAGAGATCGTCAGATCAACTCAATAAGGTCTTGAACCAAATAGGGTTCGGGGATGAAGGTACAAATCCAACCTAAAAGAGATTGAACCTGCCCTAATAATAGGCATCTACTTTATTCTGATCGTATTCATGTGCGCTTTCTAACTAACATGCAATCAATAGGATTAACCCTAAACCTGTTTATCTATGTTGGTTGAATATTAATGCACAAATAAACTATTATTGGTGATCACTTGAGTTATAATCATATTAACCCTAAACAAGATTATTAATTATCTTATTAAGCGTGATTACAAGTACAAATTCCCTTTAAACATGCATAAAAGGCGTGATCAAGCAATAACAATAAATATCAAGCAACAATAATAATAATCATAACAATAATTAAAATAATAATCATGATAATTAAAATAATCATGTTAAAGCATAATAATAGCAAGATCTTAGGCATGGTACTAACAAGATTAATAACAAACCCTAACATGTCACTAAGCAATAAAAATCAAAGCTTTAATCCTAACATGATACTAACAATCATAAATATTAGGAAGAACATAGGAAGCATCATAACAATCATACTTAATATTAAAGTTACCCTAGATATGATACTAGGAATATCATAAAAACAATCTAAGCATAATTTCTATATCATAATATCAATTAAACCATTAAAGTACTTACTTGGATGCCTCGTACCTCTTTCTAATAACAAAATACACACGTTAGTAACTTCAACGAAAATAATAAACAAACAATTAAATTAAATAATTGAAAGAGAGATTTGGGACCAAACCCTCAGAAATTAAACCTTTCACGTCTAGGGCAAAGGCAGCTTCGAATTTGGCTAGGTGTTTCTAGTGCTAATGTATGAGAAATTGTGTTTGTAAAAAGGGTAGTTTAGAAAAGAGAGAGAGAATCAAGAAATTCTTGATGAGAGTTGGTGAGAATTATAAAAATAAGAATTGATGATTGAATCAAGAAATAACCCTAGACAAAATCAAGAAATAAGAATCAAGAAATTATCGTACAGGAGGATAAAATCGTATTTTTCCTCAAAAATGTTCTTTGATTTTAATTAAAACTCTGAAAAGTCAACAAAAGTCAATTTATCAATGCTAATTGAATTAGGAATGAAAAGAACCTTCTAGAAGAACCTAGAATACTAAAACCTTTCCTAATTTCATTAGGAATGATAAATCCATATTAGGCCCTCCTCTAGATCATTGGGCCGCTTATAAGGCTCAAACCGGGCCCAGTTCAGTAATTTGGCCATAACTTCCTCAATATTCATCGGAATTGGGCTTATAATATATCGTTGGAAAGGTCTTTTCAAACCCATCCAACTACACTACTATTGGACCCATATCATGGACCAACCAAACTGGATTGGCTGTTTTTTTAAAATAGGTTTTCAAAAACAGAGAGAAGAGAAAAGAAATTAAAACTTTCCGCAATACTAAACTTTCCACACTTTCACTTCATTCGATTATGATTCGACGTGAAAGGTACTCATCACTGGGTTTGGTTTTGGGGAGACACAAATGGGTGTCTACACTATGTCAATATGAAAATTAGTACTATTTAATACCACCAGTGTCAGTATGCAAGCGCTCAGCATGCAACTGCCTGCGCATTCTACCAGTTCTGCTGCCTCTTGTGCTGCAATGAACACCAAAATCAATGTGTCAACTCTGTGTTTAGACAACTAATATACTTCTCTACACTGATTCTCACAAATACCTGACTATTCTAGATTGATACATGGATTCCAATGCACGGCTACGCCTACTTATCCTTGTTAAAGACCTCGGCATCATGTTGGATTAATCCCTATTTACCTTGTTATACAGCAACAACAACTCAATAACCATGAAATACTAAATACTCAAGGTCAACAACTTTTTAAAACCAAAGTATGGTACATCAACATCATTCATCTAGTGTATCATAATATATCAAAAGAGTTTTAGAGTATTTTGTTTTTCTCTCTAAAAAAAGGTGTTAATAATATAAATAGACAATAAGGAATACACAAATTACAACTAACCCATGGTCTTTTAAATTTATATTCTGAACAAAATATCGTCATCAAAAGGTGTTTCATAGAAACCAACAAAACAACATTACAGAGCCAAAAGATGTATAACATTTGTAACTACATGCTACACAATGTCATCCACTTGATAATCAATAAAACAAACATCGCAGTAGTTGCATACAGAACAACATTCAAAATTGTTTACATCACAAAAGGTAACAGCTATGCAAATCTAACACGTTTCGCAGCTAGGCATGGAGTACTTGGTCCAACATCAGGAGTACAAGGTGTCCCCATTGGTCGCTAAGACGCTAGATTAGAAGGTGTAGTTGGAGGAGCAACAATTACAGTGTTGTGGATATCTTCCTTAGGCGGAGTTGCCAGAACTTCTTCAAATAGGAAAGGCATAAGCCTAACCTTTTCTTTATGCCCTTTATTTCTCTCTTCTAATGCTAAACAACTTTCCCTTTCTAAAGAACACATAACACCCTTTAAATTTGCAGCACCATAATTTGCATCCACTATGTCTAAATTATATTGGTACATGATATAACAGATGGCTTTCTTTGCAACCATTTGTCTGGACTTATTACTATCTGAACAAAACCCGCTAAAGAAACACTCCATCCCACTTTTAGTATGAGGACATGTTACTGTAACCCAAGACATGTATCCCTGATTAGTGGAATGCATTGTTTCAATACTTGTGACAAAAACTCCAGTCTTTCTAATAACCCTAGGCATGAATCCAACATAATCAAGAGGAACATGTACAATATCACCACAAATTTTTTCACCACACCATTTCATATCATCACCAGTTTCTAAAGAATTCCGTTTCAACCTATACAGCTTCCCACAAGTTTCATACATACGCATCCTATCCATGGTAAAATCCCCTACACAAACACCATACTTTTTAATCAAGAAATGAATTGCCCTCTAAGCTGCCAACTCCTTAGATTCATCAATGGTCGTAGACTCTCCACTATTAAACCAAAATATACCACGTTGATCTTCCGTCCTTATATAAACACATGAACAGCACTTGACCGCGTCATCTACAAAATAAGTAGGCTTAGGGAAATTAAGGCAATCAGCTATCTGGGCCAACAGCGGACAAAAAGGAATACAAATTTTGTTTCCAGAGGAAGTAGCCATAACCTGAAATATTCCATAGTTGTATCTCATAATATCTTATAACAAACACTGTATTACTAAACTACTTATGTGCAGCACTACTATATATTTTCTAAAGTGAATTTCCTATTTTATGAACAAACATACACAAAGCACATACTACTTCATATCATTTAATCAACTTTAAATTAGAATATCCAAAAGGACACAAAACATATACTACAAGAAGCATCATATACACACGAATGTGATATACAATTCAAAATATGTAATTTCATTTCATATAGTATAATACAAACAAAAGATTCATAACAACAACCAAGATAACCGTGGTTTCCTTTACATATAAAGTAAACCATTTAATAGCGATTAATCCTAGTACAAAAAGGCAGTGCACAAAGCATAAGAGCCTGCATGCCTGAGCATATGCTTAATTCCTTAGAAAGCTACCACAAAAGAAAAATAACAATCTAACCCCCAATAGAACACCCCTAACCACAACTAAGACGCTTTAAGAAACTTAGAACCAGTCTCTAATTCTGGAACATCAGTCATGACATGCTTCGAACTCCCTATTTCCACACTTGTTGGACAGTATGGAGGCAAGACATCTCCACCCTTCACAAGGTAAATAGGAGTTGGACAATGAACAAAGACCCTTTTCTCCTGGGTTATTGCATTAACAAACTGACTACCAACACCACAAGAGGAAGCATTAATAGGTCTAGATTGGGTAGCTAAACTCCTGAGATGTTCCTAAAGATTAATATACTTCTCCCGCATTGAGAAGCACATTTTTCTCCATTTTACTGCAGCACCATAATTAGCGTCAATAATCTCAACATTATATTGGTGAGCTATGTAAAAGGCTGCTTTCCTTGCAACCTTTTGTTGTGCAGCAGATGCTTCTGGACAAGGCTCACTGAAAATGCACTCCATTCCATTCCTAGTGTGTGGACAAGTAACCATCATCCAAGAAATATACCCATGCCCTTCTACCCGAGTAGTTGTTATCACAGTTGCACAAGCACCAGTATTCCTCACAATTATCCATAAAAACTGCACACAATCAATAGAAACATCTACATAATCTTGGGCCGAACTCGGTTCTACAGCAGCATTTCCAATATGAACATATTTCCTAGGTCTTCCCTGAACTAACTCAGCACACTTATGTTTAAATAGTTGCTCACACAGCTGATACATCTTCACTCTGTCATAAGTGAAATCAGCTACCCGAATATGAAACTTTGAAATCAGACTCTGCACAGCCTTCTGTGCGGCTCTTTCACGAGACTCTTCAGCAGAGCTTGCTTCTCCACCGTAAAACAAAAACCCAAAACGGCTGTTCGGCCGGCTAACTCAAACACAAACAATGTTCTTAGCATTGTTTGAAAGGCTGTAAACTGGTGCTGGAAAATTCAACCAACTTGTTATCTTTTCCAAAAGAGGCTGGAAAGGAATTACAACCTTGTTTGGTACTTTAGCCATAACCTGTAACGGCAATACCAATATTCAGGAGACTATGTGTATGTCATCGAATCCACATAACCACGTTCCAGTTCCCACACAACAGTCCAGACATAGGGCGTATAGAAGAACACATACAGTGAACAAAATAGTAAAAAGATGAAATTCAAGAAG
The DNA here is from genome assembly GCF_948465745.1 of Chenopodium album. Classification (NCBI taxonomy): domain Eukaryota; kingdom Viridiplantae; phylum Streptophyta; class Magnoliopsida; order Caryophyllales; family Amaranthaceae; genus Chenopodium; species Chenopodium album. The sequence goes on along the minus strand of NC_137836.1, from coordinate 5,773,193 downwards.
CAAAAAAAAAAAACAATGCTACAACCTTAGCTCAATAGTGTCATGTGGCCATTAGTACAAAATACCTTGGCCTGGGAAAAATAAACTACACAATAAAATTCTCTATCTCATCACATAATTCCTTATACTCTATATACTTAAGAAATCAAAGATCTCCACTCCAAACCAAAATAATCTACACTCAAACACCCAAATCATGGACCAAAAACAACCCTAGACATTTAGCAACACCAAACAACACATATCATAAGCATCACCAATACCAGAATATACAGACAAAATATCAACTAATATAAAATAAATCCTCCAAACCAAAAGTAACAACCAGAATTTAAAGCACGTACCAATAAGAAAGAGCGTTACCTGATCAACCACAATACACACCAACCAACGGCCAATTGCAATGAAAACACAAAAAAAGCTTCAAAAAAAACCTGACATAAACAACAAATAGAAAGTTATACTAAACAAATAGTAGGTTTTACCACACACCCAACTAAGGAATTAGAACTTTAGAAGCAACTTCTAAATAAAAAAGCGAAAACACAAAATATACCATGAAATTATACAACAAATTAATGGCCCCCTTGCAATACCAAAGACCTATATTTTCATTAGTGTATCGGAGAAACATACAATAATATATCAACTCAAGAACAAGCTGTTATTTTATAGCCCCTTCCCTCATAAATCAAAAGTAATATCACCCCCTACCAATTATAAACCACTTATACACACGGCCACTCCTAACAATTGCATGTACAACTATGATGAACAACACAAAACATTCATAAATTATGTAACCGACTCCATAAGGGCTCCTTTTTCCGAGCAAACTACACGAAAACGAACACTCAATAACTGTAAAGCTACAAACTACACAAATACGCCAACCAATTTCAGAATAGAGAATTAGAAACTTACACTACTATTTACCCTGAATTAGGAGTCCTTTGCTGAGCAGAATTCCAAAGCACATTGCACCCATTTATAGCTCCCTCTAACCATACAAACACAAGAAGAATTCCTAACCCTAACAACACCGCCTTAACCCCCAAGCAAGAATTGCACTTAAAAAATGAATATAGTACCAATTCCACAGTGACGAAGAGAACTCTAAATGCAGTACACCTTCTACAGTGACGGAAGTGCAGTACATTTTCTACACTAACACTCTATCAGAGAATGTGCAACTACGATTGGGACCCACAAAGCAACAATCCACACGCATAGTAATGATTAACACTACACAAATAATATTTTGAACTTAAACTTATTAAAGAAACAATATTTACTCATAAAGATATATTATATTTGTATTTTTCAGACAAAATTAGGATTAAGATTAGATTTTATTCTAATTATAATAGTTTTACAGACAGAATTAGGATTTAGATTTGATGGAAATAGAATTAAGTCAAGATATATTAAAATAATAACTCGACTCCATATCTCACCATAATTATCCTTCATCAATTTAAAATAATAACTCGACTCCATATCTCACCATAATTATTCTTCATCAATTTAAAATAATAACTCGACTCCATATCTCACCATAATTATCTGTACAATCAATTAGCCATAATAGCAGGCAACCAAAAACATTTTAAAGATAAATTAGGAACTTTTGGGTTAAAAAAAAATTAAAAATTTAAGCAAACCATTAAATAACTAATAAGCCCAACCCATTAATCAACCAACAAAACTTACCTTTAACAAATCAGGCCACAAAAAAACAGGCCATAATAAAAGCCCACACATACAAATCCCAAAACACAGTCCAGCACAGAATTAAAAGCAAGGGCAAAGTAGGCAGCGCACTAAAGCAAGGGCAAAGTAGGCAGCGCACTAAAGCAAGGGCAAAGTAGGTAGCGCACTATTCATAAGCTACAGTGTTTGCCGTCACTGTTCATAAGGAACAGTAGGAAGTGTTTCCATATTTTATAAAAGGGGTTTTGATTTGATAGAATTTGGGCAGACACAAAAGTTAAATAGACATGTTTACCAGAGTTTATGTCTCTCACTCTGAATAAAATCCTTAATTTTTATCAACCTTACACATGCAATATATTTATAGTTGTTGTTCCCTATTTTGCAATTTTGCTACACTTGTCTCACGTTACATGTATATGAAATTTCTACCACACATATATATGATATTTATAGATACAAACTTACTTAGTTTTCTACTCCATTAAAGAATTTTTTAAACTAAACATTAGATTTTTCATTCTATATCTAGAACTTTCTAGATTAAGGGCATGTTCTTATTTACTGAACTAAGCTGAACTGAACTGGTTGAAGCTAAACTGAACTGAGTTGAGGGCATGTTTACATTTACTGAACTGAACTTAACTGATTGGAACTGGACTGAATTGAACTAATTGGAGCTGAATTGAACTGAAATGAATATCTTATGAGAGTAGGAAATTAGGAGCTGAATTGAACTAAACTGATTGGAGCTAAATTAAACTGAATTGAAACTAAGTTGAAGTGAACATGCCTTGAAATAAATTGTTTATGAGAGAAGAAAATTAAGAGTTGGACTGAACTAATTGGAGTTGAAGTGAAGTGAAATTAAGCTGAAGAGAACAGAACTAACTTCTAATATTACTGGTCTAGCTCCAAATCATTCGATATTTTTAAAATATTTTAGTTCTTAGTGCCTGTTCACATTTACTTAATTTAAGTTTCAGTTCAGTTGAGTTCAATTCAGCTCAAATCCGTTCAGTTCAGTTCAGTTCCTAATTTTCCACTCTCATGAAATATTCATTTCAACTCAGTTCAGTTCAGTTCAATTTAGTTCGGCTAAGTTCAGCTCAATAAATGTGAACAGACCCTTAATAATCAAAATAGAGCTCAAAATTATTAAAATAATGACATAAGTGTGTTGTTTTATCATAGGCCAATATTTCTTGTTACGTAGTACGGAGTAATTGATTGACAAAATCATAGACTTTTAAAGAGGTTAAAAGATTCAAAGACAAAGACACTGAAATCTGCCAAATGCCAACGCATCTTCCAAATAACACCCATTTCTAAAAAGCACGATGCTAAATTGCTAATATAGTGACTTTACTGACATTACCACTTTTAGTTGTTTGGAGTAGATTGCCTACTCCATCACTCTGTGCTCTGTCTTTCCCTCATACAATTCACTCTTTCAAAATGGTTCAAGGGGTTAGCACCAACAAATCTGCCCGATTTTCTTCTGGTAATCTTTCAATTTTTTTATCAATTGTTGAATTATTTTCCTTTCTTTTAATATGTTCTTTGATATGTTCGAGTCCCTAAAATAACGGGTAAATGTGCATATATATGATTGGCAAAAAAGGGAGTAATTATATGGTTTTTTTTTTTTTTTTTTTTAAAAAAAAGTACTTTATACTGCTGGTTTCATTTTGTCTAATATGGATATATGAATTTAAATGGGTTGACTTAAGGAGGATTCTTCTTTTGTTCTCTCCTTATTTGTATTTTTTTTGTTTACTAAGTAAAATGCTATTTTTTATTTTCTGTAGGCAGTTTCACAATTTTAGATATTTAGATTGAAAGACATATAAATCTTTTACGGTGTGTTAGGATTGAAGGAAATGGAGGGAAAGGAAGGGAAGAGAGATGGAGTATCTTTCATTTGAATAGTAAATGAGAAAATGAGGGAATTGGAGCGGAGAGAAATGGAAAGATAAATTTGTAGAAAATTAATCCCTCCAACAATGGAGGGATTTGGAAGTAAAACTCATCATTCTTCCCTCCCATCCTCTTCTTCTCTCTCCCCTTCTTTTCCTTCCCCTTTCTTTATCCAAACAAAATGTTATGCTCTACTAAGTTTCTTTTTCTTCCCCTTCTTTTCCTTTTTTTTTTTTATTATTATTTCGAATATTCAAATGAGTAAAAAAAAATGAAAAAAAAAAAAAAAAAAAGTTGCACAACTTTGTGTTAGTATATAAGTAAATTAAACAAAAATACTTATCTCAATGTTGTGTAGACCAAATTGACAATTGCCGCGTCGTGGATAACCACTGACCTAAAAGACGATTCCGCGCTACCCTGGTACAGTAGTTATCAAGCGGTCGCCCTCCAGGATAAGTACGGCGCCGGAGTTTGTGTGCACTCACAAACTCGACTGGAACTCAGAATACTTGCCCAAAACCGAAGGAATATTTTATGAAGATAAGAGAGGAAGTAATTGTATTTTAGTATATATTTAAGCTTGTAAAAGCACATATATATATAGAGGCCAAAAAAAGGTAATGTGCAACATTGAAGAAGGCAACAACTAGCTTGATTTAAGGAGAAATGGCAGCCATAAAAGGCATTAACATTTTGCCATTAAACCCCCATTAAACAGCTAACAATTAGGGAATCAACCCAACAGTCAATAATTATTGTAATTGATCACAACTTTCCAAAACAAGATCAAGCCAAAGAAGAGAAAAACATAACTGAAAGATAGATATCAATGTGAGACTTTATCACATTTGTTTTCCCTCTCCTTCCTTTGTGTTTCACTCAAGAATTTCCAACACTTTGAGTGTACCCTGAAACATCTGAGAATTACGGAGTAATACTTAAGATAGGACGGTGAATTCCATAGCTCACTTGACACTCAGAAAAAGGGACAAAGGTATTACCAATTAATTTTATGACATACCATCTTTGTATGTTTTTCAGGCTTGATTTTTGTGTTGGTGCTGGTGGGTTTCTTGGCATGGGCGTATCAGGCCATTCGCCCTCCTCCACCGAAAATCTGTGGATCTCCCAGAGGCCCTCCGATAACAGCTCCAAGAATCAAGCTAAGAGATGGAAGGCATTTGGCCTACAAAGAATACGGTGTCCCTAGAGATGAAGCAAAGCACAAGTTCATATTTGTCCATGGATTTGATTCCTGCAGACATCATGCTGCAGTTGCCACAGAACTATCTCCTGTATATACTTTATCACAGTCCTTTTCCTTAATTTTGTCGCAAGGTTGTTAGGTTTTTTGTAAATTACACATTATTTATGCAAATGTTATTGCTTCTTCAGGATCTATTTGAGAGCTTAAGCATATACATAGTGTCATTTGACAGACCGGGGTATGGAGAAAGTGATCCACATCCGAAAAGAACAGTTAAGAGCACGATTTTGGATATTGAAGAGCTTGCAGATCAACTGAACCTTGGACCAAAGTTTTATGTCATTGGCTACTCCATGGGTGGACAGTTAATCTGGGGTTGCCTTAAATATATTCCACACAGGTATAATTTTGTCGAGTTTGTTGCTCAGGACCTTGGCCGAGGTTCTTATATCCTTGTGCTGTTAGTCTGATCTCTGATACTTGTACTAACAGGCTAGCAGGAGCAACATTCTTATCACCCGTATTCCAATTTTGGTGGACTAGCTTACCTGCTAACATCACTAAAGAGATCTCAGGCAGAGCAAGTATATGGGATGTACTGTCAGGAACCGTGCCATACTATTTTCCTTGGCTAACGTACTGGTGGCAGACTCAAAAGATTTTCCCAATTTCAAGTGTTATCGCTCACAGCGATCATCTCTTTTCTGTACAAGACCGAGAACTCATTTCCAAATTCGAGAGGAAGGACTACAAGGTACATTCCAATTCTTACTCCTATAATTCTGTATGACTTGATTATGTGCATATTGGTGGATGTCATATGTAATTATGTAAATCTCTTTGTATTAAACTATAAAGATCGATCATGGTGGGAAAAATATACCTGTATTGGATATATATTCTACCAAATTTAGTTAGTATTGCACTTAATTGTGAAAAGTCTAAAATATTTCTTAGCATTTCATTGATTTTTCCCCACTTCATATCTAATCTGTTATCTTATGCCTAACAGGATCAAGTAAGACAGCAAGGGGAATACGAATCTATCCACCAAGACATGAACGTGGCGTTTGGAAAATGGGAATTTGATCCAATGGAGCTTTCAAATCCATTTCCTAACGGCGAGGGTAAGGTTCATCTATGGCAAGGGGATGATGACAGACTCGTGCCTGTCGTGATACAGCGTTACACAGCTCAAAGACTGCCTTGGATTAACTATCATGAGATACCAGGTGCTGGACATTTGTTCCCATTTGCACCTGGAATGAGTGATGCTATTATTAAAGCCCAATTATCTGTTGAAAGCTAACAACTTTGTCTAGTAAACTTGTATGTTTAACACTTGTACCAAATTTGTATTAGCTGAATCAACAGTCAATAAGCTGATTTTAAATTGTGATAGATAATACAGGGGATATGATTTGAGTAATGCTCCTAATTTTCAACTTCCAGTTAATAAAACTTACTACTAGCTACTACCATAGTTACATTTACCAAATCAAAAAAGTTTGGAAGATTTCACTGAAAATCTTTGATGCTAGTAGGGTACCCCTCAAGAGGATTTATTTTTGTTAATTTAAGGTAGCCTATACTCCATAGTTTTTTTTTTTAATGTTTACTCTGTCTCTAAATTAATTTTTTTCGTGTATGTTTTTGGAAAGGGATTGTAGTGAGATACCGTTGAAAACCTCATAAAATAAAATAGACATTAAATCATGGGACATATGGGGTATTAAAATCTAAATAAATCTAACTAATCTAATAATAAATGTTGAACATTGTTGTTTTGACTTTGAGGGAGAGAGAGTCGAAGATTTATTGATTCAATTAGGAGGAAGATAGAATATTGAAGAGGGATATTTGGGAATGAGAGGGGAGAAAGTTTAGGAATGAGAGGGGGAAGTAGCTAGGAGTGCAATTCGGGTCAGCACGTCGAGTTTGGGTCAGACTTTGGGTCGATTTTTTTATTATGCTTAAAAACTATAAAAAAAAAATAAAATAAAATAAAATAAAATAAAATAAAAAAAAAGTGTAAAACTTAATATTACTACGAAATATGAAATTTGGGTCAAATCGGGTCGAATTCGGGTTGTTTGGGATTGGATTTCTCTCATTAACTTCGGGTCAGGTTGTAGCACAAGTGAATAGAGAGATTTGGGTCATTGGTAAAGAGTGAACACAAAAATAATCGAACAACAAATAAATCCAAATATTATTGTCATGACATGTCAAATAGTTAAGCAATCCATGTCAATTTGTAAGATAAAACACAATTTGTGTCCAAATATAATTAAATAAAGAAAAAAAAAATCATGTTTTTATATGTTAAATGAACTTTCCCCATTTTTTTAATATTGCACTACTTGTCTTTTAAAGAAGCTCCACAAATATTGCACCATTTTTATTTTAGGACAAAACATATCTTGGGTTCATCTTGCAAACATACCCTTACTTTTATTTAGAGAAAATTGTGAAAAAGGATCTTTTTAAGTGGTCAACTTTTTTAAAAATGACCTTTTAAGTGAAAACTTGTGAAGAGGGACCTTGTAAGTTGCATTTTGTTTATATGGGGTACTTGGGTGAGCTTGTGACCTTACATGGTGGTCAATGCCGGAGATCCGACGTTGACTATCACGTGTTAGTCACGTGACTTTTTTTTTTTAAAAAAAAAAAAAAAACCCAAATCTCCCTCCTCAACCCGACCTAACCAATGAAAGAGTTAGGTCGGGAAAGGAGGGAAATTTGTGGATAATTTTTGTTTAAAAAAATAATAATAAGTCATGTGAATAACACGTGATAGTCAACGCCGAAGCTCCAGCATTGACCATCACGGAAGGTCACCCAAGTACCCCATACAAACAAAATGCAACTTAAAAGGTCTTTTTTCACAAGTTTTCACTTAAAATGTCCTTTTTCAAAAAGTCGATCACTTTAAAGATTCTTTTTCATAATTTTCTCCTTTTATTTGCCTCACATGATTAGTTATGTATTTTTACCTTTCTTCATCTTCTTTTTTCCACTACCAAAATTATTTATAAAAAAAAATGAAAGAAGTATTAAGGTTGGTTCACATATGTCACTATCAAACATCATATTCAGTTCAGTTAGAACAATTGAATAGGTGTGTTGGTGCATTGTAGTTGAATTGAGACTAATGTTTTTATTTCTTTTTAAATTTGTTTTTTAACAAAGATTTGAGACTAATGATGTAATTGCCAAATATTCCATACTAATCGATCACATAAATATAATAATCATACGCTAACTACAAGTACAAGTCTATTAATATTCTCTAGCATCACCCTTAAAAAAATGTTAAGTTTTGTAACTAACAGTAGTCAAAAAGACAGACTAACCAAACATTCGCACAAAAGAGTCACCTAACCCTGACACACCACACAACACACGCACACACATATTGAAAACATAGACATGACTTTAGACTTGGTTATAATTTTCCAAATTAAGCAGCTGAATATAAATACTCAAGTGTGAGCCACTCAAAAAAATCTCAACATTCCACCATTTTTGGAGTTGAGATTATCAAATCAAAGGGGAAAAAAAAAGTGGATCTTGTATTGGTCGATTATGGCTGGAGCACCTGTTAACAGAAGGGTTTCTGCTTCTTCTGCTAGGGCCCACACTCGCAAATCCATTCCTAATTCTTCTTCTTCTGGTATTTCTTTCTTTCTTTCTCTGTTTTTCATTGTATTAATTTCATCATTTTTGTGGTTGAAAATAAGGGAGAGAATCATGGTTGTTATAAAATCTTGGTTCATGTAACCGACCCCATCATTGAGATTAAAGTTTCGATATTGTTGTTGTTTTTGTTGGATTGTTTTGGGTATTGAAACAAGGAAACATTCATTCTGATGTTGATTTTTATGTAGTCGAAATACCAATAATTATTTTTGGGACTGAACCAACATAGGTATGACGTTAGACTGATTTTTTTTTTTTTTTTTTTTAAACAAAGTTTTGGGATCTGGGTATTTTATTTTATTTTTTAATTCATATATTTATGATTATTATTATTTTTTTTTTTTTTAGTTAGTGAGGTAATGGCCTAATGGGTTTATCATGTTAAATCTTTAAATGGAGTACTAGCATAGAAATATGGAAGATATTTGATGATAAATTTATGTTCATAAGAAAAGGAAAATTGACTCTTGTTAGTAGAGTAGTGAGACTAGTGACTGAGTACCATAGTGGACAAATTGACTCTGTCTTTGGTAGTGAGATTTGTATTGTTTGTTCATTTGTTGCTCGATTCCTTATTGCGGACTATGTTCACTGTGATAATTGAGAGATTTGGATTTGGATACAGAGTATAATGGTTAGTTTTTCACATACTATATGATGAATTGTTGGAACTTCATTTGAAATTGTTGTTTAAAATTGCTAAATTGGTAACTAGATATCTTGTTTATGGTGCTTAGCTATGATGTATTGATGTGTAATCACTTACCTTTTTAGTTTGATTACTATGGGTAGAGCCCCAACTTTTGAGTATGAAGTGGTGTGCATTGTGTTTTGAAATGTAGGGGTAAAATTTGATAAAATTTTATGTCATATACTCGCATCATGAACTCGATTTCCATTGGTTTCACAATAATCATGCCATAGGAGGATTGGGCGTGTTATTGTGAAACCAATGGAAAGAAGTAGAGAACCGATGGTAAGAAGTTTAAGCAAGTCCATTTGTTTCCAAAGCTGAAGAAAATGTTCATATTTGTTGAAATGGATCTTTTCATCTGAAGCTATATTTAAAAAAATATAATGTGATATTGCTTTAAAAATATATATACAAGTATGACTTCTTTAATTGTTGAATTTAACTACTTCTGAAATAATAGAAGTCTATAAAATTCAAAATTAGTGTAATGACAAATCATCAGAATCTATTTTGGGCGATTTGACAAGGTATTAATATTTTCAGGGTTGTTTAAGAAAATTCTTCTGGTTAGCCTTGTTGGGCTGTTGGCATGGGGTTATCAAGCTACTCGTCCTCCTCCTCCCAAAATTTGTGGAACGCCAAATGGTCCTCCTGTTACAGCACCGAGAATTAAGTTAAATGATGGACGGCATTTGGCCTACAAAGAACACGGTGTGCCAAAAGATAAAGCACAGCACAAATTCGTCTACATTCATGGCTTTGACTCCTGTAGGAATCATGCTGTAGTTGCCAACCTTCTTTCTCCGGTATATATACTATAAGAGCTTCACTTTGCTTACCATTTTATATTTTGCTGGATATATATGTAGATTTGTATTAATCTGACTTGATTTTGTTGATTTTTCTAGGAAACAGTTGAAAGTTTAGGAACATATATCGTGGCAATTGACAGGCCAGGATATGGTGAAAGCGATCCAAATCCAAACTGGACAGTGAAGAGTATTGCATTGGATGTAGAAGAGCTTGCTGATAAGTTGGAACTTGGAGACAAGTTTTATGTGATTGGATTTTCTATGGGTGGGCAAGCAGTGTGGAGCTGCCTCAAGTATATTCCGAATAGGTACTACTATTGCCTATTTGTTTTTTATTATGAAGTAAAGTTTGTTAACATTGGCTATTATATTTTAAATACGAGTATTACAATTGTTACATAATATATTTTTGATGGGGGTATTTGTATGATGATAGGCTAGCAGGAGCAACATTAATAGCTCCCGTTGTCAACTACTGGTGGTCTGGTTTGCCTGCTAACCTTTCTGCCGAGGCCTACAACAAACAGCTTCAACGAGATAGATGGGCATTGCGTGTTGCACACTATGCACCATGGCTATCTTATTGGTGGAATACACAAAAATTATTTCCTATTTTGAGTGTGATTGATCACCTTCCAGAAATCCTCTCACGTCAAGACAAAGAGCTTGTTGCACAATTTACAGGAAAGGAAGATTCGGTATGGCTCTTCAATTCAGGGAAAATCTTTGATTTTAATATTTTGTGTGTTTGTTTATATTATCATTAGTTCAAGGGAAACAAAATTAACTAACAGGAACAAGCTTTGGATTTTAGTAATCTCAGGCTTAATAAAATTAACTAGCATAGTAGCATGTAGAAATTGGAAAATGCTCATGTTCTGTTAATGTTTTGAGATCATTATGATTTTATGAACTTATGCTAGATTAATAATGTTCCTGTTCAGAGTAGAAAAGCCAATCCACGACTGCTTCAATAGGTTTATTCTCGTGCATTAAGTGTCATCTTGATTTCTGACAAGGAAAAGTTTGGAACTCTGTGAATTATAATCTGAAGAAAGATATGAATGTATAATATGCTCCTGATAGTTTATTGTGAACATATTTTTGAAAAAAATTGGGATTAAAAAGCATGCAGTCTGTTAATAGGGTTCATATGTCAGCAAGTAGCATCTGATACCTTCAATTATTTCATTCAATCATCATTCTATTGTTACTCCTCTGGATCCTAACTGTTGTCATCATTGTTTTAATGGCCGGTTATCAGTCTCCCGTAAGACAGCAAGGAGAACATCAATCCATCCACCGAGACTTGGCTGTGGGGTTCGGAAAATGGGAATTTGACCCAACTGAACTGACAAATCCATTCCCTAACAACGAGGGGAGTGTCCACCTCTGGCAAGGAGATGAAGATATACTCGTGCCTGTCACATTGCAGCGTTACATAGTTGAAAAGCTCCCTTGGATTCACTACCATGAAATTCCAGGTGCTGGACACATGTTCCCTTACGCCAAAGGCATGAGTGATGCAATTATTAAGGCACAACTTTCTGTTGAAAACTAGCACAGTTGACACAGATACACCATATACTGCAGGTGAGCTATTAAACCTGATACACCATTATAGTTTTCCATAGCTATTTATGTACCGGCTTTTGTTTTAATTTAACCATTGTAATCGTTAATGGCGGTGCAAGGGTTGTAGTCCATACTAGAGACCTAAACATAAATCATAGAACTCATTATTGTTTTGTTAATCCAAACATCTAAACAGGCTTGGATTTATCATTTTGCTTCTTTTTCATTGTTTTTTTTGTAAGTTTTGGTTGTTAGTTGTTAGGTATAGATGTCTTGTAGTGCTCTTTATAATACATGGTGTCACCCATGTTGAAAATAATGTCTTGATTTTGGAGTGATCCTTCACTTTATTGAGATTTGATAGCTTACCTCTTTATTTTGTTAGGCTTGTACAATTATTGATCCACTTTTGCAACCTCTGTTTTTGGATTATGTCATATAAGTAATGCACATTGTCATTATTGAGACCATTTAATTTGAGGAGGTACATGGCTAAAATTTTAAACACGTATATAGATATTTGGTTCGATTAATTTTATCTAAAATTACATTATATGAACTTAATTTATACGGAGTATAATGATTTGATCATATATTTTGAACTTATTTTTCATTGTATCACAATTTATTTGTGAGTGTGTCAAAAATTATTTTGTCTGAAATTATACTTCTTCTTATTGCATTGTGACTGAAAAGATAAGGAAAAGGTAAACTCAAACCTTCATTTTTACATTTGCATAAATCAAAAAAGATTATCCAAGAGTTTGCGATTTGATCACGGATTTTGAACACTACCATAATTTTAAGTCTTTAACTAACGAAACTAACTAATCATCCATAGATATTTCATATACGTAGTAAATGAGGATGAAAATTGAAATTTTGAGACTTTTGGATTTATCGAAGTTAACTCATGCAATGTACAAGCGTCTTTAGAGGAAATTGATTTATTCTAATAAATGCTCGAGCTACCTAAAAAAAATAAATAAAATAAAAATAAACAATAAAACATTTGCTTCCTTATATTGTGATTGAAACATATGTTGAACCAAAATTTCGCTTTAGCCCACTTTTCACTTTTTCAGGACCTTAAACCCATTTATGCTTTAGTGAGAGTCTTGGATTCTTGGTTTACCAATCTGGAAACATCTTCTATGATTAGAACTCAAACTATGAGAAAATCCAAGTTATTTGCAAATATGTCAACTCACACAATTTGATGTTTTCCTTTTATTTTTTAAGATAAAGTTTTTTAATAAAGTAGTATGGAAATGAATGTTTAAATTTTTGAGATCAGATAAACTGATGTAATTTCGGAGAGTAGCCTGGGCAAACTACTCAAACTATAGAAGTAATTCATAGGCAAACATTATTTTGTAGTTTATTGGGACATTTTTTTGGGGTTAGGAAGAATTTTGAGCAATATATGGGGCTAGTGAGATATATGCACCACACGTGTCATGTGCATATAGAACTAGTGGAAAATGGGCGAAGATATGAGCCTATTTAGTTTTAGTCGTTTGAAATCTTTGAATTACAACTCCCTACGTTTCGTAATAATTACAATATTAGCCTTTATACAAAGTTTTAGAAAATTTATAGATAGGGATCATAGGGTGAATATTATAATAAAAAGTATAGTTAGTTTAATTGTTAGTATAGGTAGTTTAATTGCTAGTAAGAGAGAAAAATAAAAAAAATTTAAAAAAAAAAAAAAGAAAAAAGAGTACTATAAGCGGGATCAGTAAGAAAGAGAGAAAATAAAATATTTTATATATGGGGTTAGTGGGAGGAAAATATAATAAAATAGTGGATCTTTACCAAATTATTATAAAACAAATGTAAAAGAAAAGTGTTGCAATTATTACAAAATAGAGGAAATATGTGAAATAATGCAAATAAATTATTGTGAAATACTACCTCCAATTAACGGTTGAGTATTATTGACTTTCGCGGATCCCGGGGCTGCAGATCCCCTTTTTCGCATATAATTTTAACTTTCGCCCAATTAAACCCTGCCACCTAAAACGTGGCACCATTTGCTTTCAAACATAGGGCCTGTTCACATTTACTTAATTTCAATTCAATTCAGCTTCAATCAGTTCAGTTCAGCTCTTAATTTCCCTCTCTCATAAAATATTCATTTCAGCTCCAATTAGTTCAGTTAAGTTCAGCTCAGCTCCAATCAGTTCAATTCAGCTCAATTCAGTAAATGTGAACAGACCCATAAACACAAAACATAATGCAACTAAATTATTGTTTAACACTGTTTCTATGTCATATTATGTGCAACATACAGTTGGGTATTTTTGTGAGAGATAATAAATTCAATTGTTGCACATATAATGTGAAAAGAAGGTGGTAATTAAATCTTGATCAGTATAAAACCTTGCTTAATGAAACACTTTTGTTATGTTCCATTGATTAAATGCAACCTTCGGTTTTATCTATATTTTTTGTTGTTTTTGTTCCTTTAAATCTCCAATAATTAACCTCCAAATGATCAATTGATAAGTTAAACACCATCAACGGCATCAAGCATGCAAGGTAAGTTTGTAAACATAATTAAAGGAATACTAGAATGTTTAAGATATTATAACTTCTTTTTCATTACATAATAAGCTGTTGCTCTAGACTTTTAACCTGGCCTAATTAAAGATCATGTCATTCATCATATAATTAGGCTCCACTAAACAAAGGGTTTTGTACGTAATTAGTCAGACAACAAGTAATTAAGTGAAATTGGGAGAGGATGATGGCATGACCCAGTACAAGCGTGGCTTTGGAGCCTTTTTCACTGCTTTACTTAATTGGCAGTTTAAAGTTTATCCAATTACATTGCCATAGGCCCGGAATGATGTGTAATGCGTTCCATAGCCAGACCATGATTTTGACGAGATTTGATCCTAAACCATAGGTTCATCTGCAAATACTAAATCTATTAAATCATCTAAAATCAATTATATCTGACTTTGATAATCGAAAAGACCAAAAGTTATAATTATATATAGCTAGTTATCTTGGTGAAATTTGATCCAAGATTAGAAGTTTACCTTCAAAGATTTAACCATATGACTTATTTGAAATTAACTATTATTGACTTTGATCAAAAAAAAAAAAAACATTTTGGATTTGTTTGACAATCAGTTGTTTGCTATATCTTTTGGCTAGTTTAACCGGTTGTTTGCGGCTCCTTTCAATGTTTGTGGTTGATTGTCAATTGTTTCATACAAAATGACCTTTAAGGACATTGATATATTTTATATCTTTGTAATAAGGAATAGAAAGATAATTAAGATGATGAAAAGCCAAAAACCAATATGGAAAAATAGTCTTATTAGATTTTGAATTTTGGTGAAAAAACTGACTTGTTAGCCAAGAAAATAGTCAATTACGAGATATTAAACTCACAATTTAATTATTTGATCGCACTAACAAGCTAAAAGTCAATAAATAATCTAAGATAAGTCATTCACCAAACATAGCCTTTAACAATTTAACTTAATTAATTAATTACATTAGTTTGTTGGGTCTTTTAAGAGCTAAATAAGTAGCGGGCACTTTTGTTAATATAACACCATATAGATGATAGATCACCTTCTTCTCTCTAGGTGTAATAAAGAAGCAAAATTTAGTTAATGGTTTTGGTATGTGAATATATATACAACTTTCTCAAAAGTCATTGTTTGGAGGGATGTTTTGCAATCAAGAACATCGGCCCCAGCCCAATGCATAGCCCTTTTGTTGAAATCAACTATCTAAGGGCCTAGCTTGTAGCACACTTGGTTATCATTACACTTGTGGCACAAATTATTTTCATTTGTATTCACTATTTACTATAATTACCCACATACATTGTATAAATCTTTTTTTTCGGGACCCTATTCAAAGTGCGTATTAAAATCTCACCGACAGGATTAGTATGAGACGGTTTCATGTCATGGACGGAACAATCACCCCATCATTATTAATTTATAATCTACAATCCAATTTATATGGTATTACATTTATGTTATCATACAACTGTTCCATGCAATAATTACTCATTGTTTTTTGTTTTTATCAAACAAATGCATGAATTACAGTTGTTTTGAGATTTGTATTTTACCCAAATTTAGGAATGTTTGATATCCAAAACAACATCTAACTTTCAAGGATACTCAAATTCCATCACTTAGTCAAAAACTCACATAAAAAGCTCTTGATAATTAAATCACCTAATTGTTTACCATAAACACTTTGACAATCGTTCAATAGAAGGCTAAAAGCTTAAGAGAAAGGAAAACACAAAAAGGACAAAAAATAACTTACTAATTAAGTGAATTTTTTGGGAAAAAATTTCTTCCTAATGGTGCTAATCTGATCTAGTGTCATACCAAAAGCTTTTTCAAGCAATTCATCATTAACTCCAGCACCAAACAATACATTTGGGATTCTAATGATCCCAGGATTTTGGCTATTAAAACTTCCAATAATCTTTGCAGGAGATTTCCCAACATTCATTTGAAAGTGCACTAATCCTCTAGGGTAAACCATAACCTCCCCTGCCTCGATCACCTTAGCAAAAATCCTATTCGTCGAGTCAACAAATCCGGAGTAAACACTCCCACTTACCACGTACGCAATCTCCGTGGCTCTAGGGTGCAAATGGGGCACGTTAACACCCCCAACCCTAAGATCGGCCCTAGCAAATGACATTCCAAGGGTGTTTAGGCTTGGAAAATTTAAGGGTGTTACTGATATTCCTGCGAAACCTATTTCAGAAAAGTTTCCAGGATGTTTAATCCCGGAAAATATAAAATCTTCAGGGGTTACCTCGGCCAAGGGTTTGCATGGGAGGATATGAAAGTGAGGGGAAGTTGTAGCTCTTAAGGGTATGGAATTGTTGCTAGGTATACAAAAATCTTGGATAGGGTCAGGATCAGAAGCATTTGCTAGGAAAATATACAAAGAACATATAACTAATAAAACTACCTTTATTTGAGCCATATTTTTAGGGAATTTTCTCCTTGTACAACTTCTTAGGGATTACTAGGAAAGAATTTATAGGTGTGATTTCTACAATGGGTATTTTGGGGATTTAATTGTAGGCAATATACTTTAATTTCTTTTGCTATAACTAAATACCACGCCAAAACAACATCATTGAGATTCAATAAACTACAATAATAATATGATATATCTTTTTGTTTTATTTATGTATACTTTTTACATGCTTTGTCTTGCTCCTTTGAAATTTAAAGACAATGTAATAATGTCGCAAATAATTATGATAAAGAGATAATGATAGTTAGCCAAGTTTTAGTGATTCTCATTTTCTCATCAACAAAAACACATTACAAATCCAATGAGTTTGATCTTGTCCTAAAAATGCACGTTTGTTAAATTAACTTACTCATTGCATGTTGTTTTAAACCAATGTTCATAGTTAATCCATATACTTACAAGATTAGGAAATATCTAAAACATGCTCAAATTTTTTTTACTTTCCAGTGAAATTGTGTTATATCATAATTATACTTTGTAAAAAAAAAAATAGAGTCAACTGTAATTGTGTTATAAGTGTCTCAGTGCAATATATATTTTCAGAATTTTAAATTTTAAAATTTTTAAAATGCACAGTTAAAGATATTCATTTTCTAACTAGTGCATGAAGACCATAATAATTGCACCAAAAAAAAAAAAAAAAAATGAAGACCATAATAAAAAATAAATAAAATAAAATAAATAAAAAATAAAAAAATAAAAAAATAAAATAAAAAAAATAAAAAAAAAAATAAAAAAAAAAGCAGTTTGGAAAAGAAGTTTGTTCTGTATAAAAGTAGTAAGTGTCAATAATCCAAATATAAGACTCACTTGAGGATCATGGAGTTGAGGGACGGTTTATCCCTCCATTTCCCTTAGGAGTGACTTGGGTTCGATCCTCACCTCACCTCACCCTTTCTGTGATAAGAGGGGCAACCCTGTATCTTACCGTGTAAAAAGAGATAATAAATAAATTATAAGACTCGCTCTATTTCTAAATAATATATAGCTTTTACTTCTTCAGTTCTTCCAAAGTATATGACAGTTTTTTAAAAAAAAGTCAAATCTTATTTGGGGTCTGTTCTCCTTTACAGATTGGAACTGAAGTGAAATGAATTGTTTATGAGAAAAGGAAATTGAAAACTGAATTAATTGAAGTTGAACTGAACTAAAATTAAGCTGAAAAGAACAAGCCCTTTGATGGATCCACATATTGACTAATTCTATTCTATTCACTCAAGTTTTAAATCAATAACACTCATAAACCCCACCATAATTTCTTCTAGAACTCCTATAAAGAATAATCGGTAGATTATTCATTCTCACCGCCATCCTTTTATATCCAACTTTAATTAAATATACCCTACTACGGAGTGTAACTCAATTCCTACAACTATGTGTCATATGCACAAAATTAAATCAATATAAAGTAGTGCGTCTTATGTGCGGCTGGCCACACTATGTGGCCACTTCTAAATTAACAAAATAATCCCTATAACAGTAGACATGGCAATTCTGACCCGAACTGATTGACCCGACCCAAATGACCCGACTCGTAACCCGAAAGTTGACCTGAAAATGACCCGAACCCGAACTAACCCGAACCCGACCTGAAATAGAGTTGACCTGAACATGACCCGAAGTGACCCGACCCGAATGACCTGACCCGAAATTGACCCGAAACCCGAACTTGACCCGACCCGAAATGACCCAAAACCCGAAGTGACCTGACCCAATTTTAACCCAAATTGATTGAACCAAATCGACCCGACCTGTAGTGACCCGAATCCTAAGTGAATATGGTAAAATAGTGAATTACTTAGTTTAGGGCTTCTTTATTTCCTACGTAATAGGCACTCATGATTTTATTTTTTATTATTTTTTTAACGATTTTACTTTATTTTTCCAACTATTTTTTAAAAGTGAATTTATTTTGGTGACCCGACACAAACTTAACCCGAATAGACCCGACCCAAATTGACTCGATCCGAAT
Source organism: Chenopodium album (assembly GCF_948465745.1). NCBI lineage: Eukaryota > Viridiplantae > Streptophyta > Magnoliopsida > Caryophyllales > Amaranthaceae > Chenopodium > Chenopodium album. The sequence goes on along the minus strand of NC_137836.1, from coordinate 5,754,549 downwards.
TTGACCCGACCCGAAATTGATCTTAAAAATTGACCCGACCCGAACAGACTCGACCCGAATTTACACGACCCCGAACTTGACCTGACCCGAACTTGACCCGACCCGAACTTGACCCGAAGTGTTGACCCGATTTTAACCCGAAACCCGAATCGACCCGACTCGACCAGAACCCGACCCGAACAATTGCTGACCCAAACTTGACCCGACCTGAATTGACCCAACCCGGACCCGACCTGAATGACCTGAGTAACTCCTATAATAATGATCGAGTAACCCCTACAAAACTAATAAAGTGAAATTTTATGGTATACACGAATGTACCATTCTTGGTACAGACTAAACAAAAGGGGGAGGATACAAAGAACATATAGTTGTTTTGTAAAGAACATCCAGTTTTATGTTTATATATTTATACAAAAATTAATAAAATAAAAAGAAAAGATATTTTTAAAAAAATTTATGCTTTATTTTTCAAAAGATTGTTATAATATACTCCATCTGTTTGTCATATGCCGATGTAGTTGATATGATTGACCTTATTTTTATATAATTAAATTTTAATGAAAATTACAAAAATAAAATTATATTATGAAAATTTTTATTAATATATCTATCTAACATATTTTATAATAAAATATATTTTTATTATGTTAGTAAAAAAAAATTATAGTCAAAGTTAATATATGAATAGTGAAAAAAAAAGTCCAGCATCTTACTTATTCTAGGACGGAGGGAGTAGTTTATAATATATAAAAAAAAATCAACATGTTGAAGGTGAAAATCAATAATTTTAGAACCTTTTAAATTGTATATTATAAACTAAAATCAATCAGGTGTAACACAATTCATAGTTTGAAAGACAGAATCGATTGTTGGGTTCATGATTCAATAATCAATAGACATACAAACTATCGTTTGTTTGGTTTTTTAATGTGTCGAGAGTGGTTCAAGAGTATGGAGGCATAAGGTAAATTGCAAAAAAGTTATTTTGCCGTCGAGGTTTGATCGAACTTGTGAAATGTTCGGTCAAGCTAGGTAAAAGAGAAGTTTCATTTCTAGAGCAGGTGTGGTCACACCTCCAAGAAGTTCGACCACACAGCCCCAAGTTCAACCTAACTCAAGGTGCGTTCGGTTGAACTCTTTGCGCTCTGTTCCACCCGCTGATTTGTTCGATGTTTTCTACATTTTTAATCTTAGCCCTTGGATTGTATTTTATACTCTTAGACTTTATATACTTATGTATATCGTTTATTAGGTTATGATGTTAAATTAAAGAGAGAGAAAAAGCCTCTTGAAATTAGTTCATCTTCTTAGGGTTTAAGAGAGTGAATTATGTGAGGTGTGAGCTTTCATGGTGTATTGAGAGCTTGTAATCATCATCATCAATTTACTCCATAGTGGATTGGTGGGTTTCCTTGCGGCACTTAGGTTCCCATGGTAAATTCGTTCTTGTTCTTTGTTATACATAATCCTTTTCAATTAGTATCAGAGCCAAGGTTAATTTGGTGCTATTTTGGATTTGTTTTGTGTGGAATTGCTTGCTGTTTGTGATTGAAAATCCAAAATTTGAATCTTTTGGCGGTGTTAAAGCTTTAATTTTTTTTTTGTGTTGTGGGTGTTCAAAATTTGAGTGGCTTGTTGGAATTTCAATTGTTTGTTATTGAAATTTGAAATCTTGAATTTTGAGATTGATTAACAATGGGAAGACGGGAAATAAAGGATTGAGAAGTTTGATGAAAAGATTTTGAGTTTTGGAAAATGCAAATAGAGGATTATTTGCACCAAAGGGATCTTTATGAACCTCTTGAGGAACGAAACTAATGTGTCTATTTTATATAGTATTTTACCCCCGTCCCTTGGTCATAATTAGTAGTGTTTTTGGCTCTTTAGAGCCACTTTTATTACTAATTGGTGTTTTCTAGTGTTTTCGTAGATTTGGTTGACTTTTGCAGGGATTTATGCTTTTGGAGTATTTTCCCGAGATATTTTAGAGCAATCACGAGCATTGGAGAAGCACGACCAGATTTTATAGCCCAGGGCCAGTTAGAGCCATCGAACCGGTGATTAAGGGCTCGGTATAGGTGATACCGGGGCGTTTGGACCGAGTATTCAAGACCGGAAGAGGAAACCCAGATTGACCCGAAGAATTTGAGCCTAATCGTAGTCCAAATAGTGGCCCAAATGAGCCGCCCGGCCAAAGAGGCTGGCGCCCGGAGGCGCGCCCGGCCAGGCGGGAGAAGCTTAGGCTGGCGCCCGGTGACGCGCCCGGCCGGGCGCAAGTTTAGTATTAGGGAGCAAAAAAAAGGCGCGCCCGATTGGGCGCGTGTATTTATTAGTGGACGCTTAACGTCGTTTTAATTTGTTTTAGTTTAGGATTTTGTACGGGGTATAAATACTCCTCCGTAATACGTTTTTAGAAATCTCATCTTCTCTTTTCTTACTCTTTCTTTACTCTCTTAATTATTCTCTTAGATTTCTTTTCTCTTAAACCTTTGTTCTTGATTCTACTCTTAATTCCAGATTTATTTTGGTAACGATTTCTCTTCTCTTAATCTTAGTTATTTACTTTATTCTTTTTATCATGTCTTGCCTTATTACTTTGATTAGTTTAAATTTAATTATGTGTGAGTAGTTTTATTTCTAGGGTTTATGGGGATCCATAAATAATATGAAGGGGTAATTTATTGTTGTTGATTATCAATGCTAGATTAATTTCCTATTGATTGATTTAATGCTCTGTAACTAGATTAGGCCTATCTTTTATGCATGAGTTTGACAATATTGATTCGAGATTCGACAGATGAGAATTGATGTTTAGGTCTAGTTTCAATAGGCAGGTTAATTTATAAATGGTTAAGTCGAGATTCGAGAGATGAGATTTAATACCGGTAAATTAATTGTGTGATTGTAATACGTAGCGAAAGCCCTTTACAATCTGGTTAATTGATGATTGACTATTATTGATTATTGGTATTGCATGATAATTTCTTATTGAATTGTTTTAACGTTTTACAATTGCGGCTTGTAAAAGTATGGCAATATTAAATTGATGAATCGAGCAGATGTTGGTTTGATATTAAAGGCTATTTTCAATAAGAACTTAGATCTAGTAAATTGCGAGAGCCTGTTAGATCTATTTTGATTAATAAATTGCGAGAGCCTGTTAATCATGTTATTTATGCAATGTCAATGATTGATTACTATGTTTTACCCTGGAGTATTATTTATTGGTGAACCTATACCCTAGATCCTTTCATATATATTGTTTTCTTCCTATTCTCAATCTTAGTAGTTTAGTTTCTTATTCAAATATAAATATTGGTTACTTCATAATCTAGATTATTTTAGTTAATTAGAAATAGAAAGACTTGTTTCCTTGTGGAGATCGACCCTACTTCCCTATCTGCTTTAGTTAGAGGACTTAGGAATTATTTTTGATTAAGGGATACGACTTTACCCTGTCAGAAACCCTTCGGTATAAAGTAGGAGGATTGGAAGGTCTTGGATCGCAATGCACTTGGAGTGGTGAGATTGTCATTGCCTAGGAATGTTGCCTACAATGTCAAGGATGAGAAGACAATGGAGGGTTTCATCAAAACTCTATCAACTTATAAAGTATGTATGGAAAGCCCTCGGCGGTGAACAAGGTTTACTTGATGCGCCGATTGTTTGATTTGAAGATGAGCGATGGTAGCTCAGCCGCGGAACACATGAAATGAGTTTAATTCGATATTGAGCCAATTGTCTTCGGTGGTGATTAAGTTTGATGATGAGGTGAAGGCGTTGATTTTGTTGGCCTCCTAACCTACCTCATGGGAAACTGTGGTGGCCGCTATTAGAAACTCTTCGGGGAAGACGAAGCTAAAGAGTTATGATGTAAGGGATTTGATTTTGAGTAAGAGCACTCAAAGAAGATAATCTGGAGAGTCATTCAGTGAGGCATATGCGTTTGAGAGTAGGGGAAGGGGAAGACAACAAGGTGGGAGTGTTAGTCATCATGGGAGGTCAAAGAGTAGAGGGCCGGAAAGGTCGAATGCCAATGTGTTGTGTTCGGGATGTGGCGGTGAGGGGCATGTGAAGAGAAGTTGCCCCAAGATTAAAAAGAAGGGGAAGGGAAAGAGCCCAGGAGTGATGAATTGTTGGGTTTTGTAATGTGTGGAGAGTGGTTCAAGAGTATGGAGGCATAAGGTGAATTGCAAAGAAGTTGTTTTGCCGTCGAGGTTCAACCAAACTTGTGAAATGTTCGGTCGAACCAAGTAGAAATGGTAGAACTTGCAGCAATTTCAATTCTTGAACAGGTTTGGTCACACCTCCAAGAAGTTCGACTACACCACCCTAAGTTCGATCGAACTCAGGGTACGTTCGGTCAAACTCCCTGCGCTTTGTTCCAGCCAATAATTTGCTCGATGTTTGCTGCGTTTTAAGCTTAGCCCTTGGATTGTATTTTATACTACTCTTAGATTATATACTCATGTATGTCATTTATTAGGTTATGATGTTAGAATTAAGAGAGAGAAAAAGCCTCTTGAAATTAGTTCATCTTCTTAGGGTTTAAGAGAGTGAATTAAGTAAGGTGTGAGCTTTCATGGTGTATTAAGAGCTTGTAATCATCATCATCAAGTTACTCCATAGTGGATTGGTGGATTCGCGACACTCGGGTTCCCAGGGTAAATTCGTTCTTGTTCTTTGTTTTACTTTATTGTTTCGTTCTTCGATTATTGTTATTGTCGTTAATCAGGAACTTGCTAGCACATGCGTAATCCTTTTCACCGTTCTCTCTTTTTACAAGGATTTATATATACTCAGCACGAGCTTCTCTTCTAGTTTCTGAGTCCACTTGTTTTGATCAACTGCATCTTCCGTGTCTTACCCTAGAGCTGCAACAACAACTAATGGTTCCTTTTTCTAATAGGGAATATGAAGGTTGATATGGTTAATATAGATGATAATAAGTCCCCTAGTCTGGATGGGTTCACTTCGACATTTTTCAAGACCCACTGGCAAGTGGTGGGCACTTTGGTGATTCATGCGGTTCAGCATTTCTTCGCTCATGGTTATTTATTGAAGGATTGGAATCGTACTTTCCTGGTCCTTCTTCCTAAAGTGGATAGTCCAGAGTCTGTTTCTTAGTTTCAAACCATGCATAGGCCTTTGCAATGTTCTTTATAAGCGCATAGCTAAGTGGGGTCGCCTTAGGCTGGTTTCTCCATCTTTGGTTTCCAATTTTCATAATGCTTTTATCCCTGGTTGTCTGTTGTCCGATAATGGACTGGTAGCTCACGAGATTCTTTTTTTCATGAATGGTTTTAAAGATCATAACCGTTTTTAATGCTTCTTTGAAGCTTGACATGAATAAGGCTTATGACCGGGTTCGATGGAATTTCTTGTTTCATGTGTTGCAGTTTTTCGATTTCCCAGCATATTGGATTTATTATTCAGCAATGTGCTTCTACAGTCTCTTATGAGGTGCTGGTTAATGGAAGTCCTTTTCCTTCTATTCAACTTTAATGCGGTCTTCGTCAGGGCGATCAAACAACTTTTGGCTGATTAGCTAATTTCTAGGAATTACATGAGGTAATTAATTTCCCATACATTACAAATTTCTATGGAAAATGACTTCCTGTTGCAACCAAACATTGCCTAAGTCTTTGGTGCCAATGTACCACCACAATAAGGGTGTTTATGAGACAAGACAACTTGTGGGCTAGTAGGGCTCGAGTTTAACTCGAAATGTTATTGAGTCGAGTCGAATAGCTCAATACTGGACTCAAAAGATCGTGAGAAACTCAAATTCCTGTATGCAGTATTATATTTAATAAAAAAAATTGATATATTTTTTTTTTTTACTAACTAACAAAAATACAACATATATGTACTTCTATCATCATTTGTATATTTCTCAAAAGTACAGATATAAAGAGAACGAAGAGATGTTACATTAAACAGGGGTTTCTACTAAGACGAATCAAATATCAAGCTACTCGCGCTCGACTCGGTCAAAATTCGGTCAAAAGTCAACTCGATATGTTAACGAGTCGAGTCGAGCTACCTCAAACTCGAGCTCGACTCGCATCCTAAGCACCCTTAACTACAAATATAGACATATAATGTAGTACCACACTAACACTTTAGTTGTATAATTTAACCATCCAAAGGCACTACTTTAAATATTGCATGCTTGTATTAAATGTATCGATCGATCTCATAATTAGAGAATATATTGTTGTTAAAAAGTAGTGTAGTTTAATTGGAATTGTTACTTTGACAAGTCAAACTATAAGTGAATCTGCCTAACCATAAGTCCATAAGAAACACCATAACATGCCTAACTTGTTACGAAAATAAATTAATGTAACATGAATTTGGATTGTTCATGTTAATTTTTACACGAAGTAGTATATTCTAGTTAGGAGGTCGGAGGAAAAGGAGGCGAAGCTAAAGTTGCTTACATATGAAGAGAAAATTGATGAATTATGGACCAGAGATTCAAACCTTGACCTATAAGATAGAAAAATAGAGGCAGCTTTTATGTTTGGTGGACTTCTAAACGTGTGCAAGAAACAAAATTACTTAATTTTCTTTTACTTTGAGCAAAGAATTTATTTAATCCGTCAAAGTTTTAATTCAAATTGATAGGTTGATTGTTATCCATTAAAATTAATTGTATCATCTACAAATCTATAATAAATCTCTTAATGTATGCATGTAAAGCTTGGTAAGAATGAAATTCACCGTAAGTAATGGTTTGACTTTGATATACACCTTTCAAAATAAATCGAGGATTAGGCGGTTAGGCCTCATGAGGGTAGGTAGTAGTTTTAGGTACATATAAAAAAAATAGCTGAGCTGAACTGACTGAGCTGAACTGAACAGAACTGAATATTTTATAAGAGAAGGAAATTAGGAGTTATCTGAACTAAACTGAACTGAGCTGAACTGAACTAAACTGAATTGAATTCCAACGTATGAGAACAAACCCTAATCCTTTTGTTTTAAAGTTTAATAGGATTGGATTAATGGTATTTGATTTGGGGCTTTTTTTTTTTTTTTTTTTTTCGGGATAACCTTTACTTTTTCATTCTATTCATTTCTAAATGTTCTTACTATTTATCACAGGTCAAATTCGTAATATCTATACTTTATTAGTATTTAAAAACACAAACCATCATCCCCATCATGCCACATGTAATTAAAATTTATTTTTCACCAATGCCACATGTCACCTCCCTTCATTAATTAATCCCCTTTCTTATTATTTTAAAAAAGAACTAGCTTTAATTCAATACATGTGAATGTTCCCTTCAAAACTTCAAAAAAAAAAAAAAAAAATACATATATGAATGTTATTTTATTCATTTTTCCCCAACTTAATATCTCTACAATTACATTCAATAATTATCACCCCTTCTTCTCCTTTATAAACTATTCATTTTCCAATTAAAACATATTATAAAACAAAAGTTACTATTGTACCCCTTATAAACATCCCATGCATTGCACGGGTCAGAAGGCTAGTTCTTTATAAATTTACCTCATAACAAGAAACTTTTATGATTTCACGCTCATTTAACCCACCGCAACTTATCCGCTTGTATGATTTGAATATATGACTTAACTTAGTTTCATTGTTGGACAATTAATACACTTTATCGATCTCCGATTATAGCATGCCCTGAAAATTCGTGTGTGTAAATATATCATGCTTGATTCTCTGTTTTTCTTTTGAGATGGAAGGTTTTTTTTTTCTTCTTCATATGGTAGCTTTTTTAGGTGGTCCTTTTTTTTTTTTTTTTTTTTTTTTTTTTTTTTTTGATAAACAAAATTAAGAGGGGTATTTGAGAAAGTGAAATTTATCACCCAAAATCCTTTCACTTTATATATAGGATCATCATTACTAATAGTAACTGTCAAAAATATTAAAAAAAACGAATGCAGTACCATTCCTGAATTCCTATAATTGGAAGAAAGTCTCTAACCACTTGAGCTAATATCTCACTCCCGCATGAAGTATCAATATAAAAACGTGTTACTCCGTGATTGAATTATAAGATTTATAACCCATATACTGTATATAAATCTCAATCGAAGCCCGATATTTTTATACTAAGTTCGAATCGAATTATCGCATCGGGTCACATTGCAAATTCTTGCAACAATAAAAATGAGTAAGACACGCGTCAAACGAGGGATACACGCATGAATCCACCTGTTGCACACGTGCTAACACCTCCATCAAATCTAACAATCTCACTTTCCTTATGAAATTTTATAAAATCCAATTCAATATATATTCATAGTACTCAAAATTTTTAAAAATGAAATAAAAAACTTTTATTTAAAAAAATAAATTATTTCAGTGGTCCCCAGATAAACCTTCTCTCAATACTACCGTCCTGTGTGACGGCCCAAAAAATTAATTGGGCCCCCTAAAAAGAAAAGGATACCCCACATTTTAAGGGCTACCCTTGTCTATTTCTCCTCCTTTACACCCCAATTTTTCCAGTACTCTTATTGATTTTACACACCCAAAAAAAAAAAAAAAAAAATCTCTTTCTCCACATTTTTTGATGGGTTTTCCAGCAGAAACTTGGATGTCTCAGATTTGAAGAAATTGGATTGAATTTCTACTATTTCATCAAATCAGGTTATTTGAGCTTTTTGTTTTTGCTTTTTGTCAATATAATTCATTGCTTCCTTGTCATTGATTATGATCTTGAATTGGTTCGGGATTAATTAATAGTCGCGTTGATAGTGTAATTTATACTCGTAATAAGACGACCGATATCGTAGCGTTTTTGAAAGGAAAGAGGGATATGAGAGAGCTGTGGATTTTACTACTGCATTTTTAAGTACCCCCATTAAAACATACATATACTTTTGGGAGTTTTGGACATAGTTTTAAGTTTTTACTACTAATTGCCATTTTTCTTGGTTTTAAATTGATCCACTTGTAAGTGTCTGAATCACAAACTCTCAGTATTGTGGTATTCTAAATTTATAAAACAAAAATAAAAATAAAAAAAATTATTATTGGATGTAAGTGTTAATAATAAAAATAATCATAATCAATGAAAGTGACAAAGAAAGTAGATTATTCATCCATCTGATGTGGTAGATATTTATATTTATTACATAAAGTTGGCACATTTCACTTTAACCGTGAAAAACTAATTGTTTAACATAATGGGTAGATTAATGGATTACCTACTAATAAGAGTATTAAACATATTCCTAGATTTCATGTTAAGCTTTTGATTGAGATGGTCCACCACCAACATGGTATTAGGAAACTGAAAAAACTGTTAAATATCGAATAGTTAGTCGGTTACATTAACTAATGATGTATTGTGCAACAAAACTGTTAAAAATCTAATAGATAGGCGATCCGGTTGTAACCTTAGCTGTGAGGGAACATATGTGCACCATTTCCGAATTGGGTAGTATCAACTATCAAGTATCCTTCTTTCCCTTTCATGACGCTATGTTGTTAGGCTTGTAGCACACCGCATACGTATTTCATTTTTTTATATAAAGAAAAAAAGATTATGCTTTTAAGTCCACTAAACAAATGCTAGTGGAAATATCTGATTATTTAATTTATCTTTATTAATCTTTATGATTATTTATGTATATCTTCTAGGAGAACTATCCAGTCCTAACTCCCAAGTCCTTGAAGTGAAGTGAAGTTTAGATAAAAAGTTTAGTGTTTATTAATTGGCAAAAATTGATTAAAAATATGTTTAGTGTTTCATTAAAAGAAAAAAAAAAGTTTAATTAAGAAAAATGCCTAAAAAGAGGTTGATCCTAGTCTTTGGGCTTACGCACTAATTATACCCGTTTTTGGTATCAGTGACGTTAGGTGGTCCAATTATAATTCCTAAAAGTGAGCTATTTTTTTCTTCTATTGTGAACGGCTGTCGAAGATATTTATTTTCTAACATGGTAAGGAGACCAATTTTTGGATCGGAACCACACACGAGTCAACAAGATCCTATTTCGTATCTCTGTTGATGTTCTTATATTTATTTGAAATAGTTTGATTAAACACGCTCCATAATGTTGTCAAGTAAATAGAGATAGAGGAAGTACTAAGTTAAATGGGGGTGAAGGAACGGAAGAGGAGAGGAGAGATTTCTACCTTTTAAGTGTATATACTACCTTCGTTAATTAATATGTGCAACAAAGAAATATTTTATGTCTCACAAATAATACCCATTTGTTGCACATAATAATAGTTAACGACAGGTAGTATATTAAAATTGTGGTCCAGTGTTATACTTTCTCGATCTCTTTTTAAAAGAACGAGTTAAAACATAAATAAAAGTTATACATCTCAATCATGACATAAAGTAATTGATCTAAGAATACTTAATTAATGTTATTATTAAGAGCAATATGAAAGCATCAATAATTTAACATACTAAATTTAGAAAGCGACATATATATCAATTCTACCTCGTGTGGGTAAGATGTGAGATTTACATTTTTACCAACCGATTCCCACTTAATTCTCAAGTTTGAATTTTGGTGGCCACATCATACCACTACTTTGAGGAAGATTGTATCGGTGTAGCCTTGTAAGCATGAGGGGGTTACGCTTATGGTTTCATGTGCCACTCAAAATAGATCTCAATTAATGATGTGCATATAATTAGATATATTTTTTTTATTTGAAGTTTTAAAATCCTGATTAATCTAACATAAATTTGAGTAATAAGTACATTATTGTGATTTTGTGCTATACATATATCAAGTTTTCAGTTCTTAGTATAGTATACAAGGGCTAAAAGTGAAAATTTTTAGCTAACTTAAACAGTAAGTACATCAATCAACACATAATTTTGTCATGTATTTTAAACTATTACCTAATAATAATTTCGGAAAATTAATTAAATACTTGTATGCTGTTCTTTCCCTACACTTTGGCGTGTGTATAAGCATCTTATAATTCAAAGCTGGCAAGTCTTCAATTTCTTTGTTGCTATCAAATTGTTTTTCAAACATGTAACCATCACAAAATTCACTAGGCAGATTGTGACGAAAAGTACTTGTTTAGCTTTATTTATTTATTTATTTTCCTAAATAAATTTCGATCGATTATACAACAATCAACATATTTTTTGTATGACTAACCTTTGTTCAAAACTTCCAAGATAATAACTGACAGAATTAAAAAAAAAAAATGAACATAATGGACAGTAGATAAGATAAGAAAGGGTGAGTAAAGGAATCAAGAATCATAGTACAAGCTGTACAACAAAGAAGGTTGTCTTTTACCAACAGAAACAGCATTTTGCCTTTGCTTTCATTGGCTTTGTTGAGAGGTTGCCTAAAATTTAAAAGGGCTTTTGCATCAAATTTGCAACCATAGTATGGTTACGTATCGCCATTTCACTTTCTTTGCTTCTTTTTAATACTGCTAGCTGTCTAGGACTCTAAGAGCATGCGAATGGTATTCCTATAATCCTTGGCTCGTCGCTATTCCTATGCCTTTTGAGAGGGCATTACCTCCCCTGATTCAACCCTTCTCGAGTGCAAATAATTGAACCTAGGATCCGTATGACCGTATCTCATGAGTTTTGAAATTAAACTATACGGTCATTTTTCTTCAACAATTAGTATTTCTTGGTATATTTTTCACAATTTTGAGTGTATTTAGGAACATTTTATCTTGAATTTGTACACTAGGAATAATAAGTGAGCTGATATTCACTCATTCTTATTTGTTAGTTGTTACTATTGTTTGTTGTAAGGCGTACTCAAAAAGAATGGAATTGAATCATACTCCCTTTGCTACATAGGTTTTCTTGTTTTGTTAATTGTTGCCAAGATAATCAAATATGAATTCGTTTCAGTGGAGATTTATTCCAAAAATGTGAAAAAAGTTTCTTGACAGTTCATTTTAGTAAAGAGGACAACTCAAAATTGACCATTGGAATTACTCTGACAATGTTATAATGACGAGAGGTTAAAAAATCAATTTACGATTTTATTATATTAAATGGTCAATTTGCACATATTATTCCTGTTAATTATTCCTTAATACAAAGTACAAATTTTGTGTGTATTGGTCCATTTCAATATGCAAAACCATTGCTGAAAATAAGGTTCTACCGTTTGTGAGTTAGGAAGCTAGGAAAACTTTAAGAAAAGAAAAAGGAAAAAATCAAAGTAAAAAATGACTAAAATATCAAACAGTTTTAGTACTTTTTTTTGTTCTTTTTTATTTGGAATTTGGGGTGTGGACAAAAAAGGGAAGAATTTATTTCTTGGTATCTCTTTTATTTCTTCCACTTTCTTTATCTATGATCTACCTCTAGTGTGATGGTTATGCTAACACTACTCTGCTTTGCTCTACTGCAGCTTCATACTCCAAAATACAGCTTCCTACAACAGATTTAAATCGAAGAGTTCAATCGGAGGTCCGAAAGGTTATCTATATTTGGAGGAACGAACAGCGGTGGCGGTGAATTTACAAATGGTAGCGGCTGAGTTGGAAATAATGGCACAAGCAGAGGTTAATTCACCAGCAATGACAGCAACCATAGATCCTCATCACAACCCCAAAAACAATCACACAGACCATAATCTTAACCATGGCAACGGCGGGACCAACAATAATAACAACAACTACGCGTTCCCAGCCTTGGGGCGCCAGTCTTCAATCTACTCTCTTACCTTGGATGAGTTTCAGCATACTCTTAGTGAGAACGGAAAGAATTTTGGGTCGATGAATATGGACGAGTTCCTAAACAGTATTTGGACTGCTGAGGAGAATCAAGCTCATCATGGCCACCATCATGAGCATCCTAATAATGTTCAGCTGCCTTCTGTTAGTGTTGCAGCTTCTTCGAGTAGTAAGGGGGCTATAGCTAAGCAGCCGAGCTTGGCGAGGCAAGGCTCCCTCACCCTCCCAGCACCACTGTGCAGGAAGACAGTTGATGAAGTTTGGACTGAGATTCAGAGGATCCAACAGCCTGAGGATGATGAACAACAGCAAAATGATCAGCAGCAACAACAGGTGGTGAATTCCAATGATCCTCAGCGCCAAGCGACGTTTGGAGAGATGACTCTAGAGGACTTCCTGATTAAAGCAGGTGTTGTTCGCGAACAATGTGGGCCCACGGCGCCAACACCATTGGCTGTAGCACCCGCTCCACCTCCAGCTCAGCACCCGCCTCACCACCAATTTGGCTTTAGTGCTCCCCAGATGGGTCCTACCTTCGTCACAAGGCCCATGATGGCTATGGCCCCAGGAGGGGCCTACCAACCTATGGCGCCAAGTGCAGGAGAGAGTTCCGGGTACACAGGGAATGGAAAGAGGACTAATGGGTATACAGCTCCAGTAGTGGGGCCCTCAGTGGCCTGTTATGGAGGTCGTATGAATAATGGAGGGGGCCCTGGTGGAGCTTTCGCACCTGGTGCACCAGTTAGCCCGGTTTCGCCGGAGGGTATGGGTGGACCAGGCCAGGTAGACAATCCTGGTGGCCAGTATGGAATGGACATGGCTGCGTTACGAGGGAGGAAGAGGATAATCGACGGCCCAGTGGAGAAGGTGGTGGAGAGGAGGCAGAGGAGGATGATCAAGAATAGAGAGTCTGCTGCCAGGTCTAGAGCCAGGAAACAGGTATATAACTTTGTCCATATAGTATGCTAAAAAATAGTATAGAACTCTTAATAATTACAGTGAGTAAATTATGTTGTAAAAGAAGAGCAATTCTAGAATGCAGTGACTTATTTTGAATCGATCGGTTTTGTCTTGCACTAGTTCCTTCAACTATATGGCTTACTGAATTGCATTCTCTACAGGCGTATACCGTAGAACTGGAAGCAGAATTAAATCAGTTAAGGGAGGAGAATGCACAATTAAAGCAGGCCCTGGTAATAATACTGGTTTCCTGTTGAATTCAATGTGTTTTTCTCTTCAAGTGCACATTATTACAAACAAAAAAAATTCCCAACTATAATTTGTCTCACAATTGTTGCTTTAATTACAGGATGAAATTGAGAGAGAAAGGAAACAGCAGGTAATCCTTTTCGCTTTGCCTTTAAGAAAAAAGTTTTTGACGGCCTCATGAGTTATGATTGTTGTTAAACCTGGAATGCTCACAGAAAGTAATGATTTTATAAATGAGAATCAACTTTAGTAAGCCATATTTAGAGCCATAGAGGTGGCAAGCATGTCTGTTCCAGTGTAGGCACAGTGTTTTGGGGCATATTTTGATGATTTACTGACCTGGTTTAATTTTGGCCTGGGTCATATTCGGTTTTCATTAAGTAGCTTATTATGATTCGTCAATGAATGATAGACCTACTAATTTTCAGGTCGGGTTGGGTCTTTTGTTCGAGCCATGAAATTTTGGATATTGTTTGAGATTGGTTCAAATAATTCAGATCATGTAATTGTAGGGGTCATTGTTCGGAGCAATCAAAAATTGATCTTTAGACAACAATTTCATCGTGTTTTATTTGCTTGTTGTTTGCAGTATCATGAGGAGCAGAATTTACAGGCAGTACTGAGCAGGGCACAGAGAGCTCAAGATAAGCTGAGAACAATGAGGAGGAGTCGGAGCTGCACCCTTTAGATTAGATTCAAAGAGGAAACTGAGTCCGGATATACAAGTAGTATTTAGTAGTAATTATGTAATCTGATCTTCAGAGATCAATAATGTAGTGTTGTTCTTTTAGGTTATATTATACACAAAGCAAAACAGCCTACCTTTCTCTTCTGTTGTCATCTTTAAAATGCTGTAAATATTTTCTGCTTTTTAGCAACTAGTTGCAGAATTTGTATATGGATTTCATCCTCTCCTTAATGTATTGCAAACTTAACAAAAGAATCTGTCAGATAGAAATTCAAGTCAAATTTTGAAACAAGTTGCTAATTCTCATTATGCGTTTTGTATATAGGTTTATATTGATCAGTCTAGTTCAATTTTGGTTGACACCAAATGCAAGTTGAATAACTTGGAATCACTTCACTAGCATTCACCAGGACCATTCGAGCTAATGTTAGCTCTGCTAGCACTTAGCAGGGGGGAACCAAAAAAAAACCACATGAATTGATTTAAACGAGCTTAGGCAACCGAGATGCAACTGCAAATGTTGCCTCAATTTCTCCTAATCCAGAGCATTGCCTTCCATTGTGTAAACTTAAAGTATCAATACACTAATCATAAACCATGATTGTTATCTAGGAGTGCTAATATTTTTATCAGCAGCTACTTTTTTCTCGTGAACAATATTAAAGGTAGCTTGTACCTTGTACTCTTGTACATGATTTTACAAGACCAAAAAAAAAAAAAAAAAAATATCACATCTTGGTCCATATTTGCAGGACTTCATACCCAACCACAAACAATGATCAACATTTAATTTTGTTTATAGCATTTGGGTTCCTAATATTGCTTATGAACATGCAATGTTACAGCAATTTCTATCTCTAGGAAGCCTTAATCCTGAGAGGATTGGCGGAAAGAGAGTGGCATATGTCCCTGACCAAGCCACATTTCTAATGAACTTGACCCAAAATTACAAAGGGATAGTTGTCATTCAAATTCAAATAATACCTCTACTTGTGAATGAATCCTCATAAGCCGGACAATGGATGAGGTGAAGCGAGCAAGAGCATTGCACTCGTCATGTGTTTTGGCCCCTGACACAGCCCCATAGATAATCAACTTCTTGAGGTTAGGGCATCTTTCTAGAAGTCCAGACAACCATTCTATGAAGAGATCATTGATGACCGTCCACCCCAATTCCAACACAGCTACATTCTCCAAACAAGATGATCCTGGCAAACCATATTGAAGCACAGAGTCTCTTTCATAGCTTAAAGAGAGATGCTTCAGTCGAGGAAAGCAAACAGAAGCAGCCTCCAAATCCACAACTTCATCTTCATCATCAAACACTCCGCCCCAGAGTCTAAGATATCTCAATCTCGGTGACTTTGAGATTATATGATAAAACTTTGGCCACATAATTGTGAAGTTGCTTGCATCAACAACTTCGAGATTTTCAGTATTCTCACCAATATCAAAATGCAAAACACTAACATCGTCAATCCTAAGAATCCTCAACCCACCTTTCCCTACAAGCAAAAACATTTCAAGGGTACAATCCTTCAAATGCAGTTTCTCAATATGATCACCCTCTAATATAACCTTGTCCATGCTTATAGCGTCCATATAGACATCTTTCAACGAAGTACTACAGAGCTCCAACGTTGTATGATTATCAGATATGGCAATATCAGGATTAATAAGCTTTAACACCTCAAGCTTAGGACAAATATTGAGCAGCAAACTCAAGTCCAGTGCTGAGATGCTAACACTAGTCAATAACAAAGACCTCAATTGAGGAAACCTCTGATAACTAGGCTCGACACCTATGATCGAGTTATGAGCTAATGCCAAAACCTCTAGCTTATGCCGTCCACATTTTTCTAAAATGTTCACACTAGGAATTGTCCTCACATTATAGTATAGCTCGCGCAAAGAGTCTCGTGTATATAACAGCCAAGCAACCACAGGCGCAGCTGAGAACTCGTCGACATCATCCATAAGGATCGAAAGACGTTGAAGCCCTCTTGTTTGGAATATAGTTTGAGTGATCAAAATTTCCAATCTATATTGTGGGAAATCATGGTACAAAGGCCAATCACTCGAATCGAACAAGAGAGAATGAAGGTGATTCCTCCAAGCCTCACGCCATTTTCGGCATGAAGTAGATGCAATCACCACATCTCTAGCAGCCCCAAGTTGGGACAATATGTTACCAATAACTTCAACTGGGAGATTATCCATACATACACAAAAACAACCCAAAAGTCCCACCTCAATACAATCTGTCTCCGTGCAACCTAAATCAAAACCCGAAAAAACCCAACAGCTTTAAAATCTAGTGTAGGATTTGTGAGAATCAGGGTTTCAAATTTGCCCAGGGGCGGATCTAGGGGGGGTTCAAGGGGGTTCATTGAACCCACAGATTTTTCGGAAAAAAATTATAAGTTTTAATTTTTTTTTTTAAAAAAAAGAAAAGAAAAAAAGGGTTAAAACTAATTTATGTGAGATAAATAACCAAATGTTAAAGCCTGGCACATTGGTAAGGGAGTGATTGTTAAAGCATTGAACCTCCTCCTTAGGTTTTGGGTTCGATTCCTGTTGCCCTCATTTTATGTTTTTATTATTTTTTTTTTTTTTTATATTTTTTTCCGAGTCCTTCCGTTCTTTGTGAGTTTGTGACACCTCTTATTCCTCTACTCCTCTTAATTCTTAAATCTTTATTTAATGGTTAATCTCATTTTATGTTTTTATTTTTTTTTTTTGTAATTTTTTTTCGAGTTCTTCCGTTCTTCGTGAGTTTGTGAGACCTCTTATTCCTCTACTCCTCTTAATTCTTAAATCTTTATATAATGGTTGATTTTATTGAAATTAGTGATAATTAGTTTATTACATACTGATTTTTTTAATTGGTTTTGATATATTGTTGAATACTTGAATTGTTGACAAATTGAATTGTAGAAACTTAGAATTTAAAATTTTTACTTGGTCTTTTAATTGATAATTAGAAGAAGTTTACATTGTTAAATTTGTGTTTATTGGGGGCTTGAGATATTTTATTTTTATGTGTAATATTGATTTTTTTGCAATAGAAATATAGATTTATAGAAGTAGCTAGTAATGTATTAGCACGCTTTCAAACTATGAAAACTCGAAGAATGCTTTTGTAGGTTTTTTTTTTTTTTCGTAAAATCCATCCATTTGTAATTAAAAAAAAATGAACTTATGTATTGAATATTTAGTTAATATAAGATCATCATTTTTTTAAAAATTCCGAACCCACAGTTCGCAATTCCTGGATACGCCACTGAATTTGCCCCATCAAAAAGCAAAAAAATTGAAAATTTAAGATACCCAGAAAGAAAAATTGATAAAATCACTTAAAGGGTGTAACTAAAAGAAGAAATTACTGAGAATTATGGTACAATTTAGCAATTTTAGAAGCAATTGAATCAAATTGTTCCCCAACTGAAGCTTAATAAATATAAAAAATTCAAAATTACTAGTATAAAAGGAAACTTTTGAGATGAAATTTGAAAGAGAACTTACCGTTAGATGTAGATGTCAAACCAGTGAAGTATAGTGCATATCAATCAATTCAACTATTCAGTAGTTTGTGCTGCGGCTACAAAATGGAGCAGTGCCGCATTGGCGTGCTCTTCCTATTTTTCCACCTTTAATTTGAAGATGGTCGTCAAAAGTGAAATACTTGTTAGTAAAAACAAGTTTCGCCTTGTTTGACAAATAGCTGTCGGCTGGTTTACTTAGCTTGTTTGACCAGCTGGAATGTTTGGCTGTTTATAATGACTTTTGAAATTGGCTGTTTTAAGCTGGTTGTTTATAAAAGTTTTGGTAAATTAATTGTTGGTTGTTGGCTGTTTATTAGATAATTTGTGGGCCAACAAGCCAAAAGCCAACAAAAAAGCTACTCAAGGCAGCTTTTTTATTTTGGCTTAAAAGCCAATTTTTTTGCTGACTAAAAAGCCAATTACCAAACACATTTTTTGGCTGTTTGACCACCTAAAAAAGCCAAAAGCCAAAGCTAGCCAAAAAGTCATTAAAAAGCCAATTACCAAATATGACCTTTATCTCTTAGGAAAATTTGTCAATTACAACCGGTAAAAAATAAAAATACTCATTTTTATGGGTTTCAAATTACAATTACTACTTTCATTTCTTATTATTTGCAACATAGGGGTATTATTTGTGAAACATAAAATATTCCTTTGTTGCAAATAATAAGAAACGGAGGTAGTATGAAAGTTTATTTTTGCAAAATACAATTAAAAAAAAAAAAAAAGTCACCAAACATTTTAAAATACAACCAATATCGGATATCCGGCTACTTTCGCTGTAATTTTACGCATTAATCATTTATTGATACGGTATAATCTCGTCCCCTGCCAATACTAGTTTGGAATCATTTATTGATATTATGAAATTCTTGCATACTTATGCGCAAAAGACAAAACTACCGGAAATGCAAGTGAGTTGTTCGTTGATGTTATAGAAGATATGGATCAAGAGATTGATAAGCAATCATTGAATGTCGAGAGTGATGACGAAGATGATGTGAATTCTACTCATTCGGACACTTATTCTTCTACTAATCAATACGGAAAACGCCCCGGGAAGAAAGAGAATGATCATTCAACTCCTTCCAAAATGGCAAAAGGGAAAGCTTCTACAACTCATTCTTTCGCAAGTGATTCTACTACTCGATCCAGAAAACTCTCTACGAGGCTAAGGTAAAAGGAAAGATTGAAAGAACATGTAGATTTGAAGAGCTTGTTTGAATGATGATGATTTGGTGGCCTCCTTTCATAACGTTTTCAACAAATTTGGGAAGATATTTGAAGATATCAATGTTAATCTTTGGACTATAGCTAGTGCATGGTCTAAAGCGAAAAAAAGAGAGCAAATAATGGATGAAAAAGTGAACACGGTTTTGGATGAGGTGATAAAGTTGGATGACATTTCTCCGTATGAAGCTTTAGAGGTTGCTACAATTCTCATGGCGGAAGAACATAAACTCCGCATCTTCTATCAAGCACCAACTAATATGAAGAAAAAATATGCAATTAATCTCTTAGGAAGAAGTAGAAATTTCTGTCCTAAATTATTGGGGTTAATGTTTCAATAGCTTTTGAATTATTTTCTTTTTTAGAATGCAAGAATTTAAATGCTTTTGTAATCAATTGCATATGGTAGTTATTGTTGCTATACACCTCTACATTGCATAATGTGTAGCAAAAAATAGCAAAGACAACAAAAAGTAAAAGAAAAACTTTTTTTTTTTAAGAAAAAAAAAAAAGGAAAACTATTTGTTTCCTAGTTATCTATGCTAAACAAGTTGAAACAAATTGTTATAATCGTTTAACGTTTCCTTAGTGATACCAAACAACTAGTAAGGGTAACACTATGAGGGCATTTGGTATAGATATTGGAAATGAAGTAGAAAGAAAACAATAAGGAGAAGGAAATGAATCATTTAATCGTTACCTTTTCATTTGTTTGGTTTAAACATGGAATGAATCACTTGAACCTTAACTATCTTTATTTTTGTTTGAGAATGATAAAGAAAGTTGTTGCCTTAACTAATACGAAGTAGATAGGTAATGAATGGGTGGAAAACTTGAAACAATTACCCTTATGTAATACTTCCTCAGTTTTCATTTAGTTGATACGTTCAATTTAAACACACATATTAAGAAGAGGAAAGAGAATGATAAAACAAGTGGGGTACACTAAAAAAGCAAGCTATAAAACTTAGCCGAAAAAGAAACACGTCAATTAAAAATAAACTTCCTAAAAAAGGAATTACTCCGTATGTGTCAAATAAAAAACGGAGGGAACTAGTAATTATCACCCAATCATTCTAATCAAACATTTGATAATGATAATTGTTTGATTGAGGGTCTAAACTGAACTAAATAGAGTTGAAATGAATTATTTATGAGAGAAGAAAATTAAAAATTATATTGAATTGATTGAAACTAATCTAAAGTGAAATTAAGTTTAAAAGAAGAGGCCCAAAATCCATTTCTAACCCTAAAAATACTCTTTATTTTCAATCCGTGACCGTTACTAATTTGATACTACTCCGACGTGTCCATTAATCTTTCTCCTCCATTGAAGCACATACTCTCAGGGGCGGATCTAGGGGGGGTTCAAGGGGGTTCATTGAACCCACAGATTTTTCGGAAAAAAATTATAAGTTTTAATTTTTTTTTTTAAAAAAAAGAAAAGAAAAAAAGGGTTAAAACTAATTTATGTGAGATAAATAACCAAATGTTAAAGCCTGGCACATTGGTAAGGGAGTGATTGTTAAAGCATTGAACCTCCTCCTTAGGTTTTGGGTTCGATTCCTGTTGCCCTCATTTTATGTTTTTATTATTTTTTTTTTTTTTTATATTTTTTTCCGAGTCCTTCCGTTCTTTGTGAGTTTGTGACACCTCTTATTCCTCTACTCCTCTTAATTCTTAAATCTTTATTTAATGGTTAATCTCATTTTATGTTTTTATTTTTTTTTTTTGTAATTTTTTTTCGAGTTCTTCCGTTCTTCGTGAGTTTGTGAGACCTCTTATTCCTCTACTCCTCTTAATTCTTAAATCTTTATATAATGGTTGATTTTATTGAAATTAGTGATAATTAGTTTATTACATACTGATTTTTTTAATTGGTTTTGATATATTGTTGAATACTTGAATTGTTGACAAATTGAATTGTAGAAACTTAGAATTTAAAATTTTTACTTGGTCTTTTAATTGATAATTAGAAGAAGTTTACATTGTTAAATTTGTGTTTATTGGGGGCTTGAGATATTTTATTTTTATGTGTAATATTGATTTTTTTGCAATAGAAATATAGATTTATAGAAGTAGCTAGTAATGTATTAGCACGCTTTCAAACTATGAAAACTCGAAGAATGCTTTTGTAGGTTTTTTTTTTTTTTCGTAAAATCCATCCATTTGTAATTAAAAAAAAATGAACTTATGTATTGAATATTTAGTTAATATAAGATCATCATTTTTTTAAAAATTCCGAACCCACAGTTCGCAATTCCTGGATACGCCACTGCATACTCTTCTCCATTGAAGCCGCTTCTGAGCTTTCCCCACTCCTCGAAGCAACTTCTGAGGTAAAATTAATAATTTCTTTTTTATATAATTGTAAATCAATTTCACAATCTAGGGTTTATCGTTAAATCTAATCGCCAGTAAAGTCAATTTAGGGTTCTTCTAAGATAGATTATTGAAAATTTAGCTATTTTTATTTGGTTATAGTTACTGAACTTGTGTATGATTATAACGATCGATTTTGTTTCTAAAATATTGCTATGTGCAATTTACGCTGATATTCTTAACCGAGAAGAATTTAATGTGATTTTTGGAGCTTAATTTGATAATTAAGTCAAATTTCGTTGTTAATGGACCTTTTGTTAATGTGTTGCAAGCTGTTGTTTATAATCTGTATTGTAGGCCAGAACTATGAATTTCTTAGTAGGAATTTGGAGATTTGATGGGTTTGTTTATGAAAAGCTACTAGTTTTAGAAAATGATTCTTTGAATTATATTACTTGTTCTTCGAAATTGATTGTCACATTGTCCCAATAGCTCCTCATCCTCGCTTCACTACTCCAATTAAGTGGGATTATGTTTGGGAATCTTACTAAAAAACTAATTCAAATCTAGGGTATGCGACGTTTTATTTGGAAATCGCAATATAATGTACAAGTATACAACTATACATTATTATTCCTAGATGGACCTCCCATTTGTTGCTGATTTTTTAAAACTTGGTAGATCAGCTAAGAACCTCCACAATGATTATTTCGAATCTATTTTCAATGTTTTTATGAAATGTTTACTTCGGTGAGTTCAAAATTAAGTTTGGTGACGGCCTCATTTTTCCATTTGACAATGCTGTTTGGAAAGATTTGATTGATTAGGGTTGTGGTGTTGGTTGTACATGTTAGAATGTAATCGATCCAATATATAAGGTAGTGTTAGTTGGGAATATATGGCTTTGTTAGTAACTTATAGAGTAGATTATTGTCTAAGGAGAAGAATATTATCTGCTCAATGCCTTTACTATTACAGTAAATTACATTACTAGACTATTTTCCTGAAAAGGTGAAAACTTTGTTACTATCAAAATTTTTGATTGTTCTAATTCCAATGATAAGTTGTTTGATATAATTCTTCCCAGAAGGGGTTTGTTCTAAAGTTGTTGCGGGATATTATGTTACAGCCACAAAGTCCAAAGGTGGTGGAAAAGTTTAGAAGGGTCATATCTATTGATTTCTAGACAAAATCTATGCCCTAGATGCCCTCTTGTATAGTTTGAAAGCTTTGATTTTTTTAGAGGATGGAAAAAATATTCTAGCAACCTGGTTGATGGGAGTATGAACTTCTCTCTAGTTAACTGGATATGTCTGAGAATAGTGGTGACTGTGTTCAAACGGATATATTAAGTGTATAATGGTATAGATGTGGGGCTTAATTGTTAGTAGAATCATTTGTAGCTATAATGGTTATGTATAGTAGCCCCCTTTTGTTTTTATAGTGTGTGGGTGTGTGAGAGACGGGGATTTGTTGGGGGGGGGGGGGTTCCAGGGTTGTAGCAATGACCATCTGATTGGGCAATGGGCATACATATTGTACAACTTGTCATGATGAAAGAGAAACTGTAAGATCATATGGAGTACTAGAAGTGCAATTGTGATGATATTTGTAGCAATGATCATCTGATTGGGCAATGGGCATACATTTTGTAGAACTTGGTCATGATGAAAGAGAAACTGTAAGATTATATGAAGTACTAGAAGTGCAATTGTGATGATATTTGTAGCAATGACCATCTGATTGGGCAATGGGCATACATTTTGTAGAACTTGTCATGATGAAAGAGAAACTGTAAGATTATATGAAGTACTAGAAGTGCAATTGTGATCATAAGTAGTTGGATGGATGGTTTGCTCGGCATAGACAAGTCAAAATGTGAAATAGGTTGGGCATGCCAAGTTCAGGTTAGGTGATTTTTGGTTCAAGTCAGTAACGAGGGGGTCTCCCAGGTCCCAAACCTGTGCCAAGGTTTGCTGCTGAAATAAAGAGTGGTAAAATTGTAAAATCTGTATGTTACCTCTTTCATGATCTGTTACCTTTTGCTTCTAATCTT
Source organism: Chenopodium album (assembly GCF_948465745.1). NCBI lineage: Eukaryota > Viridiplantae > Streptophyta > Magnoliopsida > Caryophyllales > Amaranthaceae > Chenopodium > Chenopodium album. The sequence goes on along the minus strand of NC_137836.1, from coordinate 5,730,808 downwards.
TGAAAAAATATATCTGTTCCGAGTGTTCTAGTTTGATGTTCTTTCTCCGAAACGAACTCTTGTTGAAGATAATGCCTGGTATTGTTGTTTTTCTAATTTCATATTTTAGGTTTTCAAATATGTGAAACGAAAGTTTAATTAAAAGTGAAAAAATAGTAAACTTTTCTCTAATTTTTTGTCAAATAGAAAAGGTCTGTGTTTAGTTTGGATCAGCTACCGTGCAGAAAATGTCATAATCTTTTTGTTTTTTTTTTTCCTTTGGTGGGGGAGGAATCTGATTATCTGACCCATACCTGTGTTCAGCCAATATGCACTGCTTGTGTTTGTTCAGTTTTTGGTGAAGGAGTTCTGTTTTACCTCTAACATATACATAAATCCTGAATTTAATCAGATCCGATGGAAGCAAAGTATTTCCGAATTCTGAGGCTATTAGGAACAGGATACAAAGCCAGAGCTGAAGCAGAAGGTCGCTTGTTGTGCCTTAAACTGGGTTACAGTCATGAAGTTGAGTTGCCAGTTCCACCCACTGTTCGTGTCTTCTGCTTTAAACCTGATGTAATCTGTTGTGCTGGTATTGATAAGGCAAGAACGCATCAGTTTGCTGCTGCTGTTCGTAGCGTCAAACCCCCTGACTCGTACAAAGAAAAAGGTATGCGTTACAAGGACGAAGTCATAAAGTTGAAGCCTGGAAAGAAGGATAGATTGAAGTAAAGAGGTTTGATTTTTGTATTAGCGGTGGCAGAATGTGCATCGGCTCATTGCTAAGTTTTAAAGTTTGTAGTTCGAATTTTATATTCTGTTAAGAGTATGAAACTGTTAATGACTTACAAGCATTTTTCAGGATAGCAAATTGTTTATGTTGAATCTCCGTGAGATGAACTTGAATAATGTCCCTTGAATTTCATGTTGCATTTTTATAGCTGATGTAAAAAATCCTGTACAAGATAAGAGGCCATACTAAGATGTTGATAGGGACTTGCTCTTAGGTCGTGCTCTATGTTTTGCAGACAGAACTGTTAAATTAATTGGATTGGATAAATCAATATCGGATTTGATGCATATCAGATACTCGAGTTTTTAAAGGCCTTGTTTGGTAGTAAGTTTATTGGGGGCATATTAGCTTATTTGACTAACTTTAGCTGATTGACTTAGGGGTGAAACAAATTCGGTTTAAAACCAAACCGAACCGAAAACCAAACCGAATAACAAATATGGTTCGGGTTTTTTTTTAAAGTGGTTTGGTTTCGGTTTTGAAAAAAATAATAATTTGGTTTCGGTTTGAGAAAGTGAAAAACCGAAAAAACCGAACCAAACCGAAATATAGGCCCAAACCCAAAAAATAACCCTAGCCCAACAGATTTACCCTAAGTATATAAATGAAAAAAAACCCTAATTCTCTCATTTCCTCTTCTCTCTTCTCCGCGGCTCCACGCTTCACCCTTCTTTCTCCTCTTCTGATCTTCTCAGTCTTCTCACTCACTCTCCTTTCCTCTTCTCAAGTTCTCAGTTCTCACTTCTCCCCCTTCACTCTATCTCCTTTTCTCTTCTCACTTCTCCACCTTCCATTCGCATCACCATCGACGAATCTTTTGAAGATTTTCGAACTCCATCAAGGGCATCAACTAAAGGGTTTTCATGTCAAATTCGACCATCTAGTGTTTTCATGGTCGAATTAGACATTGAAACCCAAATTCGAGGTAAGGGCCGTTGTGTAGGGGTCGTTGTATAGGGGTTTGGTGTATGACTGCTCTTGCTGTTCTGCGTTTTTTTTTTATTAAAAACTTGTTCAATTCTGTTGTTAAAACTTGTTTGTATGGATTGGTTGGTTTGATTTTGTTACTTTGTTGTTAAAAATTGTTTAATTATGTGTGTGGATTGGTTTGATTTGATTTTGTTAAGTTGAAACTTGTTGAATTAGAAGTTTTAGAACTTGTTAATGATATTATGCTACTGCAATACTGCTTTGTTGATGAATGAGGCCTAAAAAATTGCAGATTATTGGCCCAAATAAATGAGGCCCAAAAAAGTCGGTTTGGTTCGGTTTCTTATTATGAAACCGAAATAAATATGGTTTGGTTTGGTTCGGTTTCTAAAGTAAAGTGGTGCGGTGTGGTTTCAAAAATACAGAAACTGAATTAGAGTGGTTCGGTTTCGGTTTGGGCAAAAAACCAAACCGAAAACCGAACTTTCACCCCTAGATTGACTAGTCAAACAAGTTAATACAAGTGTTTGGTAGTAAGCTTATTGAAAGAGCTTATTCCACTAAATAAGCTCTTTTTGAAAAAGCTCATTTTAGGAGCTTTTTCAATTAGCTTATTCATTAATTATTGTGAAATGACATTTATAACCTCATTTAATTTAAAATCCTATCTAAACTACCTACCTCACAACTAGCTTATTGGTCATTTCACACACTCAATCATCTTTAAGCTATCAGCTATTTACCAAACACTTTTATATAATCAGTTAATAAAATAAGTTAGTCAAATCAGTTAATAAAATCAGCTAGTCAAAATCAGCTAATTCAATCAGCTTCAGCTTTCAGCTTTCTCCCAAACAGGGACATAGTTTTATTAGATAGTTTTACATGACGATGAATGTACAGTAATTGTGCATTGTGGTTACAATCCACATGAGAAGCCGTAATCACACCTAAGTTTTCTGATGGTGATTTGTAATTGAACAAATAAGCTGAAGTTTCTTTCAGTAAATTCAATTTATAAAGAACATATTGACATCATTATTGAACTGAGAAATAATTTAACTTGCAAGCATTTCAGTAAAGTAATTCTTTGGATATAGATTACAGTCACTACAGGTCTATTCAACATTATAAGTGGATGAATAATTGAATGTGACTATTATTACTGGTTTTCTCCGACTTCTCTCTAGCCTTTTCTCTCTCTAATTTTAATAGTGAGTTTCTTGTTTTCTTCGTCATGGAGGATGAGTTACCTCCACCAGGGGGTGGCTCATCTCAGCGAAGTGTGCTTAGGTTAAGTTTTAGGGAGGCGGTGGCTTCTTCATCGCAATGGTTCGATCAGGCTAGGAAGATTGTTGCTACAGCTATGGAATGGGAGGATTCTGAGGAGTTAGCTCCAGAAGGTAATCTTTCAATTCGTTTCAGCAAGGATACTCTTTTGAGGTTAAGGGAACCTTGGAGTCTTACCCTTATGGGAAAGTCGGTGGGCATCAATGTGAGGCCGAATTTTATGGCAAAGAGGGCTCGAATTATGTGGAAGATAAAAGGAACATTGGAAACAATTGATTTGGGAAAGAACACTTTTCTATTTCGATTTTCCGTGCAAGATGATTATGAACGTGCTCTTTTTGGAGGACCTTGGTTTATCTTTGATCATTACTTAATGATTTCAAAATGGAAGCCAAATTTTAGACCAAATCTGTCTTCCTTCGAACAAATGGCGGTCTGGATTTGCTTCCCTGAACTCCTTGTGGAATATTACGACAAATCTGCTTTGTTTGAGATAGCAAAGGTTGTGGCTAAGCCGATTCGTGTATATTATGCTACAGATAGATTGACAAGAGGTCGGTATGCTCGCGTTTGTGTCAAAATTGATCTCAAGCAACCTTTGATTACGAAGGTTTGGGTAGGAGGAGCTTGGCAACATGTTATCTATGAGAATCTTGATTGCCTCTGTTTCAATTGTGGCAGAATAGGTCATGAAAAAAAGAATTGTTTGATTGCTGGAATTCGGGTGGAGCAGAAAGCAGTTGTCGGGGCGGATTCTAATAATTCGGGTAATATACCGAAAATGGATCATCAGAATGGAAGTGGTATTAGTGATCCAATTGTAGTGGATCATCATAATGTGGATCCTGGAAATGGGCCAAGTCGGGAGAGCTCAGATCATATCATGGGAGTTGATCAGAATGCTGTCATTCAAAAGAATCCTTTTGAAGTGTTAAATATGGATACTTCTGTTGATTTGGGCCCAAGCCCACTCGTTGAAGAGGACCATAATTATGGGCCTTGGACCGTGGTTTGCAACAAAAGAAGGCAGAAGAAAAATGTTGGGAAGGCTAGTATTGATAATAACAATGCTAAATCCAGAAACATTGATAATAACAATGTGTCAAAAAATAAAAATGTCAATGGTATTGATATTAACAATACCAAACATAAAAAATTAGACAATGGCATTGATAATATCAATGCTGGGAATACTCTTAACCTTCTATCTAAGAGAAATTCTCAAGGTTTAATGTGGAAAGAAAAAAAGAATCAGGATAATAATAAAGGGGAAATGCAAGTGGATGTTTCTTGTGAAAAGGAGAATGCCTTTTCCCTTTCCAAGGATTTTAATCATAACTCTGCTGATCTATTTGTTGAAGAAACAAATCTTTTTCCCTTACCTTCAGATATCCATGCAACAGAAGATGTAGAACACGTGGAGGAAATGGCCATTGATATACCCTTTTAAAACCCAAATAAAGCCCTATGTTCTTCTTCTGCTACTTCATTTATTTCACATTCCAAAATTCCCTCTGTCAATTCTTCTTCTATTCTTCCTCCTTGTTCAAATTCAGTAAGTAACAATGAGCCAAACCAATCAGAAAAATCCAAATTCACCCCCTCACTCAGTAATTCGATCCTTACTAGAACATTGCTCCCCTCCTTTGATAACTTACAGCAGGAGGAGACCCCAAGCTCCGACTTCACAGTCTCTGCCGTCGAACAACACCCTCCCTTCGCCACCGCCATCATCCCCTGTAACTCTGGGGTTGCCGAATTACGGAGCAATCTCGACCCCGTTGATGAGAGATGCACGGCGTCAGAATCTGAGCCCATCTGCTCCAACCCTCAACCTGCTACCGGAGAAGCCTCTAGTGTCTCCTGCATTGCCTCCCCCGGTGGTGTTGAGATAGCACCTCCCTGCCAGGGAGGAGTTCCCCAATGCCAGAACTTTGATCGATGCATTGTTGAGGAAAGAGGAAGGGAAATCACTTCCAAAACGGGAAATTCTCGAATCATTCCCAATTCCAAAAAAAATGTTCGTAACTCCTTTGCAATTCGTAACTCGCGGGTTCGACATAGGGGTGCCAAATCGCCGTATAGCTCTGTTCTTCTCCAAGGAGGAAGTAGTGGGGACTCAAATTGGTGTAACTTATCTCAATCCTCCAAGGAATTACCAACAAGCTCATGTGTTATTAACTCCGATAAGGTTGGAGGATTTGGGACCGATGAATCTAATGGAACATTGGAAGGATTGGGAGAGCTTCTTCCTCCCTCCCAATGTGGGCCCGAATGATGATCCGAGGGTTACCTTGCAGCGTCCTTTGCCAAACCTTAATATGAAGATTATCATGTGGAATGTGAGAGGTGCTGTGAGGGATGAAATTGTGCCGCATGCAAGGCACATTGTGGATACGTACCATCCTAATATCTTCATTTTTTTAGAAACTAAAGCTCCTGTTATGCGTGCTAGGCAAGTGATGATTCAGCTTGGGTTTTCGGATCATAAGGCCGTGGCTGCTAATGGTATTAGAGGGGGTATTTGGGTTTTTTTTTTGGAAAGGAAGCGTTGATTTGCTGGTGTTCTCCTCGGAAGCGCATACTATTCATGCTTTATTCCATTTTAGGAATGACAAGCCCGATGTTCTGATTTCGGGCATGCATGCTCCCCCTATTCCAAATGCAAGGCATGCATTATGGAGAAAAATGAGAGAATCTATCCCTCCGGAGCAAATTCCCTGGTTGTTTTTGGGTGACTTCAATAAGGTTACTAATCAAGGAGAAAAGTCGGGAGGGCGAGATTTTAAACAAGGTCAGTGTAGGGAATTCATTGAATTTACTGAAGATGCGGGTTTGGTGGATTTAGGGTTTCATGGCAACCCTTTCACATGGACTAATGCGAGAGAAGGAATCGACTTAATTCAACAACGGCTTGATCGTGCTACGGGCAACCTCTCTTGGATTAATGCCTTCCCTCATACTAAGGTACATCATCTTCCTCGTGCTTATTCTGATGATTGTCCTTTATTTGTTGATGTTTGCAACTCTAAAGCCCTAGGTCCTTTCCCTTTGCGTTGTAAGGAAGTTTGGTTAGAGCACCCTAATTTTGGAGATTTTTTTCTCAGTAATTGGAAGGAGCCTAATAATTCGTTGCTTAAAGGAATTGATAATTTTGGTAGAAATATTAATTCTTGGAATCATAATATTTTTGGTAGCCTTACTGTTAAAAAGAAAAGAATTTTGGCTCGTTTGGATGGTATTCAAATTTCTTTAGCTAAAAATTATTCTCGTTTTCTTGTTAAATTAGAGAAAAATTTGCTCCAGGATTTGGATTATATCTATAGAAAGGAGAGAATAATTTGGGTGCAGAAATCGGGTTTAAATTGGCGTAAATATAGTGATCACAATACTAAATATTTCCATATTATTGCTAAAATAAAAAAATCTAAAGGAAAAATTTTTGCGTTGAAAGATAATGATGGAAATTGGGTGAATGATGATTTGATTTTGAAAGATATGGCGTCTGATTATTTTAGAGATATCTTTTCCTCTAAGATATTAGATAATATTGAACAATCCTCCTTCATCCCTTTTTTTCGGCTATCAGATAGTGAAGCTTCTAGGATTAGCAAAATTCCCTCTTTTGATGAAGTTAAGGAGTGTCTGTTTCGTATGGATCCTATGAAGTGTCCAGGGCCGGATGGTATTCAACCTAAATTTTATCAACATTTTTGGGATAATTTGGGAAATCTTATTTTTGATTTTGTTGAATCCTGCTTTAATGATAGTTGTGTTCCTTCGAGTATTAACCACTCCTTTATCTCCCTGATTCCTAAGGTGGATGCTCCCTCCCTTTTTTTTTCTGAGTTTAGGCCGATTGGGCTTTGCAATACTATTTATAAATTAATTACCAAGCTCATCTCTGACAAGCTTAAACCTTTCCTTAACAAGCTCATCAATCCTTTACAATCCAGTTTCATTAAGGGTCGTGGTATAGAAGATAATGTGATTGTCATTAAGGAGATTGCTCATGTTTTTAATAAGGCAAAAAAAGGAAAAAACATTACTGCCTTAAAGCTTGATCTTTCCAAAGTTTACGATAGTCTTGAGTGGAGTTTTATTGAGGATACTCTTATTTCTTTTAACTTCCCCTCCTCTATCATCACTCTTATTATGTCTTGTATCACCACTCTTAAAATGTCTGTCCTTTGGAATGGTGAAATCACTAAGGAGTTTGTTCCTTCCCGTGGAATTAGACAAGGGGATCCTATGTCTTCTTATATCTTTGTTCTTTTTCTCGACAGGCTCTCTAGTATGATTGTTGCTAGTGTTAATGAGAAAAGGTGGAAGCCTATTAAGATTTCTAAGAACATCAACATTTCTCACATTTTTTATGCTGATGATGTCTTTTTATTTGGGCATGCTTCTTCCAACAATATCAAAGAAATGATGGACATCTTAAATAGGTTTGGGGATCTTTATGGGCTTCGAATTAATATTGCTAAGTCTTCCCTTATTTTTCCCCCCAAGATGAATTATTTGATTAGGGCCAGTCTTAGTGAGCAGTTTAGTTTAAAAGCTTCTACCAATTTTGGTAAATATTTAGGAATAGAGATCAACCCTAATAGACTCAAGAGTGCGCATTATCTTTCCCTCCTTGATAAAACTTTGAGCAAAATTAGAGGATGGCAGTGCAAACTTCTAAATCTGGCAGGTAGAGCTACTTTAGTTAAGGCTGTTTTGAACTCTTATTCGGTGTATCATATGCAAACAAACTTGCTGCCAATTTCTGTTATTGATTCCATTGATAAACATTGTAGAAAATTTTTATGGAATAAAGTTGATAACATTCATTATTCTCCTAGGATTAGATGGGGACATGTTACCAAACCTATGGAGATTGGAGGGTTGGGAATTAGAAGACTAAAAGAGTGGAATTTAGCTTTCATGGCCAAATTGGGATGGACTTTGCTTAATAAACATGATAAATTGTGGGTTAGGATCTTTAATGATAAATATCTTAAGAATGCTGCTTTTTTTTTATTGTATTCCCAATAATTCTAAATCCCCTATTTGGAGAGATATTTTAAAAGGAAGACATCTTCTTGCCTCGGGTCTCAAAGTTGGTATTGGCAACGGGAAAACTACTTCTCTTTGGTTTCATCATTGGGTAGGTGACAAACCTATCTATCTTTATTTGGATAGAGATGTTCCCAATGCAAAATCTCATTGGTTTGTTTGTGATATTATTAGGGATGGCAATTGGTTTCTCAATGATATTATTCATATTTTTCCTGATTTTTTGTTCGATTTGATTCTAGCTACTCCTTGCTCTAAATTTGGTGATATGGATGATTTTATTACCTGGACTTTAACTAATAATGGAGTTTTTAGCATTAAATCTGCGTACCATCACTTAATCAAAGAGAGTTGCATTCCTTCCTCCTTCTGTAATTCTTGGAAAAGTATTTGGAAAATTCAAGCCCCGGCTAAATATAAAATGTTGTTGTGGAATTGTATGCATTCTATCCTTCTGGTGGCTGAAAAAATCAGTTTGTTTTTGCCTTTGGTTAGCTCAAGTTGTGCTAGGTGTGGCATGTATGATGAATCCCATATACATCTTTTTCGTGATTGTTTCTCTTCTCATATCTTGTGGAATGATATCTTTGATAAGATTAATACTCCTTGTGGTTTTAATTTTGTCCAATTCATGAATTTAGATTGGATTGATTGGTTGAATTACAATCTTGGTTTTGATTCTCATTGGAAAATGGTATTTGTGGTTGCCTTTTGGCATTTGTGGAGGAATAGGAACATCAATGTCTTTGAAAAAAAGATGTTCCATGCCCATGCCATTTTTACTAGATTTCACAATGATTATCACTGCGCTAACTTGCTTTTGTAGGATAAAGGAAAAGGTTTGGCCTGTGCTTCGTCTTGTGTAGTTGAGGATGCGGCTTCTGCCCTTACTGTAGGGACTGCTGGTTCGTCCCAATCTGCTGCCTCTATTGCTGTTCCTGCTGCTCCTCAGAGTGGCACCTCGGGTGTCAACTGCTTCCTGTCCTTGAAAAGCACTAGCATTGCTACTCCTTTGAATCAGATCTGGGTTCCTCCTCCATCAGGATTCAAAAGAATCCATACCGATGGTTCATGGAGGAGGATTAATGTGGCTGCTGGTGGATGTGTTATTAGAAATGAAGATGGGTCCTGGTTTTTGGGATTTTCTAGCAAATACAATGCTGTGACTGCTCTTGTTGTCGAGTTGTATGCTGTCAGAGATGCTCTTGCCATGGCAGATTCCTTTGGTGTGAAGAAGGTGGAGCTGTTCATTGATGCCATCTCTATCAAGGTGATGTTTGATACCTTGAATCCCATCATCCATCATCCCCTTGCTGCCACTATCAACGATATCGCCAACAACATTAGGAAGCTTGAGGAGGTGGAGATTAAACATATCCGTAGAGATCTCAATGTTATTGCTCATAAGCTTGCGGAAGTGGGGAATGATATGGCTATAGGTCATAGGACCTATTACTCCGTTCCTGATTGTGTGAAAGATTTGTATGAAGGGGAGATGGGCGTTCCTGCTGCTGCCATCTGATGCTCTCCTTTTCCTTATGCTTAGATGTTCTATCAGTGTAGCTCTTGTGTTGCTTTGCTTTCTTAATATGTGTACTTGTCTCTTGTTTTTAATTTCGTGCTGTTGTTATGTAGTACTAAGAACTGTTGTTGGGGTTACTTACATCGCATTTTCTTGTAATATTATTGATGTAAGGATAATCTATTAATTAATATATCTTCCTTGTTGTGTTAAAAAAAAAGTCACTACACAACATGTCAACATGGGTGGTTGAATTATCTAATCCGTATGTTATTGAATTTCATATTTTCCAATGTAATGCCCATTTGGTCATGTTATTGTTATAAACATGATTTTACTTATTTAAATTAAATTATATTTAATATAATTAATATTTTTAATTGAAGAGAACACTGCTTTGGAAATTCAATAAATTCTAACATAACTATATTAACTACAGAGCACTTGGTACATGATAGTAATATTTGAATTAGTCAACAACTAAATCGAGGTAAATCTTGTGCACCAAAAAAAAAATTGAGGTAAATCTTATAATTTTGATACATTAATCGTACCAATACATTAATCGTCAAGGTGATCCTATCTCCCCGTACTTATATTCTACTGTGTGCGCATGCTTTTTCTACTCTGATTTCAAAGGCGGCAAATGATAATCTTATTCATGGGGCTAGAATTTGCAGAAGTGCTCCAAGGGTTTCTCATCTATTTTTTGCAGACGATAGTATACTTTTTGCTAGAGCAAATGTGCAAGAATGCTCGGTTATAGCTGATATTATCAGCAAATATGAGAGAGCTTCGGGTCAGAACGTCAATCTAAGCAAAACTGAAGTTGTCTTTAGTAAAAAAGTATGTGTGAATCGGAGGCAAGAGATTATTGAAATCTTGGGTGTACGGGAGGTTGAACGACATGAGAAGTACCTTGGGTTGCCGACCATAATAGGGAGATAAAAAAAAGCGATCTTTGCAGGGCTAAAGGAGAGAATTTGGAAAAAGTTGCAGGGTTGGAAAGAGAAACTCCTATCTATGCCGGGGAAGGAAGTTATGATTAAAGTTGTGGCTCAAGCTATTCCGACATATATGATGAGTATTTTTAAGCTCCCCGAGGGGCTTATTGATGGAATTCATTCATTGCTTGCTCGGTTTTGGTGGGGCTCCTCGGATACTACAAGTAAAATGCATTGGCAAAGGTGGGAGCTTTTATGTCGTCCAAAGGCTCTTGGTGGGATGGGGTTTCGTGATCTAAAAAGTTTCAACCAAGCGTTGTTAGCGAAGCAGTTATGTAGACTACATCACAATCCGGGCACCATCATTCATTCAATTTTGAAGGCAAAATATTTCAAAAATTGTGATGTCCTTGAGGCTAGTCGGGGTTATGATCCAGGTTACGCTTGGAGGAGTATGTGGGGAGCCAAGGAGTTGCTTCTTGATGGGCTGAAGTGGCGTGTGGGGAACGGGAGCTCTATTAATGTGTGGTGCGACGCTTGGTTACCTGACAATTCCTCAGCAATAGTACCATCCCCATCTCCTACAAGTGATATGTCTTTGAAGGTAAGTGATTTAATAGACCACAATTGTTGTATGTGGGATATGAATGTGCTGCAAAATACCTTTGAGGAGGATGACATTAAAAAAATCCTTGCTATCCCTTTGTCTTCTAGCTGCCTCCCTGATAGAATGTACTGGTGGCCATCTAAAAACGGTGCATATACTGTAAAATCGGGCTATTGGTTGTGCAAAAGAAACCCAACACCAAAGCATAACTTGGATATGACAGAGGTTTGGCGGTTGGTTTGGTCCATGGTATGTCCCCCTAAATTAAAACACTTCTTATGGAGAGCTTGTAAGGGATTCTTGGCAGTAAAGGAGCGTCTCTTCTTTCGGCATATTTCTCCTGAGAAGTTGTGTTCAATTTGCAATGCCCAAGAAGAAACCATTATGCATACGATGTTTAATTGTACTGTGGCTAAGGAAATCTGGGCTGCCAACCCCTTTCGGAGTCACATTAACCCCATTCCTGCTAGTAGCTTTGCTGAATGGCTACTTTGCCTATCAAAGAATGTATCCAAGTCAAAACTTGTGACCATGGCTACTCTCGTATGGGCTGCGTGGCATTGTAGGAATATGGTTGTGTTCGAGCAAAAATCTTTTAATGTGGTTGATGTTGTGAAAGGTTGGGTTAATTTTGTAAAGGAAAGCAACGAGTATGTAGCCAAGGTAATCAATATTGCAGCTCATCAGGTGGGTCGATCTCTTGGCTCTTGGAGCTGTCCAGAAGCAGGGATGGTTAAGATTAATTGCGACGCTCATGTGGGTTCTACAACCGGGTTGGGGGTGGTGATTAGGAGTGAGCAGGGGGTTCTTCTTGCTGCTGCTATCCGCAAAGTGGGTGTAGGTTGGGACGTTGATGCTGCTGAAGCTGCTGCTTGTAGGTTCGGGTTGGTCCTTGCGAGAAGATTGGGCTATACTCATGTGCATTTTGAGAGCGACGCTGAGAATGTGGTGGGTGCAATCAGATCAATGGCAGTGGGTTTCTCTCCTATCTTTTTAATCTATGATGATATTTCTAGATTGGCTTCTTGTTTTAGTTCTTTTGCTCTATCTCATGTCAAGCGTTCGGGCAATTCCCTAGCGCATAATGTAGCTCGTTGGGATGCTAGAGGTTGTGACGAATTTGTAACTTTAGGTCCTTTTCCCCCAAAGCTTGATTACTTTGGCGGAAATTGACCTCATTTAATGAAAATCGCAGCTTGGTTTCAAAAAAAAGATCTAATAATACCAAACAACACTTATTATTTGACGAGAGTAATTATTGACATGGACTTCCTCCAACTAAATTTGCTCTTCAAAGACTATTTTTTTTTAGATTCAAATTTGATTTTGCTGATGTGGGCGTTGCCAAATAAAGAAACAAAAGGCTTTTGAAATTGTAATTGTGCATATGTTATATGAAGTATATTATTATGCCAATAGTGAAATAGTTTTAGTTTATCTATTTTCTTTTGTTTGTCTGAATTGTCTCATTTAAAACCTTTAGAGATTCTATTGAAAATGGAGTCTACGAGTAATTTTTTAATACATAGTCATTTTGTCTTGATCTTTTAGTTTTCAAAAAAGCAATTTTTATCAATAGAATTTTTAGTAATTCTTAAAAAGTGATTGTTATTTTGGGTAAAGCAAAAAATAGTAAGAAATGACATAAAATAATTTCTCTTCCTATTTTCTCCACAAATTTCAATTTTTTTTTTTTTTTTGGTGTTTAGAGAGCCACAAATATGCACTTCTCATTTATTACATATTTTCCTTTTTATAATAATTCGCCAGATGAAAATTAGAAAATTTTCACTATCCGTAGTAAATTAGTAATATATTCCGTACATCTGAAAAACATATTTTATGTGAAATCTTGTTAGACACTCCACAGTTTTTGATTTTTTTTTTTTAACCAAACTAATTTTTTTTTTTCTATTTATAATTTATTTTATTAATTATACCACTACATTTTTTAATAAAATGGTCAAAAGTACATTATATACTACACTAAAACATACATAATCAAGAAGATGTTAAGAACTATGAAAAGTTCAAGTACATAATTAGCCAATTAGCATATCACGTTCATAATTTATTTTTTGAACGAAAGAATCACGTTCATAATTTAAAAGTCACTCGTGGCGACAAATTCCTTTCTTAATTATTAAATCTTGCCAATAAAACACATCAAAAAAAGGAAAAAAAATAAGAATAAAAACTCAATCAAAGAAAATTAAAGTCCTTTTCTCCTTTGCAATCTTGAATTGTACCCCACATAGGTTGCATTAGATTCAATAGCTTTCAACCATTTTTTGCATTTGTGATAAATGCTTGATTATGATTTTTTATTTTTAATTTCTAGTTATATTTTCCTCTCTTTTCATTTTCTTAGTTGTAATTTCTTGGTTAATGCCAAAACCCAAAACACAAAAAAGAACAAAGCAAAGGGGTGGGCACTATGCACTAACAGAGTGTGAGAAAAGAAAGGCTAAAACCTTCACCCAAAAATAGCCTCATTTTTAAACCCCACCTTCCAATTCTTCTGGATTCCTATGCTTCCTTCTTTCAATTGCTCTATGATTATCTAAGGTGCATTTTTCTCTCTCTTTTTTCCAGTTTTCATTTGCTTGTTTCCGCCATTTTCTTCTGAAATTTTGCAGTAATATTTGATGGGGTTTTAGGGTTCTTTCATGTTGAATTTGTGCTCAATTTACAATTTTGCTGAATTATCTGGGGTTGCATTTTTCATATTTATTAATGTCTAAGAAATGTGCTTTTAGTTGCATTATATTTATTGTGCTAATGAATCTTTGATAGTGATAATGTGTTTAGTCAAGCTCAAGTCTTTGACTGATTGTGATTCCAACAAAATTGTGGGGCTTATATGATTGTTTAAGATGAGGGACTTTTCGATTTGGGTATTTTATTATGAATTTGATTTATGCCCATATTTGATTTGTTGGAGCAGGTCTTGAGATAGGGACTTAAATTTTGCTGTTTGAAAGTATTTGTGTGAGGAATTGGAGTAGAACAGTATTTGGCTAAGTGGGCATTGTTAGGAATTTCATATGGCGAGTTGTGGGTTGAAATCCCTTACGTGTTCCGATGCTGGAAGCTCGAGGGGGGTATTGACTGTACTTGGAAGAAGGTTCCCTATAGAGAATCAATTGGGTAGAATTACTTCCGTGAAGTTTTTTGATGAAAGGAATGTTTCAGGGGTTAACGGGCACAAAATGGCGGTGTCATGTTCGTCTAAGTTCAAGTGCTCGTCGAATTCACATAGTGTTAGTAGATCTAATAACAATGACCCATTTCTCAATCTTCACCCTGAAGTTTCGTTGCTTCGAGGGGGTGATGTGAGCAGCATGACGAACAGTTCAAGGAATGAAGGTCCTAGTGGAAGCGTGACAGATAGCTTAAGAGAGCCTTCCAGGGCTGATAATTTTAATGAAGCTACTATCAAAGTTATTGGTGTAGGTGGTGGTGGTTCGAATGCTGTCAATCGGATGATAGAGAGTGCCATGAAAGGTGTTGAGTTTTGGATTGTCAACACTGATATTCAAGCCATGAGAATGTCTCCTGTTTTCCCGGAGAACCGCTTGCAAATTGGTCAAGAACTCACACGAGGTTTAGGAGCTGGTGGGAACCCAGAAATAGGATCAAATGCAGCTAAAGAAAGCAGAGAAGCTATAGAAGAGGCCCTTCATGGCTCAGACATGGTCTTTGTGACGGTGTGTTTTGCACTCCATTAATCTTTCAGAACTTCATTGTTTCAAAGAAAAGTAAATAGTTATTTTTAAGTCCTTGGCCGTTTATAATTTCTACAATAGGTGTAGTCGTTCACCAGCAATTAAAATGGTCCATATGATAGGTTATTATTTATTTATGTTTTTATCATAGAATATAATTTTACATAATTATATGTCCAGTGCTTAACACTTGTGTTTTATTCTATATGAATGAATAGAATATATAAACTCTAGAAATTTCATTTCAGTCCCCTATTGTTTGAGCCTGAAGATTGTATGTTAATGAGAATTGTTTTTTTTTTAAATGTTGCACAGAAACTATTCCGTTATTTCTAGAGTGCTTATAATACTTTGTATCTTATGACTTATTTCGTCTCTTAAAGAAACTGTGTTCACACAAAATGTGCCATGTGTTGGGAAGACTATGTATATGGCCTTTACTCTCTTTGTATCTTGATTTGCTTCTTTTACAATGAGATAAATCATATCATTTGCCTATACACAAACACCCTACTCAAAACAGAAAAATGAAATTTACCATCATTTTTATGTTCTTGCTGTAAGTTGTCTCCTCTTCCTCCTGAATTCTCTTTGAAAAAGCTCTTTATGCTTCTGGATGTCTGTTTTCCTGTGTCTAAAGGAGCTTCATCATTTTATTGAGAATTGGTTGATGATGATAAACATGAGAGTAAATGCTCACTAAAACAAAGTTGGTTGAATTTTGGATCTGTCTTTGATTGGCATTTTCACTGGAATATATTTTTTTGCAGGCTGGAATGGGTGGTGGCACTGGGACTGGTGCAGCACCTATAATTGCAGGGATTGCAAAGTCTATGGGTATCTTGACTGTTGGCATTGTGACAACCCCCTTTGCTTTTGAGGGTAGGAGGAGGGCAGTTCAAGCCCAAGAGGGAACTGCAGCTTTGAGAGAAAATGTTGACACTCTCATTGTCATTCCAAATGACAAATTATTGACTGCAGTTTCCCCAAATACACCTGTTACCGAAGCATTTAACCTAGCTGATGATATTCTACGGCAGGGTGTTCGTGGTATCTCAGATATAATCACGGTATGTGCTAAGGCTTCTTATATCTTTACCTTCTGTATGGTGAATGAAGAAGTCCTCAACATTCAAGCACTGTGCAATCTTTTTTGTATGTAGGTCCTCTGCCCTTGTTTATATAAAATTTGAGTTAAACATAATTAAAGTATAGAACTGACGTAAAAGACCTTAGCTTTTAGTTAGGTAATCAATAATTGTGGCTGTTAAGAAATAAAGTACCGAGATATACTAACAGAAACAAGTAAGTTAGCTTAGGGCCCGTTCTCTTACGTTGAAATTCAATTCAATTCAATTCACCTCAGCTCAGCTCCTAATTTCCTTCTCTTATAAAATATTCATTTCATTTCATTTCAGTTCAGTATTCAGTTCAATTCAGCTCAGTTCAGTTCAGCTCAGCTGAGTTCAGTCAATGAGAACAGGCCCTTAGTATTGATCTAAGCTTGTTACACTACATCCTATGAGAACTTATTAGTTTGAGATTATATAATGGAACCCTAAGTTTAATGTCAAATTTTCTTTTTTCTATCTGGTTAGTTGTTACATGTGTGGCTTGTAACTTGGGGCCATTGTGTCTAATGTGCTGTTAGATTATATTTTTAGCTATTGCAAACCCATAATTTAGTTGCATTTATGGGTGGTATTTTTTTTTTTTTTTTTTTAGTTTAAACATAGGAATCCTCAATTCAAAATATCGGCTTAAATTTTTAGAATCTCTCAATTTTTATTAAACAAAAAGAAAATGTTACAAAGTTTAGCTTCAAGAGTATCAAGACTATAGTTGCTGAATATATTTAGAAAATGAGAAGCAATTGAACTGCAGTATCAAAGTTGAAATTTAATGTTTGTCAATTCACAACTTAATTGATTACACCCTTCAGAAGCTGCTTTCTTGATTTCGGGCGTTATGACAAATGTATTTTCCGTAGAAACATTCTAGTGGGCTGTATTATGTATTACAAGTATTTTTCTATGTCAAGGATGCCATGGTAAAATATTAGTTTACCAGTAGAACATTAGAATTACATCAAGGAATTATTTTATCTGGGATATACAGTATTAGTTTTGGGCCATTTGCCACTCATTTGAACTATATAACTCGACAAAATCTTGCTGAATGGCTATTCTTTCAAAAGGTTGCTTAAAGGTCATGTGTCCTTGCTATAACATATCATGGTATGTGCTGTGAGCCAGTGAAGCTGGGATCATTTGCACAATGTGAGCTATGATGATTTATGGTGAGTGTTGTGTGTTTTTGTTGTGCTTGTTGGCTATTTTATTACTTGTAGATTGACCCTCCTAAATTTTTTGACCTGAAGTATTTTTTTGTTTAAGTTGCTGATGTGTAATATTAAATTGTTCACAGATACCCGGTCTTGTGAACGTAGACTTTGCAGATGTGCGGGCTATTATGGCAGATGCTGGCTCTTCCTTGATGGGGATAGGAACTGCTACTGGTAAATTTTGTTTTTTTTTTTCCCATTTTTCTAATGTAGCAAAATGAAAATAGAATGTGTTGAAGTGGACGTGAGCCCATTTCATGAAGTCTATAATGCGGCTATGATCCAGAAATTCATGAAATTTTTTGATTATGTACTTATTAGTTATTACAACCTTCATTACTCCAAAGTTTTTACAGAAAAGGCAAACAAAAACATATCTAACGACTACCTAGCATGCTAGACTCACCTTTGCTTATGTACCATCTCTTTGAGTTTCTTAACTGCCGAGCAGCAAGTAAATCCAAAAACTGATGACCTTCCTTTTTTTTTTTGGAGATAATTTTTGTCCAGTGTTCTCCACTCATGATGACCATAATTTTATAAAATATCACTTGAAACTGTCTTTTAGAATATATGTGAAGTTCTCTGAGATGATTGATTTCTAAGAATGAAGAAACTTTAGGTTCAATTCTTTTTTTTTTGGCCTAAGGAGATGTGACGGAGGGCAGGGGAAAGGTTTCACGTATGAGCTGCTTTTGGCTGAAACGATGAAACCTACCAACCCAATGAGCATCATCTCTACCCCTCTCTCCCAATTGAGATTCTAACCTTGCAGCACAACCTAAATTTGAAGGAGTGGGACCTTATAACTTATGTATAGATGATGTTTTGAAAGGTGTTTGCCTGTCATGAACTCATGAAAAAGGTCTTTTCTGAATAAGAATAAGCCTTTTGATGATGTTTTCATATTATTATTACTATGGCATTTGGCTAGGGGGTAAGAAACCATTAGTTTATCTTTATTCTTGTTTGCTTGATTTTCTGGAGTTTAGTGTTGAAGCCGATAATTAGCAAGGAAGATATGCCAATTTTAATTTCTTGAAATGATTCTCTTTAGGTTTAACCATGATACTGCCAAACAGATTTTACAATATGCTGATTAGACAAGCATATGCGGGCTGAAGTGGCCCCTTGGTTCTCCACTTATAACTTGCAAAGTAAATACCCGTTTTTACTAGTTTCCAATATCTAATGGAAGGAAGTACTTGGGTAGCCAACCCTTTGATTGATTGATTCTATGAAATAGTTTTGAGTTTTGAAGCTCCCTCCTTTCTGTGTGGTATGCAAAATTGTTTTGATGTTGAGCTTTGGGTCATGGTTTTTCTATGTCTTATCTTGAATACCTAGGACTTAGAGTGTACATGCTTGGTTTGTTGTTTTCATGCTTGCTTTTAATTACCTTTGCTTAAATTCAACTGCCTACCTTAAGTGTACTAATATATCAATGGAAGCCTGTCTCAGCACTTAGCAGCTACATTTTTTTCAATATGTTGTGTATTTTTGTGCAGGTAAGACCCGAGCAAGAGATGCTGCCCTTAATGCCATCCAGTCACCTTTACTAGATATTGGTATAGAAAGAGCCACTGGCATTGTGTGGAATATTACTGGTGGAAGTGATTTAACTTTGTTTGAGGTACCTGCATTCTGTCAATTAGATTCTACAATTTGTGTAATTTTGTTGTTCGATGCTTCACTTCCTTATGAAAGGTCTACCTAATTGATTTTCAATTGCATGTTTAAGTATTGTTCACCTTTTTTAGCCACAATAGTGGGTTCAGTAAATCATTTGTCACATGACTAGGATTCTTATTTTAGACCTGTAGAACAGAAGTTATTGAAATAAAAAAAATGGGGTTATAACTTGATTTTTTTTTTTTTCTTCTTATTTTAGAATTGCAGAACAGATGTTATATGTCTGTCTCTCTAACAACATAGAAAATCATGTGTAGTAAGCATTTAATTATGTATGGGGGAAAAAAAATTTAGTGATGGCAGATGGACATTTTGTTCTGTAGAAAAAAAAAGTTAAGCCCTGATGCTCTTTTTATACAACTCAACTTAATGCCTTTTTGTTGTGATGGATCTTAAAATTGTAACTTGACAGGTGAATGCTGCAGCAGAAGTTATTTATGATCTTGTAGATCCAACAGCCAACCTGATATTTGGAGCAGTGATAGATCCATCACTTAGTGGTCAGGTGAGTAAGCAATGAAAAATGCATTATATGGACAAATATATCGTCTCCTCAGAATCTTACATTAACTTGTATCTTCTCTATGTGAGTTTTGTTGGAACATATCAATTTGGTTGCTACTATGTCATGCATCAGAGAGAATGAGGTGCTACTAATGACAATACTCTTGACTTCTTAAGCTTTGATATGTAGTATTTTTAGGCTTCTAGATATAGTTAGAACTAAGAATTGCGTCTTTGAATTACCAGTCGTATGCTAGCAAGCTGTTCTCACAAAGCTTGATCTTCTCTGGTAAACTAAAATCCTCAAATAGAGTCATTAATTGCCTAATTCCTTTCTAGTGACTCATATTGCTTCACAATCATATTATACTTTACAGCATGATATGATTTTAATATTGTTCTAGCTCTACTCTGTAACTGGAAATTGTGCAAGATTTTGTTAAAAGAAATTCTCATTGGTAATCCTGTACTTTGACTTTTATCAATGGTAGCCATTTTTATTTTTGGGTTATTAATGGTATCCCAAACTACTACGGTACTACATGTCATCAAACATGACATTAATGATGACTTGTTAAAACTAACTTTATTTAACAGATTTTAACCATGGTTATCTATCTCATTTGTCTAATACCCTTCACCATCTTCACACTATCCAATCCCCACCTCCACTACCATTTTTTCTCTCTCCTTCTTCACCGAACTCTCGTCTCTCTCTCTCTCTCTTCTTTCGAAAGTCTTAACTCAAATCGAAAATCTAGCTCAAACCCATTGTTCTAGAATCTACACATACCCATCTATTTTTCAAAGAGGTTTTTACTATTTAATATTTTGGGATTAAGGAAACCTTTGGTTTTTTTTTTTTTTTTTATTTTTTTTTTATTTTTGGAATTTTCAGAGTATCCATTAAACCATTTTCTTCATTCTTTCTTCCTCTCTTTGTTTTTGGTCTGATAGAGGATATACTCCTTTCCTTTACGCTGCACATCATGTTCTTCTAAAATTCCCGCTACACAACCTTATCATCATCATTAATCATACTACTAGGATTAATGAATACTCTTTACCTCTTCAAGATATTCGACACCTGATAAAATTTTGCGGAGGAAGTGGTGGCTGCGAGGAGGTGAAGTGGCAGTCAAGGCTTAGTAGTGGAGGTTTGAATGGGGATGGGGAGGGAAGAAAGAAAAATGGATTTGTTGGCTGATTTTGTGGGTTTGATTTTTTTTTTTTTCTTTCTTAAATCCCTTCTGTTAGCTGAAAATGTAAACCTTAGTTTTCAATAAAAGTTAGATATAACAGAATTTCTAACAAAAAATCATTGATGCCACGTTTGATAAGTTGTAAAAAAAATTATGGCTACCATTGATAATCAAAAAAAGTTTTTGCTACCAACGATAAAAGTCAAAAGTAGAAGGCTACCAATAGTAATTTTTTTTTTTTTTAAAAAATTAAAGTGCATTAGCATAAAATTAGCAATGATAGAGGCTTTAGCTATGCTAGGGAATGGGTAACTCCTATATCTGCCACTTCTCTTATCTATTATCAAGAAGGCTGATCTATCTAAGTCTCAATAAAAATTGCATATATTGCCTTCCTCATTAAGGTTGATAAAGTGTCAGCCATTCACCAGACATTTATGTATTCTTTATTCATTATACCCAAATGTGAAATTCACATGGACCTTAGACATGAGCTTTAAATTAACCTTGAGCTTGATCTTATTTTAGAATGTCACCCAGTCCTCCTAGAACGTTTGGCTCTGATATACAGAAATTTGCCTCAAATACAACCAAATTCTACCTTTGTCTTGTCTGGTTATTGATCACCTTTTTTTGAAAAAGAAATCCTTCCTTCCATTTCAGGTAGCCATTACTTTAATAGCAACAGGGTTTAAACGTCAAGAAGAAGGTGAAAGCAGGCCCCTCCAGGTATTTTTTTTTTATTCCTCAATCCCTCCTTCCTCAAGTAAAAAGTAAAAAAAAGGAACACTGACGTTGATACTTAGACTGAATCTCAAACTTGTTCCTGATTATTTTACTTTACTTTGAGGATGCAGGTAAGTCAGCAAACACAGGGAGATGGTGGCCCTGGAATTAACCGACGGCCATCTTTCAATGAAGCTAGCTCAGTGGAAATCCCTGAATTTCTGAGGAAAAAAGGGCGTTCACGTTATCCTAGAGCATAATTCAGTTGTTTCCAGCAAGTTTAATCCGTGATCCCTGAGAAGCATTGCTATTTAACCTGGATATATAGTTTCTCTTTGTAGGTAGAAGTTTATGCCTTTTTATTTGCTGCTCTCTAGCGCGTACATAACAGTCATTTCCTTGTTTGAAATATAGGTTTTTGAAATAAAAAGTAGCTCTTAAGTTATTCTGTATACCTTGAAAAAGTTAACTACGTTGTGTTTTATGTGATGAATACAGAGAATTCTTAAGATTATATTGTATCCATAATTGTTTTGCTGTGCTTTTGTTTGATGTAGATACTAAGTGTCTGATTGAAGTTTTGTACAACTGGTTTTACTGTTTATGCCTTTATTATATACCCTGTTATAGTTTTTGCTGTGCTTTGCAGCTCAACATGTCGCGACGAATGTCTAATCCTTCAAGTCATAGAAATAAGTAAAAAATAACTCAATTTCCCTCCATTAGTCTATTATGTCCATCAAGACTTGTCAATTGATTAACCCATCAACTTGCAATATCATACAAGTTGGTTTGGTTTGACTTGTACTTGAGTGATGACTGATTAGTAAATTGGATCAGTTTGGGTAAAATCTAGGAACATTGTCACTTGTCATCTAACTTATTATAATCGACTAATCGATGATAGTGATATGGATTTTAAATTAGTTCGATTCATGTCATGTAACCTTGAAGACAACACGATATAAGTCAGACTGCGAATTGGGTATCAGGCACAAGTGTTCGTGAAATCTAGTAAAACTAGAGATGCTCTCGAAAAGGAAATTTTCAGACTCGTGTAAAATGCAAGACGCGATTCAGTTATTTGATTGGGAAGCAACACAACATGGAATAATATACCCCAAAACACCAAGTATTCTAACAGATTATTTGTCCAGTAACATCATTCACTGTTTGCCTTCTCTAAGGCCAATTTCTGGCTCAACAGCGACGAAATCATGAAATAAACCTCCTGGAGCACTACCAGAAATTTCCACAGGAACAAGATCCATTAGAAAAATGATGGAATCTGTTACTATCCCTCACTATTATACGCCTTCTAGTTACTCTTGCTATCAACTTGAATGCAGTATGACAGTCCAGGCATATCCTCAGATTCTTTTTTATGATGATAGGCTTCCAAGACGGCATAGTCATGAGTGCAAATGCAACAGCTAGCTTCTCGCTATGATTTTTAAGTATCTTTTCCTTTGTGTCGTCATCTATATCAATATGAACGACTTCTGTTTGGGGTTTATATCCAACTTTCTTTATCTCTTCTATGAGACTATCGAGCTTATTGTAGATCTCTCTTTGTTGAGGATGAGACCATTCATGTGCGCCAAAAACATGGGTTTTGTTCCCAACATCGATCCAGCTATAGCCAGGCACTTTTCTTATGTTTCCATCTTTTATCATTTTCCTCAAATTTCTTACATCTTCCCATTGTCTTTCTTTTGCATAAACGCTAGAGAGCAGAATGTGTGTGCTGCTATTCTCAGGCTCTAGCCTCATTAGCTTCTCTGCTGCGATTTTAGCCCGTGCTTTATCACCTTGAATCCTGCAAGCCCCAAGATAAGAAGACCAACCAAAAGCATTTGGCTCAAAAGGCATTTGACTAATGAAGTCATCGGCTTCTTTGAGCTTTCCTGCTCGGCTAAGTAGATCAATAATACATGAATAGTGCTCTGCTGTAGGTGTCACCCCGTAGTCCCTCTCCATGGCTTTAAAGTAGCCCAATCCTTTATCAACCAACCCAGAATGGCTGCAACCTGTCAAGAGGATCATAAAGGTTATAGCATTCGGCTTCATACCTCTACGGACCATTCTTTTAAAAGCTTTATTGACTTTTCTCCCGAAGCCATGTTGAGAAAAACCACCCAACAATGAATTCCATGCAAATTCAGTTGGGTTTTTGATACAGTTGAACAATCGTTCTGAATGCTCAACCAATCCACACTTCCCGTACATAAAAACTAGCGTAGATGAGACATATGGGTCTGCTGCAAAATTCATTTTAATTGCTAGAGCATGAAGCATTGATCCTTGCTCAAGCGCAGCTTGGTTAGCACAAGCTTTAACCAAGCTGGAGAACGTAAATTCATTAGGCTTCAAGCCTTGCCTCCTAAACTCTACAAACACCTCAAGCGCTTCCTCTACTTGACCAGCTTCCACATACCCATCAATCAAAGAGGTACATGACACAACATCTACACGCCAAGAGTTGTACTTAAACACTTTCAGCGCACTTTCCATGTCACCCACTTTCGAGTACATATCCACTAGTGCATTGCCTATGGCAGTATCCCTCTCAAAGTCCGATTTCACAACCATCGAATGAACCAATCTCCCAAATGTAAAGGCCTTCATTGCCCCACAAGCACTTAAAGCACACGAAATTGTATAACTATCAATCACCATTGCCTCAAACAACATTGTCTTAAAACCCAACAAAGCCTCCTTAAAATCACCATTCTTGGCATACCCGTGTATCATCGAGGTCCACGAGACTTCATCCTTACAAGGCATCTCCTCAAAGACCTTACACCCATCACGAATCACCCCACACTTGGAATACATATCAGCAAGATTACTACCCACAAAAAGTTCATGGCTAAACCCACATTTTACACTGAGACAATGTATTTGCCTCCCAAAACCGACATCCTTAAGCAACGTTGTAGCCTGTACAACACTCGAAAACGTGAACTCATTCGGACTTTCCCCGGCTATTCTCATCTGGGAAAACGCTTGTAATGCTTGTGTGCATAGAGAGTTATGTGAAAGAGCACTGATCAACGCAGTCCATGACACCAAGTTTCTCTTGGGCATTTTGTCGAACACTTTCTGTGCATAGTCGAGGTGCCCACATTTCGTGTACAGAATGAGGAGATAATTGTTGACATACTTGCATACTCTACAAACAGAACGGATGATTTGGGCATGAAGGTGTTTTCCTGCATTAAGATTCTTGGATTTTGTGTAAATTTGTATAACAGTTGCTAAGGTTTTGGGATCATGAAGTATTGAAGAACTCAGTTTCCACTGCTTTTGATTATTCATAAGAGAATAAGTAAAAAACGGGAGGTTAATTCTGTTTGTATAATTCAGATTTCAGGGTAACAAAAATGAAAAATTGCAATAAACCACCTTTTATAACACCTTTTTTTTTGTGAAAAAACACCTTATAAAATTTTGGGAAATTCCCATTGGTACACTCTAAGTATTGACTTTACCTAGTGGCACCACATTTTTTTTTTTGACTTCCTGCTGATACACCCAAGGTTTTGACTTTATAATTGACGTGATTAGTCTGTTAATCAGACGTTAATAACCTAGTAAATTTAGGTTAATAGCTGAGTTAGGTTACTAAAGTAGGAAAAGACTAATTTGCCCCCTTTTAAATCCTTCCCTCCATCATCCATAATTAAACCCCTTCCCCTTCCATTTATGTCGATTGGACTTAAACCAAAATTTAGTTTCAAATTTCATCTCTCTCCTCTGCTCTCTGGTGAATTCACGAAGCAATCCTAGGATTTGCAAGGGAAATTCGCTAATTTCGTTGGTCTACAAAGCCATTAGAGGGAAATCTTGCATAATCCAGGTACTTTAGCACTACTACTGTTCATTTATGCATGATTTGGTGCATTTGTTTGATGTTCTATTTTTCTATGCGATTTTAGGTTTAATTCATGATTTAAATGTTGTATATTTGTGCGATTTTAGGGTTCTTCCATGTATATTAGGTGCGTGATTATGTTTGTTCAATTATTTGTTTAGAGTATGGAATTAAATTGGATGAAATGCCATGATCATGTTTCATTGACTGTTGGATATCTGAATTGGAATTTATTTGCATGTTGTAAGTGTGTACATTGTTTTCAATATTTTGCAGAATGGGTGATGTGGTGTTAAGGTTTCATTACTTTGATAAACATGTTGATATTGGTGTTGACTTAGATAGATGTAATTTGATGGATTTGGTTATGGAATTTGAAGACACTGCTGCATTAGACACTGAGTTCCCTTTAATCAACCCTTCCTTTGGATATGGTTGCAATGAAAAGAATCACCCTTTACTAGATGATGCTGATTTTTTTTAAGTTGATTCATACCCTAGGTGAGTGTGAGATGTATCACATTTGGGTTGGGTTTGCCAAGAAACCAAGTGCCTTGAATAGAATGATCAACAGGTTAAGGAACAAATCCAAATCTGCACAACCAATTGCTGCACCTTCCCAAACTGTACCACCCCATACTGATGAACCTTCCCAAACTGCACCACCAAATGATCAACCCCCTCAGAATGAAACACTCCAAATAGATCAACCCACTCAAAATGAAACAACCCAAGCAGAACCATTCCAATTTGACCCTTCCCAAATTCCTTCTATTGATGAGATAACCCTAAATAATGAGTCATCTCCACCTAGGTATACTGAGGGTTATGATTCACCCCAAGATGAAACAAATAACAATCAATCTGCTGCTGAGTATACCAAGGGTAAAATAGAGTTTGAAAAAACTATGGAGAAGGTAGAAAAGTCTAGGAAGGTTAAGGCTGCAAAGACTAAGAAGAGTGCTGCCACCAAAACAACCCCAATGCAACCACCATTTCCTAGGTCACCAAATACTGTTTTCAAGGATTTAGTACTAAGAACGAGTCCTAGATTCTCACCTTTGGCAGTGACTAATACACCTAACACTTCTGATGCTGAACCATTGACAAAAGCTTCACAGATTAGAAGAAAGGTTCCTAGATCCACAGCTATAATAAAGGGGTTAATGAAAGGTTCAAATGTGAGTGAGAGAAGGATGCTAGGTGTTGGTGACACAGTGAGTCAGCTGCAAGGATCAGCTTCTAGGGTGAATGTGACTTTGACTAAGGGCAGTAGTTCTGGGGTGAATTTGGGTCAGAGGCAGGGCAATTATTTTGGGGAGAATGCGGGTCAGGTGCAGGGCACATCTGGTTCAAGTGTGAGAAGAAAAATGAACTTTGTTGTCCAAAGCTCTGAGTCTGCTGAGACATAGAGCATTCCTGGTTACAATCATGGTGAAGAAGAAGAGGTCTCTGATGGAGAAGTTGCACCAGAAGGTTCTATTCCAGCAGATGAGCAAGTGCAGATTAATAGGATTCCAAAAGTGAAGGACAACTGGAAACCATCAAAATGTTTTGATTTTTTTTGATGATGAAGATGATGAGGATTATTTTCAGAGATTGTACAAGAATGGTGAAATGTATGAGGATGCTTATTTTGGTAAGATATCTCTCAGACCATGGATGATTTTTATAGACAAGGCTTACTTTAAGGATACTTTGAAGGATTTTGCTGTTCAAGAAAGGTTTGCCATCAATGTAGAGTATGTTGACAACAAAAGATATAGTGCAGTGTGCCAATCTGAATGCTGTGATTGGAGATTGCATGCTAGTAGACTGTCAGATGACAGAACTTGGGCAATTAAGAAAATTTGGCCTAATGTACACACTTGCAGGGGCTTAGAGACATACAACCCCATGTGCAATGTAAAATGGGCAACACAAAAAGTCATGGAAGACATTAGAACTAACCCAGACATTCTTGGGAAATCACTCAATGAACTTCTTTTTCAGAGATATGGCATCTACATGAGGTAGTCAACCTTGTACAGGTTAAAAAGTTATGTAATTCAGCAGTTGTTTGGAGGACATGATGAGTCATATAGACTACTGCCAATGTATGCTAAGATGTGTATAGAAACAAACCCAGAATCCAAAGCTTTTTGTGCATGGAATGAAACTGAGTCTATCCCTAAACAACTTTAATTTTCAAGCATTTTTATCTCATTCACTGGACAATGGAAAGGTCTTTTAAGGGGTGTTAGACCTTTACGCTTTGTTTGGATAGCAAAGAAGGAAAGAAAAGAAGGGGAGGGAGAATGGAGGAAGGGAAGGGAAAAGAAAGGGAGGGGGAGGTGAGCTCCATTTTTCCTCCAAATCTCTCCAATTTTGGAGAGATTATGGTTATTATAGAGAGAGGGGAAATAGATCCCTCCCTCTCCTTCCCCTTCCTTCCCCCAATCTTTTACCCAAACAAGAGATTTTGTCCCCCTCCATTTCTATTCTCTTCTTTTCCTTCCATTTCTTCCTATTCAAACAAAGTGTTAATTGGTGTAGATGAGACCCATCTCAAAGGGAATCATGGGGGGGGGGGGGTATTTCTCTCTGCTGTGGGAATAGATGACAATAATGAGATCTTTCCCATAGCATATGTTGTAGTTGGGCAAGAAGACAAGCAATCATGGACCTACTTTTTCTGACATTTGTTGAATATTGTGAAAGATTCATCAAGGGAGCATTAGACCATTATTTCTGATAGGCAAAAGGCAAGTAACTTCCTCTTATTATTTCAATTGTTTGATTTTTTTTTTTTTTTTTTTTTTTTTTTTTTTTTGTGATTTGTAAATATTCATATGCTTATGGTGTAATCATTGTATCAGGGAGTTGAAGTTGCAGTAGAACAAATCTGGCCAAAAGCTGACAGGAGGTTTTGCTATAGGCACCTCAGTAGAAATTTCAAGAAAGTTTTTCCTGGGCCAATGATGTATGTTCTATTTTGGAGAGCTTGCAATGCAAGCTCAACTTTCACATTCAGGAAAGCTATGGAGAAGTTGCTGAAAGCAGGAGGTGATGATGCCATGACCTGGTTTGCAGATTTGGGAGAGCAGTCAAAAATGGAGTAAGCATGCATTTGACCCTAATTTTTGCAATGACTCCAATACATCTAATTTTGTTGAGAGCTCGCTTCAACTCTACACTTGGGGTGAATAGGTGTAGGCCTATTTTGACTTTGCTAGAAGGTATTCACTATCCACTTGCTTTGTTATCATTGTCATTTCTAATTTATATGGTTATATGTCTAATTAAGATAATGTATGCAGGAATAAGAAGGGTTTGCATTGTATGGTGAGAACGCAAGGTCTTGGAAAACGCAACAAGGGTGGAGAACGCAAGGTCTTGGAAAGATGTAGACATTACTCCTAAAATTGTGAAGCTAGTGAAAGAGATAGGTAAAGATAGCTCAAAATGCAGAGCTTTCAAGTCCAGCCCAGGAGAATATGAAATTCATGAGGGAAGATTACAGTTTCCTCCGAGCTTAAACAAGAAGATTTGTTCCTGTGGGGCATGGCAACTGACAGGTGTGCCATGTAGGCATGCCATTAGGGCCTGCATTGATGCAAAGCTTGACCCACATGACTTTTTCAGTTCCTGGTATTATGTGAAGACTTACAGCAAGCTTATAGTGTCTGCATTAACCCAATTCCTGACACACAACAATGGCCTGCAGATGAGTCAGGTACAATCATCATGCCTCCTAAGATGAAGAAGGGAATTGGAAGACCAATTAGGAATAGAAAGAGGGAAGAAGGTGAAGAACAACCTAGAAAAGGTAAAAAACAGTCAAATGTAGCAAATGTGGTTGCTTTGGCCATAACAAGACAACTTGTAAGGGAGGCTTAACTGGGAAAGAACTGAAGTCAAATGAGCCTGTTGTCATCGAGAATCCTAGGGTCAGAGACCAAAGTAATGTAGCAAAGGCAGCAAAGAAATCTGAAGGAGTTGGATCCCAGTCTGCAGCAACTCAACCTGCAGCATCTCAACCTGCAGCTTCATCTAAACAAGCAAAGGGAAAGAAGGGCGGACCCTAATCTGAGTAAGCAACATTACTGACAGCTTCACAATTGCCTAGCCAACCAGTGCCTATGTCTCAATGAAACTCAAATTCTCCAAGCTCCTAAGTGTTCTGTTCAGCAGTATAGTAGTATATGCATTTTGCTAATTTGATAGAAAGTCAATGTTTGTAGTTAACTCTGTTTTTTTGTCATCTTGGATGATTTTGCTGTTGTTATTTGGTAATTTAGTAGACAAATTTACTATTGAAAGTTGGATTTTTGCAATGTTCCCAAATAACTTGGATATATTAATGAATGTTGGCAACTGATGCCATTTTGTCTATTTCAAGCGGTCCCACATTTTGGTCAATTTGTCTATTTTAGTTGATCTCAATGGATGATTCAATGGTAACTTATCAAAGAGCATTAAACACATTAATTATGCCTTTTATTTATCAATTTCCATTCATAAACCAAGAAACTACAACCTTCCTAGTACTCTTACTCTCTGAAGTACATGGCAACTAAATACACAGTTTTAGGATTTCAGAGCTACAAACAGTAAAATCAGATACATAACAAGACCAATCCTAACAACCATATAAACGTAGCTTGCAAACTCATATGCTATGTCTGTGAAATCAATAAATTCCTCTCTTAAAAATCTCAAATTGGATGATTCATCAAGGTTTCTTATAATTTGATCTTCAGAAACCCACATGAACAAACCACAATGCCTGCACTTGTAATATGTCCTCCCTGGAATTGAAATTGAGTCAGAAACCCTAATATCAGCATGTCTTGGTGGATTGCAATTGCATTGAATTCGCCTGACCCGCATGGACCTCCCAAATCTGTTGCCAGAAGAGGAACTACTACCTGCAAAACCAGCCATGTCAGAAGAGAAGAGAACAACAATAGAAAAAAAAGGAGAAGATATAAGTTTGCAGCAATGGAGGAGAACTTTAATGGAGAATAGAAGAGGGAAAGTGGCGTTTTATAGGGAGGGAATAGGGTTTGAGAAGTTGGAGGGAAATAACAGACAAATTAAGGGGGAAAATTTGGAGGGAATGGATTAAAAAAGGGTTATATTAGTCATTTCATCTTTTACTAAGCCTAGGATGTTAATTTACCAAGTTATTAACGTCTGATTAACAGACTTAAGTACATGAGTTAGTAAGTCAAAACCTTGGGTGTATCAGCAGGAAGTAAAAAAAAAAAAGGGGAAATTCTCTTTGGTAAACCTCTAATTTTTACTTTTCTCAGTGGTAAATTGCAAAAATTCTTATTATCTTTGGTAAACCTAAATTATTGGTTACCATTGATAAGTGTTATTTTA
This sequence comes from Chenopodium album, assembly GCF_948465745.1. Classification (NCBI taxonomy): domain Eukaryota; kingdom Viridiplantae; phylum Streptophyta; class Magnoliopsida; order Caryophyllales; family Amaranthaceae; genus Chenopodium; species Chenopodium album. The sequence goes on along the minus strand of NC_137836.1, from coordinate 5,700,239 downwards.
ATAAAAATTCTTAACTATAGTTAGTTTTTATTTTTTTAATAATTAAATTATTATAAAAATATTTTATTTTAAAATAATAAAATCAAACCGGCCCTTCCCCCACCCAACCTAGCCACCGGCAGCCCCTCCCCCTGCCGGCGGCCAGGCCTCGGCCAAAGTCGCCCGACCTCCCCCACAATCGGCCGGCGACGCCCGACCTCCCCCACCCTCATTCGGCGACGCCCAACATCCTCCGCCCCACCTTCTCTCTTTCCCCGCATCTTGAAACGTCCCATTTCACCACCTAACGGCCACCGCCGACCGCAACACTAACCAACCCGAAATCTAACCTCCTTCTCTAACGACTCCCCTCCCCTTTTCGCGCGGCCCAGGAACCTTTAACCCCACCCAAAACCACCCGAAAACCAAACCCATTTTCTAGGTTTAATTTGGATTCAATACCCTAAATGGGTTTGGGCTTTTTGTGTTTTTGGGTGGGGTTTAGGATTTCTGGGCCGACGAACAAGGGAGAGGGGTCGTCGGGGAAGAGGGACGATTTTCTGGGTGGTTAGTGAGGTCGGGGAAATGGTACATTTTGAGATGCGGGGAAAGATAGAAGGTGGAGCAGGGGAGGCTATCGCCGATTGGGGTTGGGGGAGGTTGGGCGTCGCCAGGTAGGTGGGGGAGGACGACGCACCGGCGATGGTGGGTTGGGCGCCGACCGTGGGTAGGGGTGGCAGAGAGTTGGAGGAATTGGTGATCTTGATGATGATGATGAGTTAAGGGAGGGTATTTTAGGATTTTTTTTATTTTAAAAAAATGTTAACCATGGTTAAATATTAACTAAATTGCTTCATTAAGTTCACCATTGAAAAAATATAACAAATTAAAGTTTACCAAGGATAATAAGAATTTTTGCAATTTACCACTAAGAAAAGTAAAAACTAGAGGTTTACCAAAGAGAATTTCCCAAAAAAAAAAGTGGTACCACTGGGAAAAGTCAATACCTGGAGTGTATCAAAGGGAATTTCCCTAAAATTTTCTTATAAAAAACACCTAAAATCATTTTTTTTTTTTTTTTTTTTTTTTTTTTTTTTTTTTTTTTTTTTTTTTTTTTTTGGTGTGAAGTAACACCTTAATCCAGTTTTCTAAATTTTCTTAAATAAACTTGGTCCACAATAACATTATTGTGGACCAAATATCTCACGTGACTATTTACTCACCCAACTAACTTCTTACAAATTAATTGCTCCAGATTATTTCTTTCCTTTATTTTCACAAACAAGCTGACACTTTCTCTCTCTTCCCTTCTTGCATTTTCTCTCTCTTCAGCTCGAATTCTTCAATGGCGAGAACTAGAGGAGATGCTATATTTCAACGATAACGTGACCTTCGTTCTTCGGCTACAAAAGTCGACGAACCACCACCTTCTGGTAATCTTTGTTTATCTTTAGATTTCTGCAATTTTCAGCTGGCTAATTGTTGTTCTTCTTTTGAAACTATTTGCATGAATTTTTGTATGAATTTTTGTTTGAATTTTGTTTCGTAGTGAAGATCTAGGGTTTTGCGATGTTCGATTGTTATTTTGTTCAATTTTGATTGTTTTTTGTTTTCTTATTCAATTTTATTGATAATGTGTTGTTCTTGATGATGATTTGTGCAATTTTGAGCTGAATAATTGTTGTTTTTCTTTAATTGAAACTATTTGTATGAATTTTTGTTTTAATTTTGTTTTGTAGTGAAGATCTAGGGTTTTGCGATGTTCTCTTGTTATTTCGTTCAATTTTGATTGTTTTTTATTTTCTCATGCAATTTTATTGATAATGTGTTGTTTTCGATGATGATTTGTGCAATTTTGAGTTGACTAATTGTTGTTTTTCTTTAATTGAAACTATTTGTATGAATTTTTGTTTGAATCTTTTTTCGTATTGAAGATTATTTGAAGATCTAGGGTTTTTTTGATGTTCGATTGTTGTCTATGTTTATTGTTCGATTGAACACATAAAACCTAATAAATGTTTGATTGAATTTTGTTTTTATAGTTCAAATGATTGTTTAGCTGTTTGTTTTCTCGTTGAATTTTGATTGAAAATTAAATTGATGATGATTTGTGCTCGATGATGTTACTAGCCTTTAATATGTAATATGTACTGGTTTTGTTTTTTGTTTTGTGTGTTGATTCCTATGATTCTGTGGAATTGTTAGTATATTGTAATATGTTGAACTAACTATATATGAGGATGAAATTGTACTGATCGGTTCACTAGGCGAAAATTGCTAATGGCCACCGGTTGAAAACCCCCCATTGCCACCGGTTTTGAACCGGTGGTCATTTGGGGGGTGGCAATAAAACATCGCATGGCCACCGGTTCAAAATCGGTGGCAATAGTCTTCATGGCCACCGGTTAACCGGTGGTAATAATAATTATGGCCACCGGTTAACCGGTGGCAATAAAAAATGGCGCGGTTTTTTTTTGTTGCTGAAGGCTGACTATTGCCATCGGTTTGAACCGGTAAACCGGTAGCAATAAAAGGATCTAATTTTGTTTTTTTTTTTTGCCTGCAATTATTCCTGCAACTGATCCTGCTATAATATTCTTCCATATTATTGCTATAAATTCTGCCATAATATAATTATTATTAATAATCATAACAAGAATTAAAAATATATATTTAGACTTTTATAATTAAAAACCAAATGCAATACAACAAATTAAATAAAGTGTGATATATAAATAAATACAAACAATACTAATAACTAGTCAATATTGTAGTTTAAAAGTTAATAATTAACAAAGTATAAATTCAAAATGATGCCACATTTACAAATTGAAGGTGATGAAAGATTCCAACATGTCTCGAACTTCATTAAGCTCCTTGCTTGTTAACGGATCTCCCTTTTGCACCTTGCAAAACTTGGAATATATATAAATTATGTTAGAATAAATTAAATTAATATGTAAAAAATTAAATACTTGGGAAAATTAAAAACAGTTGAATTTTCATTCAAAATAGCCAAAATAAGGCCTATTTGACTTCTACTTGCCCATTTTCTACATTTTTAAACAAATGAACAAGTTCTTTCTCATAACATGTCAATTATACTTATTTATAGGTGGCTAAGCCTTGAAATCACAGAAAAAGGGCATTTTACTAAGTTTAAGGTCGCATTTTCATCCAAAATAGCCAAAATAAGGCCTATTTGACTTCTACTTGCCCATTTTCTACATTTTTAAACAAATGACCAAGTTCTTTCTAATAACATGTCAATTATACTTAGTTATAGGTGGCTAAGCCTTGAAATCACAGAAAAAGGGCATTTTACTAAGTTTAAGGTCGCATTTTCATCCAAAATAGCCAAAATAAGGCCTATTTGACTTCTACTTGCCCATTTTCTACATTTTTAAACAAATGACCAAGTTCTTTCTCATAACATGTCAATTATACTTAGTTATAGGTGGCTAAGCCTTGAAATCACAGAAAAAGGGCATTTTACTAAGTTTAAGGTCGCATTTTCATCCAAAATAGCCAAAATAAGGCCTATTTGACTTCTACTTGCCCATTTTCTACATTTTTAAACAAATGACCAAGTTCTTTCTCATAACATGTCAATTATACTTAGTTATAGGTGGCTAAGCCTTGAAATCACAGAAAAGGGGCATTTTACTAAGTTTAAGGTCGCATTTTCATCCAAAATAGCCAAAATAAGGCCTATTTGACTTCTACTTGCCCATTTTCTACATTTTTAAACAAATGACCAAGTTCTTTCTCATAAAATGTCAATTATACTTAGTTATAGGTGGCTAAGCCTTGAAATCACAGAAAAAGAGCATTTTACTAAGTTTAAGGTCGTACCTCATCAAGATGTATGGTGTTGGAACAATGAGTCGCTATGTCAAGCATGAATCTCATCACGTATAATCCACAATCAACTCCATTATCTTGTTGTGGGAACTAGCATAGGAACAAATCAAATGAATCAAACGTCACATAAAACCCACAATTGTTTTAGCAATGTTTATTAAGATAATCACAATATGATGTGGCATTACCATAGGTGATTTCCATGTAGGACCCCGTGGAGCACGACCATGTATCTTCTTCATAATACTATAGGAAAGTAAATTCAAATTTTATTAGTTTGACTACTAAAGGAGTTAGGTTAAGATAATCAACATTAGGTAGCTATATTTACTTTTGTAGTACAGACATCACGAGGTACTTCTTTGTTGATCGAGCTGAATCAAGGTGAAAGATTGTGTTATTAGCAGGACAAATCACCATGAGGAACCAATGAAACCTACATAAATTCACAATACACAAACAAATCAATAATTAGGGTACAACAAATAATTCAAATGTAGAAATAATTGAATTACACATGGTTAAACGTACTCCTCATAACATGGGGCGAATATGAACTTGTCTCCCGCACGCATTGATTCCCGAATATTATGATTAACATAATACATCACCTCGGGGGAGTTGTGTAAGATTCTAGTCTCGGATGTCTGTTCGGGGCATAACCACCCAACTTTACTAGGGGAATCAGTGTCACTTAAGTGCTCCCGTAGTGCTCTACGTGCATGTACAATGAAAAATTAATTGACATATATATGAAGGATAAACAACACTAATATGAATAACATAATTAATTTAAGTGGCATGTGCCCGTACCTCATGAATATTTGAATGAGAGAAATGTTAAGCATTGAACCTCTTAAAAATTCCTTCACATCTTGTTTGTTTAACCATGCACTTGCATCCTCATCATAATGGAACATTGCCTTAGGAAGTGCAATTTCAATGGGATCGTCACTAGGAAAATGACTAAAACGATTGTGTAGAAAAGTTAAATCCTTAGTGAGCGATTGAAGGACATTGTCTCCAACAAGTGGAGTAGGTTGCATGGCTGAACCTTTCGAAGAATTCTTTTTCGACACTTGTTCACTCTTCGACCCTTGTTCACTCATCTTCTTTGTAGGTTAATCAACGCTTTTAGGCTTCACCACCTTCCTTCTCTTTGATGGTTGACTTTTTTTCGAAATCTGATCAAAACAAAGATAATTAGAGTTCAAAAATTTTTGGCCGGGGTTTAAGCTAATAAGTACGCATGCAGATTTGTTATTTTGCACAACATCTAAATAAATATTACCTTGTTGATCAACCTCACCCAAGCACGTGGCCATTGTACATAGCTACCCTTTGCTTCCCAAAGAAGAGTAATCCCATCATCCACTATAGGCACCGGTAGTGGGATGTTTTCAAACCCAGCAATGTAAGAATTGATCCCGACCGAGTAATGTTGTGGCCTAAGCGATTGGAAATGGACCGTATCACCAGTCGTCGCTTGTGCACTACCATACGCCACCAACTGCAACTCTCCTCTATTTGATAGCCCCGGGGCTAGAAGTGTACACTCGGTCTCTACCTACACCAGTAACGAAATTCACTTGTAAAAACTGAAATTATCAAAAAGGGTCTTTTCCTACACAATTGATCATGTAACGAAATTCACTATGTTAAAACCAAACACGCTCCCTCGAATCCTAAATTCACCTCTAAATCTGGAAATTCATGGGGTGTTGGATTATCAACCTCCCTCGAGTCCGCATGTGTGGGAGTAACAACCTGCAATAATTAATCAATAATGCCACATTAGATCTCACGTAACTCACAAGCTAGGCCAAAACTAATAGATAGAAAACTACCTCATGTATCTCCTCTTCTCCTTGTCCTTTTGGGTGACTACTGGAGTCGACCGGTGTAGTCGAGGGGAACGGCAAGGGTAAGTTCATTTTCTTCGCCCAAGCATTGAATTCACCTATTAACTCATTGCGAACTTGTTCCTTGATGGATGCCACCTTGGCATCCAATTCTTCCGGTGAGTTAACACTTCCTCGAGATCTTCCCTTTTTTGTGTATTCTGAACCCATCACCTTCTCCCATCCTAGCAACGTCCCTCCCATACCTACTACCCGGCCTGATGGTAGGGCTTTCCCAAAGCCAAGGTGAAGGGGTCTTTCTCTATAGTCGGGACCAGCTTGCCTTCAACAACTTCTGTAGTGTACTCAAGCTGTAGCATAAGAAAAAATGTTAACATGAATACATAAAATGTTTTTGTATGGTAAAGTTATGCTAAAGTTTCAAATAGCTTACAAGTTTATCCGCCACTTTTTTTTTCCGGTTCCTTGATGACCCATTTTCCAGTGTCCTTATCAAAGGAATGTAGAGAACAAATGAAATTGCCAGCACGACTAACCAACGTAGTGATCGTGGAGTTGGAGGGTTCTGAGGATGACCCTTGAGTCAAAGTGGGGTATATACCCTCCTTCTTCCACGTTTGCCTCCATTCACCAAATGTCTTGGCCCCCGTACGATGGCGGTACTCCTTCTTCAATGAATTTGCCTTGTTTTGCTCTCGAATTTCCTACATAAATAGTAATGTTAGCATCATTACTGCAAAAAGAGTCAATATGTTATACAATTCTCATTAGATTTAGTAGTTCTTACAATTGCTTTGGGTCGAGTTTTTTGAATAACAAAGTCTTTCCACTCGTCCTCCGTCACGCTTGGCCATTTTTTCCACGGTGGGTCTTGTTCCTCAACATCTTCCTCATTTCCACCTTCACCTTCATTTCCCTTGGAAGCTTTCTTCTTGTGTTTCTTTTTATTATAGATCCATCCACTGGTCAAGTGGGTCTTGAAGCCTCTGAATCTCTCCCCTAGTAAAGAATCAAACACCCTTCTCTTCTGGGGATCATTAGGAATACTAAACAGCTTCTGCAATCACAAATACAAGCAATTATTATTTTCCATTTACAAACTAACATTAGGTGAAATTATTTGTAATACATGTAAATGTGCATTTGAACGAAACACTTGCCCTGGTATCATCCCAAAATGTTTGAATCAAGCCTGGAGGTACTTGCTTCCAAGAAAGTGTAATGGGGATTTTGCGCGAACATGTGCCAACTTGGTTTGCATATTTCCGAATCCATTGGCCAGTAGGTCGACCTCTTTTATCATACTCCAACACCATGGGACCGGTTGGCTTCTTAAAACTTGTTGCCGGACCCCTACCCTTTCTCTTAGCTGGTGCCTTTACCCCCACTCCACCACCTGTGTTCAATTGCTCCTTTCCTTGGCTTTGAGTTTGAGGAGTAGTGTTCTCACCAACAATCTCAACAATTGTAGAATCAATAGCAGGCGCACTGTAGGGAATAATTTCAAGCCTTTAAAATCCCACTAGCTTGAACCCCACTGTGATCATACACTAAAGTATGGCGCCGTCCAAAAGGGAAGAAGATAGAGCAAAAGAGTCGCCAACAAGTTTTTAAGGAACTTGTAAACCATTCACGAGGTGAAGGTTACACCCCTTAACGATCCAAGAGATCGTCAACTCCATAAGGTCATGAACCAAATAAGGGTTCAAGGATGAAGGTACAAACCCAACCTAAAAGAGATTGAACCTGCCCTAATAATAGGCCTCTACTTTATTCTGCTTGTATTCATGCGCGCTTTCTAATTAACATGCAATCAATAGGATTAACCCTAAACCTGTTTAATCTATGTTGGTTGAATTTAATGCACAAATAAACTATTATTGTCGATCACTTGAATTATAATCACAATTAACCCTAACAAGATTATTAATTATCTTATTAAGCGCGATTACAAGTACAAAATTCCCTTTAACATGCAATAAAGGTGATCAAGCAATAACAATAAATATAATCAAGCAACATAATAATAAATAATCACCATAAAAATAATAATCATAAAAAATCATGACAATAATGAATATCATAATCATAGCAATCATAAATATTAATAATCATAATTATAACAATATTCATGTTAAAGCATAATAAAAGTAAGATCCTAGGCATGATACTAACAAGATTAATAACAAACCCTAGCATGTCACTAAGCAATAAAAATCAAATCTTTAACCCTAACATAATACTAACAATCATAAATATTAGGAAGAGAATAAAAGGCATCGTAACAATCATATTTAATATTAAATATAACCTAGACATGATACTAGGAATATCATAATAACAATATAAACATGATATCTACATCATAAAATCAATAAAAGTACTTACTTGGATGCCTCGTACCTCTTTCTAATTACAAAATACACACGTTAGTAACTTCAAGGAAAATAATAATCAAAACAATTAAATTAAATAATTAAAATAGAGATTTGGGACCAAACCCTCAGAAATTAAAACCTTTCACGTCTAGGACGAAGGCAACTTCGAATATGGCTAGGTGTTTCTAGATCTTGTGAATGCGGAATTTTGTATGAAGAACAAGAAAGAATTGAATGCTAAAAGAATTAATGTTTATTGAGAATTGATGAAAGATGATGAATGAATTGTAGAATGAGGAGAATTGGTGAATGAAAACGGAGTTTTGAATACGATATTTATAGAGAAAATCAGCCAAAAAAGATAATTTAACAAAACAGAGTCTGAAGATCACAAAACAGTATTGGCGCCAACCCTGGCTAGCTGGCGCCAGGCACCAGTGGCTAGCGCCAGGCGCCAATGGCTAGCGTCTGGTGCCAAGCCTGGTTCCAGGCGCCAAGGCTTGGGGTTGGACGCCAAACTGGATTTCAACGCGTTTTCGAAAATCTGATAAATTTCCCGTACTGGAAGATAAAATAATATATTTTCTTCGAAAATGCTATTTGATTTTGATTAAAACTCTGAAAAGTCAACAAAGTCAACTTATCAATGCTAATTGAATTAGGAATGAAAAGAACCTTCTAGAAGATTCTAGAAGACTAAAACCATTCCTAATTGCATTAAGAATGATAAATACTATTAGGCCCTCCCCTAGATCATTGGGCCGTACATAAAGCTCAAACCGGGCCCAGTTTAGTAAATTGGCCATAACTTCCTCAATATTCATCGGAATTGGGCTTATAATATATCGTTGGAAAGGCCTTTGCAAGCCCCATCCAACTACACCATTATTGGACCCATATCATGGACCAAACAAACTGGATTAGCTGTTCTCTTAAAATAAAGTTTTCAAAATCAGGGAGAAGAGAAAAGAAATAAAACTTTCCGCAACACTAGACCTTTCCACACTTTCGTTTCATTCGATTATGATTCGACGTGAAAGGCACTCATCACCGGGTTTGGTTTTGGGGAGACACAAATGGGTGTCTACAGAAGCCCCCACTTTGACTGAGTTTGGAGAAACGCAAGTTTCGAAAACAAAAGTCAAAGTATCGATAGGGACGGAGAATGATTCAGAACGTTCTGCGATCCTAAATCACTCTTGTAACGCCGATACCTGCAAAACTAGCGTTAGTTAAACAGATAAAAGAGTTAAGAAATGCGTATCTTGCACCGTCGAGCACACGTCTCTGAAAGTAACCGATTGTTGCTGCTCTACTGTTTTTCTGATGACCTCCTACAAGCTAGAGAATTCCATCCCGCTTGAAAATCGCTACGCCCGTAACTGCTTCCAAATTAGAAGATTGTTTCGCCTGAAACTATCCTCCTCCGCAATGATAATATTCCACATCCTAGGGAACATTATCGAAGATTATTTCTCTCAAAACAATCCTCATCCGCATTGATAATATTCCGCGTCCAAGGGAATACTATCGAAGATTGCTTCTCTTGAAACAATCTTCAGCTGTTTGTGACAACTCTCCATAATCCAGGGAACGCCACCTTGCTGTTTTGATGTTCACTCGTCTCTGAACAAAGAGCTTCTTCTTGATATGTTCACGCGCCTCTGAACGAAGAGCTTGATAATAGGATGCCCACGCGTCTCTGAGCAAAAGAGCTTGAAAAGGATTGTCCACGCGTCTCTGAACAAAAGAGCTTGATTGATATGCCCACGCGTCTCTGGAGCAAAAGAGCTTGAAAAGGATTGTCCACGCGTCTCTGAACAAAAGAGCTTGAATGAAATGTCCACGCGTCTCTGAACAAAAGAGCTTCTAATGGAAATGTTCACGCGTCTCTGAACAATAGAGCTTCGGTGCTTGAATGTTTGTTGCGATAATGTTCTGAAGAAAAATTTCCGAAGACCAACGTTTGTCGATTTCTAAAGCTCGCCTGAACTTTGCTTTCGCTAAAACCAGTATGTCGGTGTCTCCGTGATTAGGCGCTTTAAGCTAAGTGAGACGATCTTTCATCAGGTCGACCCCTTATTGTGATTGTAATCAAACTGACTACTTAATCATGTCAAATTGCTTATAGGGGCTAACTGGCGTACCAAGGAACCCGAAATTGCTGTATGAAGTCGAAATCACCTTTCTGAGAGGCTTCGAGCTCTGTCGTTGCTGAGATATTTCTGGGGCCAGGCGCTGGAGTAGGGTCTTCCCTGTTCTGCTGCACCTGTATTTATTTTTGACTATAGAACTTTGCCAATTTCTTTAGCCATCTTAGGGTTGACCTAAGGTTTAATGTTGCTTGACTCAATAACTTGACACGACTCAAGGTATAAACTTGACTCGTTGATCGACTGACTCGAGGTTGACTCGACTCAAAGTGAAATGACACATGTGTTAGACTCAAATCAAAGTGATATGACATGACATGACTCAATGTGTACATGAATCGTGTGTGCATTGTAATGTGATCGTGCGACTCGAAAAACGCAAAAAAGCAAAAATTTTCCGTCAATTTTGTGGAGGGTACCGACTTTCTCCCGAAAAGGAAAGACGCGAAAAAGAATCGAAGTTTTGAAGGTGCATGTTGAATGAGCTTAGTCAAATATTGTTTGATACTATCTCTCAAGGTTCAAGGATTAATCCATCCTAGGCTATCTCAATGGTTGACTCAATTATGAAATTATTTGGGTATCTTAGGCACGGAGGCTAAGCACTTCATACTTCTATGTAATGACAATTATGAGTGATGAGTGATGTGACAAGGCATGCTTCATCGTTATGTTAAGATTTCGTGACAAAGGGTTCCTAAGGGAAATATATTTGGTCATGTATGCGTGATGTGTGTGATAGTGACACTAAAGTTAGGCCGCAAGAGCTAAGTGTGTGAAAAAATATATTATTGAAAAGAGTCAAATGGTGGTGACCCTTAGGCTAGGTATGATAATGATGTAGGGATCAAGCCCCCAAGTCTAGCTCTAAGTGAAAAGGGATGAGCATTGGAGATTCCTTGATATGATCATGGTGCAAGTGTGTGAATGTGAATATGAATGCATGTTTATTACGGCTGCACCTCGATGTGAGGTTGCCTACGTATCCGTTAGGAATCAGGCCGAACGTAGCTCTAGCCGAACCTCGCACAAGTGTGTATACCTCAAAAAAGGTCTTTTTAAGGGTTGTAACGTGGTTAGGCTAAAGGTTTGAAGAAGAAGGGGATAAAGGCTCAAGACCCTAGATAAGCCCCCAAGGTGTGCAACCTCGCTTTTGAATCTTTGTATTTTTATACTTGAGTTTCTACTCTTTTTTAGCTCTTTCTTTTGTTTTAGCATCTATTTTATGTTTATAAGTGTGGACAATCCCGATCATGCGGTCTATCACTCACTTGGCATTCATGTTTCTCAGGCACGGTACCGAGCACTCGATAAGAGACGCAATCTGAGACATGTTCTTATTGAAGATATTTTCATATCAAAGACATTGGAACACTTACCCTTTTGTAGACTTTTATTTATTTTTTGCTTTTTTAATCTTTTGAATTTGCTCAAGCTTTCTTTAGAATTGCAAAAGTTACACACCATCCCATCCCAAGGTTAGGTAGATGTAGGTTGAAAAAAGGAGGGTCTATCGTTAGACGAGGCTCAAAGTGGTTTATGAAGAAAGGATTTGTATTAGAAAGGCTAAAGAAGATATGATGTGGCTACAAGGGGTGCCTCAAATCATTGGTATACCTTGTGCTTAGCTCGACATGGATTTTTTTTTTTTTTTTTTTTTTTTTTTTTTTTTTTTTTTTTTGCAATGCAATGTGATGATCATATGCAAGGAAATAAATGCTCATTTTTATTAAAAGAAAATAAATAAAGAATCTACAAAAATTAATCTAAGGGAAAAGAAAGGTGCCTATGCTAGACTTATTGGGGAAAGGAAAAAATGAAAAAGAAATAGAAAAAAGAGGCCATGAAATCTTGTCGTTGCAGCTCGCCTCTTGTCTTGTGTCATTCGCTTCATCATCACCCAGTCTTCTCGCTAACTAGAGGCAATGGGACCTTGTTTGCTTCTATGAGGTCTTGAATGAGATTTTTAAACCTGTAGCATTCATCAGTGGTATGACCGTTTCCTCGATGGTACTTACAATAGGAGTTTGGATTCCATCTCAAAGACCGATTTTCTGGTGTCGGATCCTCGGTAGGGCCAATAGGTTTGATTAATCATCGTAGGTCATTCCAATGGGTGTGAACTCTCGCCTGGGTTTCTTTCTAGATCCTTGATTGTCCATGGCTAAGACATCATTATGGTTAAAGGTACTAACATTATTACTAGAGTGGGCGTTTTCGGAAGAAGAAGGATTGTCGTTCTTCTTTCCTTTCCAGCCACCGTGGTTACTATTGTTAGTAGATTTTTGCTTTGCGAGGTCGTCTTCGATTTCAATTCCGATGTCATAAACGGCCTTGAAAGTATTCAAGTTGTGTTGATATTTTAAGTGCTTTGAATACTTTTCTTGGAGATTCTTGATAAACATCCTCACAGACTCCTTTTCGGTGGGGCCCTCAATCATCTTGGCAGAAGTTTCCCTCCATTTATTAAAGAAAGAAGTAAAGCCTTCATTCTCTTTTTGTCTTAGCATCTCAAGTTGTCTATGATCGGTTTCAACTTGGATATTGCACTTGTACCTATCAATGAAAGCGTTTACTATCGATTCCCAGGTAGAGGTTTTCTCCTTGTCAAGGGAGAAGAACCATTGTTGGCAAACGGTTTCAAGAGATAGTGGGAACAGAGAGGGGAAAACCTTCTTATCGATACCCTTAATGTTCATTATAGTTTCAAAAGCTCTTAGATGAAAATAAGGATTATCTGTTGCCTTGAATTTAGGGATGTCAGTGGCATTGAACTTATGCGGAAGAAGTTCCTTGTCCAGCGAGACCCCTTGTGAACTCATGCCCTGAAATTTATAGTCACTAGATAGCTTGCTTAGACTCTCTTGCATGAGATCCATTTGTTGTTGCTTCACGGGATCATCAATCCTGAGTGCGAGAAGTTTCAGTGTCTCAGTCACAGTAGCCAATTGGTTCTTAAGATCATTGACTTCTTCTTGAGTTTCCATTATCTTCTTAGCCTTCCTCTTTTGACGAATCGGTTTATCAAAAAGCGAGACTTGAATAAAGAGGTTGTCCTTGATTAATCGCCCTTATTTCCTCGACCAAGTACTGTGGAAAAGGAAGTTGGGGATATTTATTGTTAATTATTTGACTCAAACTTTATTCAACATGCAATGGATGGAGGAAGTGAAGAAAAATTGGAATAGAATGTGAAGAAGATTTAGATGGAGGGATATGAAGAATTAGGAGTAGAATGTACCCTCAACTCAAATGACGGAAAGACCGACTCATGCATGAACCTGAGACATGGCCATGGTGATGTGTACTCAAAGTGTGTGCTAAGACTAGTGAGTGTAGGTGACATGTTGAGACTCGTGTGTAAGACCATGAGACTTAGTGCCTAAACTCGATCATTGATTCAATTAAGCATTATTGTCAGCAAAATTAACCGAATTAAACAGAAAACTGATTAATTAGACATTAGGTGATGACTCGACAAATAATCCGAACTGTCGGCCAAGCGAAAGGACTGGCGTCGCATTATAGTGATTGGCGCCAGACAATTAAGTAAATGTCTGGCGCTACACACTACAATGTGGCGCTACAGCTCAGACTTTGGCGCCAATATTGGAGCTTTGGTCTGGGACTGTTTTCGGTATTATTAGTCAACTGGGGTATGCCTAAAGTCGTACTAGGTCAATTTCGATTAAAAAAAAACTTTATTGACTCAAATTAATTAATTAATTAGACAAAGTTCTTTAAGTCATTAATTTTAGTCTCAACACAAATCAACAAACGGTTAAGAGAAACATAGAATATATATGCACAACAAATAATGCACAATTAGTCAAGTAGGCACAATATGATGCAATGAGTTTGCAACCTAACCATGGCTCTAGTTCTCTAAAGTTCGGGATATGGTTTAGTCAATAGAGGGTTCATGGTTAATTGTCCGGATGCACCGCGCGGAAGCCTAACCATGAAGGGTTGGCGCGAGTGGATGGGACACCGCGAGTTTTAGAAAAAACTCACTTCCATGGTTTGGTGAATTCAACATCTCGGATGTACCCTTTGTTGCCAGGAGCGTTCAATCGGGTAGATGGAGCATGAATTCCCAGAGGGTTATGTCCATATGTAGAACACATATGGGTTTCAGAAAAGTGAGAAAAAATTCAATCAGGAAGTAGGATCGAGCAAACAGTACGAAAAACCGGTCGAAATTAGAAAGCATATTTCTGGCTCGGTATTGGGGGAAATTGGCGCCAGCAAACAGAGACTGGCGCCAACTTTTAACTGTAGCGCCTGACGCCAATACTGGCGTCTGGCGCTACGGCTAAAAGTCTGGCGCCAAGCTCTGGCCCCTGACGCTACTTCCCACATGCCTCAGCAGCTTTCTGTGCTCGATAAAATCTTCCAGTTTCGCGCGGTGTTATTTCAGTCCTACTTGTGAAAGACATTCCTCAAATTTCCTACGTGTAAAATCCTATGTTTTTGACTCATTACGGATGGTCTTTCCAATGAGAACCTTTTTATGCATATGACAATAATGTTAATCAAAATTACGCACATGAAATACTTAGAACTTTTCGAGTCTCATCCACTCATTCTAAATCATTGCCGAAACAAATTCAGGAATTAAAATAGAAATCCTCCCCAGTGGAGTCGCCAAAAACTGTAGGGAATAATTTCAAGCCTTTAAAATCCCACTAGCTTGAACCCCACTGTGATCATACACTAAAGTATGGCGCCGTCCAAAAGGGAAGAAGATAGAGCAAAAGAGTCGCCAACAAGTTTTTAAGGAACTTGTAAACCATTCACGAGGTGAAGGTTACACCCCTTAACGATCCAAGAGATCGTCAACTCCATAAGGTCATGAACCAAATAAGGGTTCGGGGATGAAGGTACAAATCCAACCTAAAAGAGATTGAACCTGCCCTAATAATAGGCCTCTACTTTATTCTGCTCGTATTCATGTGCGCTTTCTAATTAACATGCAATCAATAGGATTAACCCTAAACCTGTTTAATCTATGTTGGTTGAATTTAATGCACAAATAAACTATTATTGGCGATCACTTGAATTATAATCACAATTAACCCTAACAAGATTATTAATTATCTTATTAAGCGCGATTACAAGTACAAAATTCCCTTTAACATGCAATAAAGGTGATCAAGCAATAACAATAAATATAATCAAGCAACATAATAATAAATAATCACCATAAAAATAATAATCATAAAAAATCATGACAATAATGAATATCATAATCATAGCAATCATAAATATTAATAATCATAATTATAACAATATTCATGTTAAAGCATAATAAAAGTAAGATCCTAGGCATGATACTAACAAGATTAATAACAAACCCTAGCATGTCACTAAGCAATAAAAATCAAATCTTTAACCCTAACATGATACTAACAATCATAAATATTAGGAAGAGAATAAAAGGCATCGTAACAATCATATTTAATATTAAATATAACCTAGACATGATACTAGGAATATCATAATAACAATATAAACATGATATCTACATCATAAAATCAATAAAAGTACTTACTTGGATGCCTCGTACCTCTTTCTAATTACAAAATACACACGTTAGTAACTTCAAGGAAAATAATAATCAAAACAATTAAATTAAATAATCAAAATAGAGATTTGGGACCAAACCCTCAGAAATTAAAACCTTTCACGTCTAGGACGAAGGTAACTTCGAATATGGCTAGGTGTTTCTAGATCTTGTGAATGCGGAATTTTGTATGAAGAACAAGAAAGAATTGAATGCTAAAAGAATTAATGTTTATTGAGAATTGATGAAAGATGATGAATGAATTGTAGAATGAGGAGAATTGGTGAATGAAAACGGAGTTTTGAATACGATATTTATAGAGAAAATCAGCTAAAAAAGATAATTTAACAAAACAGAGTCTGAAGATCACAAAACAATATTGGCGCCAACCCTGGCTAGCTGGCGCCAGGCACCAGTGGCTAGCGCCAGGCGCCAATGGCTAGCGTCTGGCGCCAAGCCTGGTTCCAGGCGCCAAGGCCTGGGGTTGGACGCCAAACTGGATTTCAACGCGTTTTCGAAAATCTGATAAATTTCCCGTACTGGAAGATAAAATAATATATTTTCTTCGAAAATGCTATTTGATTTTGATTAAAACTCTGAAAAGTCAACAAAGTCAACTTATCAATGCTAATTGAATTAGGAATGAAAAGAACCTTCTAGAAGATTCTAGAAGACTAAAACCATTCCTTATTGCATTAGGAATGATAAATCATATTAGGCCCTCCCCTAGATCATTGGGCCGTACATAAAGCTCAAACTGGGCCCAGTTTAGTAAATTGGCCATAACTTCCTCAATATTCATCGGAATTGGGCTTATAATATATCGTTGGAAAGGCCTTTGCAAGCCCCATCCAACTACACCATTATTGGACCCATATCATGGACCAACCAAACTAGATTAGCTGTTCTCTTAAAATAAAGTTTTCAAAATCAGGGAGAAGAGAAAAGAAATAAAACTTTCCGCAACACTAGACCTTTCCACACTTTCGTTTCATTCGATTATGATTCGACGTGAAAGGCACTCATCACCGGGTTTGGTTTTGGGGAGACACAAATGGGTGTCTACACGCACGTTCAGCTGAAATTTCAAATTCATCAAGCCTGCGCTCAAAAGCATCTTGTTCATGATCTTCTGGCTCACCCAAATTAGTCTCCTTGTTGACATCATATGGCTCGTCCTTGTCCTCATCCTCATCCTCATCCTCATAGCCATCATCATCATCCTCCAAATCCTCTACTAGTGGGTCATAATCGTCCTCCATGAGTTATAAACACCTGTCATTACAAACATAACACGATATTAGGTCCATAAGAGATAAAAATGTTGACATATAGGTCATAATACATGTTAGTATATAAAATATTAAATTCTATCATTTTTGATGCATTTTGACGTAACTTGTTATTTTCTAGTACCGTTAACACTAAAAAAATTAAATTCTATCATAATATTTCAATTTTGAGATATACTTCATTCATTAACAAGAATTTGTGAAAATTTAGCAACTAAGATAACAATATCATACATTTTCCCTCCAACTATTCATAAAATTACCTAACTTCTGATTAAATTTAATAATACTTTTAATTGCTTACAATTTCAAATTAAATGGTATAGTACCTCATTCTAATATTCCTTCGTTGTGGTCTGAGCGCATATAACATGTCTGGTCGTCTATGTCATTTGATGCAATAGGTCTAGGAACAGTGAAAGGTGATGAATCATCAAATGCATCGTATTCTTCCTCATCTTCAACATCTCCAATGCCTAGGATTCTTCTTTTCCCAGCTAGCACAATGGACCATCTTGAATCGACTGGGTCAGTTACATAGAACACTTGCTTAGCTTGAGAAGCTAGGATGAACAGTTCTGCACTATCATTCAAGTGCCCAAGATCTACCAGAGTAAAGTCATCATACTTGACATTACGCTTGATATTATCAACCCACTTACATTTGAAAAGAGCAACCGTGAAGTTACAATAATCAAGCTCCCATATTTCTTGAATTCGACCGTAGTATGACAATTTTGCATCGACAGGTGATTTATCCTTAGCACTTGCAAACTCCCTTGACGATGCCACAAGCGTTAATCCACTGTTTTGGGTCGACGTAGATTTCAAATCCCGACCCTCTGTCCAAAAAGTGTACCCATTGATGTCATATCCCTCAAATGAGCGAACATCATCCCTAGGACCATAAGCAAGCCACCTTACTGTATCGGTGACACTATCATCCAAGAGACTCATCACTCGTTGACTAAACCAACTCACAAACCTCTTATTATGCAACTGCATTAGTGCCCTTTCACCTTTCGATGGAAATTCATCACGCAAACTAGCCATGTGCTAATCTAAATATGGGTGAACATCAGCAACATGGTGCAACACATAAAGGTGTGCTTGTAAGAACTGATTTCGATCCGGTGACATTTGTTTCGACCCAATTGTGCCATGACCATCCAGTCTCCCTTCATGTCGAGAAGCAGGAAGACCAATAGGTTCAGCAACGGTTAAATAGTCGGCCACAAAATTACCAATCTCCTCACTCACGGTCCCTTGAATCATGCTTCCTTCCGGATGAGCCGGATTCCTTACTTTATCTTGCAATGTGCCCATGTGTCTTTTAAAAGGATAGCACCACCTCAAGAAAACTGGACCGCACAACTTAATCTCACGCACCAAATGAAGAATGAGATGCACCATTATGTCAAAAAAGGAGGGTGGGAAATACATCTCAAATTTGCACAAAGTCACAACCACATCCGTTTGCAAAGCATCAAGTGTACAAGGATCAAGCACTTTGCTGCATATTGTATTGAAAAACGAACATAGGCTTGTAATAGCTTCTCTCACGTGCTTCGGTAAAATACCACGTATTGCAATCGGTAGAAATACTTGCATCAACATGTGACAATCATGGGATTTCATACTTGTCAGCTTCAGTTCTCCACTTAAGGATACAAATCTTTTCATGTTAGATGCGTACCCAGATGGAACCTTAATGCCGTAAAGACATGCACAAAACATCCGCTTTTCTACCCTTGACAATGTGTAGCAAGCCGGTGGTAAATACTTCTTCTCAACCTTGCCTTTACCCTCATCTCTACTCTTTGAAGCATCCGCGGCCTTTCCCTTTCCCTTGCTCTTCCCCTTTCCTTTTTTCGAAACATTTACAGTTTCTTGTTCCGGTTCCTTTCCCTTTCTGTCCTTCCCCTTTGTAACCTTGTCTTGAGGCCACAATTTTGGACGAATCCCGATCTCTTCCAAATCTAACCGTACACCCTTTCCATCCTTTGTTTTGCCTGAAATATTAAAAAGTGTTCCCACAAGAGCATCACACACATTCTTCTCTATATGCATCACATCTAGACAGTGCCTAACATCATGTTCTTTCCAGTACGGAAGCTTCCACAAAATTGATTCTTTTTTGAAAAGAGCTGTTGAGACCGGAGCTTTTTCTGATTTTCCAAACACTGTTCGTATACCCTTAACTCGAGCATAAACCTCAACAACGGTCAATGGCCTAGGCGCAGTGTCCTCTTCCACTGTCCCATCGAAAGCCTTTTTTTGCCTACGGTACGGGTGATCACGCCTAAGGAACCTTCGAGTCCTTATATACACATCTTTGTGAGAATTCTTAA
This sequence comes from Chenopodium album, assembly GCF_948465745.1. NCBI lineage: Eukaryota > Viridiplantae > Streptophyta > Magnoliopsida > Caryophyllales > Amaranthaceae > Chenopodium > Chenopodium album. Next base: position 5,680,794 of record NC_137836.1, on the reverse strand, counting down.
GGTATAGGCTTGATGTTTCATCAATACATATGGGGCATGCTTTTTTCCCTTTAACCTTGTACCCACACAGGTTGCCATATGCAGGGAAGTCATTCATGGTCCACATAAGGGCTGCACGCAATGTGAACACCTCGCTCTTATGAGCATCAAAACAAGAAACCCCTTCGTCCCACATCTTTCTCAAATCGTCAATTAGTGGCGCAAGGTAAACATCTATGTCATTTCCAGGTTGCCTAGGCCCCGTTATTAGCAATGAAAGCATTATATACTTCCGTTTCATACATAACCAAGGAGGCAAATTGTAGATCACTAAAAGAACCGGCCAAGTGTTGTGTTGGGTACTAAGAGGGCCAAATGGATTCATCCCGTCTGTGCACAACCCAAGTCTTAAATTTCTGACTTCATTACCAAACTCCAGAAACTTCAAATCAATGTTCTTCCATTACGGGGAGTCAGCCGGATGCTTCAGCATTCTGTTTTTCTTCATTCCCTCGGCATGCCACCTCAAGTTTTTAGCGTCTTTTGGTGTTGAGAATAGACGCTTAAACCTTGGAATAATAGGAAGATACCACAACACCTTAGCCGGAGGTCCCTTCGTACCAGGATTGCAACTCATGTGCTTGTAGCGCGATTGCTTGCATCGTGGACACTCCTCCAATTGTTCATTCTCATTACGATACAAAATACAATCATTAGGACAGGCATGTATCTTCTTATACTCTAAACCAAATGGACACATAAGCTTCTTTGCATAATAGTAAGACGTAGGAATTTCATTCCCATCAGGCAACATCTCAGTTAATGCGGTCAACAAAGAAGTAAAACTAACGTCCGTCCACCCATGCTTCGACTTAATGTTAAAAAGTGTTAGCACGGCAGAAAGTTTGGAGTATTTTTTGCACCCAGGGTACAAAGGCTTTTTGGAAGCCTCCGATAGTAATTCAAACACATCACTTTCGACATTATGCAACATCTCATCCACGTCATTATCCTCGACCTCATCCACTGGATGATCCTCAGCTCCATCCTCACCACTATCAATAACATATTCATCATTCTCCCATTCCTCGTCCACATGAATCTCATTGCTTTTATCATGCACATCATTCCCATCAAGATCCTCACTATACTCTCCACTTTCACCATGCCAAATCCACACATGGTATTTAAGTCTAAACCCACGACAAAGTACATGATCTCTAATGATTTCAACACTATTGACCACCTTCACATTATTACAATCAACACAAGGACAGTATAGGCCTTCCTCACCAATTTTGTGCTGATAAGATAAAGCCGTCTCGCAAAACTCTTGAACCCCATTCCAAAAATCCATTGTATCACGTCTACCATACATCCAACCACGATCCTTTCCCATTTAGTAAAGTGTCTCTAAACATATATAGCAACATATTATCAATAATGTACAATTGCTACATATCTTATGTAAATCAACTTCAAGTACACATCATGAATATACCATTCATATAGTGAACAAATGCATGTTTCCAAAGTGTCCTTATCACTCCAACCTAACCCATCCTTGAATGTCTACTCTCACTAGTGAATGTATGTCAACTTTCCAATTTTAAGGAAAATCCGGCAGCACTTCCCCCCAGTTCTCCAAGTACAAGATGTAGATAATTACTTACCCACATATGTACCCAGAGAACATGGAGAAGAAATGGACAGCCAAGATGTTCCTTAAAATCGAAAAAAGACATACATTCACCACCTAAGTGAGAGTAAACATTCAAGAACAGTCCCAACCGGGGACTATTCAAGACTTTCTCCTAATGAGAAAGCCTTGAACGGGTATCTAGGCATATGATGATGCAAACATTCAACATATTATTGTAATTATTTATTATTAAACAAGACACAACTTGTAATATCATGAACAAACTTTTATCAAATAGATAAATAGAAAGAAATATATATAGCTCCATAAAGTTTATAGTTCATAACAATATAGCAAGTATAATGGATGTAATGTCTCGAACTTCCCACTTGAATAGCTAATAAACTTGTGCTTCACTACATATGAATCTACAAAAATAAAAAATAAAACAACAAAATAAAAGTTAGTAATTTTGTCAAGAACTATAAAACAACCTAAAATTACATCAACGCTTGCTATATTTATGTATTTTAAAGGTACTAATTAAGCCAACCAAATTATGAGGTAATATAACTCTGAATCCCTACTAAAGCTTCTGATAAACCCGGGTATCTCATCAACGCTTCAACCATAAAAAATCTAGGTTCAAAGGAAATACAACAGTAAGCAACAACAAAAAAAAAAAACAAAGCCTTGTATGGGTTGGTTACATGAAAAACTATCTCATTTGGTCATCCACAAAGATTCACTTCCTCCAATCAATTCATCCTTGAAGATTATTATCATGAATCTGCTCTACCCTAGTCAACACTTGACAAAGAAACTCACGATCTGCAGCCTCATTATCAAGGGAGCTCTTGTAAAAATATCAATTTTCATTTTACACTGACCACCCAGCACACACATTATACTCCATCATGTGTTAATAACTAAGTGTAACATATTAACATAAAACTCCTTATTGTCTTGGTCTCATATGGTTCATGTAGAAGAGCTATGGACTAACTAAAGAAAAAGGCACTTGTGTACAATAACTTAATATCTATGGATTTCATCTTCTCATCCGATTCTATCTCCATTCTAAACCACGTCCACAAGGATTCTGGCACCAAATATAACCATTTTATAACATTATATAATATGCAATGTACAAATATTTCAAATCAGTGTTTAATTTTTCTCTTCGTTTATTGTACAAACCTGCTCTCTTTATCTCTCCTCAACTGCTTAAAAATATCAAATGTAAATATATTTCCCTATGCTCTCTCTTTCTTCTTCTATAATATGCATATAAATATATGTAAAAATAAAAACCGGAGCCATAATATTCATCCCAAAGAAAGAACACTTTCTATCATTGGAAGCTCTTCTAGAAACCAAGTCTCTTAGATCACTTGAAATCCTTATATCAAGGTTGTAAGAGCAAGTCAACACTTCTAAATGCATGGTAGATTCCATTGCTTAATAAAATGGTAAGGTGTCTGACTTGGATTTGGTATACGTTTAATTTTTTTATCAATAAAAGAATATAACTTGTGAATCTAAGAACAGCTCAAGGATTGAAGAGAAACTAGACTGAACAAGAATTTTGTGCCGCAAAGTGAAGCAACATGTGTAGAATATAGAGTATATTTGGTACTACTTTACAACAGGGCCAGGAAGATGTAGGCTTGATCCCATAATTTACTGGAGTTACTCACACTGAAGGTCTGGGAGTTGCTTCTCCAAATCATAAAACAGCAGCATTCATCATAGTATCATACATTTTATACTTGAAGCATTCATCAAACATCCAACAACAAAAGAAAGCCAGAAATTCAGAAAAAATTCCGAAAAATAAACCAAAAAATTATAAAAAAAAAAGCCAGAAAATTCCGAAAAATAAACCAAAAAATTACCTAATTCATGAACAATTAATCAATTTCTTGCAAGTTTAAGGTGCATTCTCTCAACTTTTAACCCTACCAACAACAAAAAAAACCCAGAAATTCATAAAAAATTACCAGAAAATTAAGCCTAAATTTCGGACGGTGGCTGTGGGATGGTGGTGCGGTGGCTGTGGCGTCAGTGCTGACAGGTGGTGGACGGACCACGCACCTGGTCAGTGGTGGAGGAAGCTCCCTCGAAAATTCAAAAATTCGAATTTTGCTCCTCCCCGTGGCTGCTTGCTGCTTTGCTCAGTGGTGGAGGAGGTTCGGAGGGAGTGCGGAGGTGGTGGATGGTGGTGCGGTGGCTGTGGCGTCACTGGTGGTAGGGTTTGGATGCAATTAGATTTTGTTGTTGCTGCGGCTCGAAGGTTTGGTCGAAATAAAACAGTGAAGCTAATAAGAGAATGGGGAAAGAGAAGAATAAGGGGCGCAGTTTTGTATTTTTTTAAATATTGCCACCGGTTCAAAACCGGTGGCCTTAATCATTATTGCCATGGGTTCGGTCGAACCGGTGGCAATACTATTTGCCTTCTGCGCGGCCATTTTTTAAACCACCGGTTTACAAAAACCGGTGGCCTTTAAGCGTTGGCCATGTCAATTTTTCTACTAGTGGTTGATTTTTGGTATTGGATTTTTGTAACACCCTAGAAATTCCTTTCTTTAAAAATACCTATTTTGCCCTGTTTAAAACTTTAAATAGGAATATCTAAGATATTACCGCCACCGTGAAAACGACTAAGGCAATTATCAAATACACACAGCGGAAGACTATCTTTAAAAACATTCAAAACCTGTCAACTTAAAAAGTCAACTAAACGAAATTAAAGTAAAGTCAAACCCAAGGCAATAAAGTAAAATAAAAACGGATCGTCGTAGGGCCAAAGTAAAGACAAGGCCAACAAAAACACAAACACACACAATCAACAAAGCTGGGTACATAAGTGTATTTAAACACAATGTAGGGAATATTTCAAGTAGTACCCCAAACTTGAACCCCACTGTGATCATACACTAAAACATGGTGGCGTCCAAAGGGAAGGAAGCTAGAGCAAAAGAGTCGCCAACGAGTTTTAGGAACTTGTAAACCGTTCACAGGGTGAAGGTTACACCCCTTAACGATCCAGGAGATCGTCAAATCCAATAGGTCTGGAATAACCATGTCTGGAAGTTTGGGGATGAAGGTACAAAGCCAACCTAAAAGAGATTGAACCTGCTCTAATAATAGGCCTCTACTTTATTCTGATCGTATTCATGTGCGCTTTCTGACTAACATGCAATCATTAGGTTTACCCTAAACCTGTTTATCTATGTTGGTTGAATATTAATGCACAAACAAAACTATTATTGGCGATCAGTTGAATTATAATCATATTAACCCTAAACAAGATTATTAATTATCTTATTAGGCGTGATTACAAGTACCAATTCCCTTTAAACATGCATAAAAGGCGTGATCAAGCAATAACAATAAATATCAAGCAACATAATAATAATCATCAAAATAATAAAAATCATGAAAATAATAATAATATGGAAAATTTGTAAATTACCACCCAAAAAGGGGTGCTATTTTGAAATTACCACCCAATAAAAATTTTATTTTAAATTACCACTCATTAAAAACAAAATTCTTTCGGATTACCACCTTTTTTTGTTTTCCGGTGGAAAATCTGTTTGAGGGCCCCACATAACGACTATAAACGGCTACTTTGACTCTCTCTCCCCGATTTCTGTTGTTTATACATTGTCAAACTTCAATTTTAAAAATTTTGCTCCAAATTTCAATCTAAATCCCTCAAATTTCAACTTGTACTGTTAGAAGAAGATATAAACTGAATTTCATACTCTGATTTTGCAGCTAAGGTATGATTCCAGTACTTCGTAAATTAGGGTTTTTTTTCCCTAATTTGGTAATTAGGGTTCCTGAGGCAATAAAATTTGGGGCTTTTTGCAATTAGGGTATTTGTTTGCAATTAATTGTGCGATTTAGTTAGAATTCTGCAATTAGCAAGTGACAAGAGCTTCAACTACACGCTTCAGGTCCCCACAGAACACTTCGAGATGGCGCAATCAACAGTACATACAAGTACAACCAAGCATTCAATTTCCAGAAAAAAGTAGACTTAGGGTTTTGATTAAATCCTATATGGGTAGTTGAGAACTTGACAGAGAATTAAAGGAAGAAAGAGGGAAAAATTAAAATTGATGATTTTTGGTTAGATTAACAGAAGGAATTGAGGAGAGATGAAGAGTATGGAGTTTAATGCAACAGTTAGAACATTAGGTCGAAGAAAAGAAAAAAAAGGAGGGAAGTTAAAAAGGTGGGACCCACAGTCGGATTTTCAACCGGAAAACATAAAAAGGTGGTAATCTGAAAGAATTTTATTTTTAATGGGTGGTAATTTAGAATAAAATTTTTATTGGGTGGTAATTTCAAATTAGGACCTCTTTTTGGGTGGTAATTTACAAATTTTCCTAATAATATTCGTAACTAAAATAATCATGTTCATGTTAAATATAAAGCATAATAATAGCAAGATCCTAGGCATGATACTAACAAGATTAATAACAAGCCCTAGCATGTCACTAAGCAATAAAAATCAAAGCTTTAGCCCTAACATGATACTAACATGAATATTAGGAACAAAATAGGAAGCATCGCAGGAATCACAATTGTCATATTTGATATTATAACCTTTACCCTAAACATGATACTAGGAAGATCAAAACACCCTAACATGACACTAGGAATCATAATAACAACCTAGACATGATTTCTACATCATAATATCAATAAATCAATTAAAGCACTTACTTGGATGCCTCGTACCTCTTTCTAATAACAAAATACACGCGTTAGTAACTTCAAGGAAAATAATAATCATACAATTAAATCAAATAATTGAAATAGAGATTTTTGACCAAACCCTCAGAAATTAAAACCTTTCACGTCTAGGGCGAAGGCAACTTCGAATTTGGCTAGGTGTGTCTAGATCTTGTGAATGCAGAATTTTGTGTGCAAAAGGCTAGTTTAGAAAAGAGAGAGAGAGAGAGAGAGAGAGTAATCAAGAGATTCTTGATGAGAATTGGTGATTAAAAACGGAGGTTTTTAGGAGGCTATTTATAGAGAAAATCAGCCGAATATGATAAAAAACGAATCAGAGTTTCGAAAAAGAATAAAACACGACCGCAGCGCCAAACACACGCCAGTCGCCAGATCTGTCACCAGACGCTGCGCGTGTCGCCAGACGCCAGGCGACAGAGCTGTTGTATGGCGCTAGAATTAATTTTCCACGCGTTTTCTTATTTTGATAAAATTTAAGCGTACGAGAGGGTAAACTAGTATTTTCTTTAAAAACACTTCTTTTATTCTGATTAAAACTCTTAAAAGTCAACTAAAGTCAATTTATCAATGCTAATTAAATTAGGATTCAAAAGAACCTTTTAGAAGATTCTAGAAGACTATAATCAGTCCTAATCACATTAGGAATGATAAATCATAATAGGCCCTCCTCTAGATCACTGGGCCGCATATAAAGATCAAACCGGGCCCAATTTAGTAATTTGGCCATAACTTCCTCATTATTCATCGGAATTGGGCTTATAAAATATTGTTGGAAAGATCTTTTCGAACCCGAACCAACTACACTATTATTGGACCCTTGCTATGGACCAAACCAAACTGGATTGGCTGTTTTCTTAAACATAGGTTTTCAAAAACAAAGAGAAAGAAAAGAAATAAAAACTAACTGCAATACTAGACTTTTCACACTTTCACTTCATTCGATTATGATTTGACGTGAAAGGTACTCATCACTGGGTTTGGTTTTGAGGAGACACAAATGGGTGTCTACACACACTAACATGATTTCACCTGTCAACACACATTTACCACAATGCACTTGTTTTACAAGCACACACAACATTCAACAAAACCTTTCAACTAGACACTAAATAATTTATTTAGCATTGATTACGCATCGAACGAGTTTCCAACTCTACCTCCCCTAAATTATTGAGGTTATTGACACGGGAGCTAACCGTGCCAGCATCAAAACCACACAAATGTGGCGGAATTCCTGATAAATAAAAGGAATGTACAACGTCCTATACTCCAGTACAAGTTATGATCAAATATAAAGTCACATAACTCCCCCATAAGTTCATACTCAAGGTATATACGTTCCAAGAGTTTTGGTGCGTAATCTCTTTCACTTTACGTTATTTACATATTATTAAAATTGGTGATGACTCTCAAAGCACAATAATTCCATCAACAATAATTATTCAATTAATCAAACATACCAATTAAATTCTTGAGTAATTATTGGCCACATAATATTTAATGTTGAACCCTTTTTAATCCTCAGTGTCAAAGACACCTTTAACGCATCGAGCGCCACAAATCCTATCCCTCGGTGTTAAAAACACCTTAAGTGCACGAAGACACCAACACACAATTTATTCCTCGTGTACATAGACACTTATATAGCTCCTTTCTCATGCTTATAGCATCAATATAAATTATATGAACCATAATAAAATTCATTTTTAATATTCCAAGCCAAATTGGATAGCCATTTTAAATAGCTTTCCAACGGTATATTATAAGCCCAATTCCGAGCCAAAACAAAGAAGTTATGATCAAAACACTAAACCGGGCCCTAAAATCGACACCCTTGCTCTCCAACGGCCATAAATTTTGATCCATACTATATTTTCACCTAATTCTAACAAAATTAGAAATTAGACATTCAGAGCTTTCCAATGACATCTCACACGCCTTAATCGAACTCTGCAATCAAAAGTTATGAAAGTTTTAAAAACGCGATTTTGTATAAGGCAAACCGCAAACTAGCGCAACTCAATCAGATGCGCGCGCCTTGCGCGTCATTGAGATGCGCGCGGAATCCAACGCGACTTAGAGAGTTGCGGACGCCACCTGACGGTGCAGCTCTAAAACCCTAAACCTAGATCCCTATGCCTATAAATAGGGGTCTTCGTTCAGCATTACAGGGACCGGAAAATTCAGAATTAAAACCTTAGTATTCTCAAAACCCTAATCTCTTAACTTCTCTTACTATCATACTACTTTTTCTTCGCTCTTTCCAAATACTTTCCAACCCTAATTAAATCCATTGAAGTCCTTGGAGGTACGAAGAAGAAAGAAATTCCATAAACACATTAAACAGAGATCAAATATAAAAGAAGAACGGTTAGTTTCCTGAGCACTTAGATAAATCACTTTTCTTTTATTGTTTTAATAACTTTAATTGATTAATTAGTGTTGTTTGATCACTTTAAACAAACTTTTAATTAATTAATTCACATAGTATTCTTTCGTTAATCAAGACTAGAATTGGAATAATTAATTGTTGTTTTATCACTTAAGACAAGGCGAATCTTGTTTATTTATTGTTCTTTCACGAATATTATTAAATAAGAATAACGACTTTTGCAATGTAATTCCTATGTGATTAATGCATTTAAATAAAATCAACTAACTTAGTCTTTAGGTATCACGTTGCATACATTGTTTGGTAATGAAATTGAGAAAAGGGAAGAGCTAGTAGAGGTCGTACTAGGGCTAAGATAGCGATTCCCCTCTAAAGGGAACGTTATCTTAGTATCCTCGCTCCCGAACTCATTTCTGGTTTATGTAGACCAATTTGGGCATGAGTAAACTTATGATTCGTGCTAATTATCCCTTGAACTCTACTTGGGAGAAAGGCATGAGCAAGGTTTATGAGTTTTCCTAAAACTCATTGGCGACTCCTACTTGTTTCTTACAAAAATCATGATGAGAGTATCATTTCTAATATAGGTCTCCCAAACAGTCAGGAATTCAAATTCTAATACACCCTAACAAGTGTAAAGTCCTAGGCTTTTAAATGGCCATGGGCATCTAAGGAAGGACCCCCTTACGATGGGATCACCCCCCTTACACTATGCATTATTATTTCTATTTTGCAGATTGCGGCCATTTAAAACTAAATGTAGGCCTTTGAATTTGGTTGACATGATTTCTAAGTTTACTGATGATAAAAAAATTTCTGTAAATGAAATCGGTTTTGGAGGGTTGTTATCATTTAAGTTGAAAAGGAATCCTACTAGTATGTACAGGTGGCTAATTGATTGTTTTGACTGTGGTAGCTGCATGTTTTCAATTGATAATAGTAAGGAGTTTGTGGTGACTGAGTATGATGTGTTTTTCCTTCCTTTGAACCCCAAAAATGTTGAGGAGATACCTCGATCCGCTAATAAAAATAATCCCGACTTTGTTTTCAAACATAATTGGAGGTTGAATTTTGGGCTGACAGATGAAAATGACCAAATTCCACTTAATTTGTTAGAGGAAAGGATACCTACTTTAGGTCAAGGTGGAGATGATCGAGTTTAAGCAACTCTTTGTTATGCATGTAGTATCCACATTTTTAGCTCCTACTTCTAACAGAACCGCTGACCTTAGGATTGCTAAGGCACTTGATGATGTTGGGAAAATTAAGAATTTGAATTGGTGTAAATATGTTCTTGAAAAACTGTGTGAAGGTGTTAAAAGTTACAAAAAAGGAGAAATTCAGAACTGTTGTGGTTGTATTTTGATAGTGGATATTATTTACTTCCATAGGTTGAAATTTAGGAATGTTGAATTAAGTACTTCTTTACCTTTACATACATAACTCTTAATGGCCAATGAATAACTTAACAATTGACAGGGTAAAGTCGTATCCCCTAATCAAAAATAATTCCTAGATCCTCTAACTAAAGTAGATACGGAAGTAGGGTCGATCTCCGCAGGGAAACAAGTCTTGTTACTTCTAATTAATTATTATAATCTAAATTATCTAAGTAACCCATATTTTTGGGAATAAATTGTATACTACGAAGAATAAGTTTAGGGAGAAAAGAAACAATAATAAGGAAGCCTAGGGTCACAGGTTCACCAACAATTAATATTCCGGGATAGAACGAAGTAATTAATAATTAACAATGCACAAATAACATGATTAACAGGCTCTCGCAATTTATTAATCAACATAGATCTAACAGGCTCTCGCAATTTACTAGATCTAAGTTCTTATTAAAAATAGCCTTTAATATTAAATTAACATCTGCTCGATTCATCAATTCAATATTGCCAAACATTCACAATCAAATTACATCTGCTAGATTCATAATCTAATTGCAAAGAATTAAAACAATTCAATAAGAAATTATCATGCAATATCAATAATCAATATTAACAAACTATCCCTTCATATTAATTATGGATCCCCATAAACCCTAGAATGAAACTACTCACAAATCATCATAACTAAGCCAATCAAGTAAATAAGTAAAAGCATAATCAAGAAAGCAATTAAAATAGCTGAAATTAAAAGGGAAGAAATTGTACCAAAAATAAATCTGGAATTAAAGGAAGTATTAAGAATAAAAGTTTAGAGAGAATTTAAGAGAGAGAAAAAATACTAAGTAGAGAGAGAAAGTCTAAGAAAGAAGGTAATCTAATAATTTCGTACAAAATCGTATTTAAACGTTTCCTAAAACAAGAATTAAAACTAAACTTAATCAGGGCTTCCAGAAACGCGCGCCCGATCGGGCGCGCCTTTTTCTTCGCGTTCCTACCCAGCAGCATCGCCCGATCGGGCGCGCCTCAGCACGCTTAGCCTACTAATCTTGCCGCGCCCGATCATGCTAGAGGTAGCCCGATCGGGCGGTTGCTTCTCCTTGAGGCTTGGACTTCGATTGGGCTAGATTTCTCGGCCCAATCCGGATTTCCTCTCGGGTCTCGAATACTTGGTCCAAATGCATCGGGATCCCAATTACCGAGCCCTTAATCACCGGCTCTCGCCGATCCTGGGCTCCAAAAGTGGTCGCGTCCTTCTAGCTTCCGTAGTCGATCCATAAAGCCCGGGAAAATGCTCCAAGAGTGCAATTTCCTTTAAAATACAACTAAAACTACGAAAACACTAGAACACACAAATTAGTAATAAAAGTGGCCCGAAAGAGCCAAAAACACTACTAATAACGACCAAGGGATGGGGGTAAAACACTATATAAAATGGACATATCAAACTCCCCCAAGCCAAACCTTTGCTTGTCCCTAAGCAAAGAGCTCATCAATGAACATATAAAACATACTTCACCCCAATCATCAAATCAAAAACCAACGATCCAAGGCAAATCTAATGAACATGCTTCAACATCAATCAATCTTATTCATCTAATCACCCTTCCTCCCCAACAATTGTCAAGTAGAGCAAACCACAAGAGCATATAGAATTCAAGACTAGTGCTCACACACTCAACTCTCATTTATGTGACGAGTAAAAGATGTACTCGATCGCTCTCCAACCAACCCCTTTAATGTGAACAATGCCCTCCCAACTCACACTCTCGTGTGTATAAAAACATTGAACGCTCATCCTACTAGTCGACTCGAAATATGTCAAATCATAACTTGCATTGATAAATAAAACTTTCACATTTACATAACTTCTATGCACAAGGTCGGAAGGTCTTTAAAGCTTGTAATGTAAGGATAGGGTAAAGGGTAGGATAAATTTGGGAGTATGTGAGAGAAAAGCTATGCATTAAGGGAGCCAAATCCTAATAAACCCATGATCAAAATAATGATGATCATACATCTCCATAAACATAACCAACTCCAAAAAAAACCACCAAATACAACTACAATCATCATAAACAATCCCAACACTTACAATAGTCACTCATAAAAATATAATAATGTAGAACTTTGAGTGAAATACAAACTTTGAACTCATTCTTTTTCTCTTTTTTTTTTCAAACTTGAGTTTTTTTTTCTTTTTTTTTTTCTTTAGAACAACCTTCCAATAGAGCATTTGAGCATTAATTTTTTTCTTTTGCTCTTTTTTTTTTCTTTTTAACTTATATTGGAAATTTCAACTTTGAAACACAACATATCAATATTTTCCAATCAAAAATCAAAGAACAAACACTCTTCTTTTATTCTCACATTGTGCAAATAATGTGCACACCACAACTCCCTCACCTCACCAACTAATAGCTTCCCCAAGCCAAGCTTGGGACTAGTAACCAATGGGGCTCAAATAGGCTTGTAATGTGGCTAATATAAACAATAAAAGGGGCACAAGCAACAACATGGGTAACAAGAAGGGAACAAATGTATCTAAATACTCTGAAGGCTACCTAAAAAAATGAACGCCTTCGTCCTCCTCATGTGCATAATAATAAGTCATGAAACACTACTCATAGTTGCAAATCAATACTCAGATTCATTGACATACCAGGAATTATGGAACTATCACACATTTCCTAACCAAATCAACTAGTCAAGCACTATATTCACAAGTAGTTGGGCAAAATTGACTCATGTTTAGGAATCCAAGCAATTAAACTTCAAATCATGACCAACAAATCCACAATGCTCATTATCGATAACCAAGAATCAAAACAAATTTTCTCCAGTACGGGGCACAGGGAAGTATGATTCATAATTCATTGGAACGTATTTTTGGATTTTTTTATTTTTCAATTTTTTTTGTATTTTTCATAAATAAGAAGCAATAAAAACTAACCTAGAAAGCAAGAAATCTAACCTAATAAAACACACCAAAAATAAAAGAAAAGAGGAAAAGAAAAATACCAAACAAAAATCTCCCCCAAGCCAGAATCAGACAATGTCCTCATTGGCTCGGAAACTAGCCCAACATAGCTAGTCCTCATCATCATCCATCCTCTCATGTCCTCCTCCATGACTCGAACCGGCACCACCTTGGCTTGGTCCAGCACCACCATAACCTGAACCACCTGCAAAGTAGTTAGGGTCCACATTTCCACCCATACCCCCAAAAGGAGCATCACCCCCATATCCGTGGACCGAAGAGTAGTCCACATAAGTACCATACACACCGGGGTGAGAATACCCTCCTTGGGGGTATTGGAACCAATCGGGAGTAAGTGAATCGAGAGGAATAGCCCCCCGACGGGCATAATCATCATACATGGGATAAAGGCCCCTCCCGAGGTTCCTCTCTATGTAACCAACCTGCCCATCTAAGGTGCTTAACCTAGAATCTAGGTTTTGCATCATACCCTCAACTCTCCCTTTCCCCGTCTCGATGCGGTCTAATTGGCTCCTAAAAGCCGAAAAGTCATAAGGGGCATTGGGGTCGACGTTGTAGTCGACCGAGGAAGTGGGTATGCCATAGGTGAAGGGTGGAGGTGGTTGGTAGTGTGGTGAATGGTGAGTGGGGGAATGGTCTAGGGGGGATTGGTGGGATTGTGGTGAAGGGTGAGGTGGTTGAACCTCACCTTGACCATTAATCTCGAAAGTATAAGAAGGCTTTCCCTTCTCAAATTTGGTCAAAGCGGGGTTGGGTAAGGTAAAGGCTTGGTCCCTCCTACCCGATTGTCGGTGGACTATCCACCAAGTATCACTCCCCACAGGTTGCACCCAGTTCAAACTCCCTAAATAGGGTAGGTCCATGAGGTTTGATCCTACAACTTTCCTATGCTCATCCGGGTTCCAACCTAGGTGTTTTCTAGCAATGTGGGTCACTAACCCTCCAAAATAAATAGGTGCCCTAGACCTACTAGCCTCGGCCGCATTGGCCGCCCTTTGGAAGTGATTGGCTATCCTATGGGGTATGTTCAAATTTTCAGCGGTAGGAATTACATAGGATGCCAAAAGTTCCAATTCATCTCTCCTAACATTTGCCGGTTCATGCCTCCCAAAAATAGTGAGGCCGGCAAATCTTTGCCAAAGTTTTGGGACGGGATGCTGAATCCACGTCCCTTTGGCATGCTGGAGGTTAACTAAATCCTCCCCAGTTAGCCTCTTATAGACCACGGCGGTGTGGTCTTGAGAGGGTTCAATCGGTTTATCCGATTTTAAATCAAACAACTTTCCAAATTATTTAAGAGTTAGTCTCACATCGTTGTTTATTAATCGGAATTGTACATGAGTAATTAGTGCATTCATTTTAATAACATTAAAACTTGAAATAAATTCCAATGTTAAGTAGTCCTACGTATCATGACACATTTGAAAGAAACCACTCATGCCTATACCTTTGAACAATTTTTCCAAATATTTATCTAGGCCTAACCTAACTAGTGTGGGATGATGAATAAAACGGGTAGAGATTACCTGGCGATCGATGAGGTTTAGCATCCTAACCCGTTGCTCCTCCGAGGTAATGACAACCTCCTCCCATCTCGGAATTTGAAGATCCGGGTTGACCGTTGGTTGCGGTGCCCTCGAACTCTCACCCCTTTGGGTCCTTGAACGTTTTGAGGCCATTATATGAGGAAAAAGTTGATGCTTGGAGCTTTCTCTCTCTAGGGGTTTGAAGGAAGTATGAGAGAAAGTGGGAGAAAATAGGTGGGAAATGTGGAGGAAGATGTGAGGATTAATAATATGTAAAAAATTTTAGGTTTTGATGGATCAATTTGAGGACATATTGAAAAAGAAGTGAGTTTGAAGGTGTAAAAAAAAGGAGGTTTTAGAGAGAGAAAGTAATGGAGGAGAAGATGAAGTAAGAAGAAAATGAGGAAAAAAAGAAGAAGAAAGTTATAAGGGACGGCCAAAAATAGGCGCGCCCGATCGGGCGAGCCTCGCGCGATCGGGCCCGTGTCCAGTCGTTTCCTTCACTTTTCTTCGTCTTCAAATTTTTTCTAAGTCTTTCGACCTCTTAAACCTGTACATGTACAAAAACACTTATAAACGGTAAAATTACACTCTCCTTGCCTCTTAAAAAGAAAAAAAATAAATAAAAATAAATAAAAAGGAAAACTAGTCTAGAAAGCAAGAAATACGGGTTGCCTCCCGCAAAGCGCTGGTTTATCTAGGTCCCGCACGACCCTCTTACCACCTTGATGTTCAGGTTGGAAGTGGAGTTAGGAAGGTTTCCTCCACATCTCCACTAGTAGCGCCCTCATGATACACCTTCAGTCGTTGGCCATTTACCTTAAACTCTTCACCCTTGTCATTGACCAACTCTACCGAGCCAAATTTATTCACCCTTGTGACAGTGAAGGGACCAGACCACCTATATTTCAACTTTCCTGGGAAAATCTTTAATCTAGAATTGAAGAGAAGAACTTTATCACCTGGTGCAAACTCTCTTGGTAAGATCCTCTTGTCATGCCACTTCTTGGTCTTCTCCTTGTAGATTCGCGCACTATCATATGCTGACAGTCTAAACTCATCTAACTCATTGAGTTGGAGGAGTCTTTTCTTACCCGCGGCCTTAGAGTCCATGTTAAGCTCCTTGATCGCCCAAAAAGCTTTGTACTCCAATTCCACGGGAAGATGACATGCCTTACCATAAACTAATCTATAAGGTGAAGTACCAATTGGTGTCTTGAATGCTGTTCGGTATGCCCAAAGAGTGTCGTCCAACTTGTCACTCCAATCTTTCCTTGATTTTGACACCACCTTCTCTAGAATGGCCTTGATCTCGCGGTTGGAGACCTCGACTTGGCCGCTAGTTTGGGGGTGGTAGGCTAAACCTGACCTATGGTAGACACCATACTTTTTGAGGAGGGTGTCCAACTTCCGTTCATGAAAGTGAGATCCTCCGTCACTTATTATAGCTCTAGGTACGCCAAATCTTGGAAAGATGGTTTTCTTAAAAAGTTTGTGGACGACCTTGGCGTCATTGGTAGGAGTGGCGATGGCCTCAACCCACTTGGATACATAATCTACGGCGACAAGAATATAACGGTTCCCTTTTGAAGAAGGGAACGGTCCCATGTAATCAACACCCCAAACGTCAAAAATCTCAACTTCTAAAATTCCTGTTTGGGGCATCTCATGCCTCCACGAGATGTTGTCAGTCCTCTGGCAAGAGTCACAAGCCTGCACAAACATGTTAGCATCTTTATACATTGTAGGCCAATAAAAACCTGACTCATTAATCTTGGCCACCGTTTTAGTGGGGCCATGATGTCCTCCATATGGTGAGGTGTGCTGCATATAGGTTGTCATCAGGGAAAGAATCATCTATAGGTAGAGAATCCTTACCCTCTTCATACCTGATACGTGACAAGTGGTCTGCCACTACGTTCTCTGCTCCCTTTTTATCTTTGATTTCTATGTTGAAATCTTGGAGCAAGAGAACCCAACGGAGTAGCCTTGGCTTCGATTCCGCCTTAGCTATCAAATATTTCAAAGCTGCATGATCAGTAAAAACAATAACTTTAGAACCAACAAGATATGATCTAAATTTTTCTAAAGCATAAATGACAGCTAGAAACTCCTTTTCCGTAGTAGCATAGTTGACTTGGGCTTCATCCAAGGTTTTGCTACCATAATAAATAGCATGCAAAACCTTGTCCTTCCTCTGTCCGAGCACGGCTCCTAGTGCAAAGTCACTTGCATCACACATGATTTCGAAAGGAAGGTTCCAATCGGGAGCACATATGATAGGTGTCGATATCAAAGCCTACTTGATCCTGTTGAAAGCCTCAAGACACTCGTCAGTAAAATAAATGGGGCATCCTTGAGCAAGAGTAGTGTCAGTGGTTTAGCAATTTTAGAAAAATCTTTGATAAAGCGGCGATAAAACCCCGCATGACCAAAGAAACTTCTAACTCCTTTAACATTAACTGGGGGAGGTAATTGCTCAATCACTGATATTTTAGCCTTGTCTACTTGTATTCCCTTATCAGATACAATATGACCTAGGACTACTCCCTCTGTCACCATAAAGTGACATTTTTCCCAATTAAGGACTAAGTTGCACTCTTCACATCTTTTCAAAACTTTAGCGAGATTAATTAAACATGAGTCAAATGAAGAACCGTAAACGCTAAAATCATCCATAAAGACCTCCATAATAGACTCTATGAATTCAGAAAAAATGCTCATCATACAACGTTGAAGGGTAGCGGGTGCATTACATAAACCAAAGGGCATTCTACGATATGCAAAAGTGCCATAAGGGCATGTAAAAGTAGTCTTTTCCTGATCTTCAGGGTGAATCGGAATTTGGAAAAATCCCGAATACCCATCCAAATAGCAAAAGAATTTGTGATTGGCTAACCTCTCAAGCATTTGATCAATAAAGGGAAGGGGGAAGTGATCCTTTTTAGTGGCGATATTTAGTCTACGATAGTCTATGCACATACGCCACCCTGTTACAGTTCTAGTGGGAATTAATTCAATTTTTCCATTTGTTATCACAGTCATCCCACCTTTCTTTGGCACTACCTGCACGGGACTTACCCACTTGGAGTCAGAAATAGGATAGATAATACCTGCATCAAGTAATTTCATAACCTCTTTCTTGACTACTTCCTGCATGTTAGGATTTAATATTCTTTGTGGTTGAATGCAGGGCTTATAGTTATCCTCTAGATGTATCTTGTGCATACAAAAGTCAGGGCTAATACCCTTGAGATCATCAATACTGTACCCTATAGCCTTCTTGTGGGTTTTAAGAACCCTTAGAAGTTGGGAAGATTGTAGGTCAGTGAGTGCAGTACTGATGATCACGGGGTGTAGTTCCTGTTCATCTAGAAAAACATATTTTAAATGAGAAGGGAGAGGTTTTAGCTCAGGTTTCTTAACCTCTGCAGGTTTTGATTCCTGAACTAAATTTACTACCTTCATTATTTCCTTGGGGCTTAACTCTTTTAAGGAAAGAGCCTTTTCAATATCATGTACCTCATTACCCCAAATGCTTGCATTGTCGCTAGATAAATTACCGCAGAGAACTTCCTCTAAGGGATCCTTCGCAAGAACCTGTGGCAAGCTATCATCACAAATATCGTCCATTACATCAATTATATCAATGTAGCAACAATTTTCCTCTAGCATAGGCCCTTTCAAAACCTTCCCTAAATTGAAAGTAACATTGTCGTCACCTACAGAAAGGGTTAGTTTACCATTTTTAACATCAATAATCGCTCCTGCAGTATGGAGGAAAGGCCTACCTAATATAATGGATATTTGTGTGTCCTCTTCCATGTCTAAAACAACAAAATCAACAGGAATAAAAAATTTACCAACTCTGACAGGTACGTCCTCTAAAATACCTAAGGGGTATTTTACCGAATGATCTGCCATTTGCAAAGTTATATTAGTAACTTTTAATTCTCCCATATTTAATTTAGCGCAGACAGACGATGGCATGACACTGACACTAGCACCCAAATCACACAAAGCTTTGTCAATAAAAACATTCCCAATGTGACAAGGGATAGAAAAACTATCGGGATCCTTTAATTTAGGAGGGGATTTGTTTTGCAATAGAGCGCTACACTCCTTTGTGAAAGCTACAATTTCTACTTCATTAAAGGCCCTTTTCCTAGTCAGAATGTCTTTCATAAATTTAGCATAAGCAGGCACTTGAGTGATTAAATCAGTGAAAGGAACTGTTACCTGCAGGTTTTTCACAACCTCTAGAAACTTACCGAATTGTTTATCAAGCTTATTCTTCAGTTGTCTATTAGGGAATGGAAGCTTGATAACTGGGCTCTGCACATCTCCTCCTTTATCCTGCGATTTACCCTGCACAGAAACATTAGTAGGGTTAGTATCTATTTGTAGCCCTGCAGGGCTAGCAGGATTAGCGTTTGGTATAGAGGAATCTAGATCAGGAACTGGTCTATCTTCCGTTGGCATAGGAGGTCCATCATAATGTGAACCACTCCATAGAGTGATTGCGTTGGCATGATCTGTAGGATGGATAGGTTGTGCTGGTAGAGCTCCCTGCTGACGGGATTGTAGGGTATATGAAAGTTGTGCAATTTGATTGTCCATGATTTTATTATGGGCTAGGATAGAATCAATTTGCACATCCCTACTCTCCATGTGCTTTTGCATATTGGCAAGTATTGCTCTAATTTCTGTCATGGCAGGGTCGGAAGATGATGAGGGTGATGCTTGGCTTTTCTGTCCGGAATTAGGATGATAATATTTTTGCTGTGGTGGGGTTTGCTGTTGTGGTTGTTGTGGAGGTGGAGGATTTTGTACATTGGTGCTCCGGTACGAAAGATATGGATGATTTTTATAACCGACATTGTAGGAATTGGAATAGGGGTTATTCTGCCTATAAGTTTGAAAGGCATTAACTTGTTTCATAGAGCTCCTACAATATTGCTCCCAATGACCTACAATTCCACAATTTTCACAAAAAGCTTCATGGTTAGGAACAGCAGAAACATTAGCTACAGAGTTAGGAGCAGCAGTAAGATTATCTAATTTTTGGCAAATAGACGTTAATTGAGCTTGCAAAAAGGATACGGAATCGACATTATGTTTTCCTTTATTTGCAAACCCTCTCGGATTCCCATATTGGGAATTGCGTATTGCCATGTCTTCGATAACCTGTCCTGCATTATCCACATTTAAATTCATAAACCTCCCACTAGCTGCCGAATCTAGCACTGATCTAGAAGAATTTCCAAGTCCATTATAGAATGCTTGGATCAATTTCCATTGTGCTAGATTGTGGTGGGGGCACTCTCTCTGTAGATCCTTGAACCTCTCCCAAGCCTCATATAATGTTTCGTCGGCCTCTTGAGCGAAGTTCTGAATAGCACTCCTTAGCACCGCTGTTCTCTCTGCAGGATAATATTTATTATAGAAATTCAAAGCAAGAGTTTCCCAGTCAGTAATACCAAGTGCAGTTCTATTCAAACCATTAAACCATAATTTTGCTTTGCCACATAATGAAAAGGGAAAAAGAATCTCCCTGATTTGGTCTTGCGTGACCCCGGCTTGTCTAATGGTGTTACAATATTGGCAGAAATCTGCGATGTGAAGATTAGGATCTTCACCCTTAGCTCCGTTGAACTGCTTCCTCTCTATCATAGTGATAAATTGGGGCTTGATCTCAAATTGAACTCCATCTAGAGCCGGAGTGGGAGTAAGGTGCGGGAAATCTGTGAGATTCGGTTTCGAGTAGTCACTGAGTTTCTTCTGGGCCGTCATCTCTGATCCTGAATCTGAAGAAATATCTGTGTCACTAGAATCAGAGGGAGGATCGCGGTGATTATTGTTATTATCACCAGAATCCGCCAGGATTTGCTTGTAGAGATTTTTCTGTCTTTGGAAGGAACGTTCGATCTCAGGATCGAATGGAATGTAACCTGATCTGGAACACCTGGGCATAAACAAAAACTAGAAGCAAATATGAGAATTGCCTCAAAGAACTAACGTTCTCTGAGGCAAAAAAGGGATAATCTAGATTACAAAAATATAATGAGAAAACAAAAATAAAACCGTTTCCCCGGCAACGGCGCCAAATTTTGACAGGGTAAAGTCGTATCCCCTAATCAAAAATAATTCCTAGATCCTCTAACTAAAGTAGATAGGGAAGTAGGGTCGATCTCCACATGAAAACAAGTCTTTTTACTTCTAATTAATTATTATAATCTAAATTATCTAAGTAACCAATATTTTTGGGAATAAATTCTATACTACGAAGAATAAGTTTAGGGAGAAAAGAAACAATAATAAGGAAGCCTAGGGTCACAGGTTCACCAACAATTAATATTCCGAGATAGAACGAAGTAATTAATAATTAACAATGCACAGATAACATGATTAACAGGCTCTCGTAATTTATTAATCAACATAGATCTAACAGGCTCTCGCAATTTACTAGATCTAAGTTCCTATTAAAAATAGTCTTTAATATTAAATTAACATCTGCTCGATTCATCAATTCAATATTGCTAAACATTCACAATCAAATTACATCTGCTCGATTCATAATATAATTGCAAAGAATTAAAACAATTCAATAAGAAATTATCATGCAATATCAATAATCAATATTAACAAACTATCCCTTCATATTAATTATGGATCCCCATAAACCCTAGAATGAAACTACTCACAAATCATCATAACTAAGCCAATCAAGTAAATAAGTAAAAGCATAATCAAGAAAGCAATTAAAATAGCTGAAATTAAAAGGGAAGAAATTGTACCAAAAATAAATCTGGAATTAAAGGAAGTATTAAGAATAAAAGTTTAGAGAGAATTTAAGAGAGAGAAAAAATACTAAGTAGAGAGAGCAAGTCTAAGAAAGAAGGTAATCTAATAATTTCGTACAAAATCGTATTTAAACGTTTCCTAAAACAAGAATTAAAACTAAACTTAATCAGGTCTTCCAAAAACGCGCGCCCGATCGGGCGAAGGGCCGCCCGATCGGGCGCGCCTTTTTCTTCGCGTTCCTACCCAGCAGCATCGCCCGATCGTACTAGATGCTCGCACGATCGGGCGCGCCTCAGCACGCTCAGCCTACTAATCTTGCCGCGCCCGATCGTGCTAGAGGTAGCCCGATCAGGCGGTTGCTTCTCCTTGAGGCTTGGACTTCGATTGGGTTAGATTTCTCGGCCCAATCCGGATTTCCTCTCGGGTCTCGAATACTTGGTCCAAATGCCTCGGGATCCCAATTACCGAGCCCTTAATAGCCGGCTCTCACCGATCCTGGGCTCCAAAAGTGGTCGCGTCCTTCTAGCTTCCGTAGTCAATCCATAAAGCCCGGGAAAATGCTCCAAGAGTGCAATTTCCTGTAAAATACAACTAAAACTACGAAAACACTAGAACACACAAATTAGTAATAAAAGTGGCTCGAAAGAGCCAAAAACACTACTAATAACGACCAAGGAACCGGGGTTAAACACTATATAAAATGGACATATCAACAATTTGAAGGAAAAATGTACATTAGACATCATAAGTGACATCGTTTCATTGTGGTGAAGCTTTCTTGAAGATAGATAGTGGTTTAGTTAAATTATCTCAGTAACTTCTCACTCTTTGACTTTTTATTTTTACTTTGTGAAGACAGCAAGTGGTGAAAAGATATGGAGTTATAGAATGTGACTCGCTTGTTTTAAAAGGGATTGATAGGTTTGTAAGCTTCTCGTTCATTGTTATCTGACATCTACAAAATATACGCAATTCTTATTTGCATGTGAACGGTTCCCCAAGAAATATTGCACTAAATTACTAAAGCTAAATGCACTTGCAATAACTATTTACGTTTTGTCGTATTAAATCATTAAGTGATTCTAGAGTTGTTTACATAACCTAACAAACTTTTACTGCTTTTTTTAGCAGGCTCGATACATGATTATTCCCTATATCCCCATGTTGGAACCTCCAAAGAATTGGAAAGGGTATACTTATCTTCTATCTTCTTTTCTTTTTTTGCAGAATTGTCTTCTATCTTCTTGTTTTTTTTAATAATTTATTTAATAATAATGTTTTCAGTAATCCTTGATTAATTTTCTTTCACAGAGAACTGTGGAAACTATGCCCCTTTTCTACCATTTTGTAGATCTTACTCTAAATTACTCCAAGTTTAGTAAGCCATGAAAAATAGTATTATTTTAAAAAAGATATTGCAAATTTGGAAGTTGGATGGACTATAGACTGTATAATGTAAAAAAAAAAAAAACCCTATGAGACTTAGAATATGATCAGAAGGAGAGAAGGTATTTTAGTATTGTATATTTTATATACTCTGACATGATCTGTTGTCAATTAATCCTGAATTAGCTAAATATATAAAACTTAGGATGTGTTGTACTGTTTTCCCATTAATACCATTGATTATATTTGCATACTATAATTGGCATCTTCTATATTATTATTGTCCAGGTATGACAAGGGTGGCTACTTGTTCCTACCATCTTATGTTATGCAAACACATGGTTCAAGAAAGCAGCAAGAAGCGACGAGGAAAACTCCACCACAACAGATATGCAAAAATTGTTAGAGGTACAGCAGAATAGATCTCCTTAATATTTATTTAAATGTCTTTTATTTATTTATTTATCAGCTGCTCAAATTCTTAACTATCATGAGTTAATCATGGTGCAAGTTTGCAGTGTTTTGGCGTCCCCTCCCCCCCCCCCCCCCCTTGGTTGTGATTACACCCTTAAACCTCTGCACATCTGAATTGTGTACTATAAGTATGTTCAGTTTTCCCTTTGATACTTGGACTGTATAGCTTATACCATTAAGTCTTGTGTCTTGTAAAAAAAAAGCTCAAATCCTCCTCGAATCGATTTGTTTTTTATTTATTACGAAAATAAAAATTTGAAAGATAAATTGAATGTTCTATCCAACCTTAATTAAATATCAATCATTCTTGAGCTCAAATTGGATAGGAGGGTTATAATTTCTCTTGAACTAAATAGTACTTCAGACATCATAAAGGCCTTTGATAGTTTGTTTATACACCGCGAATAATGCCAGCTCCGCAATAATCAGAACTTAAGTTGACTGTAGTCATTAGTTTTTGGCTCTACTTTTCTACAAATTATTTTTTTTCTTTCTATTTTAGGGAACGTTTGGTTGGTAGAGGGCAAAGGGAATGAGAGAGAAAGGAAAGAAACTCTCCTATTTATAATGTGTTGTTTGTTTTATTAAAAAAGAATGGGAATCAAATATGAAGCACCAGCATTCTCCACCACCACCATTGCTCTCCGCCACCACCCTTGCAATTGTTAGTCCATAAGCCTCCAACACTGCCACCCCTCCATCCTTTATTTTTGCATCGTCGGACTCCGACACCCACCGCCTGCCGTATCCATGCCATCCTTCTTCTCTCTCTATTTAATTTTTTTTTTTGTAGATCCGGTAGTTTTTTTTTAAGGGTTGTTTATTTGGGTGTTTGGGTTGTTTATGGGGTGGTTTGGGTTGTTTATTGAGATGGTTAGGTTTTTTTTTATGGTTTTCATGGTGGGTTTTGAGGGTAATAGGCGGCGAACGTGGTAGGTGTAAAGTTATTTCCGAGTGGGTTTGGGCGGTTTCGAGGAAGGTGGGTTTTGGGTGGTTTCGGTAGGGAAGCGTGGTTTTGGGTGTGCGTGGGTTTTTTTCCTTGGTGGTTTTGGCGGGGAAGGATGTGGTTGTGCAGTGGTGAGTGTTAGGGCGATGTTTCCGGTGGTCGGTGGTCAGTTGGTGCTTTCAAGGGTGGTCAAGGTAGTTTGAAGTTGGTCAAGGTAGTTGGCTAAAGAAGAGTTCAGGAGATTCCCTTGGGGGGGGGGAGATGAAGATAGAGGAAAATTGGGTAATGGGAAGGGTAAAGGGAATGATTGAATTTGTCTATCAAACATCAACAAAGGGATTCATGGTAGTTGATTCCCATTCCCTTTGTTGAATACACCCTGTTTTGTTTATAATTTCAAATCTATTTTTCCCTATTTTGTTTTGTAATTTCAAATCTATTGTTTTGCCCATCTTGTTTTTACGAAAAAAGTAAGGGTGGTTTTTTTTTCTTTTTCTTAACCTAACATAGAACCTTGGGGTGAGAAAATATAATAGAGGATGAAAGGAGTAGGGGGTGGGTTAGGGGTCTTGGACTCTCCAATAGTAATGGCTTTAAGAGGAGCATAAAGTGAACCATCAATTTATTTTATAGATTGTGGCCAATTAATGTGCCCTCCAATTGAATGTTGAATGATGAATGTTTGGGGTAGTTTGAGCATAATTTGTTTTGAGACACTTATGTTCAAGAGCTATTAGAAAGAAATGAAGACAAGATAGCAAAACAAGGGAAAAAATTGAAGGGAGAATTTTTTTGTGACTTGAGACCATATATAAAATGAATTGTACGCTTTCACTCTAATATTTTTACAGTCTAATTTCTATGGCTTGATATTCATTTATTTATATAACATTTGTATTGTTCTATGTTATTGAAATGAAGTGTGACAATTAAATTGCTATGTTTGCTCTTGATGGTGGGAATATATGTCAGGTGTTAAAAGGAAAAAGGTTTTCCAACACTTCTTTTTGTACTTCAATTTATTGGTTAAAATTGTGAATTTTATGTTATGTTTAATTCCATGTTCATGTGAAAAAATTGGATTAACGTGTATGGAAGGCCAAGCCATAGATGTAGCTGATAGAACTTAGGGATTGGTTGAGTATTTAGAGAGAAAGAGTTATTCATGGGAAAACGAGTTATTTGGATGAGAGGAATTGGAAGATACAAGGGAGGGTGAAAAGCAAAGAAGTCTAAGACAAGGGTATCTTCAATGTTTCTTGTGTTTGTAATGCTTTTGGGCACGTTTGTGACTTTTAAGGAAATAATAACCCAAAATTAAGTTCATATTGGTTATTTAATGCTTTTCTTCAGCGTGCGCTTAGCATTGAAACCCTTATCGAAACCCTCCCTTTAGTGATGGTTTTAGTCATACTTTCGCTTAGTTCTTTGGTAAGACAAACTTTGTTAGTTTGCTTTTCCCTCTATGCAAAAGCTTGCTGCCATGGTAAGACAAAGTTTGTTGGGTTGCTTAGAATTGTGTTGATCCTAAACCCAAACAGTGTGGAAATACTTTATTTTATTTTTTAGAATTTTCTGCCATGGTTTTAAACAAGTCTTGGTGCAATTTGATCCATAGGTTGATTGTCAGTTATGTCATATTTACTCTAATTGTAATCTTTGATCCTTGTTTACTGTTTGTTATTATGTAGAGGCGTTCATCTTGTTTGTCAAAAAGGAAACCTATATATTAAAATGGAGTCCTCGTTGTTATAAACAGTTGCCTTATTAGAGAGTTTGGCGGCTGATACTCTGCTGTTTTTTCTTATTATTCCTGACACTTTGAATTAAGTTTTAGCTTTGATGCCCATCGTTTATTTTTTCCCCTTAAAAGCTTAAGGATTCAGTAAGTGTAGTCTATCTTTTGAAGTTCATTTTGGGATCCAGTTTAACCTCCTATTTTGATGCTTAATATACAATATCTTTTTTTACTCTCTGAATACAAGTGTTTGACTTGCTGTTATTGATCTCAGTGATGATTTCGAGAATGATTCTTCCATTGTTGTCTTATCTTGCTAGAGATAGGTTCTTGGCTTCCAGCCTTCCTGTATACTTAAAATTTAATACTAAGTCTACTCTAAGACTGTCTATCTTGTTCTTGTTGATATTATTTGAATGAGTTGTGCTAAGCAAAGGTCTTATATTAAAAAGTTTTGAGGCCTGACAACTTATAAGATAGCTAACTTAATGGCTGACTTAATTATTCCCTTACTCATATGCTGAGCTAGAAACTATACAGTTTTTATCTTGAAGCCTATTTATCTTTGAACTCCCCTTCCCCTCTAAACTCTTTTTTATGTTTTCCTAAACTATTTTGCAGTCTCTTTTTCCCTCCTTATATCTTTCTTTGCAGTAGGGTGGTTGTGTTTAAATTCATTGAAGTAGTCCATGGCCATTCCATGTAATAGTCTTTGCAGCCATTGAAGCTTCTGTTTTTTTTACGGTAAGATACGGGTATCCTCCTATGTAGGAGGGGTTAATTTGTCATTAATTAGCAATTTATAATTGTGTAGGAATATTTTGGGCTTTCTATTGATACATTGATCTGACTAAATTAACCAAATTACATTTACCTTTTCACAAAACTTCGTAAAACTAATTCAGTAGAAGTAACTTTATATAAATATATAAAAACAAACTACTACGTATTTGTGAGGAAAAAAATTCTTAATGATTTTATTTAGAATTACCAATATTTATAAGCAAGTAGTGGTGTACAGAAGGCATAACAAACAAACTTAATCTAGGCTAGAAAATAGGAAAAAACAATTTGACTTGATGGAAGTCATATTGACTAGTAAGTACGAAAAGCAAAAGCAGCTAAAATATCTTCAACAAAGTATTGTTGAATTACCATTCAAAAAAAAAGTATTGTTGAATTAGATAAATATGTGTGTAAAAAAAAAGAAGATAAATATGACTTAGTAAAAAAAAACGACACAGATTAATCATATTTCTAATATAAATCCAAAAGTTTTTATTGAACAATCCAAGAATAAACAATTTTGTTACCCTAATACTTGACAACTCATTTGCAAAGGAGAGGCCCACCGAGCTTTGTTCCTGATGTGATATTAGACGAGGATGTAATTAGCACAACTGCAAAGTTGGATTACTTGGATAGATAAATTAGATTGAAAGAAGGCAGTTACTTGTTGAATGCAATCCTGATTCTAAAAAAAGTTATAAGACGTTAAATAAAAGAGCTAAAAGAACCTTAATAAAAGAGTTAAAATAGGAAGGAACAAACCTTTTACCTATGTAGAGAAGTGATAAATGCATAGGCAAAAATTGGGTGATACAGGGACTATGTACTTGAATTGGAAGGTCAAAACTAAATAGTTGTCATCAATCTTCTTAACACAAAAATCATCCCATTTACCATTCATGCTCTAATTGTTATGACAAATGCAAGAAAGATTTAAGAATACGTGGTTCACTATCGATGAATTAACTACATCCACAGATACACGAGAGGAAAGTTTTATTGATCTTAAAGATAGTACAAATTACATAACAGTGGCTAGGTTAAATCCTGAGGATGACACTCCCAAAACAGAAAATGAAAGAGGCCGAAAATAAGCACGAAAACAGAAAACCATAGCCCACATGAATCCATCCGCTCTTAATTAATTTGATTTAGTGTCTAACATGTGATTATTCACGTTTTGGTCATGATCAATAAATTTAAAAGTCTAGCTAAATTGCTATTTATTAGGTTTGAAGAAGTAGTGCAAGTAAATTACCTTTTGGATTAAGGGTCTAATGGAGCCGATGGAGGTGGTCATTATGCTATTCTGACTTTTGTGAGGTTAAGGGTAGGAGATTCTCATTGTTTTTGCGCAAAGAGGCATTATACATTTGATGTCTTGCATAACCCAAGCTAGGTGTAGGTTTCATAAGTGTCATTGGACTTATGGTATTTTATTAATTGTCTTGCAAATTTTCTGTTCATTTTGCAGGGAAACATATTATACAGATTTCCATCACTTCAGCGAACTACTTCCTCGGCAAGGACCAGAAGTATAGAGTATGTTGGGAAACGATCATCAATTATGGATGGTAAACAAAAGTTCTTCAAAGTAAATAAGTGGCAATTCAGGTATGTTTCATTAGTGTTGAGGGCCTGAATGTAATGGACTGAATTTGATTGTAATAATTTGTACTAAATTGATTCAATTAATGGTAGAAGGGCAAATTTTTCATATGATTAATCAAAGGATTACAAAGGATAGTCTAGTAGCATGAGGCTACAAGTCTCTTGTGTTTGCCTTTCAAATTTCTAGATGAAAACCACTACAAGATTGAACTACCATACTTAAACTGATGGTCAAGGCTGACCTTAGGGAGAGTAAATGTGACTACTTACTAATTAGGAAAAACCATAAATGAACATAGCTAAATATGGTTGCCCTTTTTTCCTTCATTCTTCTTAATTGTTTTTGGCACTTTGCAAGGAAATACCTTCCCTATACAGGTTGTTGCATCCCTTTCCCGCGCCTCGTGTACACCACCATCAGTTGACTTGGGTTCATCACAACACTCCCCCAAGCTTCACCTTGTTCTCAAGGTGGAAGGATGGAAAGCGATCTATTATGGCTTGATACTCTTCCCACGTAGCTTCGAATGGGGGAAAACCGGACCATTGGATGAGGACTTCTAGGACTATCTTGTTGCCTCCCCTGCGCTTATAAACTTTCAATAAATTCTCGGGTTTGACCATGAGTTCCATTTCTGCAGACAGATTAGCTGGAATGGTTTGGCTGGTGACGTTACTTCCTTTTTCTCTCTTTAATTGAGACACGTGGAAAGTGGGGTGGAGTTTACACGAGCTGGGTAGATTTAATTTGTAAGCCACCTTACCCACGCGCTGGAGGATCCACAAGGGGTCGTAGAAACTTGCCGCCAGTTTCACGAACGGTCCCTTAGCCAGGTAGCGCTACCTATAAGGCCGAATTTTAAGGAACACCTCATCCCCTACCTCAAACTATTCCTCGCGGCGGTGCTTATCTGCGTTTGACTTCATTACGTGTTGTGCTCGAATTAAATTCAAACGCAATTCAACCAACATGAAGTCGCTCTCCCTGAGTTGCTCTTCCAAAGAACCCGCCGGCATTTGACTTGAACCACCCTCATCAATTTCTGCGGTTCCCTCCCGTACACTACCTTGAACGGCGTTGTTTTGGTAGAGATGAGCGGAAAAGTGTTGTACGAGAAATCCGCCTAGGCAGCCACTGTGCCCACCCCTTGGGTTGCGCCGAAGCGAAACATCTTAGATACCCCTCCAATTTCTTGTTCACTATTTCTGTTTGACCATCGGATTGCGGGTGATATGTCGTGCTTCGGTTTAATTGAGTGCCCTGCAGCCTGAATAACTCACCCCAAAACCGACTAATGAATACTTTGTCACGATCAGAAACGATGGATGAAGGAAATCCATGTAACCGTACAACATCCTTGACAAACAGCTCTGCCATTTTTAAGGCAGTGAAAGGGTGTTTGAGCCCTAGAAAATGCCCATACTTTGAAAACCGATCGACAACCACTAGAATCACGTCTACCCCTTTTGATATAGGAAGTCCTTCGATGAAATCCATCGATATATCCTCCCATACGGCGGTCGGCACCGGTAATGGTTGGAGGAGCCCTACCGGACTTCTCTAGGAAACCTTTTTGCGCTGACAGATCTCGCAAGCACTCACATATTCCGCCACCGCCTTCCGTATTCCTGGTTAGTTACACTCCGCCGCCAACGCGGAGGTAGGTTTTCACCTCGCCGTCGTGGCCTCCAGTGGGGGAGTCGTGGTACTCATACAGTAACTTGGGAATAATTTAGGCAGACTTAGGAAGAACAATTCTCCCTTATACTGGACTCACCCATTTTTCAGAATGAAACCATTGGGCTAAAGGCTCCTTTTTATATCAGTGATCCACTTATCAGTTTCTAGCTCTTTATCCAACTCTTCCCAATCAATGGTTTGAGAACAGACTAAGGCACTCAACTCATGTTGCTTTCTTGATAGCTCATTCGCGACTCGGTTGGAGGCCCCCGACTTGTATTGAACCGTGAAATCGAACCCAACTATCTTCCGCATCCACCATTGATACTTATTGCCTATCACGTGTTGTTGAGCTATATATCGAAGACTTTGTTGGTCAGTTCGTACTATGAAGCGACGTCCCAACAAGTAATGACGCCACATGACTATAGCCAAACATATTGCCATCATCTCCTTTTCATACACGGACTTAGCTTTAGCCCTTACACCCAACAACTTGATATAATAGAAGATGGGGCGACCTTCTTGCATCAACACCGCTCCTAACCCATGACCGGAAGCATCGGTTTCAAGCATAAACTCCTTTGTGAAATCGAGCATGGCTAATACCGGCGCGGTAGTCATGGCCTCTTTAAGCTTCTCAAAGGCCCGATTTTCTTCCTCCGACCACCCGTACGTATCCTTCTTAAGTTGTGCGGTTAAGGGCCCGACTACTTAGGCATAATGGGCTACGAATTTGCGGTAGTAACCCGTGAGGACGAGAAACCCCCTTTAACTCTTTGAGGTTGCGTGGAATGGCCCAATCAAGAATGGCCTTAACTTTTTCATTATCCATTGCAACTCCTTGCTTGGATGTGATATGACCCAAGTATGCTACTTGTTGAATTCCAAATTCACACTTCTTATAGTTGGCATACAACTCATGGTGGGCCAACTTAGTGAGAACTTGTTGTAAGTGATCAATATGCATGTTCCTTTTCATCCTTGCTATATACAAGAATATCATCAAATAAAACCAATACAAAATTCCTCAAGAATGGTCGAAAGATGTCATTCATGGCGATTGGAAGGTGGTCGGGGCATTAGTCAAGCTGAATGACATGACAAGGAACTCATAATGCCCCTTGTGAGTTCGAAAGGCCGTTTTGTGAGCGTCTTAGGCCTTGACTCATATTTGATGATAACTGGACTTTAAATCCAATTTTGAGAAGATTGTCGCACTAAGAAGTTCGTCCAATAGATCATCAATCACCGGAATTGGATACTTATCCCATACGGTTTCCCGGTTGAGAGCCCGATAATCAACAAAAAAACCTCCACGACCCGTTTTTCCTTGATGACTAGCAAAACCGGGCTCGAAAAGGGACTTGTTGATGGCTTAATGATTCCGGCCTCTAGCATCTCCCGTATCATCTTCTCAATTTCATCTTTTTGCACTTGGGGGTACCAATACGGTCTCACGCTAATCGGGTTTCGTCCCTCCTTCAATGTGATGGCGTGCTCTCTGCCTCTAGATGGAGGTAATCCACTTGGTAAGTGAAATACTCCATCGAATTTCTCTAGAAGCTCTCTTAAGAAGGTTGGCGGCCCTGTCCTTTCTTGAGGCCCATTTTCGAGCTCATTAAGTTGCACTTTTGTGAAGTAGCATATGGCTATTGACTTCTGATTATGAGGCAATAAGTAGCATATGGCTATTGTCTGGTTAATAGAAGAAAAAAAAATTATGTGATACAAACAAGATTCAGGCTTGCAGCCACATCTTACTAAAATAAGTCTATTGCAGTTTAGATAATGTCAAACATCCTGAATTTCCTAGATAGAATGTCTCCTCTGTGAGTGTGCAATATAAAATATATGGTAACTTATCTATACTTCTCTGGAGGTCCTGTACGTTTTTATGACTTTGAGGTCCTTTATGCAGGCAATGGTCAAGTCCCTCTTTTGTTGTCGCTAGGCCTACTTACGATTAGTATCTCAATTGCTTTAAATGTGGTTACGGAAACACTAAACGACTAATTCAACTTTTTTTGGCTTATTTAGACCTTAACTGAAGGATTTGCGATGATTGGGTGCATGGGTAGAGTAAGTTGCACTTGGCAAAACATTTTCTGATTGCAAAATTTCTTTTAGTAGCTGACACCAGTAACTGACATTTGTTGTTCTGCCTTTCCAATTTCCTTTTTCCGGGCATCATCTTATACTCCAATAAAAATGCCACCTAAGCCACTTGTATTGTGGGCATATGAGGTTGTACTCAGTGTTACAAGGTTCGCGGTACGTAGCCACGAATCGCGAACTGAGTCACGCGTATCGGAACGCGGAACAAACGCGACTTGAGTCGCTGCGGTTCGCGATCTGGATTGCTGAAGAAGGCAGCTCTGGTAGCAACTAGGTGACTCTGAAGGGGTTCAATGGTTTTTTCCAATATTTCCTATGCATTTCTCTCTCTTCTGATTTTATACTTATCTTATTTGCGGTGTATATATATATTATGTACACTATTTTCTTAACCAACCCACATAAATTCAAGCTAGGATACAACTACGGTTTTATTATTTTCCAAATCAAATTCTAATTAATAAAAATCACCCATATATTTTATTATTTTATTTATTTCGTACCCAATTGTACGGGTTCATCATGGGTAGCGTACCGCGTATCCGTTTTCGTACCACGTTTCAAATTGAATCGCATACCTAATAACATTGGTTTTACTTGTCAACTTTAATATTATCTCTGTTTTGTTTTTATTTTTATTAATTGCATCATGTCCCCTTGGCACGCATGTTAAGGGAGCGACTAGAGATTTTAATAAACAAGTTAGCTATAATACTTGATCACCAATAACTTAACATGTCCCTTTTATCAGTTTTCAACTTAATATAGCTAATTTGTCTGTCTACCTTCTCTAATCTTTTCCTTGAAATGTGTCCCTAAGGGACCTGTTGCAAACTTGCAAAAAAAAAAAAAAATCAAAATAAAGGCTTCATTGTACCCTTTTTTTTAGTAGAGGGGAGGGAAAGGGAAAAGGAAGACAAATTATACTTCTTGTATTGCCTATATTTAAACATCAATTTATATGGAGTTTAATACCATGTCTACTACTTCAGGGTTCTCCCTTCTGTTAAGTTGCTTGTGAGGTGCTTATGGAATTGGAGTTGCCATACATTCAACGCAGGTACTGTATGGACAGTTTCTATATAGCTTATTTGTTTGTTCATATTGTATTGAACGAAGTTGCAATGTTTTCTTTAAAAGATTTTTGTGAAGCCAATGGCATCATACATGAAACTAGTCCACCTTACGCACCCCAATCAAATGGTATTGCCGAAAGGAAAAACAAATCTTTGAAAGAGACTATGAATGCCATGCTTCTTAGTTCCGGTTTATCCGATAACTTGTGGGGAGAGGCGGTTCTTTCCGCTTGTTATGTACTCAATAGAGTGCCCCATAAGAAGTTGGATAAAACCCCTTATGAACTTTGGAAAGGATATAGTCCAAATTTTTAAATTTTGAAAGTGCGGGGGTGTTTGGCTAAGGTGGCTTTTCCGGATTTTAAAAAATCCACTATCGGGTCTAAAAATTTTGATTGTGTGTTCATTGGATATGCTCATAATAGTGCAGCCTATAGGTTCATGTTATTAAGTGATAGAACAATTTGTGAAGCCAGAGATGCGGTATTTTTTTAGCATATTTTTCCTATGAACAAGTCCTTGTCTTCTAATGTTGATATGCATGCTAGTAAGTCAAGTATGAATGTGCCCCTTGTTGATTCTATTTCTAGTTCTAGTCTCCCCTCTTCCTCTACCAAAGTGGTAGAAGTTGAACCTCGGAGAAGTAAGAGACCTAGAGTAGAGTCTTCCTTTTGGACCTGATTTCTTGACTTCTTTTGTTGTAGAAGAATTTGATGTGGATTCTTTAAGTGACCATGTTGTGTCTTTGTTTCTTTTAGAAGAAGACCCTAAGACTTATGATGAGGCAATGAGGTCCTTAGATGCTAGTTTTTGGAAAGAGGCCATTAAAAGTGAACTTGATTCAATCATGACCAATCATACTTGGGATCTTTGTGACTTTCCTAAGGGTTCTAAAACTATAAGTTGTAAGTGGATTTTCAAGAAGAAACTTAGACCGGATGGGACCATAGAAAAATTCAAGGCTAGACTTGTCATTAGAGGTTTCACCCAAAAGGAAGGTATAGATTTCTTTGACACCTATTCTCCCGTGACTAAGATTGCCACCATTAGAACCTTGGTAGCCCTTGCGGCAATTCATGACTTAGTGGTTCACCAAATGGATGTCAAAACGGCTTTTCTTAATGGAGACCTTGATGAAGAAATTTATATGACTCAACCGGAGGGTTTTGTGGTGAAGGGACAAGAACACAAAGTGTGTAAGCTTAGAAAGTCTCTTTATGGTCTTAAGCAAGCTCCTAAGCAATGGTTTGAAAAGTTTGATAGTACTCTTAGGAGTTGTGGCTATGTGGCTAATTCTTCAGATTCTTGTTTATACTCTAAGGAGTTTGAATCATCTTGCGTTATAGTATGTTTATATGTTGATGATATGCTTATTGTTGGTACTAACCTTGATGTGGTGAATAATGCTAAGGCTATGCTTTCTACTAAGTTTGAAATGAAGGACATGGGAGAAGCCGACGTAATCCTTGGAATGCGTTTAAGGAAAACAAGTAATGGTTTTGCCATGAGCCAATCTCACTATGTGGAAAAAATTCTCAAGAAATTTGATTATTTTGATGTGGTGTCTTGCAATACCCCATATGATCCCAACAAGAACCTTGAGAAAAACAAGGGTTCTAGTGTATCTCAAGAGCTCTATGCAAAGGTAATTGGTAGTGTGATGTTTCTAATGAATTGCACACGACTCGACATTGCTTATGCGGTAAGTAGACTTAGTAGATATACTCACAATCCAAGTCAAAGTCATTGGGTTGCACTTCGTCGGTTACTAAGGTACCTTAAGGACTATGAATGAATGTTTGCATTTTTATCGCTTTCCTAATGTTTTAGAAGGATATTGTGATGCAAATTGGGTAACCGATAATGATGAAATATCCTCAACTAGTGGCTATGTTTTTATTTTGGGTGGAGATGATATTTCATGGAACTCCTCAAAACAACCATGTTTAACTCGCTCCACCATGGAATCTGAACTTATTGTTCTTGAGTTGGCAGGTCATGAAGCGGAATGGCTTAGGAACCTCCTAGCCGACATACCATTGTGGGGGAAGAGTTCATCACCGGTGTCTATACATTGTGACTCTCAAGCGGCAATTGGAGTGGCCAATAATAGCAACTATAATGGCAAAAAGAGACATATTCGTATGAGACACAAAGTGTTGAGGCAATTTCTCAAGAATGGAGTGATTGCATTGACTATGTGAGGTCCGAAAAGAACTTGGCGGATCCTTTGACGAAAGGATTGGCAAGAAAACAAGTTGGTGAATCATCGAGGGGAATATGACTTAAGCCACATGATACATTACATTTGTCCTAATTCCTACGGTGATAATGTTTGTAATGTTTGACTTTGTTTGTGAGGTTGAGTTGTTTAACTCTTAATGGGTTCTTGTGCTATTGAGACGCACACTAAAGAACTCACCTATGTGGTTGTGAAGATTAGCCATCTTCCATGAAAACTTTGGTCGGTTTTCTAGAGCCTCCACTAGACCTAAGGTGAATGTGCTTGGCTATAAATAAGCACATCTCTTCGCGGAGTTCAAGTAAATTTTGGAGTGATGTATGTGATGTGAGGGTCTTGGATTAAATCTTATAGTTTCAAGGCTAGTCCACTCTTTGATTAAGAGTCTAAGGGTTTCAAGGTTAGTCCACCCTTATACTGTAATTCATTGCCTCATCTCACTAAGCACTAGATTTCAAATTACTTATGTAATATCTAAGTGTTAAGTATTGATCTCCTCTTATGCCCAATATGTTGCTTATCTTCTTCTTTGGTTTTTTCTTCCCTTCCTTTAGTGGGGGATTGTTGGAATAAAGAAAGGGAATTCAAGATGTTACTTCCCATTCTTAATTTCAATTGAATAATTCTCACATAACACCTCATTTTAGTAGAAGTTTAAGGTGATAAATCACCAACGTTTTTCTCTTGTGTAACTCTTTTAACCCTCCCCTTTTATGAGAATGTTAAAGGAGATTAATTACCACCATCAATTTGATTATTCATCTCCCTTGATGTTTGATGAGATTCTTCTTCTATGTTTTTCTATAAATAGAAGAAGTCTTTATTATGTTACATACACTTAAAAAAAATACATATCAAACACAAGCTAAACACATACTCTATATTGGGCATAAGTTACTTGGCTCCAACCTTCCACCCAAAAGTGTCTTTGAGTGGAAGTGGTGTGTTAACCATAGGGAACGTGCCAACGAATACAATTGAGCACCCCGATTGCGTCGGAATTTCGTTTTCAAGTCAGTGAATTTGCTTCACGACACACCGTACTCTTTCTACTTTTGTGAGATCAATTTTTCGGTCTTGCTTAATATTTTTATACTATTTGTAATAGACTACTCCTTTATTTACAACAAACATTGTCCTCATTGTCAGTCCATAAATTGACTGGAAGATTCTATTCATGTTCATCAAATCTCAGTTGTGGCATTATGTCTTTCAAATTGTAAATTTTATTCATTTTATTACCCCTATATATCTTTTGACCACTAAAAATGGTAATAATTTTGTACCACTTGTGAATTGGTAAATTTGGTTTTCTTCTAGGACAGTATTTATTTACTTTTGGGTGGTTAAGTTGAAGGCTCTACCGGCTAGAATCCTAGCTGGGTTAGCTTGCAAGGTGCCTTGGGAGAGGGGGGGGGGGGGGTAAGGAAATTCTTACCCCCAAAAAGTGTTCTCGTGGGGTTTGATTTTATAACCACATGGTTAAGATACAAACCTTTCCACTAGGCCAAGTCGTGCTTGATTAGGATTAGTGTGGGTCTCAAGAAAACGCATCCTGGTTTGGGAATGTCTCTTCACTTAATTTAACCTGTATTGAAGAAAAGTGGTTGGTCATAGGCTCTAGCGCAGCAGTGCCGCTGTTATTCTGTTTTTGGTTACTGGAATAATGAACGCTGTCAAACAGTAGATCGACTTGTTTGGAGTTTCGTGTCTCTTCAACCCAACTGGACTGCTTGCTGCATGATAGATCCCACCCAAATCAAGAGAGATTACAAAGATTGTTCATAGACTTTCACCGTGTCATCTGCTGTCTAGCCGTCTAGGTGAACCAGGTTTACCTAGGAACCTCTAAAATATTGTATAATTGTTCCGTATACTTTATGTGCTCTTAAAAGCACGCATATGCTTTATCCTCTCAAAGAAACTATTACCCAGGTGATGCTTGTGCTTCTAGGCAAGCATGACACTCAGTGTACTGGGTCAGTGGCATAACTTGTGTGAAACAACAATCTTGCAGTCGTCGCAAGTTCTACAGGAGTACAGGTCATTTTATCTCATGAGGAGTTTAGCCGTTGAGGACCCTAAGAATTCTAAGACAATGTTATACAATGTTTCAAACCCTTCCCCAGAAAATCAACAAAAAGAATGAAAAGGTGACAGAGGGCTGTAACAGAGAAGAATTTCAATTTTATAGAAAGTTTAGCAGCAACAGTCTTTGAACTAGGGCAACATGATTGTTAATCTTGATCCACACTTAAAGAATATTATGGTTTTATGGTTTGATGAAACGGGATGTATTTTCATCTTTGGTAGACAATTAATTATCTGCTCAAACATCCTATATTATGATGTTAACCTAGAATACAAAGGCTGTTTCAGTCTATTTCTCCCTTTATCTTTTGTAATTCTTCCTGCTTTTTGTGCAAATCCAACATAACTGTCATAAAATATTGAACCGGAATGAATGAAGACCATGTTTAGTTAGTTCTTCACACGAGAACTCATGTAGTAGGCTTGTAGCATGCAGCAATAGCTTGGACCAAAAGGATCAGATTCCATGTCACATGGCTCTAGAAACCGAAACATCGCGATGCTTGGAAAGAAACAAACAGAAAAGACCAGATTGTTGTTCCTTTCACAGCATGGCACCACCATTATATTGCTCAATGCTCAGAGAGTGCAACTGTTTTTTTGTGACATGGAATATGAACATAAATTTGCAATTTTATATGTTCAAATTATATAAAGAAATGTTCACTTTATATGCAGTAAATGTTTAGTTTATATTACAAAACTATTGAATTATTACAAGTCAGACAAATCCAAAAAATTGACGTTTATTATGTAGTGTTATAATTAATATACAACATGTTCAAAATTTGCGATTGTTCAGATTTTTGTACTAAATGTTCAAATTTGCGATATTTATATTTTTTTACTAAATTTCAAAATGTTTGTTCATTCAGAATTTTTTTAATTATGTTCAAAAGTATAGGCGTGATTCATTGTGATTGTTCAGATTTTTTTTTACAAAATGTTCAAAATTTACGATGTTTAGATTTTTTTTTTACTAAATGTTCAAATTTTGCAATTTTTCAGAATTTTTTACTAAATGTTCAAAAGTATAGGCGTGGTACACCTATTTCCAGTTGTAAGTCCAATGTCATCCTTGGGTCACAAAGGTCAGAAGCCTACAAGTCGAAGAAAAAAGTACAAATTAATGTACATGCTCATTACTCTGAGATGTAAATTGTTTTTAGTGGATGTTATACGGATTAGCAGTGACATCTAAATCATGGTCTTTGTGATATATAAAGAAATTATTATGACCTGACTTCAGCATTGCTGAGATGCTAACTGATAACAATCTGCAAAATCTTAGGCTGCCTTCTGTGACAAGGTTTAGATTCACAAACACAGGCGAAACTGCTAGTTGCTGCTAACTCCCAACAAATAATTAGAGGGCTACTGTTTGGTTAAAAATTTGGACTAAATTTTAAAGTCTTTGATCTTATTAGCAGTCTCATCAGCAGTCCCAAGTATTGTGATACAGTCAGGGGCGCAGAGTGAAGAAGAGGCAACAATGAACCTGAATGTGATTTGAAGAACTACTTGGAAATGCTGAAGCCACGGACAGTACTTTCTCATTTAGACGAGCACTACAGCAAAACACTCTCAAAATATGGGGAGGGAAGAAAAAGAATATGAGCCAAGTACAAGAGGCCTTCTTGGCAAGGTACAAAGCCAACTCTGAGGCCACCCTTGGCAAGTGCATTATTGCTGGAAGTGCTACTGCTGGTGCTGCTTCTAAGAATTTGTTTGAGAAGGGTTACGAATTCCAGGCTATGGTTGATTTACAAGGAGTAAATAATCATGGTCTTTCCATTCTGTATACTATCTATAAAGTTTTAATTCTGATAATCCGAGTTCATAGACTTATGCATACTATCTATAAAGTTTTTTTTCCTTAGTTGGTTTGTGATGTCTTAATTGTATTCCGTATTCCCTATCTTCATTACAGAGACCCAACCAAAATAGGAGCAGATTCTGCATGCTTTGGCTGCTAAAGTATGGTTTGAAAAATTACAGTGACAAAGGGTGTGGACAAAAGGAAGAGAAGGTTAGAGGTGGTGGATTGCAAAGAAAGTAAGACTGAAGTATTGCCAAAAGAGAAAGGCATTAGTTCTGGGTTTGCTAATGCAATGTATATATGATAAGGGGCTGTTCACTGCCCATATTACACTTTCTTGTACCAATACCATCCGAAGAAAGCAGTAGATATTGATTCTAAAATGTATGGAGGATTGACTGATATAAATTTTCTGACAATAGAAGTTCAAACTCAACAAGACACAGGAATTGCAGAGCGAATGATAGCGGGGCATGATCTTAAGTCATGGACAAATGTGGGAGTCGACAATGATAGCGGGGCATGATCTTAAGTATGTTCAACACAAAATCTTATTCAACAGGCCAACACTCAATAGCACAGCCGCAGAACGACAATAAGAAGAACAAACAGAAACAATTACCCAATAACAATCACAGCAGCGGCTGAGATGAACAGTAGCTGCTAGTGCATCAGAGAATACAGCAACAAAATAAGAATAAGAATAATAATAACAACTGAAGCCAAAATCAAAATCAAGGAAAAACAAACAACTAGAGATATAAAGTAAAAATCATAGTGCCATATATTATAACAATCAAGCCTTTTACGCTTTATGTTGGACACTGGTATATATAAGTCTCAGACAACAGCAACAGCTTACTTATATTGGACGCTCTGAAGCCTGGATTTAGCCTCAGACACGGTGGCCAAAGCAGAGCGTAACGCCTCCTCCTTACCGTCGTGATCGTCCATGTTTTGAATGGTCTCAAGCCTCCTTTCAGCCTGGAATTTCGCTATGAAAGCAAGCCTCCATTCTTTGGCCTTATTGTTACCAGATCTCGATCTCGAACCCGAACCCGAACTCGAACCCGAACCCGAACCCGAACTCTTACTCTTGTTTTTACTTTCCTTAATTAAAGCGTGCAACTTTTGAAACATGGCCTCTTTCTGCTGTTGCAGGGATTTAAGAACCCTGGGGTCTCTCCTAGCCACAGCTTCTCTAGCCTGTTGTTCTGCAATCATTAGATCCCATGAAAATTCTTAATTGCTGCCGTTGTTTGAATGATATTCTTGTGACCTATGAATTGCCATCCTTGGATATCTAACAACACCAGATTTGAATTTTGCCAACTCAACGATTACGAATTCTATCGGATTCTCGTAACTATTCGCTCTGCCTCCTTTTATTCACCATCACAAACACCAAAAAAAAACTCCCTTGCCCACCAAGACAATACACCGTTTTCCTAAACCAAAACAACTTCCTAAAATTTAATAACCTAGGATGGACCGACCCTTTTTTTCCTTTATCCTTTTTTTTTTTTTTTTTTTTTTTTTCCTTTCTTATTTTTATTTTCCCTTCTTTTAATTGAATTTTGGGGTATTGTAACTTTATAAGCGTATGAAGACTATGAACTAGTCAACTACTTTCTTTCAAAAAAAAAAAATTTGTCAACTACTTGTATTTTTAATACTACCTCCGTTAAGTTTTATTTGCAACTTATACAATTTTCAGATGCTTATTATTATTTGCAATTTTTCTAAATATTTCCATTTATAATAGGAAAAATACACTTTAATAATCCCAACTATGGGCGATTTACCTACAATAATCCCAACTATCGTTTATCCTACAATAATCCCAACTATTAGGTGAGTTTTTCTCCAGCAGTCCCAAACCGGTCAACTTAAGTCAATAACCTGTTATTGTAGGTTGTTTGACACGTGTCAGCGTGTGAGTGGTTCCAAAATAAAAAATTAAAAAAAAATAAAAAAACCAAAAAAGAAATTCTCGCAGCCACCATGCCAGCCATAACCACCACCTCCACCTCCTGCCACAACCCTAAAACACCACCTTCACCAGCCACCCAAGTCGGAAACGACTCACACGACTAGCCGCACCCCCGAAACCGGCCAAAACACCTAACCCTTGCCCGAGAAACCACCAGAAGCCCCAAATCGCACCAAAATAACTAACATAAATGCTTGAAAAAGCCCCCCAAATTCGTCTGAAATCGAAGAAGGTGGTGTTTGGGGCTTGAGGCAAGAGGTGGAGGTGGCGTTTGGGGTGAAGAAGGTGGCTATTAAGGTCAATTTTGGAGGTGGAGGATAGCGCGGTGGTTTTGATTAGAGGAAGTGGATTTGGCTGCGATTGTCGATCTGGGTTTGCGCGACTGTAGT
Organism: Chenopodium album; assembly: GCF_948465745.1. Taxonomy (NCBI): domain Eukaryota; kingdom Viridiplantae; phylum Streptophyta; class Magnoliopsida; order Caryophyllales; family Amaranthaceae; genus Chenopodium; species Chenopodium album. The sequence goes on along the minus strand of NC_137836.1, from coordinate 5,638,933 downwards.
TGCGGCAAGTTGGTGCCGATCTGGCAGCGAGTAGGTGGTGAGAAGGGGTCGTGGTTGCGTAGGCGTTGTTGGCCGTGCGGGAGGATCGGAGTAGTTAGCGTCGCTGGCCGTGCGGGAGGAGCAATTGGGGTTGGGGTGGATCGTGGTTGGTGCTGTTGGGGATTAGGAGGGCCCGCCAGCTGTTTTCCGGTGGTCTGCGGGTTCGCCGACCATTTTCCGGTGGTCTGGAGGTTTTGCTAAGGGTTGGTGGCGGTTTCCGGGGGGCTAGGGGTGGCTGGGATGGTTTTTGTTTTTTTTTTTCCTTTTTTTTAATTTTTTTTTATTGTTATATTAGGCCACTCATGTACTGACATGTGTCATTTAAGAAACAAAAAAAAAAAGTTTACCCTTTCAGCAGGTAACCGGTTATTGGGACTGCTGGAGGAAAACTCACCTAATAGTTGGGATTATTGTAGAATAAACGATAGTTGGGATTATTGTAGGTAAATCGCCCATAGTTGGAATTATTAAACTGTATTTTTCCTTTATAATAAGTATTTTTAGTGAAAATGTCAATATTGCCCTTACTTAATAAATTAAACATTCACTTAGACAATTAGCTAAAACACATTATCATCCTAATCTAATTTCATTAATTTAACAACTCCCACAAAAAATAAAATCAATCTCCCGACCACCCAACAGGCCAACACATTAAATGGCCTAGATTAAATCACCAAATCATCAGATAGAAACCCTGGTTCTTTTGGTTTGTTCATCTTTCTCATTTGCGTATTTCTCTCTCCTCTTTGAATTGGCATCTCCTTCATCTCCTTTCTCTGTCTTCTCTTCTTCATTCTCTTTCTTCTCTCTGGTCTTCTTTTACCCCCTAAAAAACATATTCTATTGAAAATGGATCTAAGCCCACTATATGAAGCTCTTTTCACCACTGATAATGAAATCGAGCAGGGTTTCATTGATGCTCTGATCGGAGCTTTTGAACAACGGGCTTCGTGGCGTAACTTATTCTTTATGTCGGGCAAAGGTGGCGAAATTTTTAGCCAACAAACATTTGCTGCAATTGGTAAAGTGCTAAGATCTATTGAAGATGAGGAAGGAGCCCAAAAACTAAGTACGGTATTGTAGGCGTCGTTCGAAGTGCGCCTACGTTAAAAGCATGTTGTGAATATGCTTGGCACTCATAGGAAGTGGGAATTGACATTACGATTAGGGACAACGATTAGGGACAAATAAAGTAGGGAGCCACCAACAAGTTTTTAAGGAACTTGTAAACCGTCCACGGATCATAAAAAGGCAACCACGATAAGGGACAACGATAGGCAACAACGATTGACCCGTGAAGGTTACACCCCATTCATAATCCATGAGATTACTAACTCCATATGGTTCGGAACCACGAAAGGAGGATCGGGGATGATGGTACGAAGTGAGTCATGGAGTCACATTCGCCCGTATTGGCCTCTACTCGATTCTTATAGTGAAAAGTGATTCCTGCGATCTCAAAGGCATACAAACAAAATATTCAATTTGCTCCAAACTATTATTAAGCTAAATTGGTTGAATATTAATGCAACATATAATTCTAAAATATTGTGATCACTTGATTAAACAACAAGATTAAAAGGAACCTAAACCGGTTGTCCAAATTATCTTATTAGGCGTGATTTTCAATTACATATTCCCTTTAACATGCAATATGGTGATCATAAAAAATACAATAGAATAAACATTAATATTGGAAGCAATTTAACAATAATAGTGTTAGCCAAATCAAATAATAATAATAACAACCCTAATCATGATACTAGCAATATTAAAAATAAAATAAGAGTAATTAAATTAATTAATTACTCACATTCCGCGCGTTCCTTTAAATTGCTACATCATGAATAAACTGTTAGTAACTTCAATAAAAATATAAAGTAAATGGAAATTAAATTAAAGTAGAGTTGATTTGGTCCAAACCCTCAGTCAATTATACCTTTCACGCCTTGGTTTAAGTATAGAACTTTGGGTATTGTATGAACTCCTTGGAGTGCTTAAGGAAGAAATGATAGAATTAGAAATATAGGTTTAAGGCTTAGAATATGTGAGAGAGAGAAGAGAATGATTTTTGGTGTAAAGAGAGAAAGAGAGAAGGATTTGATGATCAAGCTTGTTGATGAATAAAAAAGGGGAGATATGACCTCTATTTATAAGGGGAAAAGAGGGGTCGAATCAAGAAAAGATAAGAATTCGAATCGGATAAAACGCTTGCGATAGACAGCAGTTTTTGCGGTTTTTTGTTTTTATCATATCTTTTGAACCAGAAATCGGAATAAGATGAATAAGATATGGTTAGAAAGTTCTTGAAGTCTACTTTCTAACCCAATTAAAATCAGATTAAAATATTTTGTAGAACAAAAGATATAGCCGAAATAGTGAGACGGTTTCAGTTTTGGATAGAGTTTGACATTTTATTCATATCTTTTCCGTTATAGCTCGGAATTGATATTATAATATATCATTGGAAAGATAATTTCAAGGGCTATCCAACCATATAAAATTTGGATAAAAAATATAATACACGAAAATAATATATGTCTATCTTTGAACGTCTTTCAATTCGGATATAAATAGGATTTTCAAAAAAAGGAGTTTTATTCAATTTCAAACTATTTAATCTTATCTTTTCAAAAAGGATAATTAAGATCTTTTAGAAACTTATAGAAGCTTCCAATTAATCCTAATTGTTTTAGGAATGGGATTAAATAATTTGGACCCTCCACATGATCATTGGGTCGTAGGTAAGGTGGGCTTAGGTTCGGTTTGGGCTAGTTTAATATTTTGGCCATAAGTTATTCGTTATAACTCGGATTTGGGCTTATAATATATCGTTGGAAAGATATTTTAAAGCCCCATCCAAATATTCAATCATTAGACCCTGATTATGGACCAAAATAAACTGGAATAAACGTTTTTATAAAAAGGACACGAAATGATTGATTTTAAAGGACACGAAATGAATTATTTTGGGTTTAAAGGCACAAAAAGAGGAAAATGAGTTATGGTTTGGGGAAATGGGCTAATAATTGGGTTGGTTTATGAAATGGAAATATGGATTTAAGCACTCCAAAAATTAAATACTCAACCCGACCAATAATGGCGGTGAAAGGTTGTTCATCATCGGATTTGGTTTTGGGGAGACATTTTTAGGTGTCTACAGGTATGCTCGAATGTTGGGGAAAGGGAAGTGACAACTGAACCTGTTTTTGAGATTGGTGGTTTAAAAGAACCCAGATCTGTCGCTGAGGTTGATGGTTCGACACAAACCAGATCTGTTTCTGATATGGGTGGAAAGTTAGGGTCGGGTCGTGGGAAAAAAAACCCAAAACACAAGTCCGTACCAAACCTAACTACTACCCTAAGATGATACCTAGGGTCTCTACTGCACAAATTAGAAGAATGTATGGGTTTGGTGCTAAGATCACACCAATTTACGATGATGATGACAAACATGAGTCCCCCTCCCCCTACTGCTGGTGAATCTGATGCTGAGCCTACAAGTAAGCGAATGAAATTTGGCCTTCCCACTGATTAACCTATTCTGGGTAACTATTTCTGATCCCTAATTTATCGATATTTATGTTATTATGTGCTGGGTTGATTGATGAATTGTTGTTGGTGAGAATGATTTAATTGTTGATTATCTATTTTAGTATGGTTTAATTGTTGGTTATCTATTTTTGTATGGTTTAATTGTTGATTGATGAAATGTTGTTGGTGAGAATGGTTATTATCTATTTTTGTATGGTTTAATTGTTGATGAATGAGTTATGTGCTATTACAATGCAGGTTGTCTATTGGTTTGTTGTTTTGTTGAAAGTGTTGTTCTTGCATATAAGCTAAACGTGTTGTTTTGTTGCCTTGCATATTAGTTTTGTTGCCTGGTTGCCTTCTTGACCATGCTTATGGATGGAGGAAAACACATTGATGAAATATGCTAGGTTTTTAAGTTTTGGGGGTTGATATTGGAGCCTGTAATGTAGGTTATTCATGATGTAGCAATTTAAAGGAACGCGCGGAATGTGAGTAATTAATTAATTTAATTACTCTTATTTTATTTTAATATTTCTAGTATTATGATTATGTTATTTTATATTTGATTTGACTCACATTATTATTGTCAAATTGCTTCCAATATTAATGAGAATTCTATTATATTTATTGATCACCATATTGCATGTTTAAAGGGAATATGTAATTGAAAATCACGCCTAATAAGATAATTTGGACAACCGGTTTAGGTTCCTTTTTAATCTTATCGTTTAATCAAGTGATCACTAATATTTTAGAATTATGTGTTGCATTAATATTAAACCAATTTAGCTTAATAATAGTTTGGAGAAAATTGAACCTTTGTTTGCATGCCTTTGAGATTGCAGGAATCACTTTTCACTATAAGAATCGAGTAGAGGCCAATACGGGCGAATGTGACTCCATGACTCACTTCGTACCATCATCCCCGATCCTCCTTTCGTGGTTCCGAACCATATGGAGTTAGTAATCTCATGGATTATGAATGGGGTGTAACTCTCACGGGTCAATCGTTGTTGCCTTCGTTGTCCCTTATTCGTGGTTGCCTTTTATGATCCGTGAACGGTTTACAAGTTCCTTAAAAACTTGTTGGCGGCTCCCTACTTTCCTTGTCCCTAATCATATTATGTCAATTCCCACTTCCTATGAGTGCCAAGCATATTCACCACATGCTTTAACGTAGGCGCACTTCGAGCGACGCCTACAATTTGGCGACTCCACTGGGGAGGATTCTTGGTTATTTATCGATTTGAGTGATCGGTATTTAATTAAGATGAGTGGATGAGACTTGAAAGATTCTTGAATTGTATTCCTGCGATTTAATTGGCATTGTCACATATGCATATGCAATTTTAGGTCACCTATTTTGCCACAATAGTTAGTGTTCTACGTATGTGGCTAGCCCGGGGGATTTAAGCTCTATCAACCCGAAAACGTTCATGACAATAAGGGTTCATCCGAGTTTTAAATCCACCCAAACCATGGAGTCGAGTTCGATTTCATCACGAACACGCGGAGCCGCCCGTTGGCATACACCCTCAAGGGAGGTTGCCTTGCTAACGCGTCCAAACTCTTAACCATGGTACCCTTTGACAGCCTTTTAAGCTTGACCATAGTCGAACACAGAACTTGACTTTAGGTTGCGAACTTCATTGCATCATTCGTGAAAATGTGCTTATATGTGCATTTTTTTACTTTTTACTTATTTATTTATTTTCTTTCTCTTATCAAACCCTTTTTTTTATTATTAGAGTCGAGTCATAGATTTTTTTTAAAAAATTTTTGAGTCACCCGAATTTTTATTCTCGTATCCTGCACAAGAGTCAACTTGTTTTGGTCATATCCGGAGTTCTAGAAAGAGTTACGTGTCTTGTAACCTATGGATCTCTAGCCCCGAGTTTAATCAGAGTCACAGATCAAAAGTTATAACCAATATACTACAGCCTGTCCAGTTTAGGTGTCTTTTTAGCGTCAATTTTCTTATTTTTTTTTTTTTTAACTTTTCGTGTTGTAGGGAATAGTTTCAAGCTTTAATCCCACTAGCTTGAACCCCACTGTGATCATACACTAAAGTACGATGGCGTCCAAAAGGGAAGAAGATAGAGCAAAAGAGTCGCCAACAAGTTTTAGGAACTTGTAAGCCGTTCACGAGGTGAAAGTTACACCCCTTAACGATCCAAGAGATCGTCAACTCCATAAGGTCTAGAACCAAATAAGGGTTCGGGGATGAAGGTACAAATCCAACCTAAAAGAGATTGAACCTACCCTAATAATAGGCCTCTACTTTATTCTGATCGTATTCATGTGCGCTTTTTAATTAACATGCAATCAATAGGATTAACCCTAAACCTGTTTAATCTATGTTGGTTGAATATTAATGCACAAATAAATCTATTATTGGCGATTACTTGAATTATAATCATATTAACCCTAACAAGATTATTAATTATCTTATTAAGCGTGATTACAAGTACCAATTCCCTTTAAACATGCATAAAAATAAGCATCATAATAATAATAACGACAATAATAAATTATAATAATGATAATATCATCATAAATAAAATAATCATCATCAAAATAATAATAATAATATTCATAATCATCATAATCATAAATTATAATAATTATAATCATAATCATGTTCACGTTAATATTAAAGCATAATAATAGCAAGATCCTAGGCATGATACTAACAAGATTAATAACAAACCCTAGCATGTCACTAAGCAATAAAAATCAAATCTTTAACCCTAACATGATACTAACATTCATAAATATTAGGAAGAACATAGGAAGCATCACAACAATCATATTTAATATCAAAATTACCCTAGACATGATACTAGGAATATCATAATAACAATTTAAACATGATTTCTACATCATAATATCAATTAAAACCATTAAATTACTGACTTTGATGCCTCGTACCTCTTTCTAATAACAAAATACACACGTTAGTAACTTCAAGGAAAATAATAAACAAAACAATTAAATTAAATAATTGAAAGAGAGATTTGGGACCAAACCCTCAGAAATTAAACCTTTCACGTCTAGGGCGAAGGCAACCTCGAATATGGCTAGGTGTTTCTAGATCTAATGAATGCGGAATTTTGTATTTGAAAACAAAGTTTAGAAAAGAAAGAAAGAAAGATGAAAGAGAGATGAATGCTAAAGAATTAATGATTGCGAATGAAAACTTGTGAATCGGGAGAATTCGTGAATGAAAACGGAGTTTTTAATACGTTATTTATAGAGAAAATCAGCCAGAAAGATAAATTAAACAAAACAGAGTCTGACGCATAAAAAACAAAGCTAGCGCCACCCTTGGCTAGCTGGCGCCAGACACCAACACTAGCGTCAGGCGCCAATGACTAGCGCCAGGCGCCAGGCCTGGGGTTAGGCGCCAAGCTTATTTCCAACGCGTTTTCGAAAATCAGATAAGTTTACCGTACTGGAGGATAAAATCATATAATTTCCTCGAAAATGCTATTTGATTTTTATTAAAACTCTGAAAAGTCAAAAGTCAATTTATCAATGCTAATTGAATTAGGAATGAAAATAACCTTCTAGAAGATTCTAGAAGACTAAAACCATTCCTAATTGCATTAGGAATGATAAATCATATTAGGCCCTCCCCAAGATCATTGGGCCGTATATAAAGCTCATACCGGGCCCAGTTTAGTAAATTGGCCATAACTTCCTCAATATTCATCGGAATTGGGCTTATAATATATCGTTGGAAAGGTCTTTGCAAGCCCCATCCAACTACACTACTATTGGACCCATATCATGGACCAACCAAACTGGATTGGCTGTTTTCTTAAAATAAGTTTTCAAAAACAGAGAAAAGAGAAAAGAATTAAAAACTTTCCGCAATACTAGACTTTCCACACTTTCGCTTCATTCGATTATGATTCGACGCGAAAGGTACTCATCACTGGGTTTGGTTTTGGGGAGACACAAATGGGTGTCTACACGTGTCAAGCTAGTCTTATCCAAGTCCTTTAATCCTGTCAACTCATATAACATATTATTTTTATTTATTTATTTTTTTTATACCCATGAGTCCTAACTCTTCTAGAATTCTAGTCCTTTTCCTAGTTTCTTGTGATTTTTTGTGCTAACCTTAATATGTGTTCTTTGTCTTTGATTTTGGTTGATCTTATTTATGACTAACGATTGCCAATGGACCGTTTTCACCTAGTAAATAGCATAAACATTAAAATTGGACAAAATTAATCAAGTTAGTTTGTCTTTTAGTCTTCCGTGCTATTCGGCCATTGGGTCCTTTGTTTTTCACAACGTCCTCATGTCTAGCCATGCGATCATACCACGAGTCTTAATAAACTCACATAATCTCACATGTTGAGTCATCGCACACACTTTGTCTTCGAGTAATGCACTATATTGTTTATGATCGTATATTAGGACCATGCATGCGTCGTTTTCCGTCGTAATAGGAATGAGTGGAGTTTTTCCCATCAGATTTCAAAATTGTTTCTTACACTCTTCCTTTCCAATCTGAGTATTGAGTGAATGCATTAAGTGAGTTCATCCTTACAAAGTACTTGAGTCTAAAATCACTAGGCAATAGTTGGAAGAATAAGGGGAACGTCATTCCTTCCTTCTTTTCTTCTAATCAAAGCATCAACAACAACAAATTTCTTGTCCCCCCTAGCGGTAACAAGTAATTCATAAGCAACCATGAAGATGAAGCACAAGACAAGTTTCCATACAAGATTTCATGCTTTTATTTCTTCTTTTGTTTCAACCCTCTCCCCTAATAAGTCTAGCATAGGTTCCCGTTATCCATGTGTACTGTCTATGTGTCATATTTCTTACCTTTTCCATCAATGAGCATTCCTTTCCTTTGCAATCGATCATCGAATTCATTCGCAAAAAAAAAAAAAAAAAAAAAAAAAAAAAAAAAAAGAAAAAAGAAAAAAAGAAAAAAAAACAATTACCGAACTAAACACAAGGTACACCAATGACTTGAGGCACCTCTGCAACCCTGTCATTCCCTGTTAATCGTTCAATCACATTCCATTTCTTCATCAACCACTTTGAGCCTCGTCTAATGTTTGGCCTGCATTTCTTCAACCCACATTCACTTCACCTTGGGATTGGAAGATGTGTAATTGTATAACATTCAAAAATCAAGTAAAAAAAAAAGCAGCAAAGCAACAATAAAACAATGTCTAAAGGCAAGTGTTCCAATGTCTTTGATATGAACACGTCTCGAATTGCGTCTCTCATCGAGTGCTTGGTACCGTGCCTGAGAAACATGAATGTTAAGCGAGTGATGGACCGCATGATCTGAGATTGCCTACATTGATTCAAAAGAATGAAAAAAAAAAAGAAATTCTAAAAATGTTGAAAATAAAACTTGCAAAGTCTAATACATAATTGCATATCTTAGGGGCTTTTCTTGGGTCTTGAGCCTTTTATGCCTTTCTTTCTTAAACCTTCAGCTTAACCACCTTACAACCCTTGAAAGACCTCTTTGAGGTGTACATACACTTGTGCAAAGTTCGGTTAGAGCTACGTTCGGCCTGATTCCTAACGGATACGTAGGCAACCTCACATCGAGGTGCGGCCACATTCATATTCATATCCATGCATGATCGAGTCAAAGAATATCCAATGCTTACCCCTACCCATTTAGAGCTAGACTTGGGGGCTTGAACACACATCATTTAGCCTACCTAGCCTAAAGAGTCATCATCTTTGACTCTTCTCACATCTCTTTCCATCACCAAAACCCTTGCAGCCAGCCTTAGTATCACATTCACACACTTCACTCACACATCCACATCCATATCAATCATCCTTCCCTTTAAGAGCCCTTTATCATGAAATCTTGTTTCAATACTGTGCATGTTTCATCATATTTAAAGACAACATTCATTAGAAGGAACATTGTATACTTGCTTAGCTTCCTGACCTGAACAATATTCATTGTTTCATGCATCGCATAATGTGCTGATATGAGAAACATTTATATATAAATGATTTTTAATCATACAAAGCATATCGTGCTTAGCTCCTTGACCTAAGCAACGTTCATTATGCAATAATCACTTCATCTGTATACGTGCTTAGCTTCCAGACCTAAGTGACGTTCAAGATCGTTTCTTTACACCATAAATGATGCTTAGCTCCATGATCTAAGTTCATTCATCATGTCACATGATGTAATTGTCCTTAGCCTCCTGACCTAAGGACATGCATCATGCATACATTACTTTCAAGAAAAGCAATTCGATCAATCCATGCGATTCATTTTGTCTTGCTCAACGAGCAAGTTCAAAACTTTTTTCCTTTTTTCACATCTTTTCTTTTGGGGAAGTTTAAAAAAACTTTTTCAAAATTTTCTCATCGAGGGAAGTTCGAAAATAAAAGTTCAGTTTTCACATCTTTCTTTTTCGGGAGAAATTCGGTACCCTCCACTCATGACAAAAATTGACGAAATTTTTTTGCTTTTGCATCTTCGTTTGCTTGTGTCTGCACACACACATATACACACACACAATCACAAGTCATACACATGTCATGTCGTGTCAAGTCAAAGCTTGGTCAAGTCAGTTGGTCAAGTCAATCATAGTCTATAAGAGTCCCTTGGCAAATTTCATTTTGCAGGTCTCAATTACAGCCCACATCCGGGGACAAGCAGACCATCTATAGCCCACGTCCGGGGACAAGCGGACCATCTACAGCCCACGTCCGGGGACAAGCGGACCATCTACAGCCACAAGCGAACCATCTACAGCCCACATCCGGGGAAAAACGGGCCATCTACAGCCCACGTCCTGGGACAAGCAAACCAACTACATCCCACGTTCGGGGACAATCGAACCACCATCATTTCACGGCGCAAGGTTCTCGATACACAAAGACTTGCAATCTCATCATCTGTCGACTTTCCTCAAGCATGGAAAGTATTATCCGGTGGATTTCTTCAAGCATAGAAAACCGCCAAATTCCTTTGTCGGCTTTCCTCAAGCATGGAAAGCATTATCGGTGGATTTCTTCAAGCATAGAAAAATGCTAAAATCATATGTCGACTTTCCTCAAGCATGGAAAGTATCATCTGATAGATTTCTTCAGGCTTAGAAAGCTACCAAACTCATCAATCGACTTTCCTCAAGCATGGAAAGTATTTCAACAAAACGTCATTCGGTGGATTCCTTCAAGCATAGGAAGCTATCAAACTCATTTGTCACCGATACATTGGTGTCAGATAAGCATTCTATTCCTTTACTCTTTTATCTTTAGAATTAACATTTTTCTGCAGGTATCGGCGTATAAAGAGTGATTTAGGATCGCAGAACTTCTTAAATCATTATCCGTCCCTATCGAATACTTTGACTATCGTTTTCGAAACTGACGTTTCTACAAACCCAGTCAAAGTGGGGGCTTCTGTAGACACCTAAAAATGTCTCCCAAAACCAAGCCCGATGATGAACAACCTTTCACCACCATTATTGGTCGGGTTGAGTATTTAATCTTGGAGTGCTTGAATATATATTTTCATTTCATAAAAAAAACCAATTCCTAGCCCATTTCCCCAAACCGTAACTTATTTTCCTCTTTTCGTACCTTTAATTCCAAAATAATTCATTTCGTGTCCTTTAAAATCATTCATTTCGTGTCCTTTTTATAAAAACATTTGATCCAATTTATTTTGCTCCATAATCTGGGTCCAATGATTGAATAGTTGGATGGGGTTTTAAAATAGCTTTCCAACGATATATTATAAGCCCAAATCCGAGTTATAACGAATAATTTATGACCAAAATATTAAACTGAGCCCAAACCGAACCTAAGCCCACCTTACCTACGACCCAATGATCATGTGGAGGGTCCAAATGATTTAATCCAATTCCTAAACCAATTAGGATTAATTAGAAACTTATATAAGTTTTTAAAAGATCCTAATTATCCTTTTTGAAAAGATAAGATTAAAGAGTTTGAAATTGAATAAAACTCCTTTTTTTAAAGTCCTAATTTTATTCGAATTGAAAGACATTCAAAGATAGACAGATATTATTTTCGTGACTCATAGTTTTTATCTAAATTTTATATGGTTGGGTATCCCTTGAAATTATATTTCCAATGATATATTATAATATCAATTCCGAGCTATAACGGAAAAGATATGAATAAAATGTCAAACTCTATCCAAAACTGACACAGTCTCACTATTTCGGCCATATCTTTTATTCTATAAAATATTTTAATCTGATTCTAATTGGATTAGAAATTAGACTTCAATATATTTCCAAAAATATCTTATTCATCTAATTCCGATTTCTGGATCAAAAGATATGATAAAAACAAAAACCGCAAAAACTGTTGTCTATCGAGTTTTATTCCGATTTAATTCGGATCTTATCTTAATTCTTCGACCCCTCTTTTTTCTCTATAAATAGAGGTCATATCACCCCTTTTTCAATAATCAACAAGCTTGATCATCAAATAATTCTCTTCTCCCTCGTTAGCCTAAACACTAGCCATCCTATTCTCTCATAATACTTCCCCTAAGCGCTCCAAGGAGTCCATACAATACCCGAATTTCTATACTTAAACCAAGGCGTGAAAGTTATAATTAACTGAGAGTTTGGACCAAATCAACTCTATATTTATATAATTTAATTTAATTTTCATTTGATTTATATTTTTATTGAAGTTACTAACAGTTTATTCATGATGTAGCAATTTAAAGGAACGTGCGGAATGTGAGTAATTAATTAATTTAATTACTCTTATTTTATTTTAATATTGCTAGTATCATGATTAGGTTATTTTATATTTGATTTGACTCACATTATTATTTTCAAATTGCTTCCAATATTAATGAGAATTCTATTATATTTATTGATTACCATATTGCATGTTTAAAGGGAATATGTAATTGAAAATCACGCCTAATAAAATAATTTGGACAACTGGTTTAGGTTCCTTTTTAATCTTATCGTTTAACCAAGTGATCACTAATATTTTAGAATTATGTATTGCATTAATATTAAACCAATTTAGCTTAATAATAGTTTGGAGAAAATTGAATCTTTGTTTGCATGCCTTTGAGATTGTAGGAATCACTTTTCACTATAAGAATCGAGTAGAGGCCAATACGGGCGAATGTGACTCTATGACTCACTTCGTACCATCATCCCCGATCCTCCTTTCGTGGTTCCGAACCATATGGAGTTAGTAATCTCATGGATTATGAATGGGGTGTAACCTTCACAGGTCAATCGTTGTTGCCTTCGTTGTCCCTTATTCGTGGTTGCCTTTTATGATCCGTGAACAAGTTCCTTAAAAACTTGTTGGCGGCTCCCTACTTTCCTTGTCCATAATCGTATTATGTCAATTCCCACTTCCTATGAGTGCCAAGCATATTCACCACATGCTTTAACGTAGGCGCACTTCGAGCGACGCCTACACCTGGTTTTTGTTCATCGAGCTCAAAGTCTTCTGAGTTTGATGTACTAGTTGCCTGGTTTTGTTCATCTAGCTCTAAGTCTTCTCAGTTTGAATGAATTGTGTAATATGTTCTTGAATGTATGCAAGTCTGGGTGTATATTAATGTAGTTGTATGCAACTTGATTGTCTGGTGTTGTTGTCTTGCATATAAGGGACTATTATTGATGAATGATGTGTATGAGCATTTGTAGTTGTTGTTCTCGATGACATTTTTTGAGAGAACACTGTTGTGCAGTACATAAAGTACCTCCCTGTTAATTATGGACTGACTTGAGTCCCTTCTTGTTGTGCAGTACATTGAGTACCTCCCTGTTGCCTTGCCTTGCTTAATTATGGACTGATTTGAGTCCCTTCCTGTTGTGCAGTACATTAAGTACCTCCTTGTTTCCTTGCCTTGCTTAATTATGGACTGATTTGAGTCCCTTCTTGTTGTGCAGTACATTGAGTACCTCCCTGTTGCCTTGCCTTGCTTAATTATGGACTGATTCCAGTCCCTTCCTGTTGTGCAGTACATTGAGTACCTCCTTGTTGCCTTGCCTTGCTTAATTATGGACTGATTTGAGTCCCTCCCTCTTGCCAATTCTGTCCCTATTTTGGTTTTCAGTCTCTAGTGGAATGAGTCCCTAATTTGGCATGCCCATTATTAATCCAAATGGTGAAGGGACTCAATTGATTAAAATTAGTCCAAACTTTGATTTGCTCCAGTTTTAAGTGTTGTGCACTTACTATTGAGGTAACATGGTTTGAGTTTTTTTTATGATAAAATTACACCCTCTGATGGATTAGGTACCCTTTGATGACTTTTAGTTGCAACTTATGTGTGCATGATTGTAAATGTGCAAAAAAAGAAATACATAGTAAGAAGACTTCATATCACATTTAAATTACATAACACTACTTAGAAGACTTTAAATCACTTTAAAATAAGCTACAATTCCAGTCCCTTGACAAAATGTCTTCTAACTTGACTGCCTTAGACAAAAACTTCCTAGACACAAAAGTACACATAACCAAAGTTAATAAAAATAACTTACAAACCCATTGTATCAACAAAATGTTGGTTATGTGTGGCAGTCCCTGTTGTTAGCTACTCTCCCTCTAGTCTGCATCCACTTCTAACTGATCTCCTTGCTGGTTCTAAGTCCCTTCCTAATTCTGATCTGTCTGGATGAACATGGTGTTGAGGTAGTTGACTGTTTGGTTAATGAGGGCTTGGTTGACCTCCAATTGTTCTGGTAACAACCCAAGTCTTTGTAGTTTATGCTTCCCCATATGTGGAATCTTGTATTTGTTACCTCCCTCCACTTTTAGTATTTCAACGATACATGTTTGCAATGTTATCCAAGTATACTTGTTTACAATTGTTGGAAATGCATAATAAGCCTCTTTGAGTTTCACTATCATTTCATCTAAGTTTTTAGGAAAGGATTGATACTATAGGGATTGAATCACCCTAACACAGACCCAAATCTAGCACATTTAAATCAGGAGATTATGCTGGTTGGAATACAATTCTGATGTTGAACCCCCCTTGCCTAGTTGCTGCAATGAATTCTTCACCTTGTGGAATTTGATGTGGCAGGGCATTATCCCATTGTATAACCACGTCCTTTGGCATGTTTGCAGGTCATTTGCTTACAATGGCTGATATCACATTGTTTAGCAACATATCCCTAATTGCTTCTCTGTATATGTTCTGAATTGGCTTTGTTTCAAGTGTTCTAACATCTCTGTTTTTACTTTTTTTTCTTTGCCATTTGGTGAAACACGAAGGGAAATATGTCATATTTCCCATCATGAATCAAATAACCTTGTGCATCATACAATGGCTTTCCAATGATGCCCATGAACATAGCTTTTATCTTGAACCTTCTGGACTGTTGACATCTATAAGGATCTTCTTCCTTGGGCAAAAGATAAAATCTTCTTGCCTCCGGGTTTATGTAAAACCACTTTTCATCAATATGAATCATATTGCTCATGTCTTCAAATGTTGGATTTTGTAGTTGCTGTTTGTATGTGATTCAAAACCCACCTAAGCCTTGCTATTTTGTGATATGATGTCAGTCTTGTCTTGTTTGTACTTGTATGTGTTCAGAGAATGCCCTTTTTTCAATGTGTGGAGGGTGACATGAGAAATGCCAAGTGCAGCTGTAGACACCTAAAAATGTTTCCCCAAAACCAAACCCGATGATGAACAACCTTTCACCGCCACTATTGGTCGGGTTTAGTATTTAATCCCGAGAGTGCTTAAAAAATTGTGTTTAATTAAATTCATTTTTTTTAATAGTCCATGGATCAATCTTGATGTTTGGTCAAAGCATATATATATATTTTTTTATTTCAGCCCATATCTTTTTTATTTTATTGTTTTATTATTTATTTTGTCCCAAACCTTTAATTTATTTTATTTACTTATTTTCTTTTTTTAGCCCAAATAATAATAAATCAGAAATGGCCCGAAATTATCAATCGTCACTTAAAATGCTGAACGAAATTAGGGTTAAAAATGAATTTAGACGGAAAAACGGACAAAAAATTCCCGCGTCGCGACAATAGTCCACCGTGTCACGGGAAATTGTCCCGTCTGACGGTGGGATTTCCCGTGACACGGGACACCTACTGTGACACGGGAATTTCCGTGTCCTTTTCGCGTAAACCCTTAACGCGTTTTCTCTCCCGTTCAGCAAATATTTCACGCGTCACACAAAAGTACACCATGTCACGGGAATGTTTCCCGTCTGACGGTGGAATTTCCCGTGTCACGGTACACTTTGCCGTGTCGCGGGATACTTTTTTAGGTTTTTTTTTTTTTATCATTTTAGGGTTCCGTGTGTTCCCTCAACACATTTTTTCTATAAATACCCCCTCATTTCTGATGTACGGGGCATCAATTAATTCTCTAGTTTTTTCTCTCTTCTATGCTCTAGCCTAAACACTAGCCTACCCTTATTCTTTCAAAATTCCTTCTTCAAGCACTCCCAGGAGTCCATACTTTACTCGTGGTTCTGTCCTTAAGCCAAGGCGTTAAAGGTAGAACTGTTTGAGGGTTTGGTTTTGGGGAGACATTTTTAGGTGTCTACAGCAGCAACATAACTTCTCTCAGTTGTTCTGAGGTACAAAGGGACTGATTGTAACCATTCCTCAGTGTACTGCCTTGCTTTTCTGCCACACTTGCCTAACTTCTTGCTCTTGACATCGATAATAGTCCCTTCTGCCAGTTGCTTGCATATTTCTTGAAATAATCTTGTTGTTGTGGACTTGTGAATGCCAAAATGCCTTGCAAATCTGGCTAAAGCACCCCTTGGTAAGCTGCCATTATGCATAAGTTTTAGCATTTCATCAACAATCTCTCTTTTCTTTGCGATTGTAAGTTGTGGCTTCTATTTTCGAACAATATCTCATGTTGGCCTTGTGCCATAAACTCTAATTCTGCTTCAGAATCTGAATTTTGATGCATTTCTTCATCTAATAGTTGATCCATGCTGAAAACCCCATCATCAATTTCCTCCTCCATTTTTGTATTTTTTTTTCATTTTGGTTTTTTTTTTTTTTTTTTTTTTTTTTGGGTGTAGAAGAAAGGGATTTTTTTGCTAATGTGCTGAATGCGAAGATTGTTGAAAGAATGCTGCTAAGCTACAATAGAGTATTGAAAACCTAGCAAATCCGCGCCAAACCCCCTAAATTCGAACAAATCCGAGCCAAAGCCCTTTGTTTTCGAGCAAAAAATCGACCCAAACCCCCCACAAAATTGAACTACAAAAACCGCAGAAAATCGAGCAAAAATACCCTTAATTCGAGCAAATAATTAACATTTGAAAATTCAAAAGATCTAAGCTAGGAGGTTGGATTTTCGTGATCATCGCCGCTGCGTATGGTGGAATGAAAGAGAGAAAAGGAGAGGAGAGAGGAGAAAGAGGAGATCGAGAGAGAGCGATCAGAAGGAAAGAGAAAGAAAGGAGGGGAAAGAGGGGGAAATAAGAGGACCAATTTTTTTACAGTAAATTCCCACCGGTTTAAACCGGTGCCATTTCACTAATTTAGCACCGGATTGGTTTGAACCGGTGTAATTTCTATTATACAAAATTCCGCCTAATTTTTTCCCACCGGTTTTTAAGAACCGGAGCCAATAACTCGGTGCGCATTTGAGTTTTTCTACTAGTGATAGGTTTCAGTTCGGCTTGGATTACTAGGGTCATGCTTTGTCTTTCCAGTGTATCTTTTTATTTTAAGGTGAATGGTGACATTTCTGGTAATGTGATGCCTTCACGTAGTCTTCGGTAGGGAGACCCTATGTAGGGAATATTTCAAGCATTACCAAAAACTTGAACCCCACTGTGATCATACACTTAAGCATTGTGGCATCCAAACGGAAGGAAGCTAGAGCAAAAGAGTCGCCAACAAGTTTTAGGACCTTGTAAACCCTTCACAGGGTGAAGGTTACACCCCTTAACGATCCAGGAGATCGTTAACTCCAATAGGTCTGGAACCAAGACTGGAAGTTCGGGGATGAAGGTACAAATTCAATCTAAAAGAGAAAGAACCTGCCCTAATAATAGGCCTCTACTTTATTCTTCTCGTATCCATGTGCGCTTTCTGGCTAACATGCAATCATTAGGTTTACCCTAAACCTGTTTAATCTATGTTGGTTGAATATTAATGCACAAATAAATCTATTATTGGCGATCACTTGAATTATAACCAAATTAACCATAAACAAGATTATTAATTATCTTATTAAGTGTGTTTACAAATATAAATTTCCTTTAAACATGCATAAAAGGTGTGATCAAGAAATAACAATAAAAATCATCAAGCAACATAATAATCATAATCATAATAAAAATAAAAAAATAATTATAATAATAATAATCATGTTCATGTTAAAAATAAAACATAATAATATTAGTAAGATCATAGGCATGATACTAACAAGATTAATAATAAACCCTAGCATATCACTAAATATTAAAGATCAAAGCTTTAAACCTAACATGATACTAACATGAATATTAGGAAAAAAATAGGAAGCATCATAACAATCATACTTGATATTAGAAATTTTAGTTATTACCCTAAACATCATACTAAGAAAAGCATCCTAACATGATATATACTAGGAATCAAAATAATAATCTAAACATGTTTTTATATCATAATATCAATTAAACAATTACACTTACTTGGATGCCTCGTGCCTCTTTCTAATAACAAAATTCACACGTTAGTAACTTCAAGGAAAATATAAAATCAAACAATTAAATTAAATAATTGAAATAGAGA
The DNA here is from genome assembly GCF_948465745.1 of Chenopodium album. Classification (NCBI taxonomy): domain Eukaryota; kingdom Viridiplantae; phylum Streptophyta; class Magnoliopsida; order Caryophyllales; family Amaranthaceae; genus Chenopodium; species Chenopodium album. The sequence goes on along the minus strand of NC_137836.1, from coordinate 5,620,582 downwards.
TTTGGGACCAACACCTCAGAAATATCAAACCTTTCACGTCTAGGGCGAAGACAACTTCGAACTTGGCTAGGTGTGTCTAGATCTACTATATGAGGAATTTTGTAAAAGGGAATGTTTAGAAAAAGAATAGAGAGAGAAGGAAAGCTTCTAGCTTTTAGAGAGAGAGATGATTGTTTTGAATTGTAGATGTAGATGATTAAAAACGGAGGTCTAAAGACGCTATTTATAATGAAAAAATCCGGATTTGATAAAAACGAATCAGAGTTCGAAAAGGAATAAAACATGCCGCTGTCGCCAACAACAGCTCCTGTCGCGCGACAGCGCAGGAGATTTTTCCACACGTTTTCTATTTTTTGATAAAATTAATTCGTAAAAGTCCGTACGAGGGGTAAAATTGTAATTTCACATAAAACAATGCCCGTGATTGCTCCAAAATATCTGGGGAAAATACTCTAAAAGCATAAATCCCTGCAAAAGTCAACCAAATCTACGAAAACACCAATTAGTAATAAAAGTGGCTCTAAAGAGCCAAAAACACTACTTATTATGACCAAGGGACGGGGGTAAAATACTATATAAAATAGACACATCAGCAGCTCAAGAGAAGAAAATTAGTGGAGCAAAATATGTCGGTCTGCACCAAGTGTATCACACTTATTTTTTGCTAATGATAGTATTTTATTTGCAAAAGCTACTTTACAGGAATGCTCTAAAATTGCTCATATTATTAGTATCTATGAGAGAGCTTTGAGTCAGAAAGTTAATTTGAGTAAGACGGAGGTTGCTTTCAGCAAATGTGTTTCGGTTGAGAGAAGGAGTGCTATCATTGAGACCCTTGGTGTAAGAGAGGTTGAGAGACATGAAAAATATTTGGGGTTACCAACAATAATTGGTAAGTCCATAAAAGCTATTTTTGCCTGCTTAGCTTGAAAGAAAGAATATGGAAGAAGTGAATGGGTGGAAGGAGAGATTGATGTCTAAATCGGGTAAGGAGGTTCTTATAAAAGTCGTAGCTCAAGCCATTCCCACGTATATGTTGAGTGTGTTCAACATTCCGGAGGGACTTATTGATGAAATTCATACCCTTCTTTGTAGATTTTGGTGGGGATCGAGGGAGGGTGAGAAGAGGTTGCATTGACAAGTTGGGAAAAGCTCTGTGCACCTAAGAAATTGGGTGGCATGAATTTTAGGGATCTTAAGTGCTTTAATCAAGCCCTTCTTTCTAAGAGATTGTTAAGACTGCACACAAATGAGTCAACACTGTTACACAAATTTCTCAAGGAAAAATACTTCAAGAACTCTTCGATTCTTGAGGCTATGGGTGGCTTTAACCCAAGTTTTACTTGGAGAAGCATGTGGGGTGCAAAAGGGCTGCTTTAAAATGGCTAAATGTGGCGTGTTGGAAATGGGACGAGTATTAATTTGTGGTCGGATTCATGGATCAGTGTTGATGGAAAACCGATCTTAGTTCCAAGGCCCAATGGTGGTGATTTAAATGCAATGGTCCGTGATCTGCTCAGTGATAGTGGGGGAGAATGGGATGTTGCACAGGTTACAAATTTGTTTGGGAATGAGTTTTGTGCTCATATTCTTGTTGTGCCTTTGCCTTTGAGAAGCTGCCCGGATTTACAATATTGGGGATACACTAAAGATGGAGTATATACGGTGCGTTCGGGTTATTGGTTGGCAAAGATGGGAAGCAACAATGTAGCAAATAGGGGGGTAGATGAGGGGGTATGGAAGTTAGTTTGGAGGATGAAGGGACCACTAAAGCTACAACACTTTATTTGGACACTACAAAAAAATGTCCATATAGAAACGGAATTCTAGCGACGGAATTTTATCCGTTTCTAAATTAGAGACGGAATCAAAAAATCTGTCTCTAAATTAATTTAGAGACGGAATTTAAAAATCCGTTTCTAAATTAGAGACGGAATCAAAAAATCTGTCTCTAAATTAATTTAGAAACGGAATTTAAAAATCCGTTTCTAAATTAGAGACGGAATTAAAAATTCCGTCGCTAAATTAGCAACGGAATTGAAAATCCGTCTCTAAATTAGAAACGGATTTTTTTTCCGTTACTAAATTAGCAACGGATTTTTTTTCGTTGCTGAATCTAGCAACGGATTTATTTTCCCTTGCTAAATTTAGAGACGGATTATTTTTCCGTTGCTAAGTTAGCAACGGATTTTTTTTTTCCGTTGCTAAGTTAGAGACGGATTTTTTTTTTTCCGTTGCTAATATGAGCGACGGATTTTTGATTCCGTCTGTAGATAAGTTTTAAAACTAATTATGTAAAATATTACATTAGAGACGAATTATGTAAGTTAAATTCATCTCTAAACTAGAAACGGATTTTCAATCCGTCTCTAAATTAGAAACAGATGTTTAAATCCGTCCCTAAATTAGAAACGGATTTTAAATTCCGTTACTAAACTAGAGACGGATTTTAAATTCCGTCTCTAATATTTCTTTCATTTATTATCAATTATGTGCGTAAAAGTAAACAAATAATATTTGGTATAGTTAGTAAGAGTTTCACTATTTGACATTGAGGTCACGGGTTCGACTCCTACTAACAGCAATCGGCGTCGCGTTGACCCGAGTGAGCTCGACCTAAATAGCAGCTCTTTATTTTTTGCGTTGCTAAGTCCAGCGACGGATTTTTTTTTCCCGTCTCTAAATTCATTTAGCGACAAGGTTTTTATCAACGGAGGGATTCCGTCGATATATGCGTAGCTAGCTATGTCCAGCGACGGATTTTTAGCAATTAGCAACGGATTTCACCTGTTGCTAAAAGGCCAAATTTTTGTAGTGGGAGTGTTGTTAAGGGTGAAGAATTTTTGGAAGATTTGAACATGGCCGAAAGTTCTTCTTCTTGGATGGAAAATTATACACAACAAGCTACCTACGAGAAGCAATCTCAAAAGCAGAGGTTTGACTATGGAAGGACACTGTGTTTTTTGTAACAAATAGTGTAGCACACCTTTTCAGGGAATGTGAGATCTCTGCTAGAGTATGGTGGGGATTTCTGGGGATAAGACCTATGAAAACTGTCATATCCCTTTCAACAAATGGTTGAAGGATATCCTTGCTTACTCCTTCAAAAGGGAAAATGGGAGTGATCTATCTCAATCATTGATGCTATTATTGCAAGCGATTTGGCTGCACAGAAATGAAATCATTTTCAGAGGCATGAATGTTAGTCCAATAAACATATTAGAGTTAGCATAGTTACATGCTCAGAAGTGGAGAAAAGCGAGCAAGTTGAAGTCAGAAGAACAGTTAGACAGGACGTCACAGGAAGGGAAAGCAATACAAACACCATGTATTTTCTTTGTAAGTACTCCTTCTGCAGGTACAAGGACATCAATCATTATTGTCGATGCAGCTTGGAAACGGAGGGAAATCAAAGACAAACCAAGTTGGAGTGCGGCTGTAGCGTGGCATGCAGAAAGAAGGGCGATGACAGCACTCACCAGGGGAGGCTAGGAAAATCCAAGCTCAAGACGCCCTCCAAGCTGAAGGATATGCGGTTTTTTGGGCCTTGAAAGATAATATGCCTCAATACAAAAACATTATTTTATTCTCAAGACAGACTGTGAGTTGGAGTTCAGAGCTCTCAATAGCCAACCCAAGCCCCGGTACAACTGAAGAACATTATACAGGAGATTAGACTAATGGCAGGGCAAATTGATTTTTTTGTCTGCTTAAAAGTCCAAAGGGAACTTGTTCACCCAACACATATAGCAGCAGGACAAATGAGAAGACTAGTTTATTTGTATGTTCCTTTTAGCCATTGTCTAAAAAAAAGGGTAATTAGTTGTGAAGGCTAGGCTTGCTCAGAGGCACATTGTAACTGATAGTAGTTGTCAAATATGTGGGATGGAGGAGGAGACTATTATACATTCCTTACTACAATGAGAGGCGGCTTTGGCTATATGGGATCATAGTAATTTGAAGCTTAATCTTATTGATGCCCCTATGGACTCGTTTGTGGTGCTGTGGGAATGGATGGTGCGCAAGTTTGATGCTGAAACCGTGTGCTCTATGGCTGCACTTATGTATGTGGGCAGCATGGAGATGCAAAACTTGTTGATTTTTGACAATAAATTTGTGATGCTTGCTGCTGGTTTTTGTAAGCCCGCGGAAGATTATATACAAATATTTAATAACACCTGATTTCGGGTTGGGCAACTTCAATTTTCTCTCTCTTACCTCAACTCTAAGCAATGGAGTCACCGCCGAAATTAGCCGTACCACCGCCGAAATCAGCCGCACCACCTCAAACACCCACACAACTCTTCAAAACCTGCAAATCAAACAAAGGCATAGCAGTTGCTACCAGACTACAGATATGGAAGTATAGTAAGAGTAATGAATTAACCTTCCCGTCATCAATGGCGGAGCTTAAGAATCAAAGCTTAAACATAATATGTTGCTTTTATGCATCAGATTCTTCAACTCAGAAATAAAACCTTCCCGTCATCAATTATATAATTATATTATTCGAGTAATATAGCCTACACAGGTGAGAATAAAAGTATTTCTTAGTTTGCAATATCTTGCATGTCTTGGCAAAATTAACATTATCAAGCATAGTAACATGCACATGCAATTCATTTTTATTGTTATGTGATGTCGATCTTTATTATTTTTATTTGTTTGAGTGATTACACTGTTTTTTATGACTATTGTTAATTTTGTGTTTATTTTTGTTGATTTTGATACTCTATTTTTGTGAAAAAAAAGTCACTTTTGTGAAAATATAGGTCATTTTTGTAAAAAAAAAAAAAAATCACTTTTGTAAGAAAAAAGGGTCACTTTTGTAATTAAAAAAAAAAAGTCACTTCTGTAAGGAAAAATGGTCACTTTTTGCAAAATATTCGATGTACAATAAAATTATTGTAAATCGGGTCATGCAAAAGTTTTATCGGAAAATTATAATGCTTAAATTGCTTATGCTCACAAGGTGATTAAGATTCCTGATGTTAATGGGGGTGCTAGTAGAATTTCGAATTGGCAGCCCCCGAGCTTTGGATGCCTGAAAATTAACACGGATGCACATGTTCCCTCAACTGGTATGGCTAGCTTGGGTGTGGTGGTACGCGATCATGAAGGCAGAATCCTACTAACTGCTACAAAGAAGGTGCTTGCTCGAGTCCTGAGATTGTGGAAGCTATGGCTGTGAGATTTGTTGTGTGCATTGCAGTCCGTATGGGGTATAAGAAGGTGTGGATTGAGTCGGACGCCGTGAATGTCATCAAGAAAGTAAACTCATTGGATAGAGGCCTCTCTTTGATCTTTGTTATTTTTGATGATATAAGTATCGATAGAGCATGATTTGATGTTTATAACTTTTCTCATGTTAAGCGTTCATGTAATACCGTTGCCCATTTAGTTGCTAGATAGGATACAAATGATCACATGAAATATGTACGATTGTATTCTTCCCTCAAAGTATCACTACTTTGGCGGAAATGGATATTACTTGATATTAATAAAATGCTCCATCGTTTCCTAAAAAAAATATATATATAACTTATTGTAATATTGAAAACAGTATTTTCTTTGACCTGTATTACTTAAAATCATTTATATTGGAGTAATTCATTATAAATACCTAATTTATCAAATATATCAAATTCAATAAGTCTTTTCCGTTTAATTATAGGAATTCAACCTCTTCAGCTACTTTTTAAAACATTGTGTTCAATGATACCCGAAATGTGCTTTGAATGAGAAGATTAACTATCTGACTTTAATATCTCTAGCTTCAATTATGTCCTTGTCATACAAATGATTGCCAAAACTACACGAAATAGCTTGCTCGTAACTAGGGATGGCAATCTAGTCCGGATCCGACCCTACTCCGCCCCGATCCGAGGTAAAATATCCGCTCCGAGTCCGAGAAAAAAATAATCCGAGTTCGACTCCGTTAAAATAATCCGACTCCGAGTCGGAGGAGGGTCGGAGTCGGATCCTACAAAAAATCCGAGAAAAAAATCCGACTCCGACAAATGTTCGACATTAACGGATTATCCGACTCCGACTCCAATAGATAGTGGATTTTTGTGTGGGTCATGGTGGCATTGGGTGTGGGTTGTAAAGGCCCAAATAGCCCAACATCTCAAAGTATATTGAATACAAAAAAAAACTCGGAGTCGGGTCGGATCGGAGTCGGAGTCGGAGGTCGGATATTGAAGTCGGAGTCGGAGTCGGATGTCGGATTAACCTCCGACTTCCTGTCGGGTCGGAGTCGGATTTAGCATAATCCGCTCCGAGTCCGACCCGTTGCCATCCCTACTCGTAACGTGACGAACTGACGATGTAATATTTTATGAAAATGGCGCCATAACTTTTTCATCTACTTTAATATTAAGTTTTTTTTTTTTTCACCGTTCCGCTCTTCTTAGGCGAGAACGACTCTGTTTGGTAATTATTGGTTAGCTGATTGGTAAGAGCTGGTTGCATTAGCTTATTTGACTAGCTGGTTGCATAAGCTTATTTGTTTAAGATATGGCGTGGGTTTCTTGCATGAAGGATTGACCAAACTAGATAAAGAATTGGTTATGATGTTATTTGGTTATGGATGGATTCAAGTGTGCGTGGTTCCCACCTCAATGTGCTTTGAGCCTTTGATGGCCCATGTGGTTATAATTGTAGAACCACAGGGGTATACACTTTGGATTACTGTAAAGCAACACAAATGATACAAATGATGGGATGTGCTGGTAGGCCTTTGAAAGACGATTGTGGGCATTGTGTAAAAATCTGCAGTAGACAAAGAAAGAACCACAATTTGCAGTTTGATAGAGTAATAACTCTACAGAGTTCTTTGCATAAATTTACTGATGTGTTTGATTATATGAATACTGATGTTGTTAGGGGGATCATTAGAAGAATAGAAGACTTGCCGTCGTATGTGAGGAGGACTTTTCTCTATACAAATCTCGATCCATCTGATCCTGAATCAAAGCCGTTATTGGATCAATTCCTAACCATTGTCCAGCAGTCTCTGTACAGGCTTGAAGAACTTGAATGCCTGTCTATCGACGATTCTTCTTCTATCTGTCCTTCGAGTCTTGGTATTATTGCATCACATTATAGGGTGAAGTGCAGTACTGTGGCACTCTACAACTCTTGCTTAAGTGCTACTGCTAATATGGATGATTTGCTACAGATTCTTACAAAGGCCTATGAGTTTTCTGACTTAATAGTATGGCATAAAGAGAAGAAGTTGATTAGGAGGTTAATAAAGGATATGCGTTTGCCATTGTGTAAGTTTAAGTACAATGATCCACATGTGAAGGCTTACGTCCTCCTTCAAGCAGATTTGTTAGGTCACTCAATTCACAAAGATATGGAAGTGGATCAGCGTCTAGTGCTTCTCATTGGTAGGAAACTGATTCAAGCTATGATTACTCTCATTATTGGGGTTAAAAACTGGCCAAATCTTGCTCTAATTGCTTCAGAATTAAGCAAGATGATATAGATAGGATTCTCAACCACTTACCACTTTGATTAACTTTTTGTTAGACTCTTTGTATTTTAGAAGTCATTAGAAGTTTGTTAGGACAAAGTTGTTTTGGTGCCAATGTAAATGTTCTACAATCATGAATAAAAATACACAAACTTTTCGTCTCTCTCTCATCCTCCCTTTTCTCTTCTGTGTTCTGTTTCTTCTTAATTGAAGGTTGGAAATGACATGAGATTTTGATTTCTAGTAATTTAGTCTTCAGGTCAAATGGCTTTTCGATAGAATATGATAAGTTTGCCCTTTGATAGTTATGATTTGGGTTTTTTCTTTGCCATGTTTGTAGCTGTATTCTCTGATGCAGCAGCTGCTGATGTTCCATACAGCTGCTGCCCCATGTTGCATGTTGTTGATGTGGTTGTTGTTGGGTTTTCGCTGTTTTTGGTGTTATTGTTGTTATGTTTTTGCTGCAACGCTGTTGTTTTGCTGTAGCTGTGCTGCAGTTGTCTTATTCTGTCTTTTTAATTCTGTTTCTTCAATAGTATTTTATTATGCTCTTTTAGTGTTACAGGTGAGGTGCCTCATGAGTATAGTGTAGCTCCTAGTTTTAGATTTCTTAGATTGTGCTTATGGTTTCCTTGATAAAACAGGATCAACAGGTTGATGATTCCTTCCTTCATATTCGGAACTTGATACATAGTTTGAGGTTTCAGACTTGTAAACGCATGTTGGAAATCAGTGTGATCTATGGTTATGCTGGTTTGTATGAATTTCTACACAACCTATAACCGTTAATATATTATTGGTCTGATATACCTTAGAATTACTTTAGAAGCTTGATTCTGTTGTATTTACTTAATGATATTGGTCACAGCCCCTTTGGATTATTGAAGCTTTGTTTTAGCTATAGTGTTGTCTGATTTCTGTGTTTCATGTTTTAGACTTTTAGCTATATCTCATAGGTGTGTGCAATAGTCGGATCTTCGTATTCTGCTTTCTGGTGCATTGTGATGACACTAAAGTCAATGGCAGAAATTAAAATGTAGCATTCAGTGATGGACAGGCTTACATTTGTTTTAGTAGTTCTACTTACGGGCAAATGGTCAATAATATAATGACTAAAATGGTTGTCATTGTTTGGGACTTGGTGGCTGGATTATTGATTATTGGTTGGTCGTTTGTGATTTAGTACTGCGATTTGGGTTGGAAATGACATGAGATTTTGATTTCTAGTAATTTAGTCTTCAGGTCAAATGGCTTTTCGACAGAATATGAGAAGTTTGCCCTTTGATAGTTATGATTTGGGTTTCTTTGCCATGTTTGTGGCTGTATTCTCTGATGCAGCAGCTGCTGATGTTCCATACAGCTGCTGCCCCATGTTGCAGCTGTTGTTGATGTGGCCGTTGTTGGGTTTTCGCTGTTTTTGGTGTTATTGTTGTTATGTTGTTGCTGCAACGCTGTTGTTTTGCTGTAGCTGTGCTGCAGTTGTCGCTGCTTGTTGCTGCCATTGCAGCTGTTGTTGTTGCTCTAGGATTTCGTGGCTATGCCTGACCCTTTGCTGCCGCTTGTTATATATAGTATATATGTTGCACAGTTAAAGTAGTTATTTTGTGACCTATTTAGTATCCTTAATTGACGCCTAAGAGCATTCCCACCAATGAGCAAAAATTGGTTTCCTCGTTCTCTCTCTACCCACTTTCTCTCTCTTTCAACCCATGAGCATTTTTGTGATTATATTTTTATCCCACCAATGATCAAAAAAAAAATTCTTCCCCATTCTCTCTCTAGTACATCTTCTCTCTTACTTTTACTAATACCCTTTTATATTTCTCTCTACTATATTATTTTTAATTCTTTTTTTACTTGTATTGTGGACCCCAAATGATTACTATTCATCTTAAAAAATGCTCATCCTATGAGCAATTTTCATTTTGCTCATGAGCATTTTTCAATATGCTCATTGATGGGGAACATCTTCTACCATTTTTGCTCATCATTTTTGCTCATGAGCAAAAAAATGCTCATTGATGGGGATAATGATTGGCTTGTATATTATTTAACACTGCTATCTGTATTTCAATTACCCACTTATGCTGTCATTTTTTTTACAAGAGGTATGCTGTCATTTACTGGTAGCTAGAAGATGGAATTGGATTTTGTTTTGTACATAGATTGGTGCTTGTTTTGGCTCAGTAAAATTATGGCTTTAATGTCCTGTAGTCCTGCTAGAGCATATTTCTTGGCTGAAAGACGGCTTCTGCTTTTTTTTTCCCTGCTACAATTGTAAGGTCGAAATTGGACCTGAACTAGGTGGACAAAACCGGTCTAATACCCTAACTAGATCGGTATAGAGTAAATATAGACTTTAAATTCTGAATTTTTTTACTCCATATAAAAACATGAAAAAAATTAGAAAAATATAATTAAAAGTGTAAAATACTCATTTTTCTATAAGCATATACTTTGTATAACATATATAATCTCATAATATACAATTATTCCCAACATATTAAATAATTAGAGGAGAAAATTAATCACTCTAAGAGCTTTAATACATATTTCAAACAATATATTGATCCAATACAAGACCGAGATTTATATATAAAAGGTTTTATATTGGATCAAACTAGAGTCAAGAAAATTATATTTCTTGATTGCTCTTCGTTCCAACTTCCAAGCCTTCTTGAATAGCTTTATATTATTTCCTTAATTTATTTTTTGAAAATAGCTAAAGAACTGAAATTTTGTCAACCCGGAAACTTAACCTCACAATTCAAATTACTTTCATCAATGCTCTTAATTTCTACTCCGTACTAGGCTTATCCAGCAGCCACCCTTGTCTTAGAATTTGGTCATCATCCTGTCAAAAAAAATAATTTGGTCATCATGGTTAGTTTGATGCGCATGTGACACTTGATAGGATATATTGGCCGGGCTCCTTAATAATAATGTCATCCATTACAAAAGAGCATGCTACAAATTTGAAAGAATGTGAACTGATTTCAAGATGGTAAGTAACATGTATTCATAGCACGTATTAAGCTAAGCGTGAAACTCCAAATGTTAAGTAGCCAAAAAAAAAAAAAAAAAAAAAAAAAAAAAAAGTATACTTTGTGCGTCATCCTTTTGGTGGCACTGTATTCAATCAATCAATCAATCAAAGCCTTAATCCCAAAAGTGGGGTCGGCTAACATGAACCAAATTTGATTATTCCGTGTAGTCATCAACATAAATCTTTCTCCTCCATCCCTTACGATCCAAAACTTCATCCTCACGTAAATCCATGCACTTCATATCCTTCCTCACTCCTTCCAACCAAGTCATCTTTGGTCTCCCTCTTCCTCGTTTAATCCCTCCATGGTCCCACTCTTCCACTCTTCGCACCGGTGCACCCTCGGGTCTCCGTCTTACATGTCCAAACCAACGCAGACGATTTTCCCTTAATTTATCTACAATGCCCGCCACACCTACTTTCTTGCGAATAACCTCATTTCTGATTCTATCTCTTAAAGTGTTTCCACACATCCACCTTAACATGCGCATTTCCGTAACCATAAGAGAATTTCATATTTTGCTTATCAATGAGCTACATATATGTGCATTATGATCATGTAATTGTAATAAACACTAGTTATTGGTCTGAGCAATGCCCCTATACACCGTAAATTTATTAGTTTGAACAAAATCAATTAAAAAAAAGTTAATGTTGAACAATATTAATAAGTAAATGAAAAATAGGATAATCTATATTATCTTTCATTAATATATATAAATATGTCAAATTTAAATCTAGAGGTTATGTTCTACTATTACCAACATGTTACTATGGGTCTGTTCACATTTACTTAATTTCAGTGGCTCTAATCAGTTCAGTTCAATTCAGTTTAGCTTCTAATTTTCTTCTCTTATAAAATATTCATTTCATCTCAGTAAATGTGAATAGAACTGCTATGTTTCTTTTGAGGACGGAACTGCATCTTTTATAAGCATTGCTTCTATTCGTCATGGCTTCACGTTAAACGCCCATACTATTTCTTCAATCTCTCGGTATGGAATATTTTCATCCCAGAAAGAAACTTTTTTTTTTTTTCCTTTCCGACTTCATTTTACAGAATCTAGACCTCTATGGCTCTATTTATGTATGACTAATATGTTGTCTGGTTCAAAAAAAAAAAAAAAAAATGTTGTCAGGTATTGTTTAAGGATTTTTTTTGTAAGTGTATAAAATACATTAATGATGTTTCTTAAGATTGTTGCAAGTTTTTTTTTTTTTTTTTTTTTTTTTTTTTTTTTTTTTTTTTGTGCTTTTTAAACTTCGTGTCAACTTAGAAAAAATTGTGTATTATTTGGGGAGTTTTGAAGTAACACGGACAGCAGTCATGTTCCCAGCAAATGCCCACTTATCTAACTTAGTACCATTTAGTTTGTGGAGTTTGAAAGGGACATACACATTGTTTAACATTCCCGAAAAGCCCCTGCTTACCAGGCTTACTGTGCTAAGTAATTGATCTATGATTTGCGGTACATTCTACTTGATGGGGGTAGGGGGTAGTCTACATTCTACATAGCCTAGGTAATTTATTCTTGGTAATTATAATGCAAGTTGCATATGATTGTATGTTCAAGTAATATCATTATTCCGTGTTTATAAATTTGTCATTAATTAGCAATTTATAATTGTGTAGGAATATTTTGGGCTTTCTACTGATACATTGATGTGAATACCACTATTGATAAGCAAGTAGTGGCGTACGAAAGGCATAACAAACAAACTTAATCTAGGATAGAAAATAGGAAAGAAAAAAAAAGAAAAAAAAAACACATAAGCTAACAACTATTTGACTTAGGGCCTGTTCTCATACATTTATTTTCAGTTCATCTCCGCTCCTAATTTCCTTCTCTTATAAAATATTCATTTCAGTTTAGCTCAATTCAGTTCAGTTCAGTTGATTTCAGTCTATTAGAACAGACCCTTAATGGAAGTCATATTGACTAATTTGCAAGGGAGTGGCCCATTAAGCATATATCCTGATGTGATATTAGACGAGGATGTAATTAACACAACTTTAATGCCTTTGCAAGCAATCTTGAAACGGCTCATATCACTTTCTCGTTGGTCCCTAATGCTCCGATAATGACCTGCAATTTTTAAAGTGAACTCCAGTTCGAAGTTTTGTTCCTTATTTGTAAAATTCTCAACTGCCATCCCAATTTGCATTTTTTTTTCTGGTTATGACTCTTTTCGTAAAAAGTATCAAGTGTAATCGAGGAGAGGACAGATTCATCATTGTTGTAAGCAAGTAATATCATGAACAATGACTCGAACAATATTGGTTGCTTGTTAATTAGGGAAAGGGTTACATTGAGATCTAAACCTACACTATCATTGTTAGTCGTTGATGATTTCACCTCAAGAGAATCAACCTCGAATCTAAATTCAGGACCGCCGAGTAAGAAGATAAGGGAAACAAATACCGTAAGTAGTAAAGATACAAAAAAATATTGATAACATGAGTAAAAGACAATTCGTCTTAGTAGGGGTTGTAAAATCCGTCTTAGTAGAGGTCATAAAATTTGATTCTTCGTCGATCATCGTGATGAAAGTGAGGTAAAAAATAAACAATGCGTATTTAATTATAAAATAAAAATAAAACAAAGAGTATGTACTACCTCCGATACACATTATATGTAACTTTGGAGCTCTCACGGAACCCAAGGCAAAATTTCATAAAAGTTAATTAGTGAATAAAAGAGTATAGTATGTCATTAAGGGCAAGAGATAATAGAGATAATTAACCACCACCCACCAGGCTACCACCATAGCCAAACTGCAGCCTCCGTCGCACCACCTCCACTCACCCCTGAACCACCGCAAAACTAACCCGAAACCACCACTACTCACCCAAAACCACTGAACCACCGCAAAACTAACCCGAAGCCACCACTACTCTGTAAGGAATTATAGGTACTACGCAGCGGAAATAAACATGAATCATATTCATACAGTACCTAATCCCAAGATCTAATGCATAACACATAAAGAACATATAATCGTACCTTTGAAGCGTGATTCCACGTGCGATTGAGCAAGAACAATGGGAGATAAAGAACCTCAAGTGTGATTCCTCTACTTGGTCCACGGGCACAGATTAAGACCTCCACTAATGCTAGTTAGTTGCAATTGAACCCTTCAATTGACCTTCTATGGAGAAGTGCGAGCAACGAACCACCATAAACCACCATGAACCACCACACGCGCCACCAAGGGTGGCCGGCCGTGAGTCCAAAGGGAAAGGAGAGGGAGCCGTGAATTAGAGAGGGAATAAGGGTTTTGGGATTGGTTGCCTTGATGTCAAAATTCACTGTGTGAATTATGACTACTTAATTGCAACCCTAGGCATGAATCTTATTTATAGATCTCATCTCTAAATAAGAGCCCATGTCAAAAGCCCAAAACTTATTTCCAATCTAACTATGTTAGCCCAATCCATTTCATGATTAGTTAATTGCTCATGAGGCCCATTAATGGGCCTCTAACTTGCTTAACCCAATACCCTTGTGTGTGACCTCATAGGATCCATTCTAGCGGGCTTTGGACCATTTGACTAGCCCAAAGATCATCTCTCATAGTCTAGCAACAGATGATGACGCCCCAAGAGAACGAACTTATTATCTCCATAATAGTGATCCTTGATATATCTAGTAATTGCACTTATCGAAGACACAACTCCTTCATACTCACCCAAAACCACCGCAAAACCACTCGACTCACTCTAAACCACCCCTGAACCACCCGAACCAACCAAAAACAACCCTGAACCCACCCGAAAACCCACCAAAAACCAACCTTAAACCCACCCGAAACCCGACACCATCCTGAACCCACCTTGAACCAACCTGATACCAGTCGAAACCACCTTGAACCCACACCACCACTAACAAGTCCCGTCGAACCCACCTCGAAAACCCCCAAAACCATTCGAAACACATCTACGTTCCATTACTAACCCCGATCTACTCGAACCTACCCTAAAAACCTAATAAACAACCCAATATAAGCCCAACCACCCCTACTTCATCATATGAAGATCTGATTAAGAGAGGAAGAGAGAGAAAAAGGGGATATGATTCTTGTGATAGAGTGAAAACGAAAGCGCCAGAGAGAGAGAGAATGAAAGCGCACACAAAGTTAATGGTGGTGGTGGCTGGTGAAGTTGAAGGTGGTGGTGGCCGGTGACGTTTAAGGTGTGGTCAAAGGAGTTGTACTGTGAAAGATGAATGGGTGATGGAAGGTGAATAAATGGAAGCTAATTGTTTATTGAATTTTGTTTTGGGTAAATTGAATTTATGGAGAAGAATTATGTTAATTAATTTAAATTATTATTATTTAGTTGCTTAGTTGTGTTTATGATATTTTGAGTAAGGGTATTTGAGGGATTTCATTAAAAAAATTACTAAAAAAGGAAAAAAAATGGAAAGTTGCATGTTAACTTTCCATTTTTGGCAGAAGTTGTATATAATGTGTACCGGAGGTTTCTTAAATAAACCTGGTCCACAATAACATTATTGTGGACCAAATATCTCACGTGACTATTTACTCACCCATTACTCACCCAACTAACTTCTTACAAATTAATTGCATCAGGTTATTTCTTTCCTTTATTTTCACAAACAAGCTGACATTTTCTCTCTCTTCCCTTCTTGCATTTTCTCTCTCTTCAGCTCGAATTCTTCAATGGCGAGAACCAGAGGAGGTGCAACATTTCAACGAAAACGTGGCCTTCGTTCTTCGGCTACAAAAGTCGACGAACCACCACCTTCTGGTAATCTTTGTTTATCTTTAGATTTCTGCAATTTTCAGCTGGTTAACTGTTGTTGTTCTTCTTTTGAAACTATTTGCATGAATTTTTGTTTGAATTTTGTTTCGTAGTGAAGATTAGGGTTTTGCGATGTTCGATTGTTATTTCGTTCAATTTTGATTGTTTTTTTGTTTTCTCATTCAATTTTATTGATAATGTGTTGTTCTCGATGATGATTTGTGCAATTTTGAGCTGATTAATTGTTGTTTTTCTTAAATTGAAACTATTTGTATGAATTTTTGTTTGAATTTTGTTTCGTAGTGAAGATCTAGGGTTTTGCGATGTTCGATTGTTATTTCGTTCAATTTTGATTGTTTTTTGTTTTCTCATTCAATTTTATTGATAATGTGTTGTTCTCGATGATGATATGTGCAATTTTGAGTTGACTAATTGTTGTTTTTCTTTAATTGAAACTATTTTTATGAATTTTTGTTTGATCTTTTTTCTTATTGAAGATTATTTGAAGATCTAAGGTTTTTTCGATGTTCGATTGTTGTCTATGTTTATTGTTCGATTGAACACATAAAACCTATAAATGTTTGATTGAATTTTGTTTTTATAGTTCAAATGATTGTTTAGCTGTTTGTTTTCTCGTTGAATTTTGATTGAAAATTAAATTGATGATGACTTGTGCTCGATGATGTTACTAGCCTTTAATATGTAATATGTTATGGTTCTGTTTTTTGTTTTGTGTGTTGATTCCTATGATTATGTGGAATTGTTAGTATATTGTAATCTGTTGAACTAACTATATATGAGGATGAAATTGTACTAATCGGTTGATTTTTGGTATTGGATTTTAGAGAGTTTGAGTTTTTAGGGGATTTTAGCAGAATGTGCTTGTTTTAAGGGATTTTAGTATAATCTATTTGTACACCTTCAGTCTTTTTTCACAATCATTATGCGTAACACTAACACGTAAAGTTTAAACTAAGGTTCCTAGTGTTGAATCATTGGTATCTTCTGGTAAAATCAATGATCTTCAGCGTTTACAAGTCTAGGAACCTAATTTCTACAAGTAATCTTACATTTGCCCTTTTAATCTTGTAATTGTTTCACTGCTTCACATAGTTATCGAATGTTTTCCATAGCTCGAGTCCTTCATTACGTGTTTAGTTTTTAGTCAGTTGAGTTCGTGCTTTCTACTTTCCCTAACTTCCTGTGCAATATTTCTAAGTATACTGAATACTAAGATCAAAGTGCTCTTGCAATTGTGTATAAAAGATTCTTAGCTCTTGTTTTTCTTTTTTACTTCTCGTGGAGCACATATTGTTATGTTCTTGTTATATGCACTCTCAGCATGTATTAGTTGACTTAAAGCTAATCTCTCTTTATCATGCATGTTAAATGTTCAGTTTTTTTTTTTTTTTAAAAGTAGCATTGCTGATTATTTTTGGTTCTGCTTTTAGTGCTCCATGTGTATCATATATGCTGCGTAAACGTGCACTTTACAATGACATGTCACGGTCTTAAATTTTCTGGTCACTATTGTTTCAGTAAGGTCACTATAATTTACATTTTGATTTCTTTTGTATACAAATGGTGCCAAAGGATTGAAGAAGAATACTAGAGCTAAAAAGAAAAAGAGTGTTGCTAAAGAAGATGTTTCTAGAGAGGTTCATGAACATCCAGTTTCTGCAATTGGTTCACGTTCACCTTCATCTCGGCAAAAGAGAACTCGTGAAGATGAACCCGAACCTAGAGTTGAAGCTACTACTCTTGTTCGTGTTAAGAAGCCAAGGATAAGAATGAAGAAATCAATAGTTGAAGCTGGTGAAGCTGGTGGTGATGTACCTACGTAAGTAACTTTATTTACGTTGGAGTGCTCTCAAAAAGTTAGATTCAACATGCATGTTTGTGTGACTATGCATTATTATTTCTATTTTGCAGATTGCGGCCATTTAAAACTAAATGTAGGCCTTTGCATTTGGTTGACATGATTTCTAAGTTTACTGATGATCAAAAAATTTCTGTAAATGAAATCGGTTTTGGAGGGTTTGTTACATTGAAGTTGAAAAGGAATCCTACTAGTATGTACAGGTGGCTAATTGATTGTTTTGACTGTGGTAGCTGCATGTTTTCAATTGATAATAGTAAGGAGTTTGTGGTTACTGAGTATGATGTGTATGATGTGTTTTGCCTTCCTTTGAACCCCAAAAATGTTGAGGAGATACCTCGATCTGCTAATAAAAATAATCCTGACTTTGTTTTCAAACATAATTGGAGGTTGAATTTTGGGTTGACAGATGAAAATGACCAAATTCCACTTAATTTTTTAGAGGAAAGGGTACCTACTTTAGGTCAAGGTGGACATGAGTTTAAGCAACTCTTTGTTATGCATGCAGTATCCACATTTTTAGCTCCTACTTCTATAAGAACCGCTGATCTTAGAGTCGCCAAATTGTAGGCGTCGTTCGAAGTGCGCCTACGTTAAAAGCATGTGGTGAATATGCTTGGCACTCTTAGGAAGTAGGAATTGACATATACGATTAGGGACAACGATTAGGGACAAGGAAAGTAGGGAGTCGCCAACAAGTTTTTAAGGAACTTGTAAACCGTTCACGGATCATTTAAGGCAACCACGAATAAGGGACAACCAAAGGCAACAACGATTGACTCGTGAAGGTTACAACCCATTCATAATCCATGAGATTACTAACTCCATATGGTTCGAAACCATGAAAGGAGGATCGGGGATGATGGTACGAAGTGAGTCATGGAGTCACATTCGCCCGTATTGGCCTCTACTCGATTCTTATAGTGAAAAGTGATTCCTACGATCTCAAAGGCAAGAAAATAAAATATTCAATTCGCTCCAAACTATTATTATGCTAAATTGGTTGAATATTAATACAACATATATAATTCTAAAATATTAGTGACCACTTGATTAAACAACAAGATTAAAAAGGAACCTAAACCGGTTGTCCAAGTTATCTTATTAGGCGTGATTTCCAATTACATATTCCCTTTAATATGCAATATGGTGATCAATAAATAATAGAATAAACATTATTATTGGAAGCAATTTAATAATATCGTCAGTCAAATCAAATATAAATTAACCTAATCATGATACTAGCAATATTAAAATAAAATAATAGTAATTAAATTAATTAATTACTCACATTCTGCATATTCCTTTAAATTGCTACATCATGAATAAATTGTTAGTAACTTCAATAAAAAAAAATATAAATCAAATGAAAATTAAATTAAATAAATGTTGATTTGATTTGGTCCAAACCCTCGGTTATTTGTACCTTTCACGCCTTGGTTTAAGGACGGAGCCTCGGGTTAAGTATAGACTCCTTGGAGTGCTTAAGGGAATAATAGTGTAATTAGGAATATAGGTTTAAGGCTTAGAATATGAGAGAGAGAGAGAAAAGAGAATGATTTTTGGTGTAAAATAGAGAAAGAGTGAAGGATTTTATGTCCCGTACATCATAAATGAGGGGGTATTTATAGGGAAAATGAGTAAAGGGAACACATGGAACCCTAAAAAGATAAAAACCCTAAAAAATAACACCCTGAAACGTCAATGCACGCCGCGACACGGTGCCAGGCACCGTCAGACGGGGAAAAATCCCGTGACACGGGGGAAAACTGAGTGACGCGGGAAATAATTAGGTTACAGGAGATAAAACGCGTAAAGGGTTTACGCGGAAAGGACACGGAAAAATTACATGACACGGTGTCGTACACAGTGTCACGGTAAAAAAAATGTGCGGAAATTACACGGAACAGCCCCGTGTCACGGAATGGGCACCGTGACATGGGAAATTGTATCGTGACACGGTGCAAAATCCCGTGGCGCGGCAATATTCCCGTGACACGGGAAATTGTATCATGACACGGTGCAAAATCCCGTGGCGCGGCAATATTCCCGTGACACGGTGGATTAAACGTGTGAAGAAAAGGCAGAAATACACAAAAAGACATCGTGTCACGGCAATATGCCCCGTGACACGTCAGCATTTGCCGCGTCACGACATTTTAGCTGCTGCGCGGTATTTCCAGTTTTTTCGCGTTTTTAAAATTATCATAACCTTTGATCCATAACTTGGAATAAAGTATAATATATCATTGGAAAGCTTATCAAGTCTAATTTTCAACCCAATTGGAATCAGGCCGTTTTAGTAGAAGGGTGTCGGTTTTGGGTTGAGTTTAGTGCTTTGTTCATATCTTCTTCGTTTTAAATCAAAATTGGGCTTATGATATATGGTTGGAAATCTTATTTCAAGGACTATCCAACCAAATAATAATTGGATCAAAATTAAAAGACCAAGAAATCAGTTTCTCTCGGTTTTGTGATGTGGACACGAAAAGAGGAAAACAAGTTATGGTTTAGGGAAATGAGCTAGGAAATAGGTTGGTTTATGAAATGTATTGGATAGAAAATGGATTTAAGGACTCCAAATATTAAATAATCAACCCGACCAATAATGGCGGTGAAAGGTTGTTCATCACCGGGTTTGGTTTTAGGGAGATTTTAGGTGTCTACACTAAGGCACTTGATGATGTTGGGCAAATTAAGAATTTGAATTGGTGTAAATATGTTCTTGAAAAACTGGGTGAAGGTGTTAAAAGTTACAAAAAAGGAGAAATTCAGAACTGTTGTGGTTGCATTTTTTTATGTTGGAGATTATTTACTTCCATAGGTTGAAATTTAGGAATGTTGAATTAAGTACTTCTTTACCCTTAATTCAACATTGGAATGATGAGTTGATAAGGGACATAATTAAGAAGGAAAAATTGTCCAAAAGTTTTGGGTGTGGGATTTTACTCTGTGATGTGTATCCTGTTAGTGGTAAGCTGAAGTTTCAGGTCATGTGGGTACTACAGGGGGAAGTATGGGGAATGTTGATAATGTCGGGGGGGTAATGATGTACCTGGTACAATACAGTTCATTCTCCCACCAGGTTTGATGTCAGATCAAGAGATCCATTCGGCTGCTATTGATGTAAGGAGTAGCTGACTTTTATTCTTTTTTTTTTTTAATTATTGGATATGATTTAAATATTTATACATGATTTTTTTTAATGTCTTTGCAGCCCGTTCATGAACAATTTTTTTTCATGAAAAGAGATATGAATGTGATTTCTTGTTTTTACAATGACAAGATAAAACAGATTCTTCTTTCACGCCGTAATGAGACCAACAACGATCCTGGTATTAATGTGTCCCAGGATGATCAGTTTTTTTTGGATCCTCAAGTTCAATCTGTGAATGATGAGATCTCTGAACTTGCTATTTGGGTGACGATTAAAAATGCTCGAGGTGTTGGATCAAGTTTCCACATTTGACCGCAACAAAACAAATTAAATGAAGGGAGAGAGGCAATTAGAGGCACTTTTCCTGTGATTGGCTTTGAAATATTCTTGCAAATGGAGGGTCCAAGTGTTTGATTTCTTTTGATTGGAAAACTGATGAAAAGCTTATAGTTATTTCACACTTTTTGAAGTCAAATAACAAGGAAATGAAGCTATTGGATCCATTAGTCCTAGAGATTGTTGACTATTGCATTATTAATGATTCTTGTTTGGCTCCTAAGTAAGTAATCTTTTATTTGATTAAATTGATTTTCTCTTATTTATTTATTTATGAAACACCTTTTTAATTCTTATTTTATACTCTTTGACTCAGTGAACTGTTGGTATTTTTTTCACAAAAAGCATTTGATTCAAAGGCAAAGACTTCTACACATTAGGAGAGCCTTCTGAAATCAGGAGCAGTAGTATTTTGGATTGCTGGGCATTGCTTCTCAATGAAAATAAAAAATGTCTTAAGGATGGACCTTGGAAATTTTACTTTGGTTCTTCAATTAGTGTGAGTTGTTTAATTATTTCAATGTTTATACATGTTTATACTTTTCACTTATTTTTTTATTTGTGTAAATATTATGAAGGTTACAATAGTAGAATCTGTCGGCAGTGATGACAATTCACAACTAGTGGACAATGTTTATCAAGAATTGGAGGAGTGGATGAATATAGCTTGCAATACTTTTGGTCTGTCAGAAGTGGAGCTGGTAATACTTTCTGTTTTTTTATGCTGTGAAAAATATAGTTCCCTTTTTTCATGTTATAAATACCTTTTTTTAAATGAGAGTGCCTATTATAAATTGCATAAGTATATATTTAAAAGAGGTCACTATAATATAAAAAATGGAATCTACATGTGTTTTTTTTTGTTTTCTGACTAATGGTGGTATCATTTTTGCAGATATTTTTACCTTGTCTTTGGGCAGTCACTATTTATTATTTGTGGTGAATTTGACTGAATTGATAATCTGAATTATGATGAGGATAATCGTATCTTCTTGAAAAAGTTTTCTAGTCTCTTGGTATTACTTTCTCACTCTTCCATATTCTCACTATTTTCTTGTCTAATAGGATTTAATTGTGAGTTTTAAGAATTAGGATTTGGACATATGTTAAACTAGTTTGAAATTTTTATGCTGCAGATTTCAATGCCATTGTTTGTGTTGGTATGGATATTATATATGCATATGTTCTATTACTATGATAGCTTCTTAAATAGGAAATTGTAATTCTGAAGTATGTAATTTGTACAGCATTAGTCAAGGTCTTATATTCTTGTCTATTATGGAGTTTTGCCTCTATTTTCAAGGTTATGAGTTATGACTGATTATGGGTTGTAATTGGTCATTAATTATTGATTGTTGGATGAAGCTGGGTGTTAATCATTTGTTGTGTTAGTATTTTGATATAAGCTAAGCGCTGGATGGACTAGAAATATGGGTTTGTAGTAGTCTACCAATGGTACTGTTTCATGGGGTTGTAATGCCTGGTAAAGTGGTAAGAAAAGGGCTCTGTTATACACCTCTTGAATTCACATTTTGGACTGTAGTTAGGTGCTTGAAGCTTAAATAGTTTCTATACTAATTTTAACTTTTATGTCAAGAAATCCCCATATAGAATGTGAATCAAATTTAGGTAGGCAAGAAAGCAAGTTTTTCTTTAGTATGAAGTATATATTACTTTATTCTAAGAATGATCTGGTTGTAACATCGGAACCTTAGAACACCCTAATTTGAGAAATTTTCTGTGCATTTTATTGGAAAGTTTGTTCTTGTGAGCTATCTACATTTGGGCCATACATTTTGGTATGGTTGTATTTCATTGTTTGCACTACCTTGATGGTCCCTGGTTTAGATTGTTAACATAGTTACTAAGATAATTTGTTGCAGGATGTTTATGATAATGACTGTTAGTAGATCATTTAATGCAACTGTGATTTGATTATATGTTTTTTTGCTAGTGTGATATGATCAATACCTTCTTTGATCAAAGGCTTACTCAATCTGGAGCTATGGTTGACTACGCTTTGGAGTTTCCTACTTTGAATTGGAGATCTAGCAAAGATAATTCAGATTTTGGTGTTTATACTATAATGAGCATGCTTTTATTCAATGGAGCTGATGAGTTTAAATGTGAAATTTTAAAAACAGTTATGATTCTATCCCTTTTACATTATTTGTTTTATTTCTTTTAATTGATATCACAATATCTTATATTGCTAATTTACTTTTTTAGGCTTCAAATAGGAAGATTCTCCGGATTCAAATTGCTGCATCTTTGGTGTTATCTGATATGAATGAAGCTAGATCAAATGTAATTGGTAAGGTGGCTGGATTCAAACCTTATAGGCAGCGTCTTTCAAAAGAGGTTGAAGAAATAAGGAAGAAAGAAATTGAACGAATAGAGGAAGAATAAGAAGAAGCCGACTATAGACAAGGAGAAGAAAGGAAAGGCTTAAGATGTCAAAACATTGTGTAACTGATTTTTTGACTTAGTTGTGATCATAATTTTCTGATGCTAAGCAAAGTACTTTGAATATTGTATAGCTAATTAGTATTCATTCAACTTTTGTGTAGGTTATTAAATGAAGATTGGAAAAATATTCATTTTGTGTAAACAAGCTTTTGCCAATATTTTATGAAAATGGTATATTGTTTGTTTAATTCAATTATTATAGTTCTCTGTTATCATAGGTCACTACATGTTAAAATAAAGTCACTATATTTTTATAAGGTCGTTGTTTGGTGAAAAAAGGTCACTTCGTTTTCAATATTTTATAGTGTCAAAATTAAGGACTATGTTTTAAATTAATGGTAATTATTGTAGGTCACTATATGTCAAAATAAAGTCACTATTTTATTAATAAGGTTACTATTCTACATATAAAGATAACTATGTCAAAATTATGGACTATGTTAATTAATGGTAATAAACTGACAATACAAGGGTATTAAATAAAGATTACTATTTTAAAATAAAGATCACTATATTGTAAAAAAGGTTACTATTCCACGAAGTATATATCTCAAAATTAAAGGTTACTATGTCAATCATAAAAGAGACTATATCATAATAATCAGTAGTTAGTTGTAAGATTTGAGCATTTCATTTTCTTGATTTCTTATCTGTTGATCACAGGAAACATTGAAACAAGATAGCTTTAACAACTAAAAGGAGCCTTCCGTGTAGTACAACAAACTACCAATTAACAACAAGTTTAGAGAAGGAGGCTTTGGGTACAAGGTATTACAGTACTCATGTGCTTTATTCCTTGTTTATTTGAAAAGGATTAAGATCAAATTAAAAAGACACTATATGATAACAAAAGACACTATGTCAATCATAAAAAGACCCTATATCATAACAAAAGACACTATGTTTTTGCACAAGCTGGGTCCACTACTTGAACCACACTAGATAAAGTTGCTTCTGAATTCTCTTCTACACCTGTAGTGTTCTCAGAATGGTTGTTAGTTGAATTCATAGCAGAAATAATCTAAACTATTGCACTTGAGTAGTCTTTTGCGAAGCTTTTTTCTAAGCTTTCCTTGCTTGTTCAAACTTGTGGCTCTTAAGGATTAGACTATAATACTTTCTCACCATGTGTAGCCGCCATGGTGTGAAGTTGTTTAATGTCCCCTTCATCCTTTGCTCTGCCTCCATACTTTTCCAAACTTCAACCTTAGCCATTTTAGTCCACCTGGAAGATATGTATTGCTCTGGGATTTTTTCAACAGAATGCATGTGCAAGATTCTAAGGCTATGGAAGCATAACCAACCCGACTCTTCAAAATTCTTGCATGGACATTGAATTGTTTGGTTTACTGGATCATAAGTTACTGCTTGAGTTGTGCCATCTCTGCCTTTAAGGTACACTTGGTAAACCATTTTTCCTCCATTAATCAATAGCAGTTTAGTTTGAGATCCAATGGCTAGGTTGAATTCGATCTTCTTCAAAGTCCCTGAATAATGTATGTGTATAAACCTCAGCAGCATGTTTAAGTAAGGCAGACATTGGATAACTAGAAGTAGAATTGATTTTGTGCTATTGAACTCATAAAAATCCTCATTCCTTCTCCAAGTCTTCACTATCTTTTGAAATATGTTGTAGAATTCTGTCAAACTTGTCTTCTTGTTTGCTTTGAATCCCACTGCGTGATTTGTGCTCTCACTTCTCTGAGACAACAATATTCCCGCGGAGAAAAAGTCCTTACTTAGAGCTGTTGACTACTTGTGTTTTAGTGAGAATAACCTTTTGAACCAACTATTGTTTTTCAGTTTGTACTTTGTCGTCATTGAATCCCAATATACTTCAAGCTGAGCTTCGGTAATACAACCATTCAAGCATTTCATGAAAGCAGCTTTGAATGTGTCATCACTCTTCAAAACTCCAAATCTTGTTACAGCATTTTGAATCAAGTGCCATAGACATAATCTAAGTCTAGTATTTGGAAATACCTGCACATTTTTATACAGTTACTATAGTTTCAAAAATGGTTACTACATTTAAAATAGAGGTAACTAAATATAATTTTAGTAAAAACATATTTAGATGTAGTGGTATTCAAAAAGTTCCTTCAAAATTAGAAATTACCTTTGATATTGCTGCTGCCATGGCTGCATCTTGGTATGTAAGCAGTGAGACAAGACATTTACCACCCATTACCTTTTTGAAGGTCTTAAATAGCCACACAAATGAATATGTGGTCTCATCACCAATATAAGAACAAGAAAACATAGTGTTCTTCAAGTGGTTGTTTATTCCTACGAAGGGTGCACAGATGAGGTTGATGATTCGTCCTATATGTGGTGTCAAGTACAGTGACATCCCCATATATTTTGTAATCTTCAAGCATCATGGAATCCCTCCAAAACAAGTTACAAACCCTTCCATCTGCATCCAACCTTACTCTGAAAAAGAAGTTAGGGACCTCATAATAAGCTTCCTGTAATTTGTCACAAACTACTTGAGAATCTCCTCCTTCAATGGCCTTTATTTTCAGTTTATAACAATAATTCATGTGGTATTTCACTGTATGACAAATAACATCTTCTCCTCTTGCTTCATTTGACATGTAATTAAAGGATTCCATAGGTCTTAGTCCAGATTCTTGCATGGCCTCAATCACTTGTCCTTTAATTTAGTCATTGCACGCTCTGAACGGTGGAAATAGTTCCATTGTGGTCTAGTGAGTGGATGATTGTGCACCAACACATGCTGAACTATCTCAAATTGCCCCTCCTCATTCAATTTTGCTATTATCAAAGCATTACAGTTTGTCCTTGTTATTGGAACTCTCCTACTTTGTCTTTTTTTTTTTAACTGAAGAACTTTCCTTTGTCAAGAGTTCTTCTAGAATTTTTTCCTTCTTTTTACAAGAATTTCTTAATCCGGCTGCAGAACATACAAAGAACTTTTTGGTGATGATATCTTTAGTTCCAAGTTTGCTTGTTTGTTTTGCTTTTCTAACACTAAAACCAACTGCAGCAGCATGTTGACAATATAATTCATGTATTTCTGCAAGTGTTGCTCGAGTTTCTCCTACTAACCAACCACTAATCTCATCATTATTACTTGCACCTGTTATTTTAAAAAATAGATCACTATACTATCAATAAAGGCAACTATGTTACTTAAAAGTGGCTTTTCATGTCAGAAAAGCTTTAACAAGCGTCATATAAGTACCATGTATTTATTTTAAAAAAATAGATCAATATACTATCACGAAAGGCAACTATGTTACTTAAAAGTGGCTTAATTATGCATAATCGCTTAATTCACAATTACATAATCACTTAATTCACAATTACGCATAATTCAATCAACATAAATTACGCATAATCGCTTAATTTTCAATCAACATAAATTACGCATAATCGCTTAATTCACAATTGCATAATCGCCTAATTCACATTATCAAATTAATACCTAAATACCTAATTTAATTTTCCAATCAAACAATTGCATAATCGCTTAATTCACATTATCAAATTTTAATATGAATTGTATATAAATATATCGTATAATAACTTGAGCTTGCATTAGAGGTTGATTTTCCTCATGAACTTCACTCCCATCCTCAGCTTCAATAGTAGTTTGTTTTTCATCTTCAACAGCTTCATTCAGATCGAAATTGATGACATTAATGTTGAAGTTTTCTATAGTGTCCTATATACTTCGATTTAGATCCATTTCAATTGATTGTATAGAAGAATTATCCATGAATTTTGAAGAAATTGATTGATTAGGCAGAAAATAAACCCTAGAATTGAGTAGAATTAGAAGGAGGTAGATGAAAATTCGAGCTCTAGGATAGTTGTTAATGGCGTCGAAAATAAGGCTTGGGAAGGAAGTTAGTAGGCTGTGGCAAAAGAGATGTTAGTAAGCTTGTGAAACAAGTCAGTGGGTTGGGCTGTGTTTTGAGGCAATTGGCACGTGAGACCATAAGGTCCACAATAAAGTTATTGTGGACCAGGTCCACCCAAGAATTTTTACCAGTTTTCGGTGTTTGACTTGATTTTCCGGTGTTGACTTTGCACATGTGGATCATGTGATCTTCTTTCTCTATTTTTTTCTCTTTTCCCTCACCAACACCACCTCATTGCCACCCCCACAAACACCACCTCACCGACACCACTAATTCACTACTACTTTCACCAACACCATCTCACCCAATAAACTTGCTCCCATGAAAATTCCACCGTACCCCTGTTCATTCAGCCCCATCCACCCAAAACCCCACCCCATCTCCTCACCCCCTTCCTCCATTGAAGTCCAATAGAGCAAGCACATACCAAAAAAAATAATAATAATAATTAAAGACCACATTGGTGTACATCGGCCTTTCAAAATTACTCTTAATTCCATCATTTGTAGGCAAAAATGAAGAATCCAAATTTTTAATTACAAACCCTAATTATGAAATTTCGAAAACCCAACATAATTTACAAGAAATTTAAGTAATTACAACAACTTATCTTACTCGAAATTAGGTTAATTGCAACAATTCACACTTAAAAATGGAGTTTCCTTCGTTAATAGTGAGTAATTGGGACTTTGTTGGAGAAGAAGGGAGGAGAGAGAAAGTTGAATTAGAGAAATGGAGGGTATATTGGGGAAAAAAAGTGGGAACTCACTGGAACACGTGCAAGTCAATGGCGGAAAACAAAGTCAAAGGACAGAAACCAAGGTAAGGTGTTAATTCGCAAAAAAAAAAAAAAAAAAAAAAAAGGTGTTTTTTTACAAAAAAAAAAAAGTTGTTACATAAGATTGTTTTTTGCAATTTTTCCTAACAAAAAACATGTTAGTAAAAATTTCATGCAATAAAATGAGTAAGATCCTATTCTTTAGAGCTTCTAGGCAGGGTATAGCAGAGAAGATTTCATTATTATTATTATTATTATTACTATTACTATTACTATTACTATTACTATTACTATTACTACTACTACTACTACTACTACTACTACTACTACTACTACTACTACTACTACTATTATTATTATTATATTTTTACTCTTTTTATAACATTAGGAAACGTGTTAACTAATGCTACCTCCATTTTTTTTTTGTTGCAACTTTGGAATATTTTATCTCTCAAATAATACCCCAAAGTAGCAACTAAAAAAATTGGAGGTAGTATTAAATATTGATTATTACCATTAAATATTAGTTATTATTTTCAATTAATATTATATATTTATTATTATTATTATTATTATTATTATTATTATTATTATTATTATTATTATTATTATTATTATTATTATTATTATTATTATTATTATTATATCTCAAAAACAAAATTCATACAACCTACAATAATTAGTGGGAAGCCGAGATACAATCCGAGCTCCCACTCATCTAGCTATTGCAAAGCCTACCCTAGTGAAGATATGAGCTGGCGCACGTGCCCCAATGTCTTGTGTCGTCGAGAACCTCTGAACCTGCGCTTCAGCAACACAACAACCTCCTTCTCTAATTCCCCAAGAGAAGAAAAGGAGAAGGGAATGAAACCATATCCAATCGCCCGACAACGAGCTTCGTACTTAATCCGCTTCCGATGAGCCACATCAGCCACAACCCGTCCAAGAACAAAGTCAGCTAGCCCTGTCTGTGTCTAAGGAGAAAGCCCCATGAAGTCGACACATACAACACGACCACGAACGAATGAATAAAGTAACACATCGGTAGGTCTGAGAGCCCCGTCATTCCCTTCAGACGATCCCATGAATAAAGTAAAACATATATTTATTATAATTATTATTATTATTATTTTATTATTATTATTATTATTATTATTATTATTATTATTATTATTATTATTATTATTATTATTATTATTATTATTATTATTATTATTATTATTATTATTATTATTATTATTATTATTATTATTATTATTATTATTATTATTATTATTATTATTATTATTATTATTATTATTATTATTATTATTATTATTATTATTATTATTATTATTAGTAGTAGTAGTAGTAGTAGTAGTAGTAGTAGTAGTAGTAGTAGTAGTAGTAGTAGTAGTAGTAGTAGTAGTAGTAGTTTTGAGCTAAACAGATGGCAGAGTAGAGCAAACTAATAAAAAATTAGCACAATGGTAGTCATTTTAAAGATGACTACCATAAAATCATCTTGTTGTAATTCTATTTCTTTGTTCTATTTTCCCTGATAGTGCACCAAAAAAAAATAGAGTTAGGCAGGTCGCTTATTATTAATTAAAATAATAAAAGTTTTCAAATTACATTATAAGTTTGTTGAATATAAAATAAGAAAATGCTAGCACTTTAGAATATTAAACATGTATCTATTTTGTTCACCTTTATGTTCACTTATTTCAGGTATAATAAGTTTTTATAAGTTAAAATAAGTTCATTTCAAGAAAAATAAATTCATTTCAAGATAAATAATAACTCAAGTTTAAATTACAACTAAAATAAGTTTTAATAAGTTCAAATAAGTTTATATAAATTCAGATAAGTTCAACTAAGTTTTGATAAATAAAAGTCAGGTAATTTAAACACATCATTCGTGCATGTAATGCTGTAAAATTAGTAAAAAATAACCTACTAATCTAGATTCACATGCATCCATGCATCTTGTGCCAAAACATTCTTACACCCAAACTTTTTTTTTTTTTTTAAATTTATGATAACACATATGGAGTATTAATATACTCTCTCAATCTAAAATCAATCTACTGTAGACACCCATTTGTGTCTCCCCAAAACCAAACCCGGTGATGAGTACCTTTCACGTCGAATCATAATCGAATGAAACGAAAGTGTGGAAAGGTCTAGTGTTGCGGAAAGTTTTTATTTCTTTTCTCTTCTTTCTGTTTTTGAAAACTTTATTTTAAGAAAACAGTCAATCCAGTTTGGTTGGTCCATGATATGGGTCCAATAATGGTGTAGTTGGATGGGGCTTGCAAAGACCTTTCCGATGATATATTATAAGCCCAATTCCGATAAATATTGAGGAAGATATGACCAATTTACCAAACTGGGCCCGGTTTGAGCTTTATATGCGGCCCAATGATCTAGGGGAGGGCTTATATGATTTATCATTCCTAATGCAATTAGGAATGGTTTTCGTCTTCTAGATTCTTCTAGAAGGTTCTTTTCATTCCTAATTCAATTAGCATTGATAAGTTGACTTTGTTGACATTTCAGAGTTTTAATTAAAATCAAATAGCATTTTCGAAGAAATTATATTATTTTATCCTCCAGTACGGTAAATTTATCAGATTTTCGAAAACGCGTCGAAATCAAGCTTGGCGTCCAACCCTAGGCCTTGGCGCCTGGAACCAGGCTTGGCGCCTGGCGCTAGCCATTGGCGCCTGACGCTAGTGCTGGTGCTTGGCGCCAGCTAGACAGGGTTGGCGCCAGCTCTGTTTCTTGAGCGTCAGACTCTGTTTTGTTAATTTATCTTTTTTGGCTGATTTTCTCTATAAATATCGTATTTAAAAACTCCATTTTGATAGAGCATCTACATCTTTCATTCACTAATTCTCCTCATTCGCAAGTTAAATCATTCATTCATTAGCATTCTTTAAATCTCTTAATCATTCATCTCTTTCATTCATCTTTCCCAAAACTTTGTGTTCTCATACAAAATTCCGCATTCACAAGATCTAGAAACACCTAGCCATATTCGAAGTTTCCTTCGCCCTAGACGTGAAAGGTTTTAATTTCTGAGGGTTTGGTCCCAAATCTCTCTTTCAATTATTTAATTTAATTGTTTTGATTATTATTTTCCTTGAAGTTACTAACGTGTGTATTTTGTTATTAGAAAGAGGTACGAAGCATCAAAGTAAGTACTTTAATTGATTAATTGATATTATGATGTAGAAATCATGTTTATATTGTTATTATGATATTTCTAGTATCATGTTTAGGGAAAAGGTTATAATATCAAATATATTAAATATGATTGTTACGATGCTTCCTATGTTCTTCCTAATATTTATGATTGTTAGTATCATGTTAGGGTTAAAGATTTGATTTTTATTGTTTAGTGACATGCTAGGGTTTGTTATTAATCTTGTTAGTATCATGCCTAGGATCTGGCTATTTTTATTATGCTTTAATATTAACATGAACATGATTATGATTATAATTGTTATAATTTTTTTTTTTTTTTTTTATTATTATTATTATTATTATTATTATTATTATTATTATTATTGATGATTATTTTATTTATGATTATTATTATTGTTATGATGTTGCTTGATATTTATTCTTTATTGCTTGATCACACCTTTATGCATGTTTAAAGGGAATTGGTACTTGTAATCACGCTTAATGAGATAATTAATAATCTTGTTTAAGGTTAACTTTGATTATAATTTCAAGTGATCGCCAATAATAGATTTATTTGTGCATTAAATTCAACCAACATAGATAAACAGGTTTAGGGTTAATCCTATTGATTGCATGTTAGTCAGAAAGCGCACATGAATACGAGCAGAATAAAGTAGAGGCCTATTATTAGGGCAGATTCAATCTCTTTTAGGTTGGATTTGTACCTTCATCCCCGAACCCTTATTTGGTTCATGACCTTATGGAGTTGACGATCTCTTGGATCGTTAAGGGGTGTAACCTTCACCTCGTGAACGGTTTACAAGTTCCTTAAAAACTTGTTGGCGACTCTTTTGCTCAATCTTCTTCCCTTTTGGACGCCACCGTACTTTAGTGTATGATCACAGTGGGGTTCAAGCTAGTGGGATTTAAAGGCTTGAAATTATTCCCCACAGTTTTTGGCGACTCCGCTGGGGAGGATTTCTATTTTAATTCCTGAATTTGTTTCGGCAATGATTTAGAATGAGTGGATGAGACTCGAAAAGTTCTAAGTATTTCATATGCGTAATTTTGATTAACATTATTGTCATATGCATAAAAAAGATCTCATTGGAAAGACCATCCGTAATGAGTTAAAAACATAGGATTTTACACGTAGGAAATTTGAGGAATGTCTTTCACAACTATGACTGAAATAACACCGCGCGAAACTGGAAAATTTTATCGAGCACAGAAAGCTGCTGAGGCATGTGGGAAGTAGCGTCGGGGGCCAGAGCTTGGCGCCAGACTTTTAGCCGTAGCGCCAGACGCCAGCATTGGCGCCAGGCGCTACAGTCAAAAACTGGCGCCAGTCTCTGTTTGCTGGCGCCAATTTCCCCCAATACCGAGCCAGAAATATGCGTTCTAATTTTAACCGGTTTTTCGTATTGTTTGCTCGATCCTACTTCTCGATTGAATTTTTTCTCACTTTTCTGAAACCCATATGTGTTCTACATATGGACATAACCCTCTGGGAATTCATGCTCCATCTACCCGATTGAACGCTCCGTGCAACAAAGGGTACATCCGAGATGTTGAATTCACCAAACCATGGAAGCGAGTTTTTTCTAAAACTCGCGGTGTCCCATCCACTCGCGCCAACCCTTCACGGTTAGGCTTCCGCGCGGTGCATCCGGACAGCTAACCATTGACCCTCTATTGACTAAACCATATCCCGAACTTTAGAGAACTAGAGCCATGGTTAGGTTGCAAACTCATTGCATCATATTGTGCCTACTTGACTAATTGTGCATTATTTGTTGTGCATACTCTATGTGATTTTTCCTAACCGTTTGTTTGACTTGTGTTAAGACTAAATAAATTGATTAATGACTAAAGGACTTTGTTTAATTAATTAATTAATTAATTTGAGCTAATAAATAAACATAAAATCGATGTCATAGTTCCTTTAAGTCAACCCGGATTTTTATTCCCGTATACTGCACAAACGTCAACTTGTTTTGGTCATAGCTGGAGTTCTAGAAAGAACTACGAGTCGTATAACCTATGGATCTGTAGCCCCGAGTTTTATCTTTAATTTGGAGTTGGTTTCGTCCCAATCAGAGTCACAGATCAAAAGTTATGACTAAAATACCACAGTCTGTCCAGTTTAATGCATATACGCGAGGTCTTAATTTAGTCTTTGCTTGAGTCTAGTCACGTAGTCTAGCCACATGGTCATGACGCAAGTCTTAACATGTCACCTACACTCACTAGTCTTAGAACACACTTTGAATACACATCACCATGACCATGTCTTAGGTTCATGCATGTGTCGGTTTTTTTTCCGTCATTTGAGTTGGGGGGTACATTCTATTCCTAATTCTTCATATCCCTCCATCTAAATCTTCTTTCACATTTTATTCCATTTTTTCTTCACTTCCTCCATCCATTTCATGTTGAATGAAATTTGAGTCATGTAATTAACAATCAATAAGTATCCCCAAATTCCTTTTCCAGAGTACTTGGTCGAGGAGAGAAGGGCGATTAATCAAGGACAACCTCTTTATTCAAGTCTCGCTTTTTGATAAACCGATTCGTCAAAAGAGGAAGGCTAAGAAGATAATGGCAACTCAAGAAGAAGTCAATGATCTTAAGAACCAATTGACTAACGTGACTGAGACACTGAAACTTCTCGCACTAAGGGTCGATGACCCCGTGAAGCAACAACAGATGAACCTCATGCAAGAGAGTCTAAGCAAGCTATCTAGTGACTATAAATTTCAGGGCATGAGTTCACAAGGGGTCTCGCTGGACAAGGAAATTCTTCCGCATAAGTTCAACGCCACTGACATCCCTAAATTCAAGGCAACAGATAACCGTTACTTCCATCTAAGAGCTTTTGAAACTATAATGAACATTAAGGGTATCGATAAGAAGGTTTTTCCCTCTCTGTTCTCACTATCTCTTGAAACCGTTTGCCAACAATGGTTCTTCTCCCTTGACAAGGAGAAAACCTCTACCTGGGAATCGATAGTGAACGCTTTTGTTGATAGGTACAAGTGCAATATCCAAGTTGAAACCGACCATAGACAACTTGAGATGCTAAGACAAAAAGAGAATGAAGGCTTTATTACTTCTTTCTTTAATAAATGGAGGGAAACTTCCGCCAAGATGATTGAGGTCCCCACCGAAAAGGAGTCTGTGAGGATGTTTATCAAGAATCTCCAAGAAAAGTATTCAAAGCACTTAAAATATCAACACAACTTGAATACTTTCAAGGCCGTTTATGACATCGGAATTGAAATCGAAGACGACCTCGCAAAGCAAAAAGCTACTAACAATAGTAACCACGGTGGCTGGAAAGGAAAGAAGAACGACAATCCTTCTTCTTCCGAAAACGCCCACTCTAGTAATAATGTTAGTACCTTTGACCATAATGGTGTCTTAGCCATAGATAATCAAGGATCTAAAAGGAAACCCAGGCGAGAGTTCACACCCATTGGAATGACCTACGATGCTGCTTTCGATCGTCTCTATGATCGAGGATTAATCAAACCTATTGGCCCTACCGAGGATCCAACACCAGAAAATCGATCTTCGAGATGGAATCCAAACTCCTATTGCAAGTACCATCGAGGGCGCGGTCATACTACTGATGAATGCTACAGGTTTCAAAACCTCATTCAAGATCTCATAGAGGCAAATAAGATCCCATTGCCTCTAGCTAGCGAGAAGACTGGATGATGATGAAGCGAATGACACAAGACAAGAGGCGAGCTTCAATGACAAGATTTCATTACCTCTTTTTTTATTAGTTCTTTTTCATTTTTTTTCTTTCTCCAATAAGTCTAGCATAGGCATCTTTCTTTTCCCTTAAAATACTTTTGTAGATTCTCTATTTATTTTCTTTTAATAAAATGAGCATTTATTTCCTTATATATGATCATTTCATTGCATTGCATTGCCAAAAAAAAAAAAAAAAAAAAAAAAAAAAAAAAAAAAAAAAAAATTCATGTCGAATTAAGCACAAGGTATACCGATGATTTAAGGCAACCCTTGTAGCCACATCATATCTCCTTTCACCTTTCAAATATGCAATCCTTTCTTCATAAACCACTTTGAGCCTCGTCTAACGATAGACCTTTCTTTTTTTCAACCTACATCTACCTAACTTGGGATGGGATGGTGTGTAACTTATGCAATTCTAAAAATCTTGAGTGATTTCAAAAGATCAAAATAAATAGCAAAAATAAGCATAAGCAAAAATTAAATAAAAGTGTACAAAAGGGTAAGTGTTCCAATGTCTTTGATGTGAAAATATCTTTGATAAGAACACGTCTCAGATTGCGTCTCTTATCGAGTGCTCGGTACCGTGCCTGAGAAACATGAATGCCAAGTGAGTGATAGACCGCATGATCGAGATTGCTCACACTTATAAAAATGAAATAAATGCTAAAGCAAAAAGAGCTAAAAAAGAATAGAAATTCAAGCATGAAAATACAAAGATTCAAAAGCGAAGTTGCACACCCTGGGGGCTTATCTAGGGTCTTGAGTCTTTATCCCCTTATTCTTCTATAACCTTTAGCCTAACCACGTTACAACCCTTAAAAGACCTTTTTGAGGTATACACACACTTGTGCGAGGTTTGGCTAGAGCTACGTTCGGCCTGATTCCTAACGGATACGTAGGCAACCTCACATCGAGGTGCGGCCATAATAAACATGCATTCATATTTACATTCGTAATTGATCATATCAAGGGATATCCTATGCTCATCCCTATTCATGTAGAGCTAGACTTGGGGGCTTGATCCCTACATCATTAGCTTACCTAGCCTAAGAGTCACCACCATTTGACTCTTTTAACAAATAATATCTTTCCACACACTTAGCTCTTGCGGCCTAGCTTTAGTGTCACTTTCACACACCACACAGATACATGATCAAATATACTTTCCCTTAGGAACCCTTCGTCATGAAATCGTAACGCTGAAGCATGCTTCGTCAAAATCGCTCATAATCATCATCGCATCACAAAGTATGAAGTGCTTAGCCTCCGTGCCTAAGTTACCTAAATACTTTCATCATTGAGTCAACCATTGAGATAGCCTAGGATGGATTAATCCTCGCACCTTGAGAGATAGTATCAAATGACATTTGACTAAGCTCATTCAACATGCATCTTCAAATTTTCGATTTTCTTTTTCACGTCTTTCTTTTTCGGGAGAAAGTCGGTACTGTAGGGAATAATTTCAAGCCTTTAAAATCCCACTAGCTTGAACCCCACTGTGATCATACACTAAAGTACGATGGCGTCCAAAAGGGAAGAAGATAGAGCAAAAGAGTCGCCAACAAGTTTTTAAGGAACTTGTAAACCGTTCACGAGGTGAAGGTTACACCCCTTAACGATCCAAGAGATCGTCAACTCCATAAGGTCATGAACCAAATAAGGGTTCGAGGATGATGGTACAAATCCAACCTAAAAGAGATTGAACCTGCCCTAATAATAGGCCTCTACTTTATTCTGCTCGTATTCATGTGCGCTTTCTGATTAACATACAATCAATAGATTAGCCCTAAACCTGTTTAATATATGTTGGTTGAGTATTAATGCACAAATAAACTATTATTGGCGATCACTTGAATTATAATCACAATTAACCCTAAACAAGATTATTAATTATCTTATTAAGCGTGGTTGCAAGTACCAATTCCCTTTAAACATGCAATAAAGGTGATCAAGCAATAACAATATGAAATATGATACATAACAAGCAACATAATAATAAATAATCAACATCATTAATAAAAATAATATCAATCATAATCATAATCATGTTAAAGCATATCAAGATCCTAGGCATGATACTAACAAGATTAATAACAAACCCTAGCATGTCACTAAACAATAAAAATCAAAGCTTTAACCCTAACATGATACTAACAAACATAAGTATTAGGAAGAATATAGGAAGCATCGTAGCAATCATACTTGATATTAAAATTACCCTAGACATGATACTAGGAATCATAATAACAATCTAAACATGATATCTACATCATAATATCAATTAATCAATTAAAGCACTTAAAGTACTTACTTGGATGCCTCGTACCTCTTTCTAATAACACAATACACGCGTTAGTAACTTCAAGGAAAATAATAATCAAAGCAATCAAATTAAATAATTGAAAGAGAGATTTGGGACCAAACCCTCAGAAATTAAACCTTTCACGTCTAAGGCGAAGGCAACTTCGAATATGGCTAGGTGTATCAAGATCTTGCGAATGCGGAATTTTGTATTCGAGAAAACAAAGATTTAGAAAAGAAAGAATGAATGATTTTAAGAAGAGAATTGAAGATTCTTGGTGAATGAATATTGATAATCCGTCCATGAAAACGGAGTTTTTGATACGATATTTATAGAGAAAATCATCCAAAAAAGATAATTTATCAAAACAGAGTCTGAAGACCACAAAACCACTTTGGCGCCAGACCTGGCTCATTGGCGCCAGGACCAGTGGCTATCGCCAGGCGCCAATGCTGGCGTCTGGCGCCAATGCTGGCGTCTGGCGCCAATCCTGGTTCCAGGCGCCAAGGCCTGGGGTTGGACGCCAAATCGGCTTTCAACGCGTTTTCGAAAATCTGATAAACTTACCGTACTGGAAGATAAAATAATATAATCCCATCGAAAATGCTATTTGATCTAATTAAAACTCCGAAGAGTCCTAATTGAATTAAGAATGATAAGAACCTTCTAGAATGTTCTAGAAGACTAAAAACCATTCCTAATTGCATTAGGAATGATAAATTATATTAGGCCCTCCCCTAGATCATTAGGCCGTACTTAAAACTCAAACCGGGCCCAGTTTAGTAAATTGGCCATAATTCCTCAATATCCATCGGAATTGGGATTATAATATATCGTTGGAAAGGTCTTTGCAAGCCCTATCCAACTACACCACTATTGGACCCATATCATGGACCAACCAAACTGGATTGGCTGTTTTCTTAAAATAAAGTTTTCAAAAACAGAGAGAATAGAAAAAGAAATAAAACTTTCCGCAACACTAGACCTTTCCACACTTTCGTTTCATTCGATTATGATTTGACGTGAAAGGCACTCATCACTGGGTTTGGTTTTGGGGAGACACAAATGGGTGTCTACAGGTACCCTCCACAAAAATGACGGAAAATTTTTTATTTCATTTTCGAGTCGCATAATCAACACTATGCACACACGGGTCATGAGTCTTACAAATGTGTCATTCCACTTTGAGTCGAGTCAACCTCAAGTCTGTCAATCAGCGAGTCAAGTTTATACCTTGAGTCGTGTCAAGTCGATGAGTCAAGCAACATTAAACCTTAGGTCAAACCTAAGATAATTTTAAGCCTTATGTCAACCCTAAGATGGCTAAAGAGATTGGTAAAGTTCTATAGTCAAAAATAAATACAGGTGCAGCAGAACAGGGAAGACCTTACTCCAATTCCTATTGCCAGAGATATCTCAGCAACGACAGAGCTCGAAGCCTCCCAGAAAGGTGATTTCGACCTCATGCAGCAATTTCGGGTTCCTTGGTACGCCAGTTAGCCCCTATAAGCGATTTGACATGATTAAGTAGTCGGTTTGATTACAGTCTAAGTGATCGACCTGACGAAAGATCGTCTCACTTAGCTTAAGCGCCTAAAACACTGGCTCATTACAATCGGTTCAAAAGAAAGCACTTAAACGACAATGTTTCCAAATATGGATTGTCGCGCATTCTTATTAAACGACAAAGTTTTCCAAAAATTGGATTGTCATCCCCAACTGACAATATTTCCAAAAATGGATTGGCGTGCATCTTCTTCAACGACAATTTTTCCAAGATTGGATTGTCATCTCTGGCAAAGTTTCCAAGCGTGGATTGTCGTGCTCCTTTTTTGTTTGGCAATTTTTTCCAAGTTCGGATTGTCATCGCTGGCAAGTTTTCCGAAATTGGATTGTCATACACCCAGT
Organism: Chenopodium album; assembly: GCF_948465745.1. Taxonomy (NCBI): domain Eukaryota; kingdom Viridiplantae; phylum Streptophyta; class Magnoliopsida; order Caryophyllales; family Amaranthaceae; genus Chenopodium; species Chenopodium album. The sequence goes on along the minus strand of NC_137836.1, from coordinate 5,581,624 downwards.
TCCCTATAGCAAAATTTCCCAAAGGATTGTTGTAGGTTTCTATTCATCATAAATATCGGCAAAAGTTCCTCAACGTGGATTGTCATTCATTTCAATAAGTGGCAAATTTTCCCGAAGTGGATTGTCGGTCGACTCTTTTTCGCAAATGTTCCAAGGCGCGGATTGTCAATTGTGGCAATATTTTCCTAAAAGGATTGTCGCATAGCGTTGGCAAATTTCCAAGGTGGATTGCTTTCAAGAGTTATATTCCAAGATGTGGATTGTCGATCGTAGCAAAATTCTTATGAAAGATTGTTACGAAGCATTGGCAACTTTTCCAAAAATTGGATTTTGGCACATTTTCCGAGGTACGGATTGTCGCTTCATTGTGGCAATATTTCCAAGGATGGATTGTTACGTGGCATTGATAACTTTCCCTAAATCGGATTGTCATACATCGTACAAGAGTTGTGTTGGCAACTATTCCCAAAGAAAAGAGGATTGTCATCACAGCAAAAGCACCGACATACTGGTTCACAAGCAGCAAAGCGCCAACGTACTGGCATGGCAGCATTAAGGATTAACAAGCAGTGATCTTTTCGAAGACTATCACAGCGGAAATTGAACATATCAAAAAGAAGCTCTTTGTTCAGAGACGAATGAACATCGAAACAGCAAGGTGGCGTTCCCTAGATAGTGGAGAGTTGTCACAAACAACTGAGGATTGTTTCAAGAGAAATAATCTTCGATAGTATTCCCTTGGATGTGGAATATTATCAAAGCGAAGGAGGATCGTTTCGAAGCAATCTTCTAATTTGGAAGCAGTTACAGGCGTAGCGGTTTTCAAGCGGGATGACATTCTCTAGCTTGCAGGAGGTCATCAAAACAATCGGTTACTTTCGGAGACGTGTGCTCGACGGTGCAAGATACGCGTTTCTGAACTATTTTATCTGTTTAACTAACGCTAGTTTTGCAAGTATCGGCGTTACAAGATTGATTTAGGATCGCAGAACGTTCTGAATCATTCTCCGTCCCTATCAATACTTTGACTTTTGTTTTCGAAACTTGCGTTTCTCCAAACTCAGTCAAAGTGGGGGCTTCTGTAAACACCCATTTGTGTCTCCCCAAAACCAAACCCGATGATGAGTACCTTTCACGTCGAATCATAATCGAATGAAACGAAAGTGTGGAAAGGTCTAGTGTTGCGGAAAGTTTTTATTTCTTTTCTCTTCTTTCTGTTTTTGAAAACTTTATTTTAAGAAAAAACAGCCAATCCAGTTTGGTTGTTCCATTATATGGGTCCAATAATGGTGTAGTTGGATGGGGCTTGCAAAGACCTTTCCGATGATATATTATAAGCCCAATTCCGATGAATATTGAGGAAGTTATGGCCAATTTACCAAACTGGGCCCGGTTTGAGCTTTATATGCGGCCCAATGATCTAGGGGAGGGCCTAATATGATTTATCATTCCTAATGCAATTAGGAATGGTTTTAGTCTTCTAGATTCTTCTAGAAGGTTCTTTTCGTTCCTAATTCAATTAGCATTAATAAGTTGACTTTGTTTACTTTTCAGAGTTTTAATTAAAATCAAATAGCATTTTCGAAGAAATTATATTATTTTATCCTCCAGTACGGTAAATTTATCAGATTTTCGAAAACGCGTCGAAATCAAGCTTGGCGTCCAACCCCAGGCCTTGGCGCCTGGCGCTAGCCATTGGCGCCTGGCGCTAGTGCTGGTGCCTGGCGCCAGCTAGCCAGGGTTGGCGCCAACTCTGTTTCCTGAGCGTCAGACTCTGTTTTGTTAATTTATCTTTTTTGGCTGATTTTCTCTATAAATATCGTATTTAAAAACTTCGTTTTGATAGAGCATCTACATCTTTCATTCACTAATTCTCCTCATTCGCAAGTTAAATCATTCATTCATTAGCATTCTTTAAATCTCTTAATCATTCATCTCTTTCATTCATCTTTCCCAAAACTTTGTGTTCTCATACAAAATTCCGCATTCACAAGATCTAGAAACATCTAGCCATATTCGAAGTTGCCTTCGCCCTAGACGTGAAAGGTTTTAATTTCTGAGGGTTTGGTCCCAAATCTCTCTTTCAATTATTTAATTTAATTGTTTTGATTATTATTTTCCTTGAAGTTACTAACGTGTGTATTTTGTTATTAGAAAGAGGTACGAAGCATCAAAGTAAGTACTTTAATTGATTAATTGATATTATGATGTAGAAATCATGTTTATATTGTTATTATGATATTCCTAGTATCATGTTTAGGGAAAAAGTTATAATATCAAATATATTAAATATGATTGTTACGATGCTTCCTATGTTCTTCCTAATATTTATGATTGTTAGTATCATGTTAGGGTTAAAGATTTGATTTTTATTGTTTAGTGACATGCTAAGGTTTGTTATTAATCTTGTTAGTATCATGCCTAGGATATGGCTATTTTTATTATGCTTTAATATTAACATGAACATGATTATGATTAATTGTTATAATTTATGATGATTATGAATATTATTATTATTATTATTATTATTATTATTATTATTATTATTATTATTATTATTATTATTATTATTATTATTATTGATGATTATTTTATTTATGATTATTATTATTGTTATGATGTTGCTTGATATTTATTCTTTATTGTTTGATCACACCTTTATGCATGTTTAAAGGGAATTGGTACTTGTAATCACGCTTAATGAGATAATTAATAATCTTGTTTAAGGTTAACTTTGATTATAATTTCAAGTGATCGCCAATAATAGATTTATTTGTGCATTAAATTCAACCAACATAGATAAACAGGTTTAGGGTTAATCCTATTGATTGCATGTTAGTCAGAAAGCGCACATGAATACGAACAGAATAAAGTAGAGGCTTATTATTAGGGCAGATTCAATCTCTTTTAGGTTAGATTTGTACCTTCATCCCCGAACCCTTATTTGGTTCATGACCTTATGGAGTTGACGATCTCTTGGATCGTTAAGGGGTGTAACCTTCACCTCGTGAACGGTTTACAAGTTCCTAAAACTTGTTGGCGACTCTTTTGCTCAATCTTCTTCCCTTTTGGACGCCATCGTACTTTAGTGTATGATCACAGTGGGGTTCAAGCTAGTGGGATTTAAAGGCTTGAAATTATTCCTTACATCTACAAATAATGTTTCTGTGATTTTTTTAACATACATATTATGAAATTTATTAGGGTACAATACATTGTAGTAAGATTGTGGGAGATAGAAAGTAAGAAAGATAGTGATGAGGATCCATATAAAATAATTAAGTTAAGCATAAAATGTAAAATTTATAAAAACATTACAAATTTCTTATTCTGTATGAACATTCTAAAAAGAAACACAGAAAAATTAATCATTTGCAAATTATTTGTGAACAGAGGAAATATCGCAAAAATGGCATACGGCTAGCGATGCGCCTATGCCTAATCATGTGGTTGGGTGGTATGAAGTTATAAACCATGGAATAGCTCCCTTCCACTTGATCGCTACATCGGCTGCTATGATATTAAACAAATACTAAACACCCATTTGCATGGCTGATGAATTACACATGTGACAGCAACATATACCACCCGTTACAAAGTACACCAACAAACAACGACCATTTTATTACATTAATTTGGTCATCAAATACTATGACTATAATTCATGTATGGTATATATCCAAGTTCTCTGCATCATCATTCAATCTTTAGGAAAATCTCTATTTTATTTGTTTGGACTTGGAGTTTTGAGCGTGGGGCTTCATCAGCCAGTTAAGGAATAGTTTTGAAATTTCTATGTTCACGAAAACAACTTGAATCAGGATCAAAGAACGAACTTGAACAAAAATTACAACTGGCGTAAAGTTGGAGAATGAATCCATGTATACATCTTTCGTCCAAATATCTTATAATCTTGTGTTTATCTTATAATCTCGTGTTTTATTTTATAGAGAATATTACTCGAATATTCCACTTATGCGTATATATAATTTTATTATACGGATTGGGGTATGTAAAGATTATTGCCGTGCGTGCATGTTATTGCAACCCTAAATATATTGTTTAATTTAATGATATACATTCCGATAATTATGGAGTTTATTTTACACATAAGTGTATCTAAAAGTATGTACACTACTCAAAGCTATTTTTAATTCATTTGATGTATCATATACATATTGAGTTACAAATTTAATTGTATGGATCTCATCTATTATTATATATAAATTATACCGAGAATTGATCTTGTTGCGATGACACCACAAACAATGTAATCCTAACAGATCTCTAGTGTACTTGGATAAGTTGATTATTCGTATTTAGGTCGGTATTACAGCAACGTTACATCATATGTATTAAAGTGAGAAAATTAATAGGCCGGTTTAGGTCGAGATCTACTTGAATACATCCTCCATTCAACCAAAGCCATCCAAATCATATTTATTCTACGATGGAGTTAATGAAAACTTCATCCACAAAACTTAAATTCATTTTATACACAAGAATATCCAAAAGCATGTAAACTACTCAAAACAATTTTCTTAGTAATTTAATAAACCAAGTTACAAATTTGAATGTATGAAACTAATATGTTATTATTATTTATAAGCTATACTGAGTATTGATCTTGTTGTAATGACACCAGAAACAATGTAACCCCCAACACATTCCTATAGTACATGAAGGAGCAAATTATAAGCATTTTTAGGTTGATTTAACAGCAACATTACATCATATGTATTAAAGTTTGAAAAGCTAGAGGCTGGTTTAGATCAAGATCAACTTGTTGAATTGAATCTATCCTCCATCCAAGCAAAGCCATCCAAATCACATTAATTCTACAATGGGATTAATGAAACTTCATTCACACAACTTAAATTCATTTACATACAAGTGTATCTAAAAGTATGTACACTGCTCCAAGCAACTTTCTTTACTCAAATATTTGATATATTAAGTTACAAATTTGAATGTACAAATCTCATCTACTATGTATTACGGTATAATTTACTCATATAAACTATATTGAGTATAGATCTTGTTGCAATGACATCACAAACAATGTATCCCTCACAAAGAGTTGATTAATTACGGAGTATTTCATTATTTGCATACAAAGTCGAGTTTACAGCAATGTTACATCATTTACATTAATGTGAGAAAAATTGTAGGCTGGTTGGTGCTTGATATTTCCTCCATTCAACCAAAGTCATCTAAATCACATTAATTCTACGATGGAATTAAATTCCAAATGTGCCCTTCACAAAATCAAATCCTAAAACCCTATTGGAACAATAGCCTCTAAAAATCAATCCCCACTTGACTTAGCTTAACCAACAACCGTACCCCCCTCAATACTAAAATCAACATCAACCTCACAATCCCTCCAAAAATCCCATGCAAAGCAACCCCATTTGCTTAACACCTCTCTTTTATTTTTCTTTTTCTTATTTATATTTATATTTATATTTATTAATTTCAATTATTTTTCAAATTTCCCTTTATTTTGGGCCCTTTTAGTTTTGTAAAACTTGAACTAAACCACACAAATTAGAATCCCACAAATCTAAAAGAAGACACGTAAAAATGTCACTTGCCATACAAAAAAGAAACAATGTTTTGGAATGACGTGTAAACTAACACCCCCACTTATATTTACTCCTTTCTCTCCTCTCAATTCCTTTTATTCTCCCTCACACTTTCATTCTTCTCCTCTATTCCATACAAAATAAATAAAATCTGATCAAAAACAGAGGATTTGTTATTATAAAAACAGAGCACCCCAAATTTATGAAATCAATGGAAGAATTAAAACCCACAATGCAAATTCAAGAATCTCATCAAATACCCACTTCCTCATTAGTTCAAGAAAAACCCGGGCTCACCTCGCCCGAGCTTGATGATCAACTACCACAACAACAACTACAACAACAACAGCAAAAGCGGCCGAATGAAGGCAATAGTGAAGAAGAAGAAGAAGAGGGGAAATCGACGAATACCCGTGAAAGCGAAAGTGGCGGGAAACATGAGGAAGAACAAAAGGAGAAGACAAGTGGTGATCATAGTAATAATGGGGGAGTTTTAGGGCCAAGAGAGAGATTGAAGAGGCATAGAAGAGAAGTAGCAGGGCAAGTATGGATACCAGATATGTGGGGTCAAGAAGATTTCATGAAAGATTGGATTGATTGTTCAGCATTTGATACATCATTGGTTCCTCAAGGTATTATGTTAGCTCGAGCTTCTTTAATGGAGGAAGGAAGAAGATCTAATTCTAATACTCTCAGAGTAGAAAATAGCTGTTAGAAAACTTTTATTTTACTGCCTTTTTTATAATTTAATTTTATTTTTCCCTTTTTATTTTGGGGGTTTATGTGAGATGTTCATATTAAAATTGTTTACAATGAGGCCAAAGAAGAAAAAATATATAAATAATTAAAAAAAAATAACCAGTATTTATGTGTATTAGATGTTGATAATTAGAAGAACAAGAAGCAAAGGCCTAGTTTACAACAACATTTTCTTATTTTAGTGGTTCAATAATAATAATTAATCTCTTTGTGGAGGCAATTACTTCTATTTCTTTGTAAATTATTATTATTGTTATTATTATTATTGTTGTTTGTAAATAATTAAATCGGCTATATTATTAAAGAATAATCTATAAAGATCTAATTCTAGATTTATATCTAATAAGGTTTAGATGTGATGTAGGTTAAATTATGTTAACTAGGTCAAACAACTTGATCTTTCTTCTTTTCTTGTCTTTTCGATTTCTATTATTACCTCCGCCCACGCCCCACGGTTATCTGCACCAACCCTACTTTTTGCGGACTCCTAGGCAAAACTTTTTAAACTAGATTATTGAAAATTAGGAGGAGAGAGAAAGGATAATTAATCCAAATTAAAAAAAAAAAACACAATTAAGCAGAGGAGAACTACCACCACTCATGGCGGTGATGAACCACCACCCCCACGAACCACCAACACTCACACAACCCCCACTCACCGAACTCAGACCACCGAACTCATACCACCAAAACAACCACGCAACCCCCACTCACTGACACAAAACCATCGTAACCACCACGCAACCCCCACTCACACAACAGCTCCACCGAATTCAGACCACCGAAACAACCACACAACCCCCACTTACGCAACCGCCCCACGAACTCAGATCACCGACACCCACCACAAAACCCACGACCCTAGATCTGGAATCGAAACCCACCACGAAATCTTGCCACAAAACCGGCCCACAAACTCAGACCACACAACCGCTCTCACGAACTCAGACCACGAAACCACCACGCAACCGCCCCACAAGACTCAAACCACCGAGATTCGCGAATTTAGATTAGTGGTTGTGGTGGATTATTGGCGACGGAAAGGGTAGGGGGTTTGGTCGCGACGCTTTGGGGAATGGGGCCGCGATCTGGAGTATGGGGCCGCGATCTGGGGATTGGTCGCGGTGGTGCTGGTGATATTGGCTCGTTTGGGCTGGTGGTAGAGGCGGCGAAGTGGCTGGGCTAAGGTGGTAAGTAAGTGTAATTATTAGATGTTAAACGAAGTTTAAATAATAAAGTAAGGGTAAGGTGGTCAATTTACTCTTTAAAATTTACTAAAAAAGGAAAGAAAAAATTTTGTTGCAGATAATACAAGCATATTTTTATGGACCATTTATAGAAAATTTTGTTGCATCCATTTATAGAAAATGTTGCAGATAATTGTAGGCGGTGGTAGTACATATTTTTATGGACCATGACTCTTAAGGAATAATGTGGGCAACTGGGCATGATCCAACTTCATCATCTTCGATAGGCATCTTTGTGTAGTACATAATTGACTTTGTACTAAATTCTAGCTATTTCAATTTTCTCTAGTGAGATAATTGGTACTTTTCATGGAAAAGTTTGATTGGTCAAGTAAAGTTTTGTTTAAAGGATTAAATGCTATAATCTCGCAGTGTGGGTACGATTTAGACCGCAGTTAGAACAGCCTGGTGACCACCACGCAACCCCCTTATTGGCGACCCACCACCTAATCGCGGATGGGGAGGTGTTTTTTTTTTTTGTTTGGGTTGCCTAGTCAATTAACCACCCGTGGCCAAAATAGGTTGTATTGGTGGCCAAAATCGGTCCAGTTGGGCGCTAAACTGGTTTTCGGTACTGTAGGGAATATTTTCAAGCTTTAATCCCACTAGCTTGAACCCCACTGTGATCATACACTAAAGTACGGTGGCGTCCAAAAGGGAAGAAGATAGAGCAAAAGAGTCGCCAACAAGTTTTAGGAACTTGTAAACCGTTCACGAGGTGAAGGTTACACCCCTTAACGATCCAAAAGATCGTCAACTCCATAAGGTCTTGAACCAAATAAGGGTTCGGGGATGAAGGTACAAATCCAACCTAAAAGAGATTGAACCTGCCCTAATAATAGACCTCTACTTTATTCTGATCGTATTCATGTGCGCTTTCTAATTAACATGCAATCAATAGAATTACCCTAAACCTGTTTATCTATGTTGGTTGAATTTAATGCACAAATAAATCTATTATTGGCGATCACTTGAAATTATAATCATAATTAACCCTAACAAGATTATTAATTATCTTATTAAGCGTGATTACAAGTACAAATTCCCTTTAAACATGCATAAAAGGTGTGATCAAGCAATAAATAATAAAAATCAAGCAACATAATAAATTAATTAAAAAATAATAATTATAATCATCACAAATATAATTAAGAATAATCATCATGATAACACCCATATTAATCATAATAATAATTATTATAGCGATAACAAAATTATAATCATAATAAAATAATCATCATCGAAATAATAATAATCATAAATTATAACAATTATAATCATAATCATAATCATGTTAATATTAAAGCATAATAATAGCAAGATCCTAGGCATGATACTAACAAGATTAATAACAAACCCTAGCACGTCGCTAAGCAATAAAGATCAAATCTTTAACCCTAACATGATACTAACAATCATAAATATTAGGAAGAACATAGGAAGCATCGTAACAATCATATTTAATATTAAAATTACCCTAGACATGATACTAGGAATATCATAATAACAATATAAACATGATTTCTACATCAATAAATCAATTAAATAAAACAATTAAAGTACTTACTTTGATGCCTCGTATCTCTTTCTAATAACAAAATACACACGTTAGTAACTTCAAGGAAAATAATAATCAAAACAATTAAATTAAATAATTGAAATAGAGATTTGGGACCAAACCCTCAGAAATTAAACCTTTCACGCCTAGGGCGAAGGCAACTTCGAATATGGCTAGGTGTTTCTAGATCTTGTGAATGCGGAATTTTGTATTTGAAAACAAGTTTAGAAAAAGAGAAAGAGAGAGAATAATCAAGAAAATCTTGGTGAGAGTTGGTGAATGATTAAGAGAGAATTAGAGAATTAATGATTGCGAATGAAAACTGATTGTAGGTGAATGATGGATGTAGATGATGAATGAAAACGGAGTTTTTAATACGATATTTATAGAGAAAATCAGCCAAAAAGATAAATTAAACAAAACAGAGTCTAACGCACAAAAAACAGAGCTGGCGCCAACCCTGGCTAATTGGCATCAGGCACCAACACTAGCGCCAGGCGCCAGGCCTGGTTCCAGGCGCCAAGGCCTGATTTTAACGCATTTTCGAAAATCAGATGAATTTGTCGTACTGGAGGATAAAATCATATAATTTCCTCGAAAATGCTATTTGATTTTGATTAAAACTCTGAAAAGTCAAAAGTCAATTTATCAATGCTAATTGAATTAGGAATGAAAAGAACCTTCTAGAAGATTCCAGAAGACCAAAACCATTTCTAATTGCATTAGGAATGATAAATCATATTAGGCCCTCCCATAGATCATTGGGCCGTATATAAAGCTCAAACCGGGCCCAATTTAGAAAATTGGCCATAACTTCCTCAATATTCATCGGAATTGGGCTTATAATATATCGTTGGAAAGGTCTTTGCAAGCCCCATCCAACTACACTACTATTGGACCCATATCATAGACCAACCAAACTGGATTGGCTGTTTTCTTAAAATAAGTTTTCAAAAACAGAGAGAAGAGAAAAGAATTAAAACTATCCGCAACACTAGACTTTCCACACTTTCACTTTATTCGATTATGATTCGACATGAAAGGTACTCATCACTGGGTTTGGTTTTGGGGAGACACAAATGGGTGTCTACAGGTACCAATTCAACCATCGATTAGTTTTCATTACAACCTGTTTTGGTCGCCCGTTGCCTTAGCCGCCCGAAAAAAAAAAAAAAAAAGAAAAAAAAAGAAAAACCGACCACCTCCTCGTCAATGATTGGAGGTGGTGGGTGTTGCAGTGAGGGGTAGCGTGGTGGGTTGTCAATGTGGGAGATGTGATGGGTTGGTGGTGAGAAGGATTATTGGTGGGTCGTCGGTGAGGGGAAAGTGTTGGCAAGGTGGTGGTGAAGTAGTAAGGGCATGATAACCGTCCATATACACCAAATGCTAGCGTTAATGATAAAAAAAATATGTTAGCGGTGTTTAACAATTCCCTTTCTTGATTGTATAGCTCAGACTCTTATCACGAGATCCCCAAATGATTTGGAGTCGGCTAACATGAATCGTCATAAGAAACCGTACGATATAAAGAGAGAGGCATATCAAGATATCATTTGAAATAGTTTGATAAAAGATGAGTAGAGTGAGCAACTGAAATAGTTTGTAGAATATCCCATCCTATATCCTAGTGAAAAGGGATTTTGGGTGATAAATTTCACTTTTTCAAAATACCCGTCTCAATTTTGTTTTTTATATTTAAAGAAAAAAGCTACAATTCTTTTTCTTAAAAAAAAAAAAAAAAAAAAAAAAAAAAAAAAAAAAAAAAAAAACTACCACCTAAAAAAAAACTACCATTTAAAAAGAAAAAAAGAAAATCGAGCCTGATATATTCATACACGAATTCGCTTAGCTTGTAAAAGAATAAAGGGAATAGTACAATGTCTGCAAATATATAATTGTTGTTGATCAACTCAAATGAATTTTCATTCTGAAAATATGTTCGTGCATGTAACATTATTTAATATTGTTCGTGCTGATGACCTGTTCTTCTCTGTTCTTTCTTCACAAAAGCAACAAACTGATCAAATGTATCATCCTTGCTTACAAAAAAGAAAACCCAGGTATATTTGGAAAAATCATCTACAATAACCATCACATACCTTTTGCCACTTCTACTTTGTATCCTCACGGGACCACACAAATCTATATGGATAAGTTCCAATGGTTTTGTGGTGCTTACAATATTCTTAGATTTGAAAGATATTCGTGTCTGCTTACCTTTAACACACGCACTACAGACTTTATCTTTTAGGAACTTGATGGATGGAAGTCCTTCCACAAGTTCCTTTGACCTAAGTTTATCAAGCAAGGAAAAATTAGCATGGCCAAATCGTTTGTGCCATAATAGGGGATCATTCTCAATGACACTAAGACAAGTCAAACTACTACTTGGAACTTCATTGAGATCCACAATATATGTGTTCCCTTTTCTGGTTCCTTCAAGAATAATATTATTAGTGTCATTGTTAATGATTCTACAAAGATTAGAAGTAAGGCTAACTGAGTTACCTTTATCACAGAATTGAGAAATACTTAGCAAATTGTGTTTAAGACCCTCGACTAAAAAGACATTTTCTATAGCATGGTAACTTGACCTTTCTACTTTGCCAATAGCAATAATTTCACCTTTCTTATTATCACCAAAGGTCACAGTTCCTCCATAGTAGGCATCCAATGAGAGAAATTTAGATTTATCTCCAGTCATGTGCTTAGAACAACCACTGTCGAGGTACCAAGTGTTGTTCCCCCTCACTGGAACCTGCATGAAAACTAAGCGTTAGTTTCTGGAACCCAGGTTTCCTTGGGTTCCAATGTTTTGGAAGAAGAATCAGATTTCTTCATCCAGACCTGTTCAGCATGCTCAGTATTCTTAAGAGTATCTTTACTTCTTTTGGGACATGCAGCTCGAAGATGTCTTGTACTACCACAATAGTAACACAATTTTTGACTAGGTAGATCCACATACTTCTTATTTTTTCTAGACTTTTTCTTATATCCTAATCCTTCTTTATCTTCGTTTTGAGAGTTAGCTATCCAAGATGGAATTCCATTATTAATCACTTCTTTTCCTTTCCTGGCTCTAGCAAGTTCCTCCTCCAAGGTTTGATTTTTTATTTTAACTTCTTCCAAATCTGATTTCAATTTTTCAAAATTTGGAAGTTGGCTGGTAATAGGAACTTCATAGTCAGGAAAGTCTATTCCAAGTTTCAGTTGGGCTAGCTCTACATTTAACAAAGTATTATCATGTTTCAGTTTTTCAACTTGTTCTTTTAGAAGGATATTTTTATCATATAAGTCAAAGAATCTAGTTTGTATGTCAGTTTTCATATTATCTACCCATTCACTATGTTCTTTGTGGATTTTTAAAGCTTGATCAGTTTGGAACTTCGACCTGTTTAGTTCTTTACAGTCATCCTGAAGTTCCCAAATGATGTCCATCAGATTTTCTTTGTTTAAATGTTTGAGTTGTCGAAAGTCATACCATACCTCAGATTCAAGTTCCTTCAGCCGTGCTTCATCATCAGTTTTAGCCATTAAGCATAAGTTGGCTGTTTCTTCCAAGGATTCTCCTTCTCCTTCATCTTCTGAGTCAGAGTTTCCCCATGCAGCCATCATGGCTTTCCTGACGTCCTCTTTGGAGAATGATGATTTGTAATAATTGTTTGGCTCCTTCCCTTTATACTTTGGTTTCTCATCCTCTTTAAGTTGAGGGCAATCTCTGATGAGATGGTCCTTGGAACCACATCCGAAGCACTTGATCTCCTTGGAACTTAGCTGTCCTCTTTTGTTCTTTTCTCCTCTCTTCCCAAGCATCCTCCTGAATCTTCGTACCAACATGGCTGTCTCCATGTCATCATCCTCAGAGTCACTTGATTCATAAGCCTTTAGATCAAGGCTCTTGTTCTTGGAACTTTCAGTGTTAGCTCCAAGATGAAGTTCATGAGTGAGCAGGGATCCATTGAGCTATTCGAGGTTGAACTTGGTGAAATCCTTGGATTCCTGTAAGGCGGTAACCTTGGATCTCCACCTCTCATCTTGAGGAAGACTTCTAAGAACTTTTCTTACCTGTTCATCAATGGGTATGGACCTGCCTAAAGATTCTAGCTCATTGACAATGTTAGTAAATCTAGTGAACATATCCTGAATGGATTCTTTGTGTAGCATTTCGAATCTTTCATATTTTTACATTAGCAAATCAATTTTGGAACGTTTAACTTCATTTGTTCCTTCATGTGTTACTTGTAACAAATCCCAGATTTGCTTTGCAGACTTACAACCCATGATTCTATTGTGCTCATGAGGTCCTAGTCCACAATGCAAGATTTTCACTGCTTGAGCATTTAACTCGTATTTTTCATTATCTTCTTTATCAAATTCAACTATTGGTTTAGGGATTACCTCTTTGTTTGCATTGGTTTTTGTTACCTCGAAGTCACCGCTTTCAATGACTCTCCATACTTGATAATTTTCAGCTTTGATGAATATCTCCATTCTATTCTTCCAGTATGAATAAAACTTGCCATTGAACATCGGTGGTCTTTGGGTAGAGTACCCTTCTTCAAGCTTCTCGTGTGCATTCATCTCTTCAGGAACTTTGCTCTACAAAGTTGCTTGTAAATTCGTGAGAACCTGCTCTGATACCAATTGTTAGTTTAGATGAACTACTACGAGAGGGGGGGTGAATAGTAGTAGGTTCGAATCACGGAACTTAAGTTAAAACGTAAAGGAACTTAAAGCACACAGCAAGTTTTACGAGGAAACCATCCAGTGCCTAACTGGAAGTAAAACCTCAGCCCTATTGGGACTTATAAACAAATTCCACTATAATAGGCAACTCTCCTAGTACAACCTATTACACAGACTTTTGCTTTGCAAGTTCCACCACGGACACTTGACTATATGATAGGACACCTCCTACCAGACCTAAGACACCTCCTAGGACCCTTCTCTCCCATTACCCAGGACACTTCCTAGGTGACCCAAGACACCTCTCAGGTTCCTTTCACTCACTGTGCACTCACAGCTACCACTTGAATTTTAGAGAATTCAAACTCATACACAAGCGTGAATTTAAGAGAATTCACAATCTCACCCCAAAACCAATTACAACACAAAGACACACTCTAACACATAAATGGAAAGCTACACATGAAACCCGAAATCAAAAAGATAAAGCTTTAACCTTTGGCAAACTTACTCTTAAGCACTAAGTGGTTTTCACGCTCAAGAACTCTCATTTTGCTAAGCTGAAGTACTTCTATATTTATAGGAGTTTCTCAGCTACACAAACTAGGATTTTCGCAAATAAGATAAATCAAACAGAAATCTGATCTTATCTTCTTTAAAATCGAAATCAAAACAGATTTAATTTCGCTTTATCTGAAAACCAATTTTATCAAATTCGTTTTAACTAAAAGATAGAATTTTATGAAAAAGATAAAACCAAGTTAAATCAGATTTTATAAGATAAAATCAATTAAGTACTTTTTCATAAAACTAAAGTTATCTTTTACGAATTAATCAGCTTGCCAAGCTTTATCTGATTTCTAATAAATTCCATGCACAACAACCATTAATATGCTTACATCAACCTACATAAACAAACTTATCTTTTATACAACTATTAAGTTATGAAGTCCATCTTTTTCGGTTGATATCTCGATCTTTGCACTGATCCTTGGTTATTGAGGCTTGCCCCAACATTACATCGGAACCAGGTCGTTACAACCCGTTTTGAAGTTCCTGTTGAGAAACTTCGGGAAGTTCCATTGCTGGAACTCTTCTTCTGTCTTTACTTATCCTCTTGGATCTTCTAAAGTTCCTTTGTCTTAGTTCCTACTTCAGCCACTGCTTACTGAACCTGCAAACATCACAACACTAGAAAATCCTTATTAAAAGGAAGTTTGCTCAATTCTTAACATCATCATCAAAACCTCATAAGGGTCAACAAATTTGTACTTCTTCTATTTTTTTTTTTTTACTTGACATGTTTCTTTTATCACGCTTGTCAATGCAAAATTTTAGCGACCAATAACTTTAATTCTTCATAAGTAAAAATTATAAAAGTTGTATATTACGATAGTTCTTATTGAGACGAATTAAAAAAGATATCATATGAATATATTTTTCCTTACATATCACTCACAAAAGACGGTCAAATGAGAGGTGGTGAACAGTGTAAAAGTCAAAGCGGGTCAAGTAAAAAAGAACGGAGGAAAAGATTTTTTTACTATAAACTAGTTTTTGGGTCCGCGCGATGCCCGCATTATTACATGAAATTGAACATTAATATACGTTGTAATGTATGATTTAATTTTCTTGTAATAAAATTTGTTGTTCATATTGTTATTTTCTACATATTAATATTTTTTATTCAAAAGAGTGCATAAAAAATCACATATATATAGTTTGGTGGTAAGATACTAAATTCTAGAATTAGAGGTTGTGGTTTCAATTCTTGTGGAGAACTTTTTTTTATTATGATGAATGCATGACATGGAATGAAAAACAAATGGAAGGAGAGCCAGTGGCGTAATGAATAGTTGAGTAGGTGACGTGGCGTAGTAAGGAGATTTTACGTGACACGTGGACATACGTAGGAACGCCTTTTAATAGATTAGTATAGATAGATATAGAATCTCAGCAAAACATCAAAATGTTACGACTTAGATGTTGAAATTTCATCTAAATATATAATTTCAATAACCTATCTCTAACAAACTCCAATTCATTTACCAAATTAAAGAAAGAATATGGGGAATCAACGAAGATGAAGGTTAAATCTATTGAAGCTTGATTCATTTTAAAGGCAATATTGTTTGTGAAAGGTTAGTGAACGACTAATTTATCAATCTATTCATCATATCATAGCATATCATGTCATATCATATCATATAACTAATATATAAAGCTAAACGTTTAGTTAGGCCACGAGACAGCGACATTTGACATTCCAAATTTTTCGCCAAGTGTCGTGTGACAAAGGCGGAAATTAATTATTAATATGACATGACACATAGGATTTATTTGAATATTTTTTTTTTTTTGCAGAATAGGATAAAAAAAAAAGTTAAATTATATAGATTTAGTATGATAAAAAAGTTATTTCAGAGTTTTATTTTCAATAAATTTTGGATAGATTTAGAAGGATAAAAAATTATTTTAGAGTTTTGTTTTCAATAAAACTTTTGGTTTTGAATTTTATTTTCAATAAAATACTAATATTTCTATGTAAATGACGGATGCAAAGACGTACAAAAGGAAAAAAAAAATCAAAGAGACCTATGATTATATATAAAAAATAATATAATCGTTGGCTTAAAAAGTTGATATTTGAAAATCATATAACTAATATATAAAGCTAAACTTACAGGGAAGTATGAAGGATTAAGCCATATGTACTTGTTCATTGATAGAGTCTGTAGTTCTATTTCTTCTTTTAATTTCTTTCACATTAGTCATGTTAAGAGGGGGTGGAACACAATGGCGCATTATGTAGCTAGATCGTGCCCCCGCAATGTGGTGGAGCTTGTATCTTTTGAGCCCTACTCGCAAGGCATCCGCACCCTTGCTGAGATGGATGTTACTTGATCTTTTTAATATAAGTTCCTTCTTTCTTTCAAAAAAAAAAAGCTAAACTTTTAGCCGGATTGTGAGACAACGACACTTGGCGTTTCAACTTTTCGCAAAGTGTCGTGCCACGTAGGCAAAAATTAAAGGTTAGTATGCCACGTAAGATTTTTGTAAATATATTTATTATTTATTATGATAAAAAATTGGATATAAATAATAGTTTTATACTAGTTTTGCTGCAGTACCATAGTTCACATCAACTATTTCCAGACGAAATTGAGAAGCTATGAAAAAGCATGCTTTCTTTGCAACTCTTTGCTCAGCTATAGCTACTTCAGCACAAGGGTCACTAAAAATGCACTCCATGGCAATATTACTATGAGGACAGGTTACCATAAGCCATGAAATATAACCATGTCCCTGTACCATAGTAGTCTTTATAGCAGTTGCAGTGACACCAGTTTTCCTCACCAAGATAGCAAAAAATTGTGCAAAGTCAACTGAAACATGGATATCATGAAATGATGCATTCTCCCCTGAAATGCATTCTGATCGTATGCGACTCAGGTCTTCTCTCTCCTGGACTAATTCAGCGCATCTATTATTATATAACTTCACACATAGGTTTAGGGAATAAATTTCAAGCGTTAACCCCTAGCTTGAACCCCACTGTGATCATACACTAAAGTACGGTGGCGTCCAAAAGGGAAGAAGATAGAGCAAAAGAGTCGCCAACAAGTTTTAGTAACTTGTAAACCGTTCAGGAGGTGAAGGTTACACCCCTTAACGATCCAAGAGATCGTCAACTCCATAAGGTCTAGAACCAAATAAGGGTTCGGGGATGAAGGTACAAATCCAACCTAAAATAGATTGAACCTGCCCTAATAATAGGCCTCCACTTTATTCTGATCGTATTCATGTGCGCTTTCTATCTAACATGCAATCAATAGGTTTAGCCCTAAACCTGTTTAATCTATGTTGGTTGAATATTAAATGCACAAATAAATCTATTATTGGCGATCACTTGAAATTATAATCAAATTAACCCTAACAAGATTATTAATTATCTTATTAAGCATGATTACAAGTACCAAATTCCCTTTAAACATGCATAAAAGGCGTGATCAAGCAATAAATAAATAAATATCAAGCAACATAATAATAAATATCACAATAATAATCATGAATAATAATTATAATAATCATCATCAAAATAATAATAATAATCATGTTCATAATCATCATAAATTACGACAATTATAATCATAATCGTGTTCATGTTAACATTAAAGCATAATAAAAATAGCAAGATTCTAGGCATGATACTAACAAGATTAATAACAAACCCTAGCATGTCACTAAGCAATAAAAATCAAATCTTTAACCCTAACATAATACTAGCAATCATAAATATTAGGAAGAACATAGAAGGCATCGTAACAATCATATTTAATATTAAAATTACCCTAGACATGATACTAGGAATATCATAATAACAATCTAAACATGATTTCTACATCATAATATCAATAAAAACCATTAAAGTACTTACTTTGATGCCTCGTACCTCTTTCTAATAACAAAATACACACGTTAGTAACTTCAAGGAAAATAATAATAAAAACAATTAAACTAAATAATTGAAAGAGAGATTTGGGACCAAACCCTCAGAAATTAAACCTTTCACGTCTAGGGCGAAGGCAACTTCGAATATGGCTAGGTGTTTCTAGATCTTGCGAATGCGGAATTTTGTATGTAAAAAAGCAATTTTATAAAAGAGAGAGATGGTGAATGATTAGAGAAGAGAATGAGAGAATTAATTGAATGAAAACTGATTGTAGGTGAATGTTAATTAAAACTGACTGTTGATGATAACTGGTGAATGAAAACGGAGTTTTACGACGTTATTTATAGAGAAAATCAGCCAAAAAGATAAAATAAACAAAACAGAGTCTGGCGCACGAAAAACAGAGCTGGCGCCAACCCTGGCTAACTAGCGCCAGGCACCAACACTAGCACCAGGCGCCAATGGCTGGCGCCAGGCACCAGGCCTGGTTCTAGGCGCCAATGCCTGGAGTCAGGCGCCAAGCCTGTTTTTAACGCGTTTTCGAAAATCAGATAAGTTTGCCGTACTGGAGGATAAAATCATATATTTTCCTCAAAAATGCTCTTTGATTTTAATTAAAACTCTGAAAAGTCAACAAAAGTCAATTTATCAATGCTAATTGAATTAGGAATGAAAAGAACCTTCCAGAAGAATCTAGAAGACTAAAACCATTCCTAATTGCATTAGGAATGACAAATCATATTAGGCCCTCCTCTAGATCATTGGGCCGCATATAAGGTTCAAACCGGGCCCAGTTTAGTAAATTGGCCATAACTTCCTCAATATTCATCGGAATTGGGCTTATAATATATTGTTGGAAAGCTCTTGTCAAGCCCCATCCAACTACACTACTATTGGACCTATATCATGGACCAACAAAACTGGATTGGCTGTTTTTTTAAAATAAGTTTTCAAAAACAGAGAGAAGAGAAAAGAAATTAAAACTATCCGCAACACTAAACTTTCCACACTTTCGCTTCATTCGATTATTGTTCGACGCGAAAGGTACTCATCACTGGGTTTGGTTTTGGGGAGACACATTTGGGTGTCTACAATAGGCGATACATCTTAAGGCGTTCATGTGTGAAATCATCTACTCGGACATTAAACCGACCAATCAATCTTTTCACAGCCTTGTGAGCTGCTCTCTCGCGAGACTCCTTTGCCAAACTGGCATCTCCACCATAAAAAAGGAACTTTGCACGTGTATTTGGACGGCCAACCCGAACAAAAGCATTGTTCTTAGCAGCATCTATGAATCCATAGACTGGAGGTGGAAACTGGAGCCAAGCAACAATCTTTTCCAGAAGAGGCTGAAAAGGAACGCAGACTTTGTTTGATCGTCTAGCCATAACCTGTAAGGGCAAATCCAGGACACAATTCAGACCATGGAAACCGTGTTTCTTCCAAAAAACACCTTCATAGCGTATCTACAGAACTAACAAATTTCGGAACCAAACTCTAATTAAAGGACAACCTAATCAAACAAAGGAAATATCTCTAAAACCTAAGGACTTTGCTATGAGCAAGCTCGAGCACAACAAAAACAAAAACCTTGCAAATAACAGGACAACATAAAGCAAACAATGGAACAAGGCTATTAAAAAAAAAGACTATCTAATAACAGAAGCAAAGAATTCTTAAAGACATCATAAAGAAACAGTAGTATAAAACAGGGTCTAAGGAATTACCTCAGAAAATCTTGCGCACTAAACAAAACACACTGACTTTTAAATGCGCCAAACCACAAAACACATTCACCAAACCTGTAATCCAAAAAATGACACAACTTACAACATGTAAAATAAACTATTAATAACAATTTCAAATGCACCACACCCTTAAAAATCATCTCTGAACCAGAATATTTCATTTAATAAAAATGTTGTTGGAGTTGATTTTCAGTGTTTTCGCAATTATTTAAATAATTATATCCAAGGATTAGAAACTAAATCAATGACACAAGCAAAATAGCACATAACAACGGGGTTGAAATCTATAATGTTAAGATTCGATTAGTCAAGAAATGTCCAATTTGTCAAAAAGAATTGCGCCAGTATTCAAATTGATAGGGAATAAATAATAATGTTGCTCACAATAAACAATCTAATACCCTTTGCAACCAAGTAACAACGCTTAAGAGAATACCTTTACAAACCAATCTCAAAGCACCAGTATCCAGCAATGAATATATGAAAAAACCCAGCAACCTCTTCCTCTATTTATAGACTACTTAACCGACTATACCCATAAGGGTAACCCTAAAATCAGTACTGCAAGGACAACAAATTAGAATCCAGGTCTTTTTTTTCCTCTTCCTAGAAGAACAATTGAGTAGTCCCCAAGGTTGTGGTCTGCCTTAAGTTTCTTCAAAAGGCACTGCACAAAGTACTAATGGTACAGAACATCTCAGATATTTCTCAAAGCAATATGTAATTAATCCATCTACACCACAAAAATTTGGGATCTATTTCCTAAGCATGCACTTAACAAACCTAAGTATATTCCTAACCTACAAATCAAAACCCAACCAAAAAACCAAACATGCAAGGCAATAAAGCAACCCAAACGAACAAATCCAAAATCAAACCAACTAATAATACGAACATACAATCTCCTAATCCAACAAAAAGCAATCCAAGTCTACAAATCGAAGGCAATAATGCAAAAAAGAAAATGAAACCATACCAGCCAATCTCAGCCATAGCAGCAATCAAACAGATTTTCCTTCCAAACCTCATCAGCCACGGAAATACAGAACCCAAACCAAACCAAAGTCAAACCTTAATGACAACTCCTGTAATGCAATAAACGCAAAAAAGTCCTTACCTGGCAGCCAAAACATGCTACACAAAGCACTTATAGCTGTACCCTCCTTTACAGGTGGCAAAGAAAATGCAATATAAGGCCCCAAAGGGTAATCTCGGTAATCCATTAATTTCGGGGGTGTTAGTGTAATAACTTCAAAAGTTACTGTTACTAACTTCCCATTTTTATTAAGGGTTATAGATATTTATTATTTATTATGATAAAAAATTGGATAGATTTTATAGGATAAAAAAAAATAATTTACTCTCTCTAATAAAATTTGGATAGATTTATAGGATAAAATTGTTGGTTTAGAGTTTCCGATAAAATACTAATATTTAGGGCTAAACAGATTGGAGCTGAATTGAACTGTACTAAACTGATTAGAGCTGAACTGAATTGAACTGAGCTGAAATGAATATTTTATGAGAGAAGGAATTAGAAGCTAAACTGAACTGAACTGATTAGAGCTGAACTGAACTGAACTGATTGGAGCTTAATTGAACTGATTTTAAGCTGAAGTAAACAGGCCCTTATTGGGTACAAAATAAATTATAAGTTTATCCAAAACACGAGACAATGACACTTGATGTTTTAACCACGAACATCGCACGAGGTCGGTCACGAGACAACGACACTTGGCGTTTCAACTTTTCGCCAAGTGTCCCGCCATGTAGGCAACAATTAAATGTTAGTATGACACATAAGATTTTCGCAAAAATATTTTTTTTATTTATTAGGATAAAAAATTAGATAGATTTTGTAGGATAAAAAATTAGATAGATTGTGTAGGATAAAAAAAAAATTAGTTTAGAGTTTTTATTTTCAATAAAATTTAGATAGATCTATAGGATAAATTTGTTGATTTAGAGTTTTATTTCCGATAAAATACTAATATTTATCGGGTACAAAATAAATTATAAGTTTAGCCAAAATACGAGACAACAACACTTGACGTTTTGACCTGGGCATCGCACGGGGCACCAAACTAGTTTTATAATAAAGGGAATCTAACAGGATCTCTTATACTAATTTACTAGATGAAAGCCCGTGCAATGCACGGGTTGTTCATATATAAATCTCAAGAAAAGATATTTTTGTATAGATTTCAAGTTTTTTTTTTAATAATTATTTAGTTTATATTTACTATTTTATAATTTCAGACAAAAAAAAAACATAATAATTTAATTAAATTGTTATTGCCTATTACAAAAGTATATATTTTTTTCTAATGTAATTTATAATGTGACTTTATTTATTTATTGTTGTTTTGTATTTTATTTGTAATTGTTCATTATATGACAATTAGATTTAAAAATATGAATAAATTGAAATATGATATCTTTCAAAAAAACATTGTAAATATGATATTTTATTGGTTATATATTAGGATTAAATATTTAATGTGAAAAGATAATTTTCTTATTTTCTAAATAATTTAAATCCTAAATCATTATTTGTTGTTTTTTTTAAAAGAAATAAAAATATTATAATCATGTATACCATTTGTTATTTATTTTGATAGAATCACCAACTTTGTTCACACCCATATCTCTTCCATCTAATCAAAATGGATAAATAAAACATGTTAGCAAAAATAAATTTTATATAAAATTAATCTTTATATTGTCTTATAAAATAAATCAATATATTTACCATGAAGTGAAAAATTGTTGTGAAATTGATCTAAAAATTGTAACTGTACAAAATCAAATCTATGCATTGGAA
The DNA here is from genome assembly GCF_948465745.1 of Chenopodium album. Taxonomy (NCBI): domain Eukaryota; kingdom Viridiplantae; phylum Streptophyta; class Magnoliopsida; order Caryophyllales; family Amaranthaceae; genus Chenopodium; species Chenopodium album. The sequence continues at coordinate 5,558,758 of NC_137836.1, read as the reverse complement.
TTTTTTTCATCGTCCCCAATTGCCTGAACAATAGTATTTTGAAAATTAAATCATTATTTTGTTGTCACTGACAATGCATGCGATATTGTTTTTTATTTGTAACGATTGAAAAGTATCTAATGGAGTAAACTTTTCTTTCAATTAATTTTGGACGAAATTGTATAAAGTTGGCTTTAACTGAGGCATGAACGTAATCACCCTGTAATTAATTAATTTGATGACTTGATTAAGCTATCTAATTAAATCACAAAAAATTTGTTTTAATCATAAAATTAATTAATAAAAACTAAAAAAAGGTTTATAAAAAACTTAATAATTGTAAACAATTAATAAAGATATAATACCTCTTCCTACTTGGATTTTCCAATCATTTTTGCTCGAATTTAATTATCTGATTAAATTAGATCTACATGTAAAAACAAAATTCAGTAAATTCCAAATAAACACAATGTAAGCAATAATCACAAATATACATTTAAACATGGATTTTCAAAATTAAAATAAGAATTACGCAGCCATTGATGACCTAAAACTGACAAAAAATTCGCTTGATTTGGTTTTGTATTGATACGAAATTTTATTGGTGTTATAGGATGCGTCAATTTATAGTGGTAGGCATCACAAATTTTTATTTCATTATAATAAAGGAATAATTTTTATTACTTATTATAAACACTATCAAGATTAAATCTTGTATCTAAAGATGATTTTTTCTTAAAGATAATTTTTAGTTTTTAATTAGATTAAATCATGATAAATTACTATTCGTTGTTTTTATTTACGTGGCAAAATTCTTAAATCTCATTCGTCACTTTTGTTTAGGTGGCAAGTGAATTTTTTAATTCTAAAATAAAATAGAAATCTAATTTTTAATTGGTTGAAGATATACCTTTGCTTATGTGGCGCGCCAAATACTCTCGAAAAATGCCTACTTTATTTATATATATTCGATTTCTATTGTATAAATCATAATATATGGTCAAATATTTTTTTTTTAAATTTTGACCAGATGAATAGTAAGTGATTCAAACTTTTAGGAACAAAGGTAGTATATATTTTAGATAAAAAATTTTAATTTAAAATTCGATAGACAACCCGGGCATCGCACGGGGCACAAAACTAGTTGAGTTTATAAAACTCAACCTAATATGAATCCAAATTAAACCTGATATATATAACCTAGCTAGACCGTACATTATCAACAAGAACTTGATATGTCCAACCTTCATTACAACCCTACCAGCAATAAGACATATAATATGAACATTTAGTAAAAAAAAATATGAACACATAAAAAACAATGAACATTCAGTAATAAAAAACTGAACAAGTAAAATAAATATGAACATTTAGTATTAAAAAGTGAATATGTTACAAAAAAAAAAAAGATTATTTAGTATATTAAAAGCGAACATGATTATCATATAATCATAAAATTGATGAGACATGACCTTAAAAATGAACATTTAGTTAAAAAAATAATAATAAAAAAAAATTGAACAAGTAATAATAAAATGATCATTTAGTAATAAAAGAATGAACACATGAAAAATGAATATTTATTAATAAAAAATAAACATATAAAAAAATATGAACATTTAGTATAGTAAAAATAAATATTTATCATACAATCATAGAAGAATAGGTAAATCATACCTAATAAAATGATCATTTCATAAAAATATATGCATACATTATGTAAAATGAACATTTAATACAAAAAAATAAACTCGTAAACAAATGAACACGTTTAAAAAAATTATGAATATTAGTATATTATAAATGAACATGATTTTATATGTTCATAATATGGGTTTAAAATCATTGTATATAATAATTAACAAAAAATAAAGATAAAATATATTGTTAAATTTGCTCATTTTTTATATTACAATGTTCATTTTTAGTGTACTAAATGTTCATTTTGTACAAAATTTTCAATTTTAAAATACTGTATGTCCATATTTTTTATTTACCAAACACAAATTTGATTGTGTAACTCTAATATTTTGAATATCCACCTTAATTCTAATCATAGTTCATCATAAAGACAATAATTATCGATCTATAACATACTTTCTCCTTTTTTTTTAGTTGACACCGTTTGACTTTTACACTATTCACACAACATACTTTGACTCGCTTTTGTGGTTTATAGATACGATAAAACGTATTCATGTGAGATCTTGTTTGAATCGTTTCAATGTATATTTTATTAATATCCATTTTTTATGATTTTACAATGTTGATAATTAGATATATTAATCGTTAAAAACATGCGTTGGAAAGGGTGATAATAGAAAGGTGTCAACTAATAAAAAAAAAACAGAGGAAATAATAGATTGGGAATCACAAATGCAAAATTGACAAAAATCAACAATTTTTCAACATTCACATACTTATAATTAAAAATTTTACAACATTCACAAAAATCAACCTCAAAATTATCTCAAATTTCACGATCGTGACAAAGATGATGATGATGACGATGGAGAATGCTACAATGGTGATGAATTGGAGAATATCAAATTAGAAGGACAAATAAGTATAAAGATTGAAAGAAAGTGTGGTACAAAATTAACTTTTTTTTTTAAAAAAAAAGGGAAAAAAAGAGGAGAGAGAAAATTTCAGATTGAGTAGAAAACATAGGAGAGAGAAAATTAATAGAGGTAAAAAAGAAGAAGAGAGAGACAGTTAAGATATAAAGAGGGAAAAAAAAACTTATGTTCATTTTTGGATTACTATATGTTCATATATAAGTGCAGTGGTGCAGCTAGCTTAGCTACACAAGTGTGTGTAGCTAAGAATTTGTGCCCTATCTGATTATTACAATTAATCGATATGAAAACCAAACTCAATTTAACCCACCTAGACTTATTTTATTTTTACCTACATATATATTTAATAGGATTAGATATGTCTCCCTCTAATTACAACATGAGTTGATATGAATCCCAAACTTGCATTAACCCATTTCCAACCTGGCTTATCTCAACTCATACAGTCCTAATATTGAGATATATCTTTTTCTTATTTTCTAGTTTCCTAATCCTATCACAATAGGGTTACTTGTATTTATATATTGGGGGTGTTTGGAAATTGACTTTTGGATTTTGGTTTGGTCAAATAGCCAAACAATATGTTTGATAGTTAGCTTTTTTTGTTGGCTTTGGCTTTAAAGCTAGCTTTTCCGCCAAAAGCCAAAAACTAATAAGAGTAGCTTTTTCTATTGGCTTGTTGGCCCACTTTGTCACTAATAAACAGCTAACAACCATTAATAATTTACCAAACACTTTTGTAAAAAGTCGGCTTAAACGATAGCTTAAAAAACTAACCTATATAGCTAATACTTCCAGCTAGTCAAACAAGCCAAGCAAACAAGCCAACGGCCAATAGCCAACAGCCAACGGCCAATAGCCAAACAACCCCATTGTGTGGAAGTCACCAATGAGAATTAAGCTTTGACCCACCTTAATTATTACCGACTCAATTTAAACCGATACAAAAAATAGTTTGACCTGCCACCATATCCAACTTTTTTCAAACTGACCCGTTTTCTACCCAAACCCAAACTATTAATTCGGATAAACATTGCTTTCCGTGCCAACGTGTACACGCCGGATGTCGGCATAATCACCCTTTAGGCCTTTAGTACACGATGAAGTAGTTGTGTGAATTGCCCGTAACAGTATAGAAATTAAAATATCGAATTAAAAATTCAAACGATACGAAATCAATTGATTAACTCCGTATAAAACTCCTGAAACTGCCAGCATTTACAAGGTGTCCTCTTTTCTTAACAAAGAGGAGAAACGAAGAAAACTCTCATCTTTTTTTGACTTCTTATTATTATCTCTCCTCCTTATTTCCCCCTAAAATCCTCACTATCTTTCAATTCAACCTATATTTTTCGATTTTTCTCCCAATTCTTCAATCAATCGATTGATTACGCATCGTTTTTACGATTAGGGCTTGTATAATCGGCGAAAATGTCCTACGCTTACCTTTTCAAATACATCATCATCGGAGATACTGGTAATTGATTCTTCATCTGTTTGATGATTTTGCAAATTTTGTTTTCATGATTATTAATTCGCATTTAATTGATTTTATCTGTGTGATTAAGTCCTAGCATGTTGATTGTTGGAGGAGTTTCTCTAAATTTTTGTTGATGATTTAATTTTATAATTGAAAAGTTTTTAGGGTTATTGTTGTGTAATTTGCATGGAATTAAGATTAATTGAAATTAGGCGCAGGTTTAGGTTGTTAGTAGTTTATCACTGCATGATTTGGTTATTTGATGATAATTTTTTGGGTTTAAACATTAATTCTGGTAGATCTTGGGTTATTTTGATGACCGTTTATTCAGTGAGAGGTTGGTTAAGAGGTTTATGCTGAGAATTCGCACGGTCGAACGGTCCTAGTTGGAATTTTGAGAAAATGTAACTAAAACTGCTGCGTTAATGGTTTTCTGGGTTAATCAAATGATGCATTGATTTGGCTTTAGGTGAGAACTGTCCTAAAGATATTCATACTAGGAGAAATTTACGCTTTATATGGGCATTCGTACTAGACTGACACTCTGACAGTAACCAGTCGAGGTTCTTTTTTGATCATCTTAGTGATTGTGAGAATGAGGTGTGGAAGTGTATGGAATCTGATGTTATTTGTGTTAAAGGGAAAGGATCAAATGTAGTTACTTTCATAGGTTTAGTAATTATTTTACAGTTTGTTTGGGAAGGAGGGTGGTGGAGTTTGGTGCATTGGAACAGGATGGATACTGAGTAGTTTGGTCTGGAATACGAAATTAGCCTATGGACAGAATATTATTAGTGGATACTCTTTCCCCTCGATCTTTTGTTTGAATGGATGCAACGCTGCTTCATGATGACATTATGATTAGATGGCTTCAATCATTAATTTGTCAATTCTTCCATAGAGGTATGTGTGATTAGATCCTTTTTACTAAGGAACCCATGGAACAAAAACATTCCGTTTGGTCCTTGTCTATGCTCTTCTTGATTAAAGAATGAAGAAGAAATCATAATTTATAATCCCAGTAGATAATTTTTTGAAAGCATACCGTTTCGATCCCTTATAAATGTTCCTCATTTGGTAAACACCCTAGTCAAGCAGAACATAAATGATTTGTAATAGATTTTTATTAGAGCACAAATATCTTATTTATTCAATTCGTTTAAGATGACATTTAATTTTATGATGAGATACTAAAACTAAAGATATAAAAGTTGTTCATTGAATGATGTTTAGGAACATTTGAATGTTAGTTTGGATATTTGTAAATAGTGATTTTATTCCAAGTTTGGTGGAAGTGATTATTGGTTTTCTCTTCTAACTATTTCAAGAGCTTAGGTTAACTTTTATTATCTAGCCCCGAAGAATGATGAATCACTTATGGTTGGGGATTTTAGGCCTATGAGTTTCCCACAACCGTTGTTTATAAGATTTGTCTATAGTCATATTTTCTTACCATATTACATTTGTAGAGGCTTTAGAGGGCATTTAAATTCTACGTGCTCAATTTTTAGTAAGGTTATTATTGATTTTTAAAGGAGTGGGTGCTTTGGTATATATAAACTAGTTTTTGAAAATACTTTTGTATAGGTTCATTTGAAATTTTTGAAAAAAGTGATGGATGAGATTAATTTTAGGTTTTTCGGTTTTGGTTAGAGCTGAACAAGTGCTTATTGCTGTTCCCGGTGCTTGACTAAGAGGTGGTTGAGGCTTCTTGTGGTCCTTTCTTCTTCTTTCTTGTTCAAGTCATGTTTTGAGTTTGGGTATGCTCTTATAAGTATTGCGAAGTTAATATGTCCTTTATGTTTCTCAGTCCTTTAAGTTGCTCTCATATCTTAAGGATCTATTTGTCCAAGTTTTATTTCACCGGTAGTAAGCAGCCCATGTCAAAGATAAATTTGCTCCCTTATGGAGGTTGCTATGGTATCTCTTGAAAAATCTCAATTACTTTAGTCCTCTTTTAGGGATAATCCCTTAGTAGTAGTCCTGGGAATCGGTCATTAAGAAGGTTTATAGGAGTTAGTTGGACGAAGAACTTGTGACTTTTTGAGGGGACATATGACCCTTTTTAATTTATTATTTAATAGTAGTATTCCATGTTCTATGTTATCCCTTTTAAGTTTCTTATGGGGGTAGTTAATATGCTATAGAGGGTTATTTTTTATGTAGCATAAAAACTGCCCGGTTCGGGAAATTGTCTGGAAAACCTCAAGTCCCAACCAATTATGTTCTTCGTGAGCACAAGATCTATAAGGGTTTGAAAACAAGGGTATCTCAGGTCCCAAAAGTTTATGTTCTTCCTAGTTTATTTGGTTATGAAATACTTTTTTTAAAGTTGAGACTTGGGTGGGTGTTTATAAGCCTGAAGAAGCTTGGTTTTGGTGTTTTCTACAAAAATATGGGGCTAGCCGGCTAGGGCATCGGATGATGATTCTACAAGAGGAATGAATGGGATGAAATAAAGGACTTGTGTTAATTTCACTAGCCCATAGAAGTTTCTTTCATATCTTAAATATTGTTCCAAGTTTTTAGGAAATTTTGGGCAAGGGATTTTAGGAAGTTTTTAGGAAATTTTAGGAAGGTTCTAGTATTCTTTTCCACCCTTATATAGATTGTCCACCATTCATTAGGCTTTTAATTTTCTTTCTTGGTAGGATTTAGTGCTACTTCATCATTGGAATATTTATCGCAGATGATCTGTATGATCAGGAGTAGGGGAGCTGACTAACTTGCTAAACATCCTTTCAGTCCACACCTCAGGTGTCATTCTTTTATAACCATATAAATTATAGATAGATACTTTTTATTTATATGAGAGGCGTTTTGCTATGAAGGTTGTCATGATATTTTTAATTGACAAATTTATTGGGGCTTGTAACTTTCTAGCCTAACTATCCTAGTTACATAGTTAAAAGAGAAGTGTGTGTGTGGTAATAAAAGAGATAGTGGCTTCCTTAGTTCCTTTTTTATTAGTCTAGTTTTGTTATTGGCTACCAATTTGTAATTCCTCAAAACACGAGAAGATCCAAATTTTTAATAAGATATGAATTTTTCTCCAAAGCTTTTCGCCTAAATTTGATAATGCTTGTGTCTCCATCTCATGCCTTGTTCGGTTGTACCTTGGATTTTGAGGACACCTTGTTGCCTTTTTTGGTTGTACCTTGGATTTGAGGACAGCTTGTTGCCTTTTTTGGTTGTACCTTGGATTTTGAGGACACCTTGCTCCCTTGTTGGTTTTTTTTGTTCCTTTGAACACCCATTTAGAAATATAAGGGTGAAAAAGGTGGGAGATTGGCAAAGTTGCTTTTATGATAAGTGATGTAGACATTAGTGCACGCCTTTGAACATCAATTACCTGTTCTACCCATTAATAAATTTTTAGGAAGAAATTAGCTTTTGAATGTTTTAATGCCCCTTTCTTCTTATGTGTTTTGTTTTGTTTGCTACACGACATGAGGTTACGGCGTAGCTTTAAGGATCCTACTAACCAAACAAATTTAGCTGAAATCCTTATTCTTCATCATGTCATAATGTATTTGGGTTATCTATAGCCTAAAAATAACTTGAGTTCTGAGTATGAGAATAGCCACATTCCGTTGTCTAATGAATCTCAGTTGAGAGACTTTTGGTTGTAATTTATTTTGGATTTTGGCTAGATGGCTTCTGAAAAGAAGGGAGATTAGAGTCATTAGACTAGTGAATGGAACGTTTTTATTAATGAATGAAGCCTTTGAGGATATTGTGCTGTTCTTACCTGTGCTCTTAAAGATGTCATGAATTTTTGTGTTTACTAGACATGGATTCATGTATGCCATTGTACAATGACTACAGACTATTCTTGTATGTTTTACTTTTTATTTACTTGTGATAGAGGCTAAGTCGAAATTAATACTATCATCTTTTGTTCTACAGGAGTGGGGAAGTCATGTCTTCTTTTGCAATTTACAGACAAGAGGTTTCAGCCTGTGCATGACTTGACCATTGGTGTTGAATTCGGGGCCAGAATGATTACAATTGATAACAAGCCAATTAAGTTACAAATATGGGATACGGTTTGTATCAATCTCTTCAAATAGTTGGATAATTCTATTTGCATAAGTTCTGACATTGGCTGTATTCTGCTTTAGGCTGGTCAAGAATCATTTAGGTCTATTACAAGATCCTATTATCGAGGAGCTGCAGGCGCACTTCTGGTGTATGACATCACCAGGTAACGGCGTATCCAAGATTCTCCTAATGCAGTGTTCTGGTTTTCACAGCATGTCTTTCTACCATTAGCAATTATGGTTGACTTCATTACAGTCTACAAATCATCCTATTATGGACCCAACCCCTTGCCCCCATTAAAATGTCATTTAAGCTCTCGATTAGAATCTCTAGTTTTTGAATAACAATTTTAGAAAAGTTTAAAAGGAACTCATAGTATGAACATGTACTCTGAATACTGACACAAAAAAGTTATAGTATGAACATGTAGAAAAGTTTAAAAGGAACTCATAGTATGAACATGTACTCTGAATACTGACACAAAAAAGTTATATTCAGTGCTGGAGAGTGAATGCTATATGCTTTTGGGTAGTTGCTTGGGTTTTCTGTAGAGTTGAGAGATATCAGCTCCATGCATGAAATTTTTGTTGGTGGTACAGGGTTTGTTTCTAGTGGGTTGTTATACCATCTGCCATTGTTTGTGCAGGAGGGAGACTTTTAATCACCTTGCAAGTTGGCTGGAGGATGCAAGGCAACATGCTAATGCAAATATGACGATCATGCTAATTGGTAACAAATGTGATCTTGCTCATAGGAGGGCAGTAAGTACCGAGGAAGGTGAACAGTTTGCCAAGGAACATGGATTGATATTCATGGAGTGCTCAGCAAAAACTGCTCAAAATGTTGAGGAGGTACTGGCCTTTCTAGAATGTTGTAATGATTATGATAAGTTCACTTAAAAAATGCCCAATTCTTTATAACTTATTTTTTTTTTTTGTAAACCTGGTTATGTGTAGGCATTCATAAAAACTGCTGCTACAATCTATAAGAAGATTCAGGATGGAGTGTTTGATGTATCTAATGAGGTAGGTTATCCTTGTATGGATCATCTTTGATTTTATGCTTAGACACTGGAAGATTCTTATGACCACTTTAGCTGATGCCTCTCCTCCCCCATCATATGGTCTTTTAGATTTTCCATTTTGAATGCGTTAAATCTAAGTGATCTTATACATCTATTTTAGCATATAGTGTTTTGTCACCTTTCAAATACATGTCACTGTCATAAATGCTCATAACATTGGCTAACAAAAAAAAATTAAGAAAAATGAGCAAAATAGGAGTTACTAATCCTCCAATTTAAGATCAATCTCTTGTAAACTGTACTTCAAGCAAGATTTTTGATAGTAACACCAGGATACCTTATACAGAAATTAATGGTAAAATTGTGATGTAACCTAGAATAGTTTGCTATCACAATAATTTCAAACTTCCAAAAATTTATAATACACTAAGCATATACCGCATACTTTTCTTTGCTCTTCTGCCTCTGCACACCGTCTATGCCTCAAAACTTCAATGGATGATGGATCATAGTTGGGCCTAGTGTGGTCCCTATGATTGCAACTATATCAGGATCAGTAGGGAGGTTCAAGCTAGCAATATAAAGATCTTGAAATGAAGATCAAATACATATACATTACAAGTAACAAACATGTGAACAAATTACTGACGATATCTGATTAATTTATCATGTCAAAAAGGCAGGTGGGGTATAAAAAAAGGAAAGTTATGTTACCAAGCTAAGATATTTTCACCAGGAAGTCATATAGGAAAAACACAGGCTCACAAAAGATGATGTGAAGTGGGGCAAGCACACTTATAAGCCTCATGAGGGGGAGGGAGGTGGGGTTTTGGGGGAGGGTGGAAATTTGCTTTGGGCCATATGCATGAATCCTAGAATTTGGGCTTTGGTGAATATGTCATGTCACTTCTTGTTTTTTTTGGGTCCTTCACATTTTTTCTTTTTTTATCTTTGGCTTCTTATCAATAATAATTAATAATGGTCATGAGGTCATCCATAAAGTGGTGTGATATTTATCTGGTGTTAATGCATTGTAAAAGTGTGGAGTATATGATTGGAACAGAATGGCTTAATTTTTGATGGAGCTGCTGTCTTGTGTGATTTTCTCTGGGACAAAGTAAATTTGTTAGTGTTATCGTAGACAAAGGCTGCTGGGGCTTTTAAGAATTAATGGAGTGATATAAAGGAATTGGATAAAATAATTTTTCTTTCGTTATTCTTTCCTCGTGATATGTACCTTTCTTGGTTGATTGATATGGTGTACTTTTTCTTATCCAAAATATAATATAATACTTGTAAATATGGTGCAATATGTTTTTTGTCACTTCCTCATTGCATCTATTGCTTTGACGTATTGAATTTAGTCATCTAAAATGCCTTGTTTCAGGCATATTTAGGAACTTAAATTGACATTCCAAAATCCTAATACAATGGTCTTTGTTTAACCCTACCTACTTGAAACCCTTTGGACTCTTGGGATTTTCAAATAAGGTGTAGCTTTCAAAGTATCGGTATTGCTTACATTGCAAATTTATTTGGCATGTAACTAAATTGATTTCCCGAGATATATGCATCTTTCTTTATTCTTGTCTAAATCCAATTTTGAAAGTTAAGACTTAACGTCCCTGCTGTAGCGACTTTGCATCGTGGCAGAATTGATATGTTTTTATAAAGTTGGATTCTTGACATGTTTTTAGATAAAAGTTGCTTACTATGCCTCTCACCCTAATTGTTAGTTGTGTTTCTAGTTTCTATTAGTTTTTATTGTAAATGCCTTATATCTGATTTCTCTTCTAAATATCCTCATTACTTTTGTCCCTCAAGTTGAATGTTTGGTAGTCCAATTGTTGGGCAAGTGATTTTATCGAACAGTATCTGGTACACATACTTAGCATCTTATGTTAGTTTCCTTGTACATTGTCACCAAAACTCCAACATACACATGACACCCTTGCTCTTCAGGAAGAGGGGTAAGGTTTTTGGGAGGGTTTCCAAGTGCATTTGGACTCTGCTGTATGCTGAATGTCACTTGGAAACTTTTTTACTTGTACACTGTTATATATTACTCGTATTGTTTATATCTTTATTTTGGGGTCTCTGTATATTATACGTACTTGCATCATGCCAAGATCCAATGTGGAAGCTGAATAAAATAATCATTGGTGTAATTTAATGTGATTTTGGATTCGTATCAAGTATAATATCTTTTAGGATCCTGTGTAGAGTATTACTTCGTATTTGTTTAAATCCTTGGCTTTTGGTTTGTATGCTCTTACCAAGTTACCATTAATTGTACGAGAGTTTGCCACTAAGTTTTTTTTTTTTGTCTGTGCAGTCTTATGGCATCAAAGTTGGATATGGAGGTATACAAGGAAATGCTGCTGGTAGAGATGCATCAACTTCTCAAAGCGGGGCCTGCTGTGGTTAAAGTTCCATCTAATGTTGGCGCTGGAATTCTGCTCTTCTTCAGTGGTTTGATAGTGGGGTTTGTTTGTTACTTTAGTTCGACATTTGTGATTACTTATGCACATATTCCTGTTTCACCATCTCTATGTAAAATCTCGCTTCCTTGAAATTTAGCAGTGGGAGACATAATATACGTAGTATTATAATTTGTTATTTCTTTCAATGATTTATGTTCATTTGCCCGTGCAAGGCATGGATTGCTAAGCTTTGTGATTCTGTATTTGTTTGATATTATATAATACTCCCACTATTCGTTGTATCCACTTTACAAATTTTTAGTGACAATTGTATTTTGATGAACATGAGGGGCAAGCCCCAAAGACGAAGAAACTACAAGCCACAAACTAGAAAGAAAACCGACAGATTAGTTACTTGTATTATTCTACGGCACCATCCTGAGTCTCAATAGAGCGGCTTGAAGATCCTTTAAGACAGCTTCAAAGTGGACTAATTTCTTAGCTGACGAGAATGCGAGATGCCATAGTTACATTTGTTGCTACCAATTGATTTTGCGGTGTTTGAATAGGAGAGGTTTGGGGTAAAAGATGTAACTAATTCAAATCTCTAACGTGCCTGCTTGGTTTGACAGAGGGCTTAAGAGACTTTTGAATACAATAGGCTAATATTGAAAAAGCTTAATGATCTTATACAATAAACAAACTTAATGCATCTTAAGTACTCTACAAACCCTTAAAAAAAAGTACTCTACAAACACAACTCACAATGTTTTGTAGGTATATGATTTTAGGCAGCTATATATATATACTCAAATAGAGGGCATTCTAAGCTCCACTCTAACTATACTTTGACACATGTCGAGCTATTGTTAAAATTTTTTCCCGTTTCATTCCTAAATATAGCAACTAAATCAAAGATTATATGTCATAAAATAATATAAATATTTTATACTCATTTACCTATTACCATAATATACCTACTTCCTTCTTATGATAATATGTAAAATCACAATATAATCTCTAATTATACTTCCTTATAATATTATACATCTAAATATTTTTATATTTGATGTTAAGATTCATGATCTTAAGCCGTGAAAATTCTTAATTACACTACGAGCATGTATTTTTTAACAATGGGTCGTGGGTTTTGCACTTCATCATTATTGATGATGTATTAAATATTATCTTGATCTTAATATTTGATCTTAAGATTTGGGTTTTTTTTTTTTTTTTTTTTTTTTGAATAGCAATATTTGGTGTTAAGTTTCATGATCTTAAGCCGTGAAAATTCTTAATTGCACTACGAGCATGTATTTTTTAACAATGGGTCGTGGGTTTGCAATTCATCATTATTGATGATGTATTTTTAAAATATACTTCCTCTGTTTTTTAATAGATGCAACACACTTTTTCACGGTATGTAAGAAAGGTGGGGTTTACATGATATAATACACTTTAAAATAGGATGAGTAGGTGTTAGGAGTGTAATTTAGTGGGCCGTGTGCTTTAAATAAGGGAAATAGTATACTACCTCCGCTTCGGGTTACTCGCAATAAAGGACAAATTTGGAGGCCGAGACAAAAGATCTTAAGTGTAGTTATTGAAAATAAGGGCATTTACTTAACTATTAATCCAACCCCCAAAAAAAAAGAAAAAACAAATTTAACAATAATTAAAATAATTAACCCACCACCACCAACAACGCTGCCACCACCCCCACCACCACCAACTCACCAACAGCACCGAAACCACTCACGACCACCACCACCACCGACACCACTAACACCACCACCACCAACCCAGCAAACCCACGATCACGACCACTACCACCGAAACCACTAACACCAGCCACCACCACCGAAACCACTAACACCACCACCACCAACCCAGCGAACCCATGAAAACCACAACCACCACCACCAACCCACGAAAACCACGACCACCAACATCACCACCAATCCCACGAAAACCCACAAATCTGGAAATTAAAACCCACAAACCACAAAAACCCTTGAACCCACCACCACCAACACCAACCCAGAGAAACCACTCACGACCACCACCAACCCACAAAACAACGAACCCTTGAACCCACAAAACCTCGAACCCTTGAACCCACCAACCCATTGAAACCACTCACGACCACCACAAGCAGCCAACGAAACCACCGATCTCGCGAAACCACCAAGCCATCGCACCCACACACTAACCCAACGAACCCACGAAACCCTCTAAAACCTTGAAAATTGAGTTGGAGGAGGAGAGAGAAAAATAATGGGGAGGAAGAAGATGAAGGAAGAGAGTGAAAAATAATGGGGATGAGGAAGAAGATGAAGGATGATGAAGGTGGTTGAAGGAAGAAAGTGGCTGAGAATTGGGATGATAGATGAATTTAGATGAAAGAGGATTGATTTTAGTGGAAATAGTTAAGTTAATTAATGTTAGATTATAAGTTAATAAGATAAAATCAGTTTTTTTAATTAGGGTGTTTAAAACAAAAGTTAGGGTAATTTTGTAAAATTATACAAAAAATCTTATTAAAAAAGGAAAGAAAAGTTGTTGCGAGTAATGTGAAGCGGCCGTTTTAGGAAACTGTTGCGAGTAACCCGGAGCGGATGTAGTATTTTTTTCCTAAAATAACTTTTCATTTATAGTGTGTTTATGTGTTATGGTTTAATTTGTCATTGCATCGTATCTTTTAAGAAAAAAATTGAAAAAGTGGGCTGAAGATAAATTGGAACTCCCTCGCCAATTACGAACAATTTTTTTAGAGATGGAGGAGGTAGTAAGAATGGGCTGATTTTTAAAGCGGGCCTAAATATTGGACCTGAAACACATAAACAAATTCATATTCTACTCATCCACTCAAACAACTTTCTCTTTCTAAAATTCCATTTCCCCAATTAACTCCTCAGAAATTCCAATTTTGCTGGTTTTTCTTCAACCCTAGATAGTCAAAGGAGAGAGAAAGAGAGAACAAAATCGCCATGGAAGCAGCTGCAAGGAAATCTGGTGGAGGTCTATGGGAGGGCCTTTACCGTGTCGTCATGCGCAGAAACTCCGTCTATGTCACCTTCGTCATCGCCGGCGCTTTCGTTGGTGAACGGGTACGCTTTTTTATCGATTCTTTGATTTCAATTTTCTTTCCTGATTTTTTGATCTGATTTGATTTGTTGTTTTTTTCATGTTTGTGCTTTTCAATTGTTGCGATTTTTTGCTTTTTTGTTTGTAATTTGCAATTCAATTTGATGATTTATGAGTTTTTGGATCTAATTGAACTGATTGTATAACGATGTGAGGATCGATTTTTGAATTTGGGTCATTAAGAGTTATAACTGTTGATGCTGATTTATGAACTATTGATGATTGCGATTTGCTAATGTGAAAGTCAAAATATTGTTGAAAGGAAGTTAAGCGAGAAATACCAGAAAACGGGGATATTTTTTTTATTTTATTTGGGGAAAATAATGTGCAAAATTATGGATTGATCTAGTCAAGTGATGAATATATCCAAAAGAATAGGTTTAAGCTTTCCCGGTTGCTAATTATTCTATTATTAACAAACATCTAATATGATTTTTAGCTGTAAATTCCCTGCGTTTAATATATGTGTGTGTGTACGCGCGCAAGCGAGCCCTTTTTATGAGAGAAAGAGGAGGGGGAGGGGGTATCGTCGATTTTCTCAACATTTAAGACTTGATATTTACTCTTATGTTTATTCGCGTGAGCACCATGTGAACAAAATCACTTCGCTCCACCTCTTAGGAATGCAATTCTTGTAATTTGACGTATCTTGGTTGTTTAATGATGTTGTGCATTTGTTGACATTTTGGAACCCTTCCCACTTCCCATGTGTCATTGTTGATGATGAAATGTGTTGTATCGAAAATATTTGTGATTTAGCTTTATGCTATTGCAGGCTGTGGACTACGGAGTTCATAAACTATGGGAGTACAACAACCAGGGGGTATGTTGTCTATCTCATGCTTGTTTGTCAAGTTCTATGTTCTTTTTTTGCGGATTTATCTAGATTATGCTTGTATGTTTACTGCAAACATTGATGTACCACATTAATTGGAAATACATGTAATATCACTGCGAAAAATTGATGAATCATCAGTTGTGAAATACATTTGATGAATATGTGAGTTGTGTTCTCTATGGTTATTCCTTTTACTGCTCTGATCTTCCCCCTTGGGGTATCTATAATTTAACGAGGGAGAAAAACAATTCGGTTTTTTATTTGGGTGATTAAGAAGGTATTACTGTACTAACTACTAAGTTTTGCCTCTGAGCCCCATCACCTTAATGCTTTTACTTTTTATGTGTCCTTTCCTTTGTTGTTTTTGATCCCAATACATACTCTGCAAAAGGATATCTGTTCCCCTTCTTTCTAGTGTTATTTAATATTTGAGGCTCAGCATTTGCCTCTTGTTGACCTGTGATCAACTAACAGTCAAGAAGAATAACCCAGATAGGTGATATTAGTGCTTTTTATCTGAAATTATCTTACATTTTGGTCTGAGTAGTTTTGGCATAAAGTGTGATGGGGAAAGAGTGAAAAGAATTGGGAACACATGCTATTGCTAGTAAATTGCAGATAGTGTCTTCTGTAGCTTTAAGACCCATATAGGTTTTTGTCGTACTTGTGAGTTTGAGAGAAAAGGATGTTAGATTGACTAAAAAGGATTTGACCTGTTAGGGTGGGGCAGGTTAACTTTTGTATGTTTTTGTTGTTTGTGGTGAGATTGGTGACCTCTGGTGCTATTAAGTCATGTCACTTCGACTTTCCATTTTGTTTTCCATACTCATGATGAACACTTGACACTTTGACTAGGGTGTGGACTTCTAATTGATACATTAATGCTCACCTAGACACTTCAATTATCTTGAATCACATAATTTTAGAAGAAAATGTGAAAATAGAATGTAGGAAAAGAATATTGCGTAAGAAATGTGCTTACAAATGCGTTTGAGATAAGCTTTCAACAAGAATTAACAATCAAGTTCGTGTGAGATGACATTGGAACTCTTGCTAAAAGTCATCTAAAAACAGGAATTTGTTCCATTTATGCCATGTCCTCGTTCTCATGTTCAATTTAAGGACAGTGTCCCTGCATTATCAGCCTTGATACGTCTAAGTTAAACTATATGTCCTAACTTGACAGTGGTGACACGAATATCCCATGTTTGAGTAACATAGCTGTTGATTTAATTCTCATATCCCATGTCTGGATCGTAGTCTAGATTAAACGGGTCAAAGTAAATGTAACATGGTGTTGAGAGGTGGGAGTTTGATTGGTTTGAAAATTGTTAGGGATTGTAATAATCTAATAATCATGGTTTCATTTTATTTTGGAAAATGTTATAAATAGCCCTTGGGGCTACATATAAGCAATAAATTTACACTTGAAAATCGTAAAAAGTTCAAAAATTAAAAATAATTAAACACTAATTACACTGATTTACGCGTGTTTATGTCATGAATTCATAATTTTATACAATTTCCAAGAGAATATTTAATGCTTATATATAGCCCTTACGGCTACATATAACATTACCCTTTTATTTTCTATATTATTTTGTATTTAGAAAATTCATGGGTATGATTTGACTGAATCATTCAATACTAGTTTTGTACTGGGACTATATTAGTACTGTTGCTTGTCTATTAATAAATGTTAATTGTATGATACTTGGTTTCAGGTTTAGAGTTGTATTTTTAAATAGATCTCTTGAGTAGATCACTTTATGTCAATGCCCTAGTTTGCTCTTCATTCTATTGGAGGTTAGAGGTTGGCATGAGGGATGTCAACAGGAAGGCATAGAATTTTGATAATCTGTAAGTGAAGCATTCTTTGTTAGAGAGGAAGAGGAATGAAAACTATGCAATTCAGACACATGAAAACTGGATTTTCTGATGACACCTCTTTCTTTCGTATCTGTATGTGAAGCATTATAAATTCCAAATGCCTCCCTCAGTCAACCAGACAGTATTATACACTTTGTTACTTCTAGTGGTTTTAAGACGGGGATTGTGAACTTGTGATGGGTTTTTACTTGAAATTAGTTTATTGTTTCTTGAATGAGGGATAATGTTGTTGCTGGCTTTAGCAAAATGAGTAGGGGCTAGTGTGGATTTATGACATTTATCTGTTGATAAAGCAGAATCATCTTGGTGCATCAAGAATGTCTGGCATTACCTAGGTGCAGTAGCTATACTTTGATATAACTTTATCCTCAATTGTGAGTGAAGGGTGGTTGTATTTGAGATCCATGAGGATGCTGAAGTATACTCGGGGAAGTTTGAAACCTATTATTAGCATAGTTATTGTCTTGAACCGAATATTTTTCTTTATCAATAAAGGCTCGTAGGCCAGTTTGTAGTATATATATACATATTTTTGTGAAACTTGTATGCCTAGAGTCTCTATGTGCCATAGCATTAGTGCCTTGGGGAAGAAGTTAATTTGCTCAAAATCCCCCTCCCCCCTAATAATTGCTGTAGATTTTTGTTTTCTTGGACCTAATTTTTAATTCCTTTTGCTAATTATGCAGAAACGATATGAGGACATCTCTGTGCTTGGTCAAAGACAATCAGAATAACTGATCTTTCATTTCTCTGGTGTCACCTTTTGAAAGTTTGTTGCATTTTGGAATTTAGATGGGATATTGAATAGCCAGTTGGCTTATTGATTTTGTAATAATGAACGAGGTTTCAATTTTGATTTTGACCAACCAAAGCTAGTCGATGGTTCGGATTGCAACTTAATATAATGGGAAATTTGAATATTTTCATGTACTGGCATATACTTTCACTGATGTGAACCTCTGTTCCAAATTCACTGATTACTCTCTTTTCTTTGGCTGATGGTTTTATAAAATACAGTACAATTTTTCTTGAGATAATCTCAAATACTTTTTACTTGTATATGTCCAATGTGACACTTATTTTTTTCTTAAGACTTGTCAGTTGTCACCAACTTAAAATCAGTTATTTGATGTTGTAAGGGAATATAGATGATGTTGAACAAATTAGAATTTCTGGGAGTGTAGTGTGGACAGATTGGTATGGTACTGTCATATTCATGAAAAATTGACAATCATAGTAGAAATGATCTGCTTAAACACCAAAGAGACAATTTTGTTATTAATGGCATGAAGTTTGCTATTCATTCTCGGTTTTGTGGCCACCTTTGCTGTTAAGTATCAACAAGCCTAGCCTTGTAAGTTTGCCATGCAAACAACAAAAATACTTCAACTAAAAGTATTCGGAGCGTGATTCAGCTTATTACAGAAATAACGTGTGACCACTTTGTAAAATTTACTTATTTCAGAGATATTATTACATACAATACAAATCGCTCACCAAAAAAAAAAAATTTAAAAATACAAATCAGAGGTTTATATTCATCAAAGCTTTGCTATCACATGAATATATAATACAAAAGGTAGCAATAGTCGATAGCAGTGGGAATAATCCTCGACATCAACTATTCAACTTGCATTACAGTCTAAGTTACATCGTGATAGTGGGCATTAATATCAACCCAATGGTAAGCTTATCAGTATTAAGGATTCACAAATGTTTGTAGCTGAGCCAAAAAGAATCGGAATTTTCCATGACCATATGTAAGTATACTATATGAAGTTTGAACTACTGCTTCACCATGAATGAACTTTTACAACTGCATCCACCTACAGCGCTTGGATTTTCAACGACCTGCATGTTAAACACACTCAGGCATTTAGCTAATTAATACATCAAAAACAGAGCCAAGGAGCAGAAAAGATATCCACAAACAGGCATGACAGGCACACAAATAACAGCAAAATAAATTTTCGCCAACCTCATAGATAGGGGGAAAAAAAGTGAGGAACTTAGCCTACCAGCACAAGAAATTTTACCATAGATGATTTCATTCAGGGAAAGGTTATCTACTTATCTTAGAGCTCTAGAAGACATTTACAAATTACTGAGGATCTTACTTCAAAATCAGAATTTTCATAATTCCTGAAAACCCTACAATCTCATTCTATGCATCCCATGATTAAGCTAGCAGCCTGCAAACAAATTTCAAGATGGGATAGTACAGAGCAGTAATGCAGTACTTTTCCACCAACTGGAATTGCAAGAAATGAGCATCTTTTTAGAAAATAGACCTGGACTGTACAAACTTCTATAGCACATAAATCTAAGCTTGTGTGCCTTGACTGCCTTCCAAATTTTACAGCATTATTAAAACCTACTGCGCCTACATACCATACTTCATTTCTCACCTCTAAGCAGGCATAAATAGATTAAGAAAAGAAAAAGGAAAAAAAAAAGCGAAAGTGGAAAATATAATTAAAGGCAAGATTAGGGACACAGTGAGATTTAGTTTCTTCTTTAATCTTAATTATTAATAAATTCAGAGAGCAATAGAGATCAATATTCAGACAAAAATCAAGTGAAACTGATATTGCTAATCAATCCTAAAACTCCTATCATTCAACAGATTTGGCCTTGTTATATATGGTATTACAGTATTACTTCATCATCAGATGGCAGAATTGACAGGAGGTGAATCATACAGCTTCAAACAAGCAGAACCTCACTTGGTTTGCATACAATAATAACAATCCTCCAACTCAATTAAATGTCTCAATAGATAGCAGTATAATTACAAGAAGCACCAATAGTAAAAGAAGCATGGAAAAGTAAAGAGCGAAAATTTTCAAAAGAATAAGGACAACAATTATGGCTTGAGACATCCAAATTGAGATGTGAATTTAGATTGTTCTGCAACCTTTACATTGAATATGAGTATCTTAACAAATTGTACAGTATGCAATGTAGTCTTAGGATTGGAATCTTGGATTAATAATAAACAGTAGTCATTAATCATTTACAACTTCGTAGTAAATATGATTTGAGATGTTGAATGTAATATATTCTCAGTCCTTCCACCTCACAAAAGATGCGCAATTTTATGGGATGTGCTCTAATGATAGTATTCACTGATTACAATTAGTTTATAACAAATAATAACATCTTTTCTGACTTAACTTTCCCTCACACCATTCAGTCTAAACATACAATGTAAAGAAAATGGACTACAATTAGCATAAGACAACAAAGTAAATTGTAAACATATTAGCAATACACATCAAGTTTTGCAGCCACAAAACAGGAAAAGGAGGGGATATGTATCGTCCAACATAATCATAGGCTAACACACCCAAACTCACTGTGGACCCAACCATTAGCAATATATACAGAGCTATATATGGCTACAACCTTATGTCAAACAACACTTTGTAATCATAGGTTATGTTTTAGGCCTCAAAAACAATATAAGCCAGAATAACAGTCACATTAAAAGCATCTGTTTTTCTTTTTTTTTTTTTTTTGAATTAAAAAACCAATATCAATTAAGCCCTCAAGTTTGAAATTAATATGAATTTAAGCAACAATAATCTGTCATTTTCTTTTCGTAAAGCTTTAGCCATTGTATTCATTTATTTCTTACAGTGAAAAGGGTTATCCCATGAATTAATAGTAGGCAATTTTAACCATGGAACCATTCCTAGTGCTAATCCTTGTTTCACTTTCTCCTTGACTCTGAGTAAACAAGGCCCATTCTTCACCCCCTACTCCCCTAGTAAAGTAAACAAGTCCCATTCTTTCACCCTCTAGTAAAAATTGCAAGTTCAGAACTTCTCTTCTTCGGAGGTTTAAAGGATATCAACAATGAACCACACTATTGCAGCAACAACATTTACCAATTTTAAGTTACGTTAAAGTGATTGCTAGTCAAATTGAATTACTTTTTACATAGAGAGGATAAAAAAAAAAAAAAAGACATTACAGGGAGTTTAAGCCAAAGATAGCATCTATAGTTCTTGAATCCACTATACATCAATACCATATATGATATACTCCATACCAAACTTCTCAAGAAAAGAAGACTGACCTGGAAAGCTGAACGAATAAGCTCCTCGACATAATCAATACTCGAACCTTTAACAAAGTCATAAGAAATTTTATCGATCACCAACTTGACACCATCCTTCTCGAAAATTCTACAAAAATCAAATTTCCACATAAACATTGTAATTGTCAGCCAGTTACACAACAAAACAATAAACAATTTTCTCCTAGATAGACCAAACAAATCCACAGAAAAATCATAGGCATGAAAGATATAAAACAAAGCTAATCACATGGAAAACCACCTAACAAATGAGTTTTAAATGAGAACGACAAACAAAAGAAGCATATTATCATTCTCATGAATCAAAAAAACAAATAAAGAAATATCCCACTACCTGTCATCATTGGTTTTGTTATCATCAAGTGCAAAAGCATATTGGAAACCAGAACATCCACCAGCTTCTACACTAAGACGAAGCATCTTTTTTCCATTCTCACTAGCTTGCAATTCTTTCATCCTCTGAAATGCATCATCCTTAAAGTCAATCAAAGTATCCATAAAAGAACATAGTACCCTGCAGTTCACTATGACAACTATGCACGACCACAGATTAACCTAGCAATCCAATGATACAGTCTTAAATAACACTTCACAACAAGATATAGCTCCTCTCCCCTGAACAAAATTGAACGATGAATAGGAATTTGACATTCCTGTTCCTACTGACCTACTGTCTGGAAAGGCTGTTTCTGCAGGTTCTATAGATCCAATATTTGAGTATAAATTTTGAGCATTGCTGGTAATATGGAGTTGATGATCTTGATTAATTGAGAAGCAGGGGCACTCACTCCACTTCAAGTCATGATGAGCAACTAACAAATTTTAGGGAGTTAACTATGTCTTCTTATTGTTATTCAATCCTTGTACAAAAATAATGCGATTCAATTTAATTTAAAGATGAAATTGTTTCCCTCACTCATCTAACAACTGGTTTAGCACTTAACAAATCAGTGATTATATAAGTAATCAATGTCATATGTTTTCTCAAAAGCCCAAAATGGGGTGAAGGTGATGACATGTGTCTGAATGAAACACACATTAGGTGGGGAGGGAGGTGCACAGATAAAAGGTTCACATATAATTTCTATACATACTGATTACCAAGACTGTATCATTAATTCATTAGTCAGCCAATAAAAAAAAAAAAAAGCCTCTAATCATTCCTACAATGAAGGATCCAAACATTAGGCAAACTCAGAATAAAAAGATAAATAAAAGGTATATCTAGCCCCAAATAAAAAAAAAATTAAATAAATAAATAAAAGAAAACCCACTTCAGGTCACTTAGAAGCTCACAAGCTGTCCATCAGAGTAGCGCACACTGCCCCACAATTGCTGAAATTAGCTAATCCAACACAACAGCTCTATCTGTATTCCACTTCTCCATTAACATATCCTCAATATCTGCAACTCCAACCATACTCTAAGTGTCCTCATTTTGAAAACTACCATCAGGTGAACCCAAACATTCATCTAAATTTTCAAAATAAGGATCTGTGTTATGCTTACATCCATCTCAATTCTCAACATACACATCTATTTTATCTATACTTAAAGTCTGACATTTCTACCATAAATATTTTTCCAATTAGCCTCACAAATATACTATGATTGAAGTTGCTGCTCTCCATTTGTGTCTCCTCGACTATGAATTGCATCTTGGCGAATACATTAATTTATTTGTAAAATGGACCCAAGGCACTTAAACGCACTTAGGGATAAAATTTTACTATCGAAAAATATTGTCCTCCCTTAGCTCCCCCCAATACTTTGCACTCCATATACTTCAATTGCTACAGCTTAGCATTTACCTTAATCCTAATGAGAATTTAATCTCATCCACCAATTTGATATCATCCGCAAGTGACAGACACCATGAAATGCCATGTTAATTCATCTAGAACTTCTGAAGAGAAAAAGACATCATGCATGGCCTTGGAGAAGTCCAATAGAAATAGGGAAATTCTCTTTTACTCTTCCACAAGTCCATATCTTTTAAAATATATATGGTGCAATTAAAAGTTGATAAATGATAATATATCATTGAAAACTTGTATTAACACAAGATCAATCCTTTATGAGCGCCACTCCATACCTCCATCCTCACCTTTCACCAAGTAACAATCTTATTTTTCCCACACAAACTATGTGGTTAGCTTGATTATCTACTTCAATACCCTTAAAAAGAGTTTTTGATATCATCCTAATTTTACCTCCAAAATCCAATCCCAACATTAAATTTTAACACCATCCAAAATTCAAAATTTCCCAACAAAATCCACACATAAAATTCCATATAAATAACTACAAAATCATACAGTTTCAAACATTTCAAAACCCTAAATCAATGCCAGCTTCTTTGACAATCAACACATCCTTAACACAGGTCTCCAGTAACCAAATGGAAATTTCACCAATCGATAAAAATTAAAACTTACAGCGTATATAAAAGAAATACTCGCAACTCAAAGCAGAAATTTAAAATTCCAATTTCACATGAGTAATACAATTAATTGAAGAATTGAATAACTCTATAGTTATTCGATTACTACGAAATAAAAGAAAATTAAATACTATAATCGAGCTAAAAATTGAAAAATGAAAAATTAAGATAGAAATTGCAACAACCACAAAAAAATTGAGGAGAGAGAAAGATTACTCGAACACAATTATCAGTAATATGAATGTCATCTTGAGGCGAAGAAGAAGAATCCGAAACAGCAGCAGCAGAAGTAGATGAAGAAAAGGAATTGGAATTCGATGTGAGAATCCTGTGATTACGGCGGATTCGAAGAGAGAAATTTGAAGAAAATCGAGCTAATATTGATCTTGTCGCCATGCCTCTTGAGTTCGTTCCTCTCCTGTCTTCTTCCCTCTCGATTTATTTCGCTTATTAAATCTAAACACCAAACGCCTACTTCCCGTGTAGAGCTGTTAATTCGGATGTTCGAGTCCGGACCGGGTTAGTGTGGGTCAAGTCCGCTCGGATCAGGTCGAGTGAAATTAATAGAGTTGTCTATGCAGGTTAGGTTCAAATTGTTTTATGTTCGAGTCGGGTCATATTAGGTTAAAACGGATTTGGATCATTCTCGGATTCAAATCAAGTGCATTTTAAGTCAATAGTTTGTGAGTTATATTCAGGTCAGGTCATCTCCAAGTCGAGTCATGTTCAGATTCGAGTCTCGGATCCTAGATTAACTCGGGTCTTCAAGTCGGGTTATATCAAATTCAGGTCGCTATTCGGCTCATAGCAAGTTCGCATCACCATTTTTTCGGATTTAAACAGGTTGAATTGGGTTATGAATGTTTTTATTCGAATTCAAGTCTTGAGATTTTTTTATTTTATTTTTATTAACGTATTTCACCAAATACCCTAGTGTTTTTTCAAATTCCACCAAATACCCTTCACCTTTTCGAAAATACCTCAAAGTACCCTTAAAAACTAATGGTCTCAGTTAGTCCATCAGGGTTAATAATTACACATTTCATTTATGATTTGTTTTTTTGGAAAAATTGAAAAGAATAATCCCACCTTTCGCACTTCTGCTCAAAATAATCCCACCTTTGCGTATTCCAGAAATAATCCCACCTTAAACCTCCATCTTCCCAAAATGATCCTTTTTACGGGTAACCTGGAGAAAAGGTTTTTTTTTTTTTTTTCTTTTTTCCCTGTTTTCCCCTCCTACACCGATCTTCAACTAACCAAACGCCAAACACCATCCAACCTCCATTAATCCTTCATCTTCCACCTCAACCACCATGACCATCATCCATCACCACCAAACTGACCATATTCCCACCTTCCTCCTCTTCCCAACTTCAAAGTGTGGCTGCCCCAATCACACTCCCTTGCCCCCTAGCTTTTTATTATCCACCAATTTCCTCTTAAACCTGCCTAAATCACAACCCACTCGCCACTCTCACTGCACAACTCGTAACACCAAACAACCACCATCACCACCAGCTTAAACGTCAGCCACAACACCCATTTTAATAGCTTGCACCGTCAGTTTTTCCTAGCAACCTGTGATTATCGAAGCATCGTAGCTCCCGCAATTACCAATTTACCACTTGTAATCAACAATCAAACCGCCACGAAAACACCTCGTAGCAACTCTGTAACAACCTACGGACTGCCAGCTTCCCACAACCCAACAAGGTAGCAACATTAATTCAACCTTCACTAATCACCAATTGCTCCAATCCACCATTAATTATAGTAGTTCGCCTCCTAATTTCAACAATTTTGAGCTTGTGGTGGGTATTTTTTTTTTATCAATTCCAATCCATCGTCAATTACAGACTTTTTCAAGGGGCTATCCGGGTTGGCTTGGGTCAGGTGAGAAAGTCACAGTGGTGGTGGTTCTTGCTGTTCTAGAGGAATGGGGGTGGCAGTGGTGATAATGGTGGTACGATTAGCTAGAATTGGGGAAAGGGATGGAATCAGGGAAGGAGAGGGAATCGGGGAACATGGTGATTGGGTCCGGATGTTCCGGCGAGTAGTTGGGTCCGAATTTTCCGGCGAGTGGTTGAGTCCGACTGGTTGGCAGGCGATGCTCCGGTGAGGGATTAACTCCGGTAGGGGAAGGAGGAAGAAGCAAGAAGGGTTATTAATTTCTTTTTTTTAATTCCTTTATTTTAAAAAAATTATAAATAAAAAATCAATAAGAAGGTGACACGTGTCATATTACCTTCTAAAACAGGTTACCAATTTCACAAACCGGTAAAAAGCTCATTTTGGGAAGATTGGGGTACAAGGTGAGATTATTTCTGAAATACGCAAAGGTGGGATTATTTTGAGCAGAAGTGCGAAAGGTGGGATTATTCTTTTCAATTTTTCCTTGTTTTTTTTTTCACTATTTTACCTTATTTTAATTTAGTATAAGTAAAATACAATTTTCCCTTAATTTGAGTTTAAAAACAATGTTTTGTTATTATTTTGGGGTCCTTTTGGTTTATGATTCCAAATTAAACTCGAAATTGACAAAAAAAATATGTAAATGCCTCGTTTTGCTTATTGAGAAATGTCTCGATTGACATGTCATTATTATTTTAGCTGCAAAAGTTGCTCGAGTAAGGTTTTTGCCTTTTAGGGGTCATTTTAATCTTTATTAAATTCAAATATAGCTTGAAATTTCGAAAAAAATAACGTTAATGCATCATTTTTCTTGTCAAGATAAGTCTCGATTTGTGTGATGTTACTTTTTAGCCTAAAAAATTACTCAAATAAGGTTTATGGGTCCTAATTAAGTTGGGATTGACAATAAAATAACATAACTGTCTCGTTTTGCACGTCGAGAAATAACACAATTGATGCATAAAATGAGACAATTAAATTATTATTTGTTGATATCGAGCTCTATTCACTACAAAAATAAAAGCTTTTTAGCAACTAAAATTTTCAATAGATTTTTAAACTACATTTTATGCCTTGTTGATTACTAGATGACATCATATTTTTGTCTTGTTGCCATATAGCAACAAATTATGGGAACTGATATTTAATTTGTATGGATTAGAAACAAACAATTTTTTTTTTTACAAGACAAATTATACTCCCTCCGCCCCTTTATTACATGCCTATTTTTCATTTTGCACGGGAATTAAGAAAGTTAAAGATTCCTTTAAAACTAATAATTAGGTGTATTAAATATGCATGTGGGGTTGGAGAGAATAAAAAAGTGGTTGGGAATTAGGATAGAAAAAACATTGGAAATTGATACGGAGTATTAAAATACAAAATAAAAAAGGAAAAAGGGTGACAAATCATAAAAAAGATAATAATATATATTGTAAGAAAATACATCCTATATCTCTACCCTTATAAAAACCAGAAGTTGTGTCACTATTTGAAATCTACAGTGTGCTTCCGTTTATATCCTCAAGCTATTTTTTTACTTTGGAAATTGCCCTTCATGCTTGATTTCAGCACTTTGTCTCCTTAGTCTTGTTTCAGTCCTGCTTTTTCCCCTTTTCATTTCATGCTCCACCATTCAATTCTTCGATTTGCTTTCTCTCTCCTTTGAACCAGTCTTTCTCACTATCACTCCATTAGATGGAGTACATCTTTCCTTTCTCACTTCATTTTCTCTCTCTTCACTTCACTGCACTCATGAAAGAATGTTGAATTTTGCTTCAACATGAAAGATCTCATCACCAAGAATAGAGATTTCAATATCACTCTACCACCACCATCATCACAACTACCGTCATATTTTATCTCCACTCTTCGCCGCCGACCTCGCTTCAATGGTGCGGTGGAGTTTGATCAAGCATTAATGGAGCAAGCTTTTGAATGGTTAATGTCAAATAACTCAGTTGCAGTTACGGCGTCAAATAAAATGTCGTTATTCTTTGGGATCCCTAATTATCTGTTATAATGAATTAGGATTCAGGGCAATGCCCAATTTCATCTAATGGATCCTTAAATCATATACTCTTAGATTAATTTCTTAGCAATGCCCAATTTCTTCTTTTATGTAGTTAGGATCGGTTCATCCTATTTTATTTCCATTTTTCACAAACTCTTCGACTCTCCATTGTAGCGGCTTCTGATCAAGGTATGGTTCTTTCTACATAAAATCATTTGAATTTTTTTTCTTCAATCAGAGTATACTGTTTTACATGTTACTCTGATTCAATTTTAGGATTAAGATAATTAAGTACTCTGTGTGAGTAATTTATTGTTTGTATGATTTTATTTTTATTTATTTTTTAAACATTTCTGGATTGTATAGGTAGAAACACAAATGATGGCATACATGCTTTGATTACCACTGATATATAATTTAATCTGATTAGATTTTATCCTGTAATGAAAGCTATCATTTTCTCTTGTTCTGTTTGTAGGTATGCTGAGTTTTATCACAATAATTAGAGATGAGTTCTTTTATCTTGCTTAGGTTCATAAATTTTCCTACACTGTTGATTGCTTTTCTACTCATGGTTTAGACTTTTTTTTAATATGCTTGGTTGCTGCTTTTGAAAGTCACCAATAAATTAGAGGACAAAATAATTGATGATATAGTCTCATAATGCAGAGAGTTAGGGCAGTGGGTCTCCGAAATTCTGAATCCATATGCTTGCTGATGGAGATGATCAGATGATCCTTATGCATTCAATTAAAGGTAGAAAATTATATCCTTGTATCTTTCTACATAAAATAATGCTATTTGTTTTTACTCGATGTTGGTTATTCATACCTTTGTTAGGTTAGATTAACTGTGTTGAAATCAGAGGGGTGGATTGGAAAAGCTTATGGAGAATCGTAGCCTTCTGTTCACTCAATTAAGGTACAATTTTTTGCTTTTTTCCCCCCTATAATTTGGGATATAATGTGAGATTCATTGGGTTATATGTGTGGGATGAACTAGGTTATTTTTCATTGCTAAAAAAAGAGATTCTTGGGATCGAAAAAAATACTACTCCTATTGAAATCAATTATTCTGATATGTTGTTCATAATTTTCCTAAATTAGTCTATGGTTAATCTAGCTATTGTGATTATTGTTAAATTCAATTTTATATTAGGGTACCTTAAAATATTAGAACTTACGTTATTTTCAGCTTCCGTCCCTACTTTTACATGGTTTGATTGAGCTTTAAAGGGTCATCTTTATACAAACTTTAATTTTTTTAGGTTGTTGATTATGATTTATGACCTTAAATTTTTTTTTTAGGTATTCAATTTTCAGCTCATTTTTTTTGTTGGGTGGTCGATTTTCAGTTCAATAATTTTGGTCTGTGTAACAGGGTCATCGCATTTTTTGCTTAGATTTTTCTAGGTTGCTAATTTTTACTTGCATTTTGCCTTGGTGGTCTCTGAGTCTTAATATAGCTTAGTTTTATCAAGGTTGTCGATTTTGGGCTTGAATTTTTCCGGATTATCGATTTTAAGCTGGAAATTTTTTAGGTTTTCATAAAAGAGGAGATGTTTGGGGGAAAGGTTTTTGAAACAGGAATATCTGACGAGAGAGAAAAAGAACGGGGGTGGGGGAGTGAATTCATCAATTGCTGCTAAATTTTCATTTTTTTTTCCTGTCAGCTCTAATGTATACACGGTGATCTCTGATGAAATTCTGGTGGCGAGAAATTATTGTCAATTCCTGGCATTGATGTTTTAAAGCTCCAAATTCAAAGGGGGAACGAGCTGTAGCTATGTATGTAAACGCTAAAGCCTCATCTACTTTGCTTTATCATCATGGCATTGTCGGCGATTTAGGTCTGATGTTTGAGCTTTTTGTGGAGCTTAGCAGTCGTCTTCGTGTTAATCTTATGGGTAAATTTCTAAATTTTTCTAATCTATGATATGCTTTAGCTTTCAAGGGTTATTAAATTTTTTTTATTTATATTTGTTTGCCCCATAACGTATGAAATTTTATACCTCATGATAGACAATTTTCAAGTCCTTATGAGTAGATGGTAAACAAGTCCTTTAGGGTTTTGGTTAATTTGGTATACATTAGGGGCATAGATAGCAAGATTTAGGAAAGTCATGAACTGTACGAATCTAGGGTTTTGGATTTGGAGTGTATCTTGAATTTGGAACTTGTATAACAAGTTTGACTGTAATTAAGAAGCACAAGTTATAAACAGAAGTTAAAAATATAATTTTAAATTTTGATCCTCTTCTCATGAATAATGTTGTGGTAGAAGTTAGGCCTGTTGGTTTGATTTTACTTTGATTTTTACTGAACATCTTATTGCTTTTACAGAGGAAGGTCAAGTAATTTTCCGTCAGATCCAAGATCTATAGGTCAGGGGATTGTAAAGGTTGAATATGAGAGAAGCTCACTGGAAATGAAGAACTTTGAGATGATCTCGAGAAGATACAAATTCAATTTTTTAGGTAAATTTATTTAATATTTATACTGGGGTAAATTTATTTAAAATATTAGTACTGAAGATACCAAACCAACGGTAGGCCATGCTCACCATCATCATCAATCCCGAATCTCAATAAAATCAACGGTGGAAGGAGAAATTGTTGAAAACGGTATCAAATTGATGATTGTGGGTGACAGATTGGCGGTAATTGGTGGCGTTGGCTGTGATTTGGTGCGCAATTGAAGAATTGGTGATGTGGGGTTGTTCTGTTTGGTGCAAGGAGATGGAGCAGCATCAGGGCACCAGGGTTGCTGGTGGCTGCTGTTTGTGAGGGAGAAGGGAGTTGTGGTTAGGTGAGGTGGGGGATTCTGGCTCGTTGGTGGGGTGTGTGGGTGTGGGAGTTTTTGGTGGTGAGGATTGGTTACGGTGGTCGAAAATTGGTGGAATCGGGGTTGTAGAAGGGTAGGGGTGGAATAGAGACTGGTTGGTGGGTTGTGTGGGAGGTTTGACCTGTTGGGTGAGGGGGGAGGTTTGGTTGGTGGGTTGTGTGGGAGGTTTGGCCTGTTGGGTGAGGGGGAGGTTGGCAGCAATAGTCAAGAAGGGGAGGGGCGGTTCTGGTGGTGGGATGGGACTGGAGTGGTATAGTGGTGGTGGGGATTGAGAGAGGGGTGGACCAGTGGTGGTGTTTGGGGGAGGAGAGACAAAAGAACAAAAATTGTTTAAGGACGGAGTAGTAGGATCGTGGAGAAGAGTAGGGTCGAGGATTTGGGGGTTAGCGAGTAGGTAGGCTCGGGGTGGGGGAGATGAGCTGATCACCAGCAACTAATTGGCACTTCTTTTCATCAATGGCACTTCTCAGCACTATATTGGTGGATTTTCTGCGTAAGATTTTAATTTTATGTTTTGTTAAATTTGAATTTGAAGGGTATATTTAATTTGGATTTTTTTCGGAAATTTTTAAGATGTGGTTTTGGATTAGGGAGGAGATACTGACTTGGGCAAGGAAGAAGACGGGTGAGCCTGTTGTTAGATTGAATTCAGTTGCTGAAGCTGAGGCATTTGCTAAGAAATACAGTATGTATGTTTTTGGGTTGTTTCAGAATTTTGAGGTATTTTCTGTTCTGTAAAATTTTCCAATTATGTAGTTTTAGTCTTTGGTTCGTAGAATTTCGATGTATTATCATCAGCATTGGCAAATCTGTGTTATCTGTAATATATTTTTCTGAGTTTGTATGCGTTGGTGTTGTTTATCTTTTGCTTACTGCAGTTGATTGACAAGGAAGTCGATAACTTTTGCTTCAATGGTGTAATGTGGTGCGAGACTGCAACTTAGTAGTGTGATCTGCTGAATTATACTCCATAGTAGATATGATTGGATGTTTGATATGTTCTGATAAATAAGGAGTATTATAAAGTGAATAGGATTGATATAATTAGGCAAGTGTGCACCTGCTTAAGCATTTGCCTTGTGATGCCATATAATCTCAATGACATATCATCGGTGCTATGAAATTACTCTCTTATAGCTCAAGTGCGCTGTGATGTTTGATTATCTTGATATTTATGTTGATGTTTGATTATCTAGATATTTATGTTAGCATTACAGGGTACTCGTAACTAATAAGACCAACATCAATGCTTGCAATCTGGTATCATCTTTTGAAGAGCATAATGACTCGTGAATCGGCAATCTGGCTTGCACCTTTCTAGCTGCAGTTTTTGTTACATTGTTGTCTTCACCTCTTTTATACAAATGTGTAGTTTTAAATTTATGCGTTATTAAGGTTAAATTTATTCAGTATAAAAAGCTTATTCGCGCTTCTATTTTTTTAGCTTTGTGATTTCAAATTTGCACGTGCCATCTCAAAAAAGACTATTTTTCTTCACTCTGTCTAAGGTCGGGCTTATCTGCTGCTATTTGCCTCTTATACGCTGCAAACACCATAGCAAAAAGTTTTACCAGAATGTTGTCTCCTGTTGTATTCATTTGCGGCGCTATGAAAAGTGGCAAAACAACTTTCTGGTATGAATGTTTTGGGTTTTGTCAATTTCTCATTACTATATTCGTGGTTTAATTCATCGTCTTCTCTTTAAATTGGTTGATTTTTGTGTTTTCTTTTTGCTTGAAATGCTTTTTTTTTTCTTAAAATATGGTGGATAATGCATGTACTGAGCACCCATTATTTGGTTGGGCAATATCAATGACCTTTCCTGATAGATTCTTGATGTTACATGCCAAATTTCCCAATTTCTTGCTTTTTATTTAAGTTATATTTGTGGAAAATTAACAATATTTTGAATTTTTGTTTTATGTGCAAATTTGAATTATATTTATAGGATTTGAGCAGTGTACGGGAAGTCCCTAATCATCACGTTGAATTTTTTTTTTTTTAAGAGAATTATTTCTAATGATGGGTTTTGTGGGTATGGAAGGGTCAATGTGGTTTTTATTTTTGTGTGTATAGGAAGCGTTTGCTAACCCTAATCGAGATGAAAGTCTCATTATAGAATTGTTAGAGTTGAAGCAAGAGGTTGCTGATGAAGGTAGTGTTGTTTGGTTCCTACAAGAACTTGCTAGGGAACATGATGCTGAAGGCGGTATGGTGAGTTTGTCAAGTTTTGTTTCGTTTAATTTCTTTTATGTTGGGTAACGTTCAATTATGTTGTTGCTATTTGATTAATTGTGACAGGGTGTTAAATTTGATAATTGACCTATAATGGACTTTATTGTTGATAAATGTGAATTAAGATTAAGGGGTGAGAGAAAATTCCTCTGATAAAATATATCTATTCATGACAGATTTAGTGACTTTCAAAGCAATAAATGTATGATGAAGACCTAATGATGCTAGATATGTCACTTGAACTTATGAAGTAGGCAAGGAAGATCATTTGAAGTTTTGAACGTGGCAGCTTAGTTGTCCAGAATTCAAAGTTGTATATTGCAACGGATTTAAAATATGACCTGTCTTTAACATTGAAGCCACTTTTAGAATGACAAAGTTGATCATCAACATCTTTTGTTTGGGTGAAACAGGTATTTAAACTACATATCATCATATCACCATCAGTTGTGGTTCATATTCTTTACTGTTTTTTTTAGCTAAATCAAGTGACTTGATGTCTTTTTACAGGTTTGTGCTAATGCGTTGAGTTTTTGAAAGAGTTGATGATGATGGACTACAGTGATATCTTCTGCAGTTAGTCCTGGCCCTTCATTTTGAGCACTCAGGTAGATCACACCTATTTCATTTCCTTGATTAAACATTGACAAGAGATTCAGCCTATGTAAAATTAAATAAAATGAATAATTGAAATCTGTGCGTAATTTATGTTTGTATGATTTTTTTTTAAGAAGATTGTTATAATTTTTTCTGTTTTTTTTTTTCATCATCTTTTTCGGAATCAATATTTTAGTCTACTCTCGAAATTGAAAGGCTTGTTTCCAATTTTTCTTTTCTTTTTGAATA
This sequence comes from Chenopodium album, assembly GCF_948465745.1. Classification (NCBI taxonomy): domain Eukaryota; kingdom Viridiplantae; phylum Streptophyta; class Magnoliopsida; order Caryophyllales; family Amaranthaceae; genus Chenopodium; species Chenopodium album. The sequence continues at coordinate 5,524,954 of NC_137836.1, read as the reverse complement.
TGGGTTTTTGATTTGAAATTATGAGTTTTTACCCTCTTTGATTCTATCTCTGTCCCTATAATTTGTAAATTAATTTGGGGGCTATGTCATTTATTTACTCCTTTTATTATTGGGCTTAGAAAGTTAGTTTAGTTGTACTGCGCTGATTATCTATTTTCGCTATTGCTCTCTTGGAGTTTGAAACTAGCATGCTTCATGTCCAGTTTTTTCCGTTAATCCAAGTAAGTATCAGGTTAATTTGCTTAATTTGCAATGTTCCTGTTAAATTATTAAATAAAGTGGCACTCTGATAAGCTCTATTCTCTGATTTTAGTTGACAATTGCTTCTGTTTGGTTTTCTTCAAATTAATGGTCTTAACTTGCTCCAAAATCTGACTATGGTCTATATACTAAAAGGGAGGTGTAAGAAGTTACATGCTTCTAATTAGTGATTGTTTGGGCTGAAATTTTGCAGGATGGACTTTGTTTAGCTAATCTATCATGTGACCAAGTAAGCACTTGATCCCCTTGCTATGGTGGCTCTTCATAGGTGTGATATGCGATTTCAACATCGTCCTATTGAGTTTCTCAAAGAGGTATGCTACATTTTGTTTGTAAATATTTCTTAATCAATTGAACTCATGCAACTACTCTAATATGTTTGAAAATCTCATAGTTAATTACAATAATATTGCCTACTTCTATTTCTTAGGGACTTGCTGTAATGTGTCTATGCTGCCTATTAAGTCTTTTTTATGTAAATGTATTAACTACTATAACAAAAGAAAGTGAATACCAGGTGTAATTTAAAGAACTAATACTTAATTACTACTACTATTTTTTTTTTTTAATGTGAATGCCTCCATTTTAGTCGTCCAAACCTTGGAAGTGGTACTCATGAATCAAATTTATTTTGTCCTTTGTTCATCTTGTGCTTTAAGTTGAAGTTATGAGTCTTTTAGTTCATAACATTTTGACTAAAAAGAGATTATGGATTGATTTGCTTTATTCTTTAACCTTTACAATTAACATGCTTTAAGATGCCAGATGTGTGTAGTTTAATTTGAGGCAATTTGGGTATTTAAGATTGTATCATAGCAATTTGTGTGTATATGAAGGCTAGCTTAATTGGTGAAGCATTATGCTATCGTGCATAAGATGTGGGTTCAACACCTTATGCACGATTTATTTAGTATGTAAACTGTTTAGAGGATCATCTTTAGTATGTAAACTTGGAGTTGGTAAACAATACTTTTGAAAAAGATTTTAAATAAGTTTGTAAAACCATATAAGTCAAGTATTAAAATATAAAGGATGATGGATAAATGTGACACCAAATTATCTATATATTGGGGAGTCAAGAGAGGGCATGCCAGGAGAGAAAAGGGCATACCGGAAAAGGAAAGGGGCCGAGAGAGAGGGAGGCAGGAGACAAAATGAGAGAAAAAGAAGGTATGGGAATGAGTTGGGAGAAGAGGGAGAGAGATGGGGGGAAGGGAGAAGGTGTGCAAAAGAGAGAAAAAAAAAGGGACATGGGAAAGAGCGAGAGAGGAGCATGGATAGAGGGATGCATCGAGAAAGAAGAACCCAAGTTAGAGAAGGGTTGGGATAGAGAGAGGGGGTTGAGAGAGAGAAAATAAATCAGGAGTAGTATTACCAGATTCATGTTTCAATTCGGTACGTGGTACGAGTTCATGGTTTGTGGCTTGATCGATTTATTTATATAACGAATAGTTTTATATATATATAAAAAAAATGCAGTCTGTATTTATTTATAGTTTTTTTATATGAAAAAAATATTCTTTATATAAAAACTATAAAGACCGCATTATTTATTTATATAAAGATTCATGGTTGCAAACGATAATTTCAAATTTGATAGGGATCATTCATCGGTTTTGTATATGAATTAAGATCTTTCCAATTTGAAATAGAAAATTAGGTGGTGTTTACTTAAGGTTTTATAAAATTGATTAGTAATTTCTCCTACCAAAAAAAAAAAAACTAAATGTGTTTAACTGTGATTTCTGATCATTATAGTACAACTTTAGAAATTCTTCAATTCAATATATAGTGTTTTGCTATAGTGACTGTCCAGCATCCCGTGCAATTTGGCATAGCATAGGTGCATCTGCCAATTACCCTTCCTTTTGGAATGGTAATTTAAAGGAATGGGTTAGCAAGAATCTCAAAGCGATGGTTTGATATATTCAGAAAAATGGCCAACTTGCTTCTCTCTTGCCTTGTGTTGGAATTGGAAGTGGAGAAATTGTGTTTGTTTTGGAAGGAATGCTGAAATCTCTATCAACCCTGGTAACTTTATCAGAAACTGTGTTGATGTAACATAGCCCGCAATGTATGACAGTGGTTCTTCTGGAAGGAGCTTTCTTGATCAAAAGGACAGGAAGGAAGCATTCATTGGATGGTCAGCACCTCCTATGGACTTCTTTGCTCTCAATATAGATGGGGCTTCAAATGGCACACTAGGACTGGCAGGAGCAGGGGCTGTAATCAGAGATAATCGTGGGATCTTCATCAAGGGCTTTACTGCTCCTCTTGGTTTATGCTCTGCATTCGAGGCAGAATTAGCTGCTGTTGAGACTGGCCTTGAGATGGCAAAGGCAATGGGCATACAGAAGCTACACTTACAGTTGGATAATCAAGCTTGCGTGGAGGCTCTAAGAATCCAGTTACCCAAAGAGGGGAGTGCTGTCATATGTTAAATAATTGTCATAGGTTATTAAATTGGGAGGGTTGGTCTGTTTTTTTTTTCATTGTAATCGGGAAGGGAATAAAGTGGCCGATAGTTTGGCTAACTTAGGTGAAGTGGTCGATAGTTTGGCTAACTTAGGTGTCATCCAATCGGATTGTGTGATTTAGTTCGATGATCCGCCATCGAAAATAAAGCACCTACTCCATGAGGATATCGTAGGAGTGGCCTTGCCACGAATGGTTGTATCTTAGTTGTTATTGTGTACGGGTTCTCCCATATTTGCATAAAAAAAAATTACATTTAAAAAATCTAGAAATAGAAAGTATCTTTTCCTATTATGCATGGTATATATATACACGTGTGTTGAAACGATTTTTGATTTCTGCTAATCGTTTTTTAGCTTAAACGTCATTTTAAAACAAGTTATCTGTAAATCATTTTAAATGAACATAGGTTAATTATTTTTCATACGATTGTGTTCCGTTTTTATTGAAAATTAGACAACGTGATAGTATCCTTTAATACATTATGTTTAATTTTATATACAAAAACTTATTATCACTCATTTTTAATTTTTAAAAAATAAAGAAGCTCAAATATTGAGCTCATATCCATATTCAATAGAAAATCAAATTATAAAACAAAATTAATAGTTACATTAAACGAATACACCAAATGTACTTAAAATTCAAAATACTTGCATTCGATAACAACACAACTCTTAGATACTAACATTCGCAACCAATTTTTTTGTATACTTTATAGGAATAAGCATTTATCTACATCCAGTTTTTGTGAATTGGGCTATCGCGGCATTACTTTTACACATTTGTTTATAAACCATAGCAATAATTTTTTCTGCTTTATTACAATAGCAATAATTTTTAACAATAACTATAGCAATTACTATTAACCGTTTGCTTATACTACAAATTATCAACACTCGGTTCTACTTTACTGGGCTATCGCGCGCATAAAGAGTTTAATATCAATTCTCAAAACTAAACCCAAAACCCAACCTACAAATGAATCGAATTAGTAACACATTTATTATAAACTAAAATTAATAACACTCTAGTCATGTTTATTGGGCTATCGCGCGCGATGGCTCAACTAGTATGTTAAAACAACAAAAACCTTATTACCCTTATTACACCCCTTCTTATTAGCATATATTAAAAAAAACGATAATAATAATAATAATAATAATAATAATAATAATAATAATAATAATAATAATAATAATAATAATAATAATAATAATAATAATAATAATAATAATAATAATAATAATAATAATAATAACAAAAAAAATTATAACAATAATAATAACATTAAATATTAATAATATATTATTATTTTTTTCATTAATATTTTAATATGCATTTTTGTATATACACTTATATATATAATAATAAATAATCAAATATCATTATTCCTTAGTTAAACATCACTAATCAATAGTTAAATAGTTCAGCTTAGCTCTTATAAGTTCAGTTCAGTTCAGTTCAATTCAACTCAGCTCAGTTCAGTAAATCAGAACATGACTTAAGTCTAGTTAAGTAAATACTTCCTCATTTTACAAAATTGGAGGAGGCTCAATTTTTAAGATGAGTAGAGATAAAGAGAAATAAAATAGAGATTCATGTGTCTAAAAAAAAAAAAAACCAAAAAATAAATACAATATAAAAAAAAAAGAAAAAAGAAAAAGAGAGAGAGAGAGATTCATGTGATGAAGAGAGACATTAAGAGAAAATGTTACAATATTTGTGCAAATTTCTATAATGGTAATTGTTGCAATATTATTAAAATGGAAGCATAAGTTTTAATTAGTAACAATAAATGAATTTGATTATTTAAATATTTGCATTGACAAAGAAAAAGGAATACTAATACCTTCTCCATCCCATAATAATTTTTTGAGGGAATCTCCATCCCATAATAATTAATACACTTTGATTTCTATTTTTTCATCATTCACTTAATAATTTTTCATCGCGTTTTCAGTGTGGTTGGGGTTACTTATTCAGGGGTTAATCGGTTAGTGTTAGGGGCTACTCAGTCTACAAAGTACCCTCCCTAGAGTTCCCACTATACAACATCTCTTACTCTCTTGGTAGGTGTTAACAAGACACTTATTGGTGTAGACATCTACTTTTGGCTTTCTGTCTCGACAGGAAGTGCTATGACGATAAATAAAACCATCATTGTGTTGGATCAACGTGAAGAATGCTTATGGACAATGATTAAGTCAAAAAAAGGCAAAATGACTAGCCTAACCCAAAACAAAATGAATTAAGGTCCAAATTAACTAAGCCCGATCATAATTAGGCTTAAGCCCGAGGTTAAAACCTAATTATGACAAATTTAGAGGCGCCTAGGTTGAAAATAAATGTCGCCGCAGAAAAATCCGCACGCATCTTAATGAGTTGCGCTGGTCCTGCGCGCGCAACTTCTAGTGATGCACTTGCGGAAGATTCATAATTTCATAAAAATATAAAATCGAATCTTACCATAATACCGCGCACAAGACATTCAGTTGCGCTGCCCATAGTATTTTAGTAACTCTTTTTCCTAAGCTAATTTTTCTTATTTTCATAAGTAATCAATCAAGTGGTTTCCCTCTTTTTGTTAAGTGATCTTTCTAAAGTGGTCTATCTCCAATAATTTTCCTTAAATGGTCTCTCTCTCTCTCTCTCTTGAGTTCGTTCCTCTTCTGTCTTCTTCCTTCCATCTCGATTTCTTTCGCTGTATTAAATCTAAACCCCCAACGCCTACTTCCCGTGTAGAGCTGTTAATTCGGGTGTTCGAGTCAGGAATCTCCATCCCATAATAATTAATACACTTTGATTTTCTATTTTTTTCATTTTTCACTTAATAATTTTTCATCGCGTTTTCAGTGTGGTTGGGGTTACTTATTCAGGGGTTAATCGGTCAGTGTTAGGGGTTACTTAGTCTACAAAGTACCCTCCCTAGAGTTCCCACTATACAACATCTCTTATTCTCTTGGTAGGTGTTAATGATGCGTGCCATTTTTGGCACTCTTAGGATAGGTTTTCTACGTATTTTTTATGCTTGTTTTTAGTCTTTTATGTCATATTTTTAGGGAATAGTGCTTGATTTGCGTGTTTGTGTGTTAGTTAAGAGAAATGCGTGCTTTTAATGGTTTTCTTATTATTTTATTCATTTCTTGGCTCTCTCTCTCTCTCTCTCTTTCTCTCTCTCTCAGGTATTATTTCGTAATTGATCTCTCTCTTTCTCTCTCTCATGTGATCTTTCTTTAGAATTTCACTTAAGAAAATGCAATTAGCTTAATTGTTCCAATGAGCCTTTTCCTAAGCTAATTACTCTAATTATCTTAAGTGATCTTTCTCTCTGAAAATGATAATAATAATAATAATAATAATCACATAATTCCATGCCACATATGGATATTTAACTCAAAGCTCTACAACATTAACTTCCAAATAAAACAATTAATAAAGAAGACAAAAAATTACCACAAGATTACAAATATATAAGCTTGTAGGTATTCAATTCCTTTTTTCAAATGTAATTTTACATGATAACTTTAGTACCGTCACAGTGTCACTTCTAAAAAAAAACTATACTTCAAAAAATACTTTGTATCACTATACATGGACAATGGAGTGAAGCTTGTCAAAGAGCATGACACAATGTTGATCGACGCATGAAACAATGCTGATTGACGAGCATTGTCAAAAATCCCCTTAACATTATTTGACACAATGCAAAGAGCTGATTGTCGAGCCTTCTCGAGCTCCACATTGAAAGTCAGCTTTGCTTACCTCAAGATAATATTCAACTTCTTCCAACACTGCCCTTGAGGGGTGAGACAATGTCCTGATAAGGCAATCTTTCATATAGAAAAGTGATACCAAAGTTTATCAACCTTATGAAACAACATACGAGCTAAAATAATGATTGACCCATTTTGAAGAGGACCATTTCCCAACAAAAATAGACTTAAAAGGATAAAGAGTCCAACCGATTTCTAATTTAAAACTTCAAAGGAGAGGAGTATTTACTTCATAAGCTTCTTCAATTAGATATGCAAAAGTTGTTCCAGAGTCAATAATTGTTACTCGGTTGTTCGATGTTGCAAACACTGATTGATCAATTGGCATTCATTGCGATGCTCTGCAGGTTCAAATTATAATGAGGCCTCAAAGTTTTGTATCAAGAGTTGTCAAATTCTAGGTAAGAAGCAAAATATTAAATTACAAGAATTCTGACATTATAATTTAGTTAAATGGTTTTAGTTGGTTAGATTGGCAGTGTCAGGTGATCCAAGGCCAAGAAACGTGAACACCATTTGATAATTTAATTTCAACAAACTACAGATCAATTTTCCATTTTCCCTTTCTTCTCTTCTAAATTTCAAATTGCAGTTCTAGTTCTTAAATTTCAAGTTACACAAATATACTCTTTACATCAAACTTAAAATCAATGAACATGAATCTAATTCCAAACACATATCTTAGTCTCTCAATATGGCACCAAAGTGCTTCCTATTGGATATAGTGAACCCAGGCTGTCAAATTATAATCCTGTATAACTTTTCAGGATTTGTAAATGCAGTTGTAAATAAAAATCCCATATAGTTTTATACTGAACCCTATTTAACAAATCTACTCTGTTCAAAGCTTTGGTTTTCTTTAGTTACTCATGATATCAGCATCACAACTACATACCTACGGCATGACCTTGACATTTAATTTGATTTAAAGGACTTCTTTCCTCACTAAAAGAAAATGGCCAAGTGCTCTCATGTCCAGAGATAAAAATTTATGTATCTAATATGTCTTCTAATGTCTCTCTTTGTCCCTTACCACTTACACATGCATAGCAAGATAGGTTAACCATTAGTGCTCAAAGCACAATATGTAAATAATAAATGACAACTTAAATCATTCTCAATAAAAAGCCACAATAGCATAGATGAACCAAGGTGTAAAATTTTTGTAAACCTAACAAATCCAATGCGGAAAGCATTATATCAATAACTAAATACTAAAAGACACACCAAAATGACATGTGTCATTCTTTGGTGTGTCCTTTAGTTTTTTTTTATAAATCAAATATGTCACATAAATAAAAGAATAAAAAAATATTCAATGTATCATATCACAATATATATTGATATCATAAACTTAAGTAAAAAAATAAAATCAAATTAACATAAATTGTTACATACATATTATTATTATGTACAACTCTATCATTTTTACAACAAGGATTTTTTTTTTTGAAAATTGATTTTTGTATATAATTATGTGTGAAAAGCTTGCTAGGAAAGATATGAAAAAATATTTTTACCTGCTGATTATCGAAAAAATATACTGTATAAGAGAATGAATAATAGTGGGTAAAATAGAGATCTATTTATGGGTTAAATTACATATTGTTAACATATTGATTTGGTTAACAAGAAGAAAATGATATAAATGTATTGGTGAAATATACCATATATTAATATAAATAAATGCGTATTTTAAAGTATTTATTCGACTAATAATAGACTCTTTTATAATAAATTTATTTTTAAAAGCAATAATTGAAAATAGCTATTGAATACTACCGTGCAGGACACAGGACCTAACCTAGTAATACAATAGACCTCGTTATTTAGAGTTGCTCTGCTCTGCTCTGCTCAAATCAAATCTGCTCCGCTCTGCTCAAAAGAAATCTGCTCTGCTCGGCTCTACTCTGCTCGGCTCTATTTTCAAATAATAATTAATAATAACAACAATAATAATTAATATTCAATAATAATAATTAATATGTATTGATGATAATAACTTATTATTTTGAATAATTATAATAATTATTAATATTAAAAATAATTTTAATAATTATTAATATTAATAATAATTAATATTTATTAATCATAATAATTAATAATAATTATCAATAATAACATTTAATAATTCAAAATATTAAGAATTAATATTTAATAATATTATTAATTAATAATTTTTAATAATTATACAATTCTTTCAAAAAAATAAATAGTAATAATAATAATAACAATTAATAACAATTTCTTTTATAAACATTTGATATTAGAATCACAATATTTAGAAACATTTTATGTGGGTATTGATTGTTAGTTCATAGAGTTAAATTTAATTTTCAAATCTTTCCACACAATTTAAGAATTAAAAAAAGAGAGGTTGTTTTCAAGTAGTACTTTGTATATTATTATTATTATTTTAGGGTTAAAAATATATGATTAAGACAAATTTATAAGTAAAATCATTATTACTCATTAAATCATTATGTTTTAAAATTTTATGAAATAAATAGAAGTAAACCGTTGTCTTTTATCTTTCTACTATTAACATATATTAAATATGGTACACATATATTTATGTTTTCACTCACCTAAATCTATATACACTTAATAATAATAATAATAATAATAATAATAATAATAATAATAATAATAATAATAATAATAATAATAATAATAATAATAATAATAATAATAATAATTATAATAATAATAATAATAATAATAATAACAACAACAACAACAACAACAACAACAACAACAACAACAACAACAACAACAACAACAACAACAACAACAACAACAACAACAACAACAACAACAACAATAACAACGACATTAATAATAATAACATTAATAATAATATGAATAATAATGTTGAAATCTGCTCTGCTCTACTATTCTGAAATCTGCTCTGCTCTGCTCTGCCCAGAAGCTCAAAAGAACAGGGCCTAAGCCCCTTATATTCTTGAGCTTTAAGAGAAAGATAATTACTTATACACAACAATTTTATATTCAATATTTCAATGTCAAGAGTGTATCTTGAATAAACAAAGTCAGTGATGACGATTTACATTGCAAGTATAGGAAGCATACATTATTATTAATGTCAAATTTCTCCAATTTACAAAGAACAAACATGCATTACTACATATCAAACCACTAGTTTGGTGGTCCGCGCACCATTTTGCTAATCAAAATTAAGACGCTAACAAGGAAGCACTAAATAAATATATTTGGATTACCTATTATTATTTTGTGTTTGAATTTACAAGATATATATGTAAGACAAGTCGTTTAAAAGCGAAATATGTTTGACATTGCTTCCCTTGCATGTGTGGTTTGTAATCACATAGTATTATGTGTTCAAGTAAGTCAACCATTTAGATCACCATTATTTCATAGTTTTCAATACGTATTGTTGACTTACATGTATCTTAAAAGTCTGTGTTATTGTAACAACTTCTAATTAAGTATTGCATGTTTTATATGTCTATATGTATTGATTTGATTTACTTATTATTATGAATCTTATTGAATATAGAGTAACAATTTGTAAGTAGCTATCTATTGTGTTGTTTAAAGAAGGATGCTATACATATACCTTAATGTATTACTTTAGTATTTGTATAAATGTCATTGATGACCATGAATGGATAAAGCTCATTAGTTTAGTAATGGTAGAGATTGACTAATATATAGTTTAGATAGTTGGTTCAGTTTTGAGAAAGATGGCTCGATCTAAATCAACTAGCAATTATCAGTGGGCATTACACATGTAGCTTTGCATAGCATATTGGAGATAAATAAGCTGCATGTGTAAGTTATTTGTAGTGTATCAAGAGGAATATAAGTTAATGATGTATTCATATAGATCATTATAACTTTGATGTATCCTTGAAGAATGTATTAAAGGAAATTACATAGTGAGTTTGGAACTGTGATGTTTGCAAGAAAGTGTTTCGTTCAATCATTAAGGAGAATGCTAACCTCATGATAGTTTCTATCAAGTTAACAAAAAGTAAAAGTGAAAAGGAATCCATGTAGTTCATTATAGTAGCTGACTTTCTTAAGATCTTTGTATACATGCCTTTTGGATTTTTGAATTCTACTTGAATATTCAAATCAGGGTTGTCTTGTAACACTAACACTGCTTATAGGATCTAGACTTCCTCAACAGGCTGCTATCACAGCCTCTTTCCACTACAACAATGTGGAGATAGTTAAATCAAAATTAGGATGCTAACCGGGAATCACTAAGTAAATTAATATATTTGGATTAACCATTATTGTTTTGTGTTAAATATCTTGTTGTGGATATGTAGACCTTGATGATCATATTTTTTGGAGTACGTAAGAGCACAAGAATAAGATTGATCCTAATTTGAAATGTTAAGATAGGAAAGTCCAAAAGAATATGGACCAACATTATAATTGGTTAACTAATGAGTTTTATGGATAGATAAATAAAAGGGATTTGATAACACATCGAGTAACCCCTGATCGAGCTAGTAACCCCAAAATTAGTAACCCCTCAAGTAACCCCAAAATTAGTAACCCCTCAAGTAACTCCTGACTTAATCCTTAAGTAACCACTCACTAAGTAACTCTTGACTGAACTCCTTTAGTAACCCTGACTAAATTACTCGAGTAACCCCTAACACAACTCCTTAAATATCCCCTTATCGAGTAACTCGAGTAACTCTTGACCGAGTAGCTGGAGTAACACATGACCGAGTGAACCTTGATAACCCCTAATCAAGTAACTCGAGTAATCCCTAATCGAGTAACCCATGATTGATCCCCTCGAATAACCCCTCCCCCTCAAGTAACCCCTAATTGATTAAACCCTTAAGTAACCCCTGATTGAACCCTCAAGTAACCTCTGACTGAACTCTTTAAATAACCCCTGATTGAGTAACTCGATTAACCACTGACCGAATAGCTCGAGTAACCCATGATCAAGTAACTTCTCGAGTAACCCTTAACTGATTATCTCGAGTAACCCCACAAGTAACCCTTGACCAAACGAACCCCTCGAGTAACCCCTGTTTGAACTCCTCAAGTAACCCTTGACCGAGTGAACCCCTCGAGTAACCATTGTCCTAACCCCTTAATTAACCCATAATCGAATGACTCGAGTAACCCCTTTCTGAATAAATCGGGTAACCCCTAACAAAATAATCCGTCATAGTTCGTTTCATAATAATTGCAACACTACTTTTTTATTTTTTTTTTATAAGAGTCCACAATTATTTAGTATTTCCCTCTGACCAACCCCATTTACACTTTTTTTTTGTTTTGTTATTTCTCTCTCCTACGAACAAATAAATATATCCCAGTACATATACTTTATATTATAAAATCACATATTTTTGTATGCAGCCTGTTGTATCGTACAAAAAGGGTTACTCGAGTTTCTTGGTATGGAATTACTTGAGTTGCCGATGTCACTCGAGTTTTTCGGTCATAGGTTACTCGAGTTGCTGGGTCAAGGGTTACTTGATTGGGTTACTCCTTATCGAGTAACCCCTTAAGTAACCCCTCACCATGTAACCATTCGAGTAATCCATGACTAAACCCCTCGAGTAACCACTAACCAAGTAACCCCCCCCCCCCAAGTAACCCCTGATTGAGTATCCCCTCAAGTAACCTTTGACTGAACCCTCAAGTAACCCTTGACTGAAACCTCAAGTAACCCCTGACCTAACTCCTTAAATAACCCCTGATTGAGTAACTCGAGTATCCACTGACCGAGTAGCTCGAGTAACCCTTGACTAAGTAACTCGAGTAACCCCAAACCGAGTAACCCCATAAGTAACCCTTGAACAAGTGAATCCATCGAGTAACCCATGTCTGAACCCCTCAAGGAACCCTTGATTGAGTGAACCCCCCTCCCTCAAGTATTCCTAACCGAATAACCCCTCCCTAATTAACCCCTGGCCAAGTAACCTTAACCCCTGATTGAGTAACCCCTCAAGTAACCCCTAACTGAACCCTGAAGTAACCCCTGGCCGAACTCCTTGAATAATCGCTAACCGAGTAACTCAAGTAACCACTGACCGAGTAGTTCGAGTAACCCATGACCGAGTAATCCCTCGAGTAACCCTTGACTGAGTAACTTGAGTAACCCTTGAACGAGTAACCCCTCAAGTAACCCTTGACCGAGTAACCGCCCCTGAGTAAGCCTTGACCGAGTGAACCCCTCCCTCAAGTAATCCCTCGAGTAACCCTTGACTGCGTAACTTGAGTAACCCCTCAAGTAACCCTTGATCGAGTAACCCTTGAGTAAGCCTTGACTGAGTGAACCCCTCCCTCAAGTAATCCCTAACCGAGTAACCACTCGAGTAATCCATGTCTGAAACCCTTGAGTAACCCCTAACTGAGTAACTCCTCCCCCTCAAGTAACCCATGATTGAGTAACCCCTCAAGTAACCTCTAACTTAACCCTCAAGTAACCCCTAGTCGAACTCCTTAAATACTCCCTGAGCAAGTAACTCGAGTAAACACTGACTGAGTAGCTCGAGTAACCTATGACCGAGTAACCCTTGACTGAGTAACTCGAATAACCCCTGGCCGAGTAACCCTTCAAGTAACCCTTAACCAAGTGAACCCCTCGAACAACCCCTATCCGAACCCCTCAAGAAACCCCTGACCGAGTAACGCCTCAAATAACCCTTCACCGAGTGAACCTCTCAAGTAAACCTTGACCAAGTGAACCCCTCGAATAATCCTTGTCCCAACCCCTCAAGTAACCCCAGACTGAGTAACTCGAGTAACCCCTGACTAAATAACTCGGGTAACCCCTAACAAGATAACTCAAGTAAACTCTGCATAATTGCAACACTACTTTCTTTTGGTACGAGTCCACAACTATTTTATTTTTTCTCTTTAACCTACTCCATTTACACTTTTTTTTTCTCTCACTTCTACAAACAAATAAATATATCTCATTAACTATACTTTATATTATAAAATCACAAATTTTTGCATGCAGTCTGTTGTACCATGCAACAAGGGTTACTCGAGTTTCTCGATATGGGATTACTTGAGTTGCTGGGGTTACTCGAGTTGCTGGGGTTACTTAGGGCCTGTTCTCTTCCGTTGAAATTCAGTTCAGTTCAGTTCAGTTCAGCTCAGATCAGTTCAGTTCAGTCCAGTCCAGTTCATTTCAGTTCAGTTCAGCTCTTAATTTACGTCTAATGATATTGATAATGATATAAAGCCAAATTTCATTCTTTTTAGCTCTTATTACAACGACGACGACGACGACGACGACAACAACAACAACAATAATAGTAATAATAATAATAATAATAATAATAATAATAATAATAATAATAATAATAATAATAATAATAATAATAACAATAATAATAATATTAACAATAATAATAATAATATTAACAATAATAATAATAATAATAATAATAATAATAATAATAATAATCAATAAATAATAATAATAATAATAATAATAACAATAATAATTGAAATAATAATAATCAATAAATAATAATAATCAATAAATAATAATAATCATCAATAACTAATAATAATAATAATAATAATAATAATAATAATAATAATAATAATAATAATAACAACAATAATAATTGAAATAATAATACTAATAATAATAATCAATAAATAATAATAATCATCAATAAATAATAATAATCATAATAACAACAACAACAACAACAACAACAACCATCAACAACAACAACAACAACAACAACAACAACAACAACAACAACAACAACAACAATAACAATAATAATAATAATAATAATAATAATAATAATAATAATAATAATAATAATAATACAGTAATAATAATCAATAAATAATAATAATAATAATCAATAATTAATAATAATAATAATAATAATAATAATATTATTATTATTATTATTATTATTATTATTATTATTATTATTATTATTATTATTATTATTATTATTATTATTATTATTATTATTATTATTATTATTATTATTATTATTATCTCAAAAACAAAATCATACAACCTACAATAAATTAGTGGGAAGCCGAGATACAATCAAGGCCCCCACTCCTCTAGCTATAGCAAATCCTACCCTAGTGAAGATATGAGCTGCAGCACGAGCCCTAATGTCTTGCGTCGACGAGAACCTCTGAATCCGCTTCAGTAACGCAACAGCCTCCTTCTCTAATTCCCCAAGCGAAGAAAAGGAGAAGGGAATGAAACCATATCCAATCACCTGACATCGAGCTTCATATTTAACCCGCTTCCGATGAGCAGCATCAGCCACAACGCGCCCAGGAATAAAGTCAGATAGCCCCGACTGTGTCAAAGGAGAAGACCCTGTCAAATCAACACAGACATCGCGACCACGATCCCATGAATAAAGTAACACATCCGCAGGTCTGAGGGCCTCGTCGTTCCCTCCAGCCAACCCAATGTCAACCTCCTTTCTCGCCGAAATCCCAGAACGATAGCAAACATCAACAAGGGTATCCCGAACGACATTATGCCGATGTTTAATACCCACAATACCAGCACAAGACACCGCGTGATCACCGAAAATATCTCCAGCAAAAACCCTCGAACAAGCAGAGCACGACGTCGAGACAGAGAATAAAGGAACACCCAACCGATAGGACAACACACATCGATAAGTCTTAGCGTTCATCGTCTGACCCAACCCCGAAATAGGAACCGCCCGAAGCCAAGCAGAGGTATGATCACCCTGCTGTGATTTCCATAATGCTGATTGTCGAGGAGTTAAAGAATAAGCAGATTCTGCAGAAGCGGTAATCTTTGTGAAATACATATCTGCCAATTTCTTCATGTGTTTAGGGGCAGCGACCTCACTAGGATTACTCAAAATGTCAGACTCCACTGTTCCATTAAACAAACACAACGCATCCTTAAAGGCTCGTCCAAGACCAACAATGCCAGCATGCCGAAGAAGTTGTGTCTGCAACCCAGTAGACTGCAACCGAGAAGAAAGAAAAGCATAGTGACGAACATCACCTGCAGAATAAACACCAAGCCCTCCAAACGCAAATGGTAAGGTGGCAAGCCGCCACTGCCAATCACCAAACCCAGGCCCCGAAGCGGTAACAATACGCTCCAAGGAAGATCGAAGAGCTCCATCAAAAGTGCGCTGAGCTACCTCAAAAGTACTAGGAGGACAAGTACGTAATGCAAAGTAGAGTTTTGAAACTCCAGTTGATGTGTTCATTCTATATAGTATTTTACCCCCGTCCCTTGGTCATAATTAGTAGTGTTTTTGGCTCTTTAAAGCCACTTTTATTACTAATTGGTGTTTTCTAGTGTTTTCGTAGATTTGGTTGACTTTTGCAGGGATTTATGCTTTTGGAGTATTTTCCCGAGATATTTTGGAGAAATCACGAGCACTGGAGAAGCACGACCAGATTTTATAGCCCAGGGCCGGTTGGAGCCATCGAACCGGTGATTAAGGGCTCGGTAGAGGTGATACCGGGGCGTTTGGACCGAGTATTCAAGACCCAAAGAGGAAACCCAGATTGGCCCGAATAATTGGAGCCCAATCGAAGTCCAAATATTGGCCCAAATGATCCGCCCGGCCAAAAAGGCTGGCGCCCGGAGGCGCGCCCGGCCGGGCGGGAGAAGCGCCCGGTGACGCGCCCGGCCGGGCGCGAGATTGTTATTAGAGGTGAAAAAGGCGCGCCCGATCGGGCGGTGCTTCGCCCGATCGGGCGCGTGTTTATTTAGGAAACAATTAGAGTCGTTTTAATTTGTTTTAGTTTAGGATTTTTGTACGGAGTATAAATACTCCTCCGTAATACGTTTTTAGATCGTCTCTTCTTTTGGGGAGATCTTCTTCTCTCTTCTTCACCACTTCTTCTTCTCTTAATCCTTTATCTTAGACTTTCTCTCTCTACTTAGTTTTCTCTCTCTTAATCTCTCTCTAAACCTTTGTCCTTATTTCTTTGATTGATTCCAGATTTATTTTGGTGACGATTTCTCTTCCCTTAATCTTAGTTATTTATTCTATTCCTTTGATCATGATTTATTTTATTGCTTTGCTTAGTTTATATTTAATTATGTGTGAGTAGTTTAATTTCTAGGGTTTGTGGGGATCCATAAATAATATGAAGGGGTAATTTATTGTTGTTAATTATCAATGCTAGATTAATTTCCTATTGATTGATTTAATGCTCTGTGACTAGATTAGGCCTATCTTTTATGCATGAGTTTGACAATATTGATTCAAGAATCGAGAGATGAGAATTAATGTTTAGGTCTAGTTTCAATAGGCAAGTTAATTTATAAATGGTTAAGTCAAGAGATTTAATACCGATAAATTAATTGTGTGATTGTAATAAGTAGCGAGAGCCCTTTACAATCTGATTAATTGATGCATTGATGATTGACTATTATTGATTGTTGGTATTGCATGATGATTTCTTATTGGATTGTTTTAATGTTTTAGAATTGCGGCTTGTAAAAGTATAGCAATATTAAATTGATGAATCGAGCAGATGTTAATTTGATATTAAAGGCTATTTTCAATAAGAACTTAGATCTAGTAAATTGCGAGAGCCTGTTAGATCTATGTTGGTTAATAAATTGCGAGAGCCTGTTAATCATGTTATTTATGCAATGTCAATGATTGATTACCCTATTTTACCCCGGAGTATTATTTATTGGTGAACCTATGCCCTAGATCCTTTTATATATTATTTTCTCCCTTTTCCTACTCTTTTTAGTTTAGTTTCATATTCAACTTTTAATATTGGTTACTTAAATAATTTAGATTATAATATTTAATTAGGAGTAAAAAGACTTGTTTCCCTGTGGAGATCGACCCTACTTCCCTATCTACTTTAGTTAGTGAATTAGGTAATTATTTTTGATTAGGGGATACGACTTTACCCTGTCACCAGTACATGCCCTAAGTAACAACAGTTCACACTGAGGATCATCAAGCATAGCGACCTTATCCATAAGGGCAATTGTCTTGGTCACCCTCTGCATCACAAGCTCACCACCAAAACCAGAATCGGAACTAGCGGGACCTCCAAGCAACCTAACACCACGCAAAGGTCGAGCAATATTAGGCGGAAAGACACCCACCAGCCTGCTTTGAGGGTCTTCCGTAGGCCAGAAAACTTCAGTTTTTTCCACGTTAAGACATAACCCAGAACGAGGTCCTTCCTCCATAATCAACTGCAGAACTTGCCCCACCACCAAAGTGTCACCAATAATCGTGCCGTCATCTAAATACCAAGCCTGAAGACATACATCAAAAGTCTCCCTAATTTTACATACCAGGGGTTGTAAAACCAAAGAAAAAAGCAAAGGACCAAGGGGATCACCCTGCGGGATCACCCTGCTGCACCCCTTGAGATGACCATAAGGTTTGGTCCCCATAGTACAACCTGGCTGGATTAGAATAGCAGAATTCAACCCATCGCGAAATGCCCGGACAACGGCGACGTACCTCACTTAACATGACCGAACGATCAACCAGATTGAAGGCATTTTGAAAATCCACCAACAACATAGATAGACCCACATCAGAACCACGGTCCTCAATCAACCGATTCACCGCATGAAGAATTG
Source organism: Chenopodium album (assembly GCF_948465745.1). Lineage (NCBI taxonomy): Eukaryota > Viridiplantae > Streptophyta > Magnoliopsida > Caryophyllales > Amaranthaceae > Chenopodium > Chenopodium album. Next base: position 5,506,846 of record NC_137836.1, on the reverse strand, counting down.
CCTCACCACCTGTAGAAACCCCAACACCAAATTGAAGGCCATCAAAGTAACTCCCTAAAGACTGACCAACCATAACAGCACCCACCTTCGAAACGAGACGCCGCCAAACCGTACCCACAACAATAGGACGGATACCACCACCGGGCTTGACAAGTGGCGTAAGAGGAGCACTAGCAATGTACTCTCCTAATTCCATAGGACGGATTATTATTATTATTATTATTATTATTATTATTATTATTATTATTATTATTATTATTATTATTATTATTATTATTATTATGTACAATTGTATATACACATATGTATAGTAATAAATAATCAATAAATAATCAAAGATCACTAATCTGTAGTTAAAAATCACTAATTAATAAGTTCAGTTCAGCTGAGTTCGGTCATTCGGAACAGGTCCTTAGGTTGATTGGTCAAGGGTTACAACTTGAGGTACTCCCTACCAAGTAACCTCTTAAGTGACCCCTGACCGAGTAACCCCTTGAGTAATCAATGATTTAACCACTCGAGTAACCCCTCCCCGTCAAGTAACCCCTAACTGAACCCTCAAGTAACTCCTTATCGAACTTCTTAAGTAACCCCTAACCGAACCTCAACTTTAAATAAATTATCACTCCTAAATAGTCTGTACAATTCCCCTAAAGAATTTACTCACTTTTAAAAGTATATACAAATTACATCTCCCATTTGTTCATCACTTTTTTTTACCAATAATACACAAGACTCATAATTGAATTAACAAAGCTAATAAATTGATGGTTAATAGGTAGCTTTTGGTTAATAGGCTACTCCCGTTTCATCAAAAAGCCATAATCATTTCCCAAGGAAAAGTATTTTCACAATGGGTTACACACTACACTTACACTTCAAATATAATTAAACTTTGCAAAATTAAAATAAGATTACATTTTAAAGCATCCAATAATAATTGTTTAAAACTTAAAAAACTAAACTAATTGCAAACACCTTATAAATTGTGCTAAAACCTCAACATTGCAATAACGAAAATTACAAAGTTATTCCATACATGTATCAAAATAGGTGGAACCCCAGTAAAAGTCTGTTGACATAGATTTGAGAGCCAATAAAACAAAGGAGAAATTAATATACGTAGCAATCCGCACTGCTTCTAATGAACAAACTTCAGTTGAACTGCTACTCAATCATAATAGTTTAAGGCTTTAAACCATTAAAACCGAGCCTGCTCCTTATCCCCTAAAAAAAAAGTGAAATTTTGCAAAAGATTACAGATTATGATACATAAAATAAAATAAATACAGTCAGTCCAATCCGTTAAATGACAGGGTATGTCTTCATAGAATTCTTCCTCGGCTTCCACCTTGCAGGATCAGACTTCATCCGAGCATCTCTCTTACCTCCTTAAGCACTGAAAACACAATAAAATATTAGATTGGGAAGCAAACACATAGATTAAAAGGATAACATTTGGAGTTCCCTTGAACTCCAATGATCACAATTCAAACCCATATAATAACAAGAGGTCGTGGAGATCTTATAACACCATTCAAAAAAAAAAAAAAAGATAAAAGAGTCAAAAACATAAGTGAATGATGATCCATAAGCAAAGACACACATCAGCGTATGATGATCCATAACTGGAGATTAATTTTAAAAGAAAACACACACAAACATGAGGGTATCATGTTAATCACACTGATGATAAGTAGTAGAAGGTTTTCAGCAATTCAAACTCCTTCCAAAATCAAACCCAAATATCAACAGCTCCCAGAACTCCCAAAGGCTCTCCGCCCTTAAAACCCACTGCCTCACCACTTTCATGTTAGTTTGTAAGTTTAGGCTCATACAAGGACAACTTTGATCTGAATCAAATCGCAAGGGATTGCATAGCATATAATTGTACACTCAAGGAGAGAATTAAACTTGGAGAGCCACCTGTTTAAAGGTTTCCTCAATCCAAAAGTTCATATTCTTTCGCCGAGGTTATACCAGTCATGCAACTCAGATGCCATTTTCAGAAAAATAAAAAAAATATCGCCTCTGCAACATATTCAAGATTCAGCAAAAAATCCCCAAAAGTCAGGGTTAGGGTTGTGGGTTTAGGGTTTAGAATTTGGGGGAGGGCCGTTTAATGTTGATGATCATAATCAAAGGAGAGAGAAAGAGAGTGGAAAACTGGGCAACGATCCCCAAAACACCCCAGCAATTTCACACTCATAAAATTCTTCCTCAATTCTCCACATCGAAAAAAAATCAAAGAAATGAGCTCAAAAACTGTCACATGGGAGTATGAACAAAATTAAAATCTAGGTTATCATCAGATTCAGAAATTAGGGTGAGTAAGATGAGCAAAATGCACGATTTCGACTGCAAAATGCAGCGATACTTGAGCAAAATGAGCTCAAGTATCGCTGCAGATTAGACAGCAGCAGTTGCACCTACATGACCATTGGCCGAGGCTCTTGACTTACGGTGATGGTGAATTCGACCAGCCCCACACGGCCACACAGACAATCCACACAAAGTTAATAATTTATAAGAAATTAAACACCAAATGAAATCAAGGGGAATATATAATATGTCAACAATGAGCTCATTATAAGCAGAATGATTGTAAACCAATAGGACAGCTAAACATGCAAAAGGCAGTAGCTAGACTTGCAGAATAACCACTGATAATCAGAATATTTCTAATAGACAGGTAAGTAGTCCATATTAATACAGGAGAATTCTCAAAGGCTTAGAATGTTGCGCAGGGGAAAATCATTGGAGAAAATTGAACTTCACTACTTAACTAAGACAAAGTACACATAATCACTAATAACCAAAGAGAGTTGATTCTTCAATCTGTTTATTAGACTATTAAGAATACTGACATAATGCAATGGAAGAAAAACATTTGATTTCTTTCTAACAGTTAATAAATACATTCATCCATGCCTAAAAAAAAAATATTATTCAAACATTGCCTCAAGTAAAGCAACTACTCCTTCACAGCTTCATCCACAGACAACTCAAAATCACTACAGTTTATTTTACTTATTTAAGAAAGTTGACCATGATCAGCTTTATTAACCCCAACTTTTTGCTTTTGCAACATAATTGCAGCAGTCTGATTCTACGCGTTAGTATTATTCAATACTTCCTCCGTTTCTATTTAGTTGACGCGTTTGATTTAGGCACATATATTAAGAAGAGGAGTGATAGAGAATGAAAAAACAAGTGGGGTAACTTGTAAATGCAAGGTAAAAAATTTACCCAAAAAGGAAACGTGTCAACTAAAAAGAAACTTCCTAAAAAGGAATACGTGTCAACTAAAAAGAAACGGAGGTAGTAGTATTCAGCTAAATTCATTCAAGAAAGATAACTTGATCAACCTAGATGATTTTTTACAAAAAAATTGACATGCATAGGGAAAAAATCTATATAATCACTCTAAATACAAAGAATTAACATGGAAACATATTCTAAAAACTCCCCTTAATGTCTCGACTTAGTATTTTCCCTTTTTTCTATGAAACCATTGAATAATGAAGGAGCCAGTAAATAAAACCCAGATAAGTGAAAGAAGCATGTGATATTACGACTTTAAAAAATGTGGAAAATAAGAAAGAAACGGGGTTGAAAGAGAACAAAACTCCTTCTGCAGTAGACTTTCGCTGAGGGAGAAGTATAAGCTGTTTTAACCCTATAAGCAATTGAGAATGTCAAGGGAAATCATGTGGGTAGTTAAGAAAGAGTTAACTGAAAAGACTAAATATAAAACAAGTGAAAGGAAATATAGAGTAGAAGACATCAACAACCAATATATTAAATATTTACATAAGAACATAAAGACGACCATCAGACTACTGAAGAATTAAAATAAAATTATACTACAGATGAATCTCACTTCTGGCATTCACCATTACCTCATTAATCATTCCCCATTTCAAACTCACTCCAGGGTGTTGGATGCTTGCACTTCATCTATTTCTTCATAGGCATACTGAGAACAAAACCCACAATGGACAAGCAACATCATCACTTAGAATAACAAATAGCTTAATAACACCAATAAAAAGATTCATGACATCAATTTTGAGAGATTCAACGCTCGCAATTTATAGCTCTTACTCATTATTACGTATTGTGAATTTTAGAAATACACTTCCTACTTGTGTATCCATCAATTTATCTATTAGCTCACTCCCTCATTTTCAAAGCCCTCATTTTCTCACTCCCTTTCTATTTTACCTCACTCATACAGTCATAATGAGCAAAATATATGCGCGCGCTCCGTTTAGAAAATTCACACACTTCCAGAGTTGATAGCCCATCACATAATATTTTACAAAATCTGAGAAATAATGTGTGAATGCCACATACTTTTTCAACAGGGAAAGGAACTCAAAACCTTCTACACCAGGCACAAATTGTCTGGAAATGAAATTTTATCCCCCCCCCCCTCTCTCTCTCTCTCTCTCTCTCTCTCTCTCTCTCTTCCTCTCTCTCACAACCCGATAATATGTATGGATGCCACATAAATTTTCAACATGGAAAGAAACTCTAAACCTTCTACAACAGGGGTATTAATTGTCTGGAAATGTGGTTTTATTCCCCAAACAAATTAAAACCAGCCATTATAATTCATAATTGGTTGGTGCTACCCCTAACTTAGGACCAGCCTCAGTCAATCTGTAAAACCGTACCCCAAATCATGTTCATTGTCCCAAGACTTTACTGATAAATTTAATTAGAAACTCAGTACCATTATTGTCATTAATTAGCACCTATGGATAAGTCCCTATAGAAAATAGCTCATTCACATTCAAATGGATTGTAGCAAATAAAAACTTTCCTTTCAGAAATTAGTATGATCCAAATAGGGGATTAAAAAGGCATACATGGAATTCAACATTGGCCACCACTGAAGTGATTGCACATGCCTTGTCAATCCAGGAGCTGCCACAAAAGTGCTGCCGTTACCGCCACCTCCGTATCCACCACCGCCATACCCACAACCTCCTCCTTGTGGAGGACCTGGTGTCCTCTCATTTGCAATACTCACACGGATGTTACGCCCATTCAGAACCTGTACGTACATCAGTGCACAAATATTTTTTGTAATGATGATCTGCATGTGTATTTTGAATTTCTGAAAAAAGAAAAACTTTGGAAGTAGATAGGTTGTCTGTTCTCACCTGGCCATTCATGGCAGACTATGCACTGTTTGCAGCTTCAGCATCTGCAAAGTTGACAAACCCAAATCCCCTAGACCTTTCGGTGTTTCTCTCACACCCTTGCTGTAAATTACAAAAAAATGAATGAATTAAAAAGACTGCAGACTTAAAGACCAATATGTAAAACTTGCAATACAGTTGTCTATGAAAAACAGCTTCAATGAGAAATGGCTAATACTCACCATCTACTAATTCACCAAAATTGGCAAATGCGTCCTTCAATGAGCCGCCATCAGTTGCAAATGAAAGACCTGACGTGGACATAATAGTTTAGTTAAAAAGTTCCATACTAAAATTGCATAAATTATTTATTGTATTAATCAATCAAATACCTCCAACAAAAAGCTTTGCAGAAGACATGCATCGAATAGCAGTCATCATAGATGAGTTGAAAGTTTGTGAGATGCTTTGACAAAGAATGCTGTCAATTTTGTTTAGGAACACAATTTTCGACAATAATCTGCACAGAACATAGAAAATCAGGCAGGTACTACAATTTAAAATCTCAAAGGAAAAAGTCCACATTTCACAATATCTTAAATTCAAATTTCAATCTATCCTCAAAAAAATAAAAATAAAAAAAAATTAAATTTCAATAGGAGAACCGGCAAGTTTGTAAAATTTTTAATTGCCATACACTATAATCATATGCTTCACACTAAATCATCATAGGGAGAAAGGTTTCCCACAATCTATACGCTAAAATGTATAATCTCATAGGAAGAGCACTCAATGGGCTTTACAATTCACATGCTCAATAAAAATAAAAAATAAAAAAATAGAACAATCTTGCTGTTATAGTAGTTGCTTCAATAAAATGGTTTAATACTCTAGACTTATATATATGACAACATACAAATTGCAGTATTTATACTTCATACAGGTCACTTGAATGTTATATATTTGATTGATTGTTTTTTTCATATTCAGTATGACAACAAACAAATTGCAGTTTAACAAAAATATATCATAAATTAGGAAAGAATACTGTACTAAGTTTATGGACATGAGATACGAGTAGGATAGCATCATCTTTGCCGAGGTTGAAAACAATGGCATCACCTCCAATTTAAGCAAACCTCATGAGATACGAGTAGGATAGCATCATCTTTTGCTGAATTTTCCCTTTCAATTTGCTTAATTCTTCAAATCCATTTGTGAATTTCAAAAGCTTTATAAATCAGTAATTTACTATTTTCTTTTTCAATTGGTTTTACAACTGTAGAAATTAATTTAATAGTTCACCTGTTAGTAGAACGTAGCTCAACTGTTTAAGATAGATATAACACCAAAGTCTTTGTCATCGGTTAAAGTTGGTAGTAGTACTTATGAACTCCTAATATACTCAACTAAATCAACATTCAACAAAACCGGACCTTTTCTAGATAGATTATTAGCCAAAACACTGCGAATTCGCTGATTCTTTTGGAATAATGGATTAATATTCAAAACCCATATATAAAACCTAATTGAAATTAATGGGTTTTCATGAGCCTTCAATTCATGGTTTAGCGACAAATGCCAATCCTTTCTCGATAAAATCTGAGTTAGGCCAGGTGAAGTTTTTTCAGTCGTGTGTAGTTAATGAAAACTAAAGAGGACATTTTCGATAATCAAAATCGAAGAAGGGGTTTTACAGACTACTTGCATACCAAATCAATTGAACTAAAAACAAAATTAAAACAAAAAAATTAAAGAAAGAGGAGTTACAGATTCATCAACAAAATTAAAAATAAAGAAAATCGAGTACCAGATTCATCCAAACGATCCGAGAAAACCCCCTCGAGACGAAGATTTCCATCGGTCGATGAAGTTAGATTCTGCTGAGTTACTCCCCTAAAAAACAAGAAGATCGAAAATAGAGAACGAAATTAGGGATTGAAATGGGTAAAAATTACAAACATAATGAAATAATTACTCGTTAAATTTCCACCTTGTATGAAAGAGAGAGAGATGAGCAATTCCAGAAGTTCCAGAAGCACCAAAGAACATTACCGTGTACATAAAATCCTATATCAATTACGGAGTACTAAACCTGGTAAAACAATGTTTATGTCCCTATCAAACTCCGCAAACTTAAACAGTGTTTTTTTTTTTTTTTGGACGAAAAGATAAGGTCGAAGGAGTACATTTGGTAAGTCCTAACTCGTTAGGAGTAGGATTGTATCACAAGGTTATGCCTATAAATATATGATGTACATACTCTTTATTGATGAAGAATCAAATACTAACATGGATTTAACAGTCCAAAATAAGACACATTTTCTTATAGGCATATTAGCAGCACTTTTTGTAGGTTTTTTACTTACGGGATTTGTTTCCCTTATCTTCTTCCTATCAGGCCCTGAATTTAGATTTGAGGTTGATTCTCTTGAGGTGAAATCATCAACTGTGATGATTTCGAATAATAATGATAGTGTAGGTTTGGATCTCAATGTAACCCTTTCCCTAATTAACGAGCAACCAATATTGTTCGACTCATTCATGGTATTACTTGCTTACAACAATGATGAATCTGTCCTCTCCTCGATTACACTTGATACTTTTTACGAAAAGAGTCATAACCAGAAGAAAAAAATGCAAATTGGGATGGCGATTGAGAATTTTACAAATAAGGAACAAAACTTCCCGTTGGAGTTCACTTTAAAAATCGCAGGTCGTTATCAGAGCATTAGGGGCCAACAAGAAACTGCTATAGACCGTTTCAAGATTGCTTGCAAAGGCATTAAAGTTATGCTAATTACATCCTCGTCTAATATCACATCAGGAACAATGATCGGTGAGCCACTCCTTTGCAAATGAGTCGTCAAGTATTAGGGTACCAAAATTGTTTATTCTTAGATTATTCAATAAAAAATTGTTGGATTGTATTAGAAATTTGATCAATCTATGTCATGTTTTTTTTACTATGTCATATTTTTTTTTTTTTTTGGACACACATATTTATCTAATTCAACAATACTTTTTTTTTTTTTTTTGAACGGTAATTCAACAATACTTTGTTGAAGATATTTTAGCTGCTTTTGCTTTTCGTACTTATCTAATCAATATGTCTTCCATCAAGTCAAATGGTTTTTTTTTCCTATTTTCTAGCCTAGATTAAGTTTGTTTGTTATGCCTTCTGTACACCACTACTTCCATATAACCCTTATAAAAGCCAAATTGGGTTGAGGAAGTTTTACTTTTAGCAAATTTCTTATGAACAGTGGTCGGACGATTTTGCCCCTGCCATAATATTTTTTTTGTTCTTGCTGAATGCTTCCCTTCCGTTTTTGCCCTGTTCAACTTGTTTTTGGTTTTATCTTTTGTTTTGTCGTCTTTTCCAGCCTTTCTCAGCTTCACTGTAATTTGCTCCTTTTTTTCCTCTCTCCTCATCTCCTCTCAACCTCTCTCCTCAATCTATCAAGGTAATCCTCTTCTCGAATTCTAGGCCAGGGTTATTCATTTTGAACGCTAATCCTATCCCCATAATTCTTTGGTTGTTTAATTTGGTGAGATTGATGGATTTAGGGTTTATTTCTTAGAAAGGAGAACCCATCTTTCTCTCTCCTTTTTTAAAACCCACTAACTCCATTTTCATCCAACACTGAGTCGTGCACCGATTCACCAAACCCAATCAACAAAAGCCTATGATCGCCGGAAAATGGCCACAGCATCACCAACATCTCCACCGTCTCAACATCCACGAATTTCAAGTATATCGCTTTGTTCGTCAATCCCGAGGAACGCCTTCATCTTGAGCATGCCCAGAAACATGCTCATTGATCTTCCTCCTTTTTCAGGTAATTTTGGTTTTGATTGTTTCAAATTGAAATTGATTCTAAATTTTTGTTGAATGAATATTTTTACTTAAAAAGCTTTTGATGCTAAACTACTTCATTAGTCACAATATTTGATGCTTAAGGTTGTAGAGTTTGATTCTTTATGAATTTTGTGTCTCTTGATGTAATGCTTAATGTGTAAGAAACAATTTGCTCGCTTGCATTCTAGGTATGTCAAATTCTGATTTTATATACTCCTTAAAGAGGGTTCAACGATTATAATTTGAGTGTTCCATTGTTTCTGGGTTTGTGTAGAGTTTCAAGCTCAGATCTTTAGGGTTCTTCTAAGCTTGATTGTTTCTGATTTTATTTTTTGGCGGATTTTGTAGGAAACCCAGATGTTCAAGATTGAATTAAAGAAGATATTCTTGATTGAGTTGTCAGTGTTTGTGCCAAGGTGAGTTCATTCGAATCTAATTTAATGTTATATTATTTGCTTTTGTCTTGTAAATATTTGATCTTAAAGTGTTCGATGAATTGCTTGAATGAAATAGATTGTGGGTATTTTCTAATTTAATCTAGGGGTTTATGTTTTCATATCCATAACCCTTAATTATGAATTGCAGGTGATAGATGATCTAAATCTTGCCAATTTACTTGGTGTTTGAGCTCTCCATTAAGTTCTACTTTGACTTGGGGTTGAGTTTTCCATCATGAATCTCATCTGGGTATGTCAAATTCTGATTTTATATACTCCTTAAAGCGGGTTCAAGGATTATAATTTGAGTGTTTCCTTGTTTCTGGGTTTGTGTGGAGCTTCAAGCTCAGATCTTTAGGTAGTGTCAGTTTCATGATTTTGTTTGGGTATTTCATCTTTGCTTGATTAATTGATCTGATGTTTCAAAGATTTTATCTGTTATTTTTTGGTAAAAGACTTTTTAATGATTTGTGGTTGCAGATCCGAAGAAAATATAAGGGACCATGCCTCACTAATCACTATCGACCTCACCCAAATCGACTTGGACTCTGTAAGATTTTAGCTTTTATTTTTATTTGTTAAGTTTGTGTAAAAGTTTTACCTTCAATTTCATTAATTGTAATTGATAATTGAATTGAAGTAGTGATGATGAAGTACTAAATTTTGAATGGATTTTGATCTGGAGTTAATTGGTGGAAAATAGAAGTACTTTTGTTTAGAGATTGGGGCGTGGGTCGATGTTTGGTGAATCAGCCTACCAATGACCTGAAGATAAATGCATTGTATTTAATTGGTTGTTAGGTTTAGTTGACAATTTTGCAAACTTAGGGACATCAGTTTGCTGCGACTGCTGTTTTTGTTATAATTTAAGCTTGTGAAAGGTATACAAACACAGTAGGGATAGTTTTAAGTGATTGGTAATCTGGAGGTGAGTTTTAATATTATTTTTAAAATTTGTTTCAGTTGTACTGTTCCTCGTTATCTTATAATGTCAGAAGTATGAGTCTAATTCAACCTTTTCTCACAATGGTGATTTCAGGGCAAGCAATAGTAAGGTGTTTAGAAGGGTGCTATAATGGAATTTCAAGAAGGTTATAGGTATAACCCTTGATTGGGATGTTGTAGGTTAGTAATTTTTATGAATTGTGTTCTTTATGAATTAAAAAGTAATTTTTATTGTTCTCGATGTTGGATGAAAATAGTGAATTGAATTGTACTATAATGATCACCATAGAGGGGTTGGGAGCTCACGCAATTTTTTTACTTTGTTGAATATGATGGTTTGAAAGTGAGAATACGAGGAGCAAATCGTTCATGGGATTATTTTTGAGTAATTATATTTTTTTGGGTCAAATTATGTCTTGTAGTAGTTTTGGGTAAAATTGATAGCCTTTTGAATTGAAATTTAATTAGACTAAGTAGATGGATTTGTGTGTGTCTGATCAACAGGTAATTATAACAGAAGCTTCAAAGGTTATTCGAGATGCTGGAAAGAAGATGAACCTTATGTCTTCTTTGAATCAGAGAATTGCTTCTTCAAGACCACCATCCAAGAAGTGGAAGGTATGTCAATAATGGGAAGATACTTAACACAAGTGACTTTGCCCAAAATCTTGAGAACTGACATGCCTAACACCATAGAATTTTTCCTTCAGCGTCAATGAACATGATGTCTTGCAGTCTCTGATTGCCTAATCTATGTCAAAAGATTTATAGTAATAAATGGCACTAATGTTAGTAATGTTTCTTGATTGTCAAGTCCTTGTACACTCTTAAACCAGTTTCTAAGGGTTTGTTTGGCATTGTTGTGGTTTTCTGTTTTTCGGTTTTTTGTTGTATAAAAGTATATGATATATGTCACATAATAAATAAAAAATTATTTAAAATTATTAAAATCATAATAATTTTGAAAACTGACAACAAAAAAGTGGAAACACCTTTTTCTTGTTTCTTGTTTTTGGTTTTTAGTTTTCAAAAAAACAGAACTGAAAACCAAAAATGATACCAAACAACCCCTAAAGATCTGGTTTTCAGTTTTTCACTCATGTCACTGATAAATATGATTGTGTGAGACTTGGGTGTCCACTATGTTTAGTCAGAGGGAACTCTAGAAGCTGGGAATATTTATTGGAGAGAAAAGTTGTCCCTTTAAAAGAAATCAGATTTGTTACTTTATCTGCAATGTCTAATCTCATCTTATGTCCTCTTGTGGAAAAACAACTCTTTTAAGGTTTGGGTTATGTGAATAAGCTAGCATGTGAGAGAGAAGTTCATAACAACTGTATCTTTTTGTTTCGAGGTGAAGATAATGGTTGTTTTAGTTTAGCGATCTCCTGATGGGTGATGTTGCTGCCTTCTCATCAGTCCAGACTCCCGAGCACCTCCCAACATGACATGTGACTCTTTCCTTATTGAGGTGAAGATAATGGTTATTTTAGTTTAGCGATCTCCTGATGGGTGATGTTGCTGCCTTCTCATCAGTCCCGACTCCCGAGCACCTCCTCCCAACATGACATGTGACTCTTTCCTTATTGCGGTTATACCTTCCTTCAATCACAGCCCAAACTAATCCCCTACCCTACTGACCCCAAACCTTTCTCACCCCACCCAAACCCACAAAAAAAAAAAAAAAAAAAAAAAAAAAAAAAAAAAAAAGCGAAAGAATTTAATAGTCTTCACTTCCTGCTGTCATGTAACTGGAAGAAACTGTTCAGAAAGAGGAGAATAAATGGAAATTAATTATGCTAGGGGAGATTGAAGAATGTTGATGCACATCGTATATGGTAACATAATAGGAAAATTGTCTCATAAGCTAAAAGTTTAGTGAATTTTGTATATATTGTCATTTGGTGAGTCAACTTTCTTTTTGGAAATCATCTATGTCAGAGTTGTAGTATGTTTAAATGCAATCTATGAATTACTTAATTGAGGGAGGGTAAGAGGGTGGGATTTAGATGGATGTGTGAGGTTGTTTATACTTTATAGCTAGGACATGGGTTTTTCAGAACAAGTCTCAGTATTGGCTTCCAAATTACTATGTACGAAGTACTACAGTAGAATCTTTAATCGTAGAGAAAGTGGGATCAATAATGAGCTTTGTTAACTTGTATTACTTGTTGCTAGGAGAATAGGATATGGTTAATGTAAATATATAATGGTATATAATATAATCCATTTACCATGTGCTTCTTGCCGTAGAGATGGGTGGACCATTGGATTTAGACTATCTTGCATTAAGCGAATTGAGATGTGACGATTTGATTTGATGTTGTGTAGTATGATCAAAGCCACAAAATAATGTTGGTGAAAGAATAATGTCACTATTTCCTTTTCCTTGCTAGCATGCTGTATAATTGCTTTTGGGTGTTGTTGATGATTTTATTTGATGAAATGCATATCTTGAACCCTTTCTTTGTTGTGCTTGTGTGGTCAGGCTATTCTTTGTCTTAGTTTTTTGTGTGACTGACCCACTAAAACATGACCTTAAATATGTTGGTGAAAGTCAATTTTAGAAGTTTTTTGTGGGAAGGTAAATAACCTTGCGTTGGTGGTTAAATTTAAACTCAAAACTGGCATTTCTAATACAAAGGTCAGGTTGGCATAGTGTTGCATATTATATTTCAGAATGTATATGAGATTATGAGTGATGTGCTAAATGCAACATAATATGATACTACTATTTGGGAGTTGTATTTTCCTGTATATGATGATTTCAGCATTTCACCTTGCGAATTTTTTAATTAGAGTAATCAGATGTCATTGATTATGATAATATATCAAATGACTCGCATTGTTATTAGTATTGATATCCTACATAATTTATTTCCTTTCAGGTTGCTTTGGATTTCTAACATAGACGAATTCTGGACAAAGGAGGAGGTGCTGGGCCTGCTTCTAATGGCGTCAATGCGGCTGTTAGACTTGTTTTCTTTACTGTTATCTATTCACTAAACTTGTTATATACAGCTATTAACTATAGTAAGCAGGCAATGCTTTGCAATGAGTTTCATTTTCTAGCATAAGTGATAAGACAGTCGCAATTAGTTTAGTTTTTAAAGTATTAACAATCGTTGCCATTAGATGCTTTAAAGTGTAATCAACTTACAATTTTGCAAAGTACAAGTGTAATAATTTTTTTTCCTAAGAAAATACTTTTTCTTTAAATATCATCGTGGTTTTTTTTAATGAAAGGATAGACATAGACTATTATTCAAAAGTCATTATGGAGTTTTTTTTTTTTTTTTCCCCATTTCATAAGAACATAACCTATTATCCAAATGTTATGAGTTTTGAATAAGGAATAACCTATTAACCAACAATGCAAATTTATTTAGAGGTGACACAATTGTGTATGATATTTATGGATGAGACAACTATTGCTCCCTTTGTTTTGAATTAATCATAATATTGGGTGTTAGCACAAAAGAAAAAAATAGGATGGGATCAAAAAGTGAATTTTATGACATCATCTATTTGGTGTAGCAGGTCGCACCATGTGGGGGGGGGGGTGTTTACATCAGTTATTTTGTTAGGGTTATCTGAGTTATTCAGTCATGGGTAACTCGAGTTACTCGTTCAAGGGTTATTTGAGGGGTTGGGACACGAGTTACTTAAGGGGTTTACTCAAGCAAGGGTTACTCGAGTCACTCGGTCAAGGGTTACTAGAGGGGTTACTTGGTCAAAGGTTACTTGAGGGGTTACTCGAGCTACTCGGTTAGGGGTTATTTAATGAGTTCGGTACGGGGCTATTCGAGTAATTTGGTTAGGGGTTACTTAAGAAGTTTGGTAAGGGGTTACTTGAGGGTTCAACCAAGGGTTACTTGAGGGTTCAACCAAGGGTTACTTGAGGGGTTACTCAATAGGGTTTACTTGAGGGGGAGGGGTTACTCAAGGGTTGAGTCATGAATTACTCGAGGGGTTACTTGGCAGGGGTTATTTGAGTAATCCCAACAACTCGAGTAACAACTCGAGTAACCCTGACAACTCGAGTAATCCTATACCGAGAAAGACAAGTAAACCTTGATGCACGATATAACAAGCTGCATACAAAAATTTGTGATTTTTTAATGTAAATTATAATTAGTTAGATATATTTATTTGTTCGTAGGAGAGAGAAATAATAATAAAAAAAAAGTGTAAATTGGGTTGGTTAGAGAGATAATAAAATAGTCGCGGACTCTTACCAAAGAAAATAGTGTTGCAATTATTATGAAACGGATTGTGGCATGGTTACTTGAGTTAAGGTTATTCAAATTATTCAGTCAGGTGTTACTCGAGTTACTCGGTCAGGGATTACTTCAAGGGTTGAAAAAAGGGATTATGCAGTAAATTGATGATATCCTTTTCATCACAAATGCTCTACATTAAATATGATAAAAAAAATTTCTTAGAGACCTATCATTTATGTATGATATCAATAGTAATAACACTAATATTTCAATACAACTTAATTATACTTTACACAATAATGCAATAATTTATAACGTATACAAGCATATATCATGTACAAATTTACAAAAACTAAGTTAATTAGCTTACTTATATGTCTTGCTAATAATTTTCTTAATAAGGTTTACAAACCGGTGCGCGCGCATCGCGCGCGGCGCTCTCGGACTAGTGCTTATAAATATTGGTATTCTAATTCTAAATAAAATCATTTAGAATTTCTTTCCTTACAAATACGCAGTACTCCGTTGTTCGTTTTTATATATTTATATACTACATATTTTATTACTTTCATTTTAAATATTCAATATTATCGAACACTTTGTTGACCGAATAATCATATTACTCTTAATATAAACCAAAAGTTACTTCTACTGAATTAGTTAGTCTTACGAAGTTTTGTGGAAACTTAAATATAAGGATTTTTGACTTTTGCTACCTCTAAAACAGGTGTGTTTCACTTTTGCTACCTGGGAATTTTTTTTTTTTTATTTTACTACCTATCAAATCCTTTTTTATAAATTTCGCTACCAGTTAACGTTTTCGTTAGTGAGATCCAATCACCCTAATTACCACCTTTCGACCACCACTACCTCCTTAGCCACACCCTAAATGCCTCCCTGTCAGCCACCAAAATTTTTAAAAAAAATAAAAATAAAAAAAATTTAAAAATCAACCACCAAGCCTAGCCCTCCCGTTAGCCCCCTCCCCCCTAACGGCGGCCGGCGAACCCAACCCCCATCCTTTCCCCCACCACCGCAGCCCCCTCCCTCCCCCCACCATCGCAGCCCCCTCCTTTCCCCCACCACTGCAGCCTCCTCCTTTCCCCCACACCATCGCAGCCCCCTCCCTTCCCCACCATCGCAGCCCCCTCCCTTCCCTTCCCCCACCATCGCCATCGCAGCCCCCTCCTTGTCCCCACCATCGCAGCACCAAAATTGACCCTAAAATCGACCCAAAAATCGATTTCCCCCAAAATCGACCCAAAAATTGAAGATAATCACCAGCCCGAGACCGTTTTCTTCGCCGACGAAGCTGCACCCTTGTTTTCCGGCGAAGTTGAAGTCCTTTTTCCCGTAGAAGCCGCAATCTGTGTTGGTTGGGGTCGAGGCAGCAAGAACCAGGGGGAAAAGGGAATGGCTGGGCTGCGTTCGAGGGGGAAAGGGAGAGGGAAAGGATCGCCGGCAGAAAGGAGGGGGTTTGGATGCCTGCCGCCGGCAGAGGGGAGGGGGGAGGGAGGTGGTTAACAGGAGGGTTTGGTTTTTTAAAATTTTTTTTAATTTTTTAATTTTAAATTTATTATTTTTTAAAAAAAAAAAAAAAAAAAACTCAACGGATTCCGTTAACTGGTAGCGAAATTTTAAAAAAAGGATTTGATAGGTAGTAAAATAAAATAAAATTTTTCCCAGGTAGCAAAAGTGAAACACACCTGCTTTAGAGGTAGCAAGAGTAAAAAAATCGTAAATATAATTTGGTTAATTTAGTCAGATCAATGTATCAATAGAAAGCCCAAAATATTCCTACAATTTTTGCTTTTCTGCTGTGGTGGAGTTTTCCTCATCGCTTCTTGCTGCTTTCTTGAACCCTGCGTTTGCATAACATAAGATGGTAGGAACAAGTAGTCACCATTGTCACACCTGGACAATAATAATATACAAGATGCCAATTATAGTATGCAAATATAATCAATGGTATTAATGGGGAACAGCAGCAGCAGAAGTAGATGAAGAAAAGGAATTGGAATTTGAGGTGAGAATCCCGTGATTATGGCGGATTCGAAGAGCGAAATTTGAAGAAAATCGAGCTAATATTGATCTTGTCGCCATGTCTCTTGAGTTCGTTCCTCTTCTGCCTTCTTCCCTCTCGATATCTTTCACCATATTAAATCTAAACCCCCAACGCCTACTTCACGTGTGGAGCTATTAATCACCGGTGTTTGGGTCGGGTTAGTGTAGGTCAAATCAACTCAGGTCGGGTCAAGTGAAGTTAATAGAGTTGTTTGATACTGCTAATCAATCCTAAAACTCCCATCATTTAACAGATTTGGCCTTGTTAAAAATGGTTTTACAGCATCATCACATGGCAGAATTGACAGGAGGTGAAGCATACAGCTTCAAACAAACAGAACCTCACTTGGTTTGCATACACTAATAACAATCTTCCAACTCAATCAAATGTCTCAATAGATAGCAGTATAATTACAAGAAGCACCAATGGGAAAAGAAGCATGGAAAAGTAAAGAGCAAAGTGTCATTTTCAAAAGAATAAGGCAACAATTATGGCTTGAGACATCCAAATTGAGATGTAAATTTAGATTGTTATGCAACCTTTACATTGAATATGAGTACCTTAACAATTTAGATTTTTTTTTTTTTTTTATTTGTCAAAAAAAAAAACAAAGTGTACAGCATGCAATGTACTCTTAGGATTGGAATCTTGGATTAATTCTATAATCTATAATCTATATAAAAGCCCCAAGCACCCTATATAAAAGTCCCAAGCACCCTTACTATTCCCAATCTACTGTATGAACAGGAAATTGACGCTATTGCCCTCCCCTGCCCTTAGCACCCTTCCCTGATTGACCAGATTGCCAGGGGTAGTTTGGTCTATTCGGGTTGCCCATTTCTCTCTCCTGCTTTTGCTCCTCTCATTCTCAGTTCCTCACTCTTCTCCTAAGCATCCTCAAATTTCTCTCTCTCTCCTCCATTGAAGCGCACTCTGAGTTCTCCATTAAAGCGCACTCATGATTATTGTTGTTATATTGTCATTAATTTCTTTAATCAAGTTGTCAAGGGTCAACTCAGGAATTAATCTCTCTAAATTGATTAGTTATAATTTAGTCATTGGTCTTAGTGATTGGGAAATATTTGTATTAGCTTCATATCCCTGCTTATTGTTTCTTGGGGCTTGCATTATTTTTTAGCAATTGGAGATGAGAAGATAGAGCAGTTGGAGATGGAGCTGAACAAAGTAGGAAGGTAAAGTTTTGTTTTCTGTTTTTCCTTACTGGAATGACATGACATATTATTTACCTATTTGTATGTTTTACTCTTTCAGGAAGTTCAAAAGTACCATGACATGTATGTTTTTAAGCAAGAAGAGAAATTGGGTTTAGATGCTGAGCTCCAAGATTGCAAGGTATCTTATAACTGTCCTGAAAAGTTTCGACACCAGAAGTATGTTTTAACTGGTTCATTGATATCTCATTTTCAATTAAAGTTTTTGGTGTTGTTTTATCAGTGTAGGGCATACTTAGATGCTCCTGGTATAATCTTTCGAACTCATATGTATAATAAAAATTGTAGGAAGTGATAATTTTGTGGCGGGTATTGAATTTGATTTGTTGAATTGTAAACTTTAAGGTGCTAATATTTTCTTTGTTGAATATATAGGTGTATTTGCAAGTTAATTTGATGATTTTTAGATTGGAAAATTGTGAGAATATTGTTTCAGCTACTTAAAATCGAATGTGATTAGTAGGAATGCTATTTTCTTTTATGGGAATTAAATAGGATTGCCAGGATTGCAATATTCTTTAGTGGGAATTGGATGGGATTGGTTGGACTGTAATACTTTGATGCAAATATTTGTTCATTCAGAAGCCATTGTCGCGTATTTTTAAGCCATCAAAGTTGCACCCTCAGTTAATAAGGCAAAAGGTAAGTGGCTTTAGGACCCCTGATATTTGAAAGCTCTCTTTTTCATTATAAGCAGGATGATAGACAAACTTCGTGGCGGATGCGGGCAGTATGTGGCTTTAGGACCCAAGAGATTTGAAAGCCGAAAGCACTTGTCTCATCCTTGTGATTTATTTACAAGCATCTTGAACTGAAGCTATCAAGATGGTTTTGGGCTACACCAGACTGCATAATTCTTTGGTTTTCTGATTATTTCTTTAATTAAGCTGAAAGCACTTGCCTCATTCTTGTAATTTGTTTACAAGCATCTTGAACTGAAGCTATCAAGAAGTCATGATACTATGGGTGAAGAGTATCGTGTTTACAACTAATTATAATGGCTTCATCTATTAACGAATTGTATATATTATGTTAATGTATGGAAGATTTAGTGTATGCAATTGCTATTTTCATGTTAGTAATCAGATTGCATTATGTCAATGTATGGCAAATTAAATGCAACTAGCCTTCTGACCCGTTCGATGCACGGGTTGTTACTCAGGTTATTTTTCTTGAAAAGTGTCGGTATTGTTGTGGACGGAATTAGGTTAGATATATATATATATATAGATATTGTAGGGCATGAAATGACATACTGGTTTAAGTTATATTTAAGTTTAGGAGATGAAAAGACTATTTTATTGTTAATGTAATGTAATGAACACTAATTAGTTTAACTTTAATTAATTATGTTGAATATGAAACACTTAATTTTCTTACTTAAAATTGTAAGTTTTAGAATACATAAAGATTAAAGACTCAAACATTTTTTATATATTTTGTTTTTATATTAAAATGGGAATTTAAAAAGAAAAGATTAAGAGAGGTGACATGTGGCATATGGGTGATTATGGTGACATGTGGCTAAGTATAGATTGTGGTTTGTGTTTTTAAATACTAAGTATAGATATAGATATAGATTGCTACTTTCATAGTTTTCATGTTAGTAATCAGATTACTGCAGAAACATGTACCCCTTAGTGAAACATTGCCCAAAAGAAATATTGAAGTTATATGATTATGGACAGAAGAGGATTAAAGAATTACTTCAGGCATTGACCCCTTCATGAAACACTGTGCAAAGATTTTTTTACTGCTGTCTTTTCTTTTGAAGCCTGTTTACATGTGTATTTAATTTATAGGCTTCATCTATTAACGGATTGTATTATGTTAATGTATGGCAGATTTAGTGAAAAGGATATTTGCATAAGAAAAAAAATAAGAAAAAGTAACGTATAGGTAGTACAAGAAGAACAAAATACACTGAGTGATTAATTAAATAAGTCATCTCTATTTAATACTATGATAATATTTTATTTTTATCATGAAGAATTTATTATTTAAGTAAATGGTAGGTTATTATATGAATATACAAAATAGGAGGTTGTATATTTGATATTTTTAGCCAATTAGTTTTTAAATTCTTTTTTAAGAAAGGAATGTTATGTGTGTTGTTGATGTGTGAGCATTGTGTTTAATTGAACTAGATTAAAAGGAAATTGTTGGGCACCAATTTGTGAATGTAATGCAAAGGATTTGAGCAAAATTATATGAAATTGGATTGGTTATATTCGATTAATAAAGAATTGTTTGTGAAAAATTAAAGGTACTTCGTAACAAGTAAAAATATGAGAATATGTCCATAGTTTGCTTATTAGTCCTAGTCCAAAAAGACAACTAAAATAACTACATGAGTATAAAATATCAACACCCAAGTTAACAATGACCCAAAAAAAAAAAAAAGAAAAAAAAAACCCAGAAACTCTTAATTTAAGTCTTGTTGGTAATATTTAACAACTTTCAAGAAATAATCATAATTCACATTTATTAAAACTATAATTGGCATGGGATTGATCTTCATTATATACATACAATAAGAATTGGTAGCTTAGATTGTTGAGGACATTTGAATCTTATGCTTAACAACAAAGAATGTTATTTTCACATTGAGTTAGTAAATGTTGTAGAACAAGAACAAGTGAACAACTATATAGAAATAAAAGAACAATCATATTCAAATGATTTTTGCTAATGAAAATCTGTATTACACTTGAGAATATGCTACAAATTACAATTTTCGTTAATGATGCTCATCAAACAATGCAACAATTTTTCCTTAAAGCTCAAATCTCAACCACCCCTGCAAAGATACATAATTTTGTAGAAAAAAAAGTAAATAATAAAAATAAACGTTAATTACAATAATAAAGGGCCATTTGGAATACTATAACACTTCATAAAACTAATTAGCAAAATCATTAGACTTTTATTCATTCAGATCTACAAAAGAGAAAATAAGCAAAGAAATACTATACTACTCTCACTCTGTAGGGACTAAGAAAGACAAAAATATACATATATAATAAATATCAGTTTTAATTAATGGAAACTAATAAGTATATATAAAGGGTTGCAACTTCTGATTGAAAAGAATGAGTATAAAGTACTTATATTTGCCTGTTCTCAAAAAAAAAAAAAAAAAAAAAAAAAAAAAAAAAAAAAAAAATTCTTATATTTGCCAATTATAATGTCATAAAGGGCCAAAAATGTGATCATAGTAGCCCAAACAATTTTTTAAGCCACATTAACATTTTGGGCCTTTGAACCAATTTTAAAATGATTGCTCTTTACAACCCAATCTTTTACCAAATAGTCCATAACTTCAACTTTTATCCAATGTCCCCATAGAGTCCACGTCTAAGGGCCTATTCGCTTTAACTTAATTTCAGTTCAGTTCAATTCAGCTCCAATCAGTTCAGTTTAGCTTTTAATTTTCTTATCTCATTAAATATTCATTTTAGCTCTATTCAGTTCAGTTTAGTTCAGCTACAATCAGTTCAGTTCAGTTCAGCTCTGTAAATGTAAACATGCCTTAAATTAGATTATCTACCTATACATAGTTCAAAATAAATACTCAAGTAAACCAACTTAGTTAATACCCTTATACATATATTATACTTTTAACTCTATTTAAAAACATGTACAATCACTTATTTTGGTTTAATTCTATTTATCAACATATAGATTCACTCATAAATCTACATTTATTCATAATTACACCAAAGAAGCCTACACATTAGCCTTACAAAAACTTAACTTCCGGCCGTGCTCACTAACAACACTACATTGCCCGGCGCGCAACAATAATATTGCAACAATTACCATTATAGAAATTTGCACAAATTTTGTAACATTTTCTCTTAATGTCTCTCTTCATCACATGAATCTCTTTTTTTTTTTTTGAAGACACATGAATCCCTATTTTATTTCTCTTTATCTCTACTCATCTTAAAAATTGAGCCTCCTCCATTGTTTTAAAACGAGAAAGTATTTACTTAACTAGACTTAGGTCATGTTCTGATTTACTGAACTAAGCTGAGTTGAACTGAACTGAACTGAACTTATAAGAGCTAAGTTGAACTATTTAACTATTGATTAGTGATGTTTAACTAAGGAATAATGATCTTTGATTATTTATTATTATATATATAAGTGTATATACAAAAATATATTAAAATATTAATGAAAAAAATAATAATATATTATTATTATTGTTATAATTTTTTTTGTTATTATTATTATTATTATTATTATTATTACTCCCTCCGTGTTTTTTTAAGTGATACATTTTCCATTTCCAGCCGTGTTTTTTTAAGTGATACATTTCCTTTTTTGGCAAAACAATACATTAAAATATTATATATCTCTCTTCTCATGGCCCCCACCCAAACCCACTACTACTTTTTTTATTATATCTTTCCTCTCACATTCATTACTTTTCAATAAACTATTAACCACACTATCTTTCTTTAACAATTTTTTAATACTCCACTACCCCACTTACCTCTTATTTTATTTAAGTCAATTAAATTGACTAAAATTATGTGCCGGTCAATATGTATCACTTAAAAAAACACGGAGGGAGTATTATCGTTTTTTTAATATATGCTAATAAGAAGGGGTGTAATAAGGGTAATAAGGTTTTTGTTGTTTTAACATAAATATTATTACTACAGTAATTTGTTTTAAATTAGAATAGAGTTGTCTTGTCACCAAAGTTCCAGTTGTCATCAAATACAGTACCAGCAAAAGCTTGAGCTTTCCATAAAAATGGCGGAAAACGGAAATTCTGGAATTGGTGACTACCAAGAGCTGCTGGAGGCCATTCTACATGAGATTCGGCAGTACCGGAGTTTTGTAGAGACCCGAATGGAGCCCATTTTGGTCTCCATTAGGGATACTCTTACGAGTCGCCTTCCCACTCCCCCACCTGTTCCAGCTCCAACTCCAGCTGCGGTTGCTTCCGTCGCTCGTCCTGCCGCCGGGATTGAGTAAGTTTGTACTTTTGAATTTCCTCTCTTATTGTTGTTGTATCATTGATGTTTGATTAAAGGGGTTTGTAATTAAGGGTTTTTGACTTTGCTGCTGGAGATTTGAATTGGGGTTTTAGTAAATTAGGATTTGAATTTGTTTGTAATTAGCCAACTATGCCTCTAATTTTAGCTGGAATTATGGGTTTTTCTGGCAAATTTCGAGGGCGAAATCGGGGGAGGTGGTTCTGAGCTAGGGGGATAGTTATTGTAGGGAGCCGAGGGAAGGGGAAGAATGGGAAGCTACCCGGTTATTGAATTTTCGGCTTGAGGATGAATCTCACCAGAAGATTAGGAAAAGGGTACTTCAAAAGTTGAACACATTGTTTGGAGGTTCTGATGATGATAACTTGGCTTGTAGGTTGGGTAGGGTTACTGATATGGAGATGTTCTTTTTGGTGTCCATGTACTTTTCGTTTCCTCGAGGTGAAGGAGGACCGGGGAGTTGTGTGGGAGTTGGATTTGTTGAAGCAAAATCTGATTATTCTGTTTTACTTTTTTCTTAAGAATCTAGAAGTAGATTTTTTGTTGATAATGGGTTATTAGATGTTGGGCGTACCTTGCTGATTACAACGTTCAGAAGGAGTCCGCCCCTTCACCTTGTCCTCCGTCGCCGTGGTGGTTTCTAAGCTCTTGGTATCGTTCTCTGCTAGGAATTCAGCTAAAACAGAGTATGAAAGTAAGAAAATGCAGGAAATGTGACCCAAAACTGATACTTGTATTGAAGATCAGTATAATCTAGCAATACAATCTCTCTTCTTTCGAGAGGAAGAGATTCTCTCCAAGTTTGTTCATCCACTCATCATTTGCATAACCCCTCCTACAAGCCAAATTACTTATTAAATACAATTAGCCATAACAAACTTACTGCCTTAGAGAATAACAAACTAGGATAGGAATTACTAAGCTGCCCTTAAGGCTAACAAACTTTGTAACAGAAATTCCAGCTCATTCTGCCAGCTCATTCTTCCAGCACCTTCAGCGGTTGGATGCAGCTGATTTAGTCTTCCTTCGAGCATATGTAAACTGTAGAGCAGGCCTGGGCTTATTATTGGGCTGATGCCTTGCAATACCCCCTTCCCAAACATTCACCTTGTCCTCAAGGTGGAAATGAGGAAACCGGCAGTCAAGTTCAGTGAAGTCCTCCCAAGTGGCTTCCCAATCTGGCAGCCCCTTCCATTGAACCAGGACCTCTGTAGCAGCCTGAGTAGTCCTCACCCCAAGAACTGCTTCTGGCTCTGTGTCAAGTACAAGTACCAAGTCAGAAGTGAGCTGAACAGGTAAGGGAGAAGCCTGCTGCCCTGCTCCAATGGCTTGTTTGAGCTGAGAAATGTGGAAAACGGGATGAATTCGAGCTGTAGCAGGAAGATCAAGCTTGTATGCCACCTCTCCAATTCTCTGGAGCAGAGGATAAGGGCCATAGTAGCGCGGAGAAAGTTTCTCATTCTTTCTTTTAGCCAAGGACTGCTGTCTGTATGGTCTGAGCTTCACATAGACCAAATCCCCAACCTGAAAGGAACCATCCCTTCTGCCCTTATTCTCATACTGCCTCATATAAATCTGAGCCTTGGCTAGATGGAACTTAAGGTCATCTAAGATAGCATCCCTCTCCATTAATTGATCTTCCAAAGAAGAGTCATGAGTACTACCAGGTGTGAAACGCAACAATTTAGGAGGATCCCTTCCATACACAGCCTTGAACGGAGAGCATCTGGTGGCACTGTGAAAAGCGGTGTTATAGCAATATTCTGCCCATGGCAGCCAAGTAGCCCAAGTCTTAGGTTTCCTATTAATAAAGCAACGCAAGTAGGACTCTACGCCCTTGTTCACAACCTCAGTTTGGCCATCGGACTCAGGATGATAAGAGGTGCTTCTTTTCAACTGAGTGCCTTGAAGCCTAAATAGTTCTGACCAGAAAATACTTAAAAAAACCTTGTCCCGATCAGAGACAATAGAAGACGGGATGCCATGAAGACGGATTATCTCCTTAGAGAAATTGTGAGCCACGGTTTGTGCAGTAAATGGATGTTTTAAGGGAATGAAATGCCCATACTTAGACAACCTGTCAACCACCACGAGGATTGAATCCCAACCCAAGGATTTTGGCAATCCCTCAATGAAGTCCATGGAGACGTCCTCCCAAATCTTGTCCGGAATTGGCAAAGGCTGAAGCAACCCGAGAGGAGAGAGAGTCGAGGTTTTATTTTGTTGACAAACATGGCAGCGCCTGACATATTCAGAGACATCCTTTCTCATGCCTTCCCAATACCATTCCCCGGCCATTCTCTGATAAGTCTTAAGGTCACCAGCATGACCACCAACAGGAGAGTCATGAAATTCCTTGAGAAACAGAGAGATGAGCTCAGAATTCTTTGGAAGCACCACCCTTCCCTTATACTTCAGAATACCATTCTCTACTGCAAACCATTTAGGAACAGCCTCCCCATTTTGTAACTGAGAGATCAATTTTTGCAAGACTTGATCCTTGGTAATGAACCCCTGAATGACCTCCCAGCTCAAGCCACATGTAGTGATTACAGCAGAAAGTTCTGGTGAGAATTGGCGCGATAATGCATCAGCTACCTTGTTGCAAGGACCGGGTTTGTAGTGGATTTCAAAAGAGTAACCCAGCAGCTTACTCACCCATTTTTGATATGCTTGCCCCACTTCCCTTTGCTCCAACAAAAACTTCAAACTTTTCTGGTCGGTTCTCACCACAAATTGTCTCCCTAGAAGATAATGTCTCCATTTCTCGATGGCAATCACGATCGCCATAAGTTCTCTTTCATAGATGGGTTTCATTCTAGCACGCATGCCCAAAATTTTTGCTAAAGTACGCAATTGGGTGAACACCTTGAAGCAACACAGCACCTAAACCATGTCCTGTCAGGCATAGCCAAGATCGGGGCCTGGGTCATGGCAGCCTTTAATGCCTCAAAAGCCTTAGTGGCCTCCCCTGTCCAACCCCAACAATCCTTACGAAGCTGGTCAGTTAAAGGACTAGCAATCAAAGCATAGTTCTGAATGAACTTCCTATAATACCCCGTGAGCCCTAAAAAACCCCGGAGCTCCTTGAGACTTTGAGGAACGGGCCTCTCTAACATAGCATGAACCTTCGATGCATCAACCTCTACCCCATCTGCCGAAATGACATGACCTAGATAGGCCACCTTAGCCTTCCCAAATTCACACTTTTTAAGGTTAGCATAGAGGTGGTGTGTAGTCAAGGTGGACAAAACTTGCTGCAAATGCCCTTGGTGCTCTGCCATAGACTTGCTGTAAACAAGTATATCGTCAAAGAAAACTAAGACGAACTTCCGGAGAAATGGTCTGAACACGTCATTCATTAATGACTGGAAGGTGGCAGGAGCGTTGGTGAGGCCGAAAGGCATCACCAAAAATTCATAGTGACCCTCATGGGTTCGGAAAGCGGTCTTATGAACATCCGATTCCATAACCCGAATCTGATGATACCCAGATTTTAGGTCCAATTTAGTGAACACAGTAGCACCAAACAATTCATCCAACAGTTCATCTATTACGGGAATGGGAAATTTATCGGGGATAGTCTCCTTATTCAAAGCACGATAGTCCACACAGAAACGCCATGATCCGTCCCTTTTTTTGACTAAAAGAACAGGACTAGAAAATGCACTAGTAGAGGGCTGAATTATACCTGCAACAAGCATATCTTTCACCAATTTTTCGATTTCATCCTTCTGGTATTGCGGGTATCTATAAGGGCGAACAGAGATTGAGTTAGCTCCACTCTTCAGGATGATAGAATGATCCACCGAACGTTGAGGTGGTAGCCCAATGGGCATATGAAACACCCCTTGAAACTAAGTCAGCAGGGGCTTGAGAGCTTTTGGAAAATGTGATTCCTCCTCCCCCGAGCTCTCCAAGTAATTAAACTCCAACAACACACCATGACCAGCCTTCTGTATAGTTTTCACCATCGCTTTCAAAGTGATGCAGGAGCGCCCTAGCTGAGGATCTCCCCTTAAGGTGACTGACTCCCCACCCGCCTGAAAACGCAACGTCTGAGTTTTCCAATTGGAGGAAATAGTCCCCAATTTTTCAAGCCATTGAACCCCTAAAATTACATCAGAATTTCCCAAAGGAAGAACAAGAAAATCCTCCTTGATTATGAGTCCTTGTAGTTCCAGCAACACCCCAACGCAAACCCCTTCTCCTTGTACAGCTGCCCCTGTCCCCAACGTGACACCAAAACTCCTAGATTCAGTAATTGGTAACTGCAAATGGTTTGCCGCCGCCGTTGAAATGAAATTATGAGTCGCACCAGGGTCAACCATCACAACAACCTTGCCGCCATTGATTTCACCTTCGAGGCGCATAGTTTTTGGGCTAGTAATACCCATGACTGAGCAAAGAGAAACGCCCGGATTAACCGCAAGTGGTGGTGAGAGTGGCGAAGGTGCGGGTGTATCAATTTCAGCGGCAGCGAGTTCACCCTAATCGCCCTCCTCCTCGTCGCTGTCATCCACCATGAGCAGCACGCTCAGTTCGCGGCGGCGACATCGATGATTTAGATTCCATTTCTCATCACAACGGAAGCATAATCCCTGCCCTCTTCTGTTGGACTTCCTTTTCCGTCAAACCGCCTTATATCGCCGGTTGTTTTGGACAATGGGGTGGTGGTGCGATTCTGGGTAAGGTGGGTGTTAGTGTTTAGGTTTGGGCTTGTGTTTTGGTTTGGGTTATTTGGGTAGGTAGTTTGTGGGTTGGATCTGTAGGTCGGGTTTGGGGTTCTCCAACTGGGTAGGCTGGAATTGGGCCTTGGTTTTGGGCTGAGCTTTAATTTTTCATCAATCCTCATCGAAAGCTCCATTGTCTGATCCAGAGTAACCGGATCTAAGATCCGAACCTCAACCCGTATTTCCTCTCTCAAACCATTGATATACTGTCCCTTCGCAATCTCCTCGGGCACTCCTTCAATCGGAGCCAATAGCTCGATGAATCGGCGTCTGTAGTCGGCCACCGAGCCGGTCTGTTGGTGGGCAAGCCACTGTTCGTGGAGCGTGCCCGTGGCGGTGGTGCGAAACCGACGGAGTAGAAGCTTCTTCAAATCTTCCCAAGTGAAGGGCGTCGCCGTCGAGCGCCACCACCGCGGCCTCCAGCTGATCCTCCGCCGATAGACGGTAAAAATGGAAGAAGCGCTCAGCTCGGAGAATCCACCCATCTGGGTTCGTGCCATCAAACAGGGGCAAATCGAGTTTCCTCAACTTCCAATTCGAATGCCCACCATCACCACTCTCCAAACGCGGTTGCGAACCGGCGAAAGGGTTGTCCCACTGATGTGGTGGTCCATTTCCCAAGAGAGAACGATTGTCCGACCGATTCTGCTCTGCTCCAGCAGCAAACTTGGCAGTAAGGTCGGCTTTGAGCGTCGCCAGAACATCAGTGATCTCCTGGGCCACGCGGCCAGGAACTCTGGCGATCTCCTGCTCCAGTAAATCCAAACGCTGCGCATGAGTCAAACGAGCCATCTTCTTCTCCGGCGAGAATCGAAACGGCTCTGATACCAAATTTGCTAGGAATTCAGCTAAAACAGAGTATGAAAGTAAGAAAATGCAGGAAATGTGACCCAAAACTGATATTTGTATTGAAGATCAGTATAATCTAGCAATACAATCTCTCTTCTTTCGAGAGGAAGAGATTCTCTCCAAGTTTGTTCATCCACTCATCATTTGCATAACCCCTCCTACAAGCCAAATTACTTATTAAATACAATTAGCCATAACAAACTAACTGCCTTAGAGAATAACAAACTAGGATAGGAATTACTAAGCTGCCCTTAAGGCTAACAAACTTTGTAACAGAAATTCCAGCTCATTCTGCCAGCTCATTCTTCCAGCACCTTCAGCGGTTGGATGCAGCTGATTTAGTCTTCCTTCGAGCATATGTAAACTGTATAGCAGGCCTGGGCTTATTATTGGGCTGATGCCTTGCATTCTCTAGTTGTTGGCGTTAAGTTTGTGGCATCGAATTGGTTTCTATTTTATGATTTGTGAATGCATTGAAGTACTTGTTGGAACAATTTCTATTTTAGTTGTTATGAATCATCAAGTTCTCTCATATTATGTTTCTGGTTAGTGCTATGAACTCAATGAAGTTCTTATTGAGTTATGAATAAACTATTTTCTGTTTGTGTCTACATTCTCTTGTTCCTATTTTTAATTGTTATGCTCTGGTTTCTTCTGACATCCCTTGAAACGTGTTTACAGTTCTTGTGATTGATGTGGCCATGATTTCTAACGATTCTATTGCTCAAATATATATTATATTAATGGACCCTAACAATGTGCTCTGAGGTTATGCTTGCAGTTCCTATTCTTTATGACATTATGTCTTGAGTTTAGATTAGATTTGGTCTTTGGACATGGAAATTGATATTTTGATAAGCAATTTTATTAGCGTAGTTTCTCATACAAATCTGGCGAGTTGTGATTCTTCTTGGTTTTTGCAGTTTTAATGATAATATGCTAGTGATGTTCTGAAGTTGAATTGAATTGTTGCCTGCTGTGTGTGGTACTGCCAGATGAATATTTACATCATCACCCAAGTAAAATGTGTTTTGACTGATGAGTTAGTTTAGGCTTTTGCAAAATTGTCTGGACTTGGAACACCCTGAAATTTTCAATTCTGAATCAATAAATTAAAGATAACATTGCGCAGTTTCTGTTGTTTTGTTCTTATGCAATTTGGCATATACACTGCTAATGGTTGCTGGGTTATGAAATTTAATTAAACTGGAAAGGGATTAAATCTGTGCCCTAGTGTCACTGGTCCTTAGTTCAATACTTTAGCTCATCCTTTATCTGCAAAGGTTGCTTGCATGAACCCTCTTGAGTTTTTTGCATTTTAGTATGGGATATCCTGCGGGCTTGTTTGACTGTTGCTAGAAATTAGAATGTTTCGGGATGTGTGTGATTTTTCTGAGTGTTATTACTTGTGAATGTGGTATTGCTGAAATTGTGTAGTTAGTTATTACCTGCCTTTGGGGATCTTATCAATGGGCAACTATTCACATGGTAGGTGTGTTTTGGGCTTATTTTTAGTTGGATTATCATTTTCTGGATGAATTGATTTTTTGAACTTCATTAAGTTATATCAATGTGATATTGTGATGTGATTAGTTTTAGAGTAGGGAATAAAAAAATCTTTCATTCGATATCTATAGTTGATTTCTTTGTTTATGATTTTTATACTATATCTTGTTAGCTGTGTGTGTGTCATTGCAAAATGCTAGTTCTCCATGCAGCGAAGATGAGTTTTTCTAGTTTTACTGATGCTAGTAGGCTGTGTTGGTGTGAGCATGACTGTCGATTTTGCAAGTATGTCAATGACTTACCTGAGATTTTAATTTTATTATTTTGTGGGCTTGCTTGGTAAAATAAAGGGTGAACTCTTGGCAGGGACTGTGGTTTAATCTTCATTGGCAATGTTGTTGAAATTGAGATGATATTATCTTGCATTACCAGACTTAAGAAGCATTGGCTCCTAAACTTTTGGCAGGGACTGGTTCATTTTTTTTTCTCTCATATGCTAGATTTGAATTTGAACGGGTTATTAAATGTTTTGAGGTTGGGCTCCTCAATGCTAGATAAGAATTCTGTTTCACTTTTTTCTTAAGAATATAGGTAAATTCTGGTAAATTTTTTGCTACTGTGTGTATCTTTGTGTTTTTTTGGATGTTATTACAAATTTGACAATTAAATTGTTTCATTTTATAATCATTTTTTTTGTTGTTGTTTTACAGGGACAGGTGCGCTGACTTGACCATCTTCCTGATGGTCATGTCAGCCATCCAGATGTACGCGTCGTACCTTCTCAACTTGCACATGCAGATTGCCGTGCGAGCGAGAGTAAGTATTTTGTTTTTAATGTTTTTCTAAAATCTTGTTTGTCCTGTTTAATTAAATGCGCTATTGTATTTAGATTGTGGCCATCCACGTACCTTATAAAGTCCGTAGCTAAGCTTATAGGATCGTATGTAGTCTCATGTATATCTTTGTTCCTGATCGTCCATGAAGCCCACAATAAAGTTGCAAAAATCAGTAATTCGCTCCTGGTCATTAGAGGACACCTCCGAGGAATAAAGGGGCTTGAGTGAATTCTGGAGGAGATTTAGGGGTGAAGGGACATTTTCTTATTGTTACGTTTTGAATTGTTGAATGAAAATCTCGTTTGCTGCATTTTTGTAACAGAAATGCAAAGATCTAAAAGGTTTGTCACATCGAAAATATTAGAGGATACTAATTGTAGAAGGTTTCCTATTTAAAATCACGGGTGTGGGTCAGATAATTTAACAAGTCTTTATGCTCCTATTTGAACAACTCCTATTTGTTTTTTTGTTCTAACATAACTGTTTACTTTAACCACATATTTTACAGGTTGCGTACACACTCTTGGCCGTCCTTGGCATTCCAGGGCTCGTGGTGCTCGCGCTTTTCGTCTCGTATTTGCTTCAGCTCATGGGCTTCATGAGACTTTTTCTTCCGAGAGGCAGAGGAGCTTGACTCTGTGGTTTTTAGTATTCTAGGAGTTTTGAGATGTTGATAGTTGCATATTTGTCCATATTTTTACTCCCTTCTTCTATAGTCGTCTTTTATTCATTATATGGAGTTATTATTACTATTGGAGCTTAATTACTATGTTTTGATCATGTCAGCTAGCTATTCAGATGTACACAACACATCATACCTTGCTATTTAGATGTACACAACACATCATACCTTTTCAACTTGCACTGTAAGAGCGAGGGTAAGTATTTTGTTTTAATGTTTAATTACTATGTTTTGATGTTCTTAAGTGACATGGCTAGGGTTACAATAGGAGCAAATAGCTACCACGCACCCACCGTTGTCTAGAAAAACTGCACTATTTCTTTCTCTTATAATTTTTGCTTACATTTATTTATGTTTTCATTTTTTTTTTTTTTTTTGGTTATCATTAGACATGGAAGGAAATCAAATTTATGTCTCTAACAAAATGTGAAATTCCATAAAATCAATTATTCACATCAATGATCCAAAAAGTCAGCACAAATTATGCTTATTGGAGATACAAAATTGATAATATGGAAAGTAAGGAAATTGGAAAATATGGCAATCGGTCAATTTCATTTATCACTCAGTAAAATTACCATTTGGTTACTGGAGACCTGTGTTAAGGATGTGTTGATTGTCAAAGAAATTGGCATTGATTTAGGGTTTTGAAATGTTTGAAACTGTAGAATCTTCAACCGCATTCGGGACCTCTGATTTTGTTATTTTTTTTTTGGAATTTTATGATTTTGTTTGGAAATTTTGAATATGGGATGGTGTTGAACTTTATAGGTTGGGATTGGATTTTGGAGGTAAGCTAAGGATGATAATCAACAATTTTCTAAAGGGTTACTGTATAATCAAGCTAACTGCATAGTTTGTTTGGGATAAATATAATTTTTACTTGGTGAAAGGTGAGCATGGAGGTATGGATTGGTGCTCATAAATTATTTATCTTGTGTTAATACAAGTGTTCAATGGTAGTATATAATTAAAATTTGATCGTACCATATATATTTTGACCTTGCTAAAGATATAAACAAATTTTAAGATTTGTGGAAGAGTAAAAGAAAATTTCTTTATTTCTATTGGACTTCACCAAGGCCATATGTTATGTGTTTTCATCTTCAAAAGTTTTAGATGAAATAACATGGTCTATCTAGGACGGCATTTCGTGTTGCATGTCACTTGCAGATGATATTAAATTGGTGGTTGAGATTATATTCTCATTAGGATTAAGGTAAATGCTAAGCTATAGAAATTGAAGCTTAGGTTAGAGTAAAACCAAGTACATGGAGTGCAAAGTATTTGAGGGAGCTAAGGGAGGACACAATATTTTTAGATGGTAAAGTTTCACCCCTAAGCAAATTTAAGTGCCTTGGGTCCATTTTACAAATTAATTAATGTATTGACCAAGATGCAATTCATAATTGAGGAGGCTCAAATGGAGAGCTGCATCTGCAAGTCTGTAACCATAGTTTACTTGTGAGGCTAATTTGGAAAATTCTATAGGACAAATTTTAACCAGCATTATATGGTAGAAATGTTAAACTAAGAAAAGATAAAACAGATGTGTATGTTGAGAATAAAAGATGGATGTGAGCATAACACAGATGCGTATTTTGAAAATTGAGATGGACATGTAGGAACACCTGATATTAGTTTTCAAAATGAGGATATTTAGAGTATGGTTGGAGTTGTTGATATTGAGGATATGCTAAGGAAAAACCAATAGAGCTTTTGTATTGAATGGCTAATTTCAGCAATTTTAGGGCATTGCGCGGTACTCTGATGGATAGTTTGTGCTTCTGAAACTAAGTGACCTGAACTCCTGAAGTGGGGTTTTCTTTAGCTAGATATACTTGCATCTTTTTATTTTATTTCTATATGTTTATCTTTTTGTTCTGGGTTTGCTTCTTCTAAAATGAGGAATGGTAAGAGGCTATTTTTTAGTGGATCAGTCTCTGTATGTATAGAGTTTAATTGTGAACCTTTTATCTGTGCTTCCATTTTCCCCACCTCCCCCATCCCCCTCAAAAAATAACGTGTGTTTGCAATACATATGAATTGATTAAGAATATTTGATTACATATAATCACTGATTTGTTATTTGCTAAACCGGTTATTAGATGAGTGATGAAAAACAATTTCAAAATTAAACAATCTCATTACCTTTGTACAAGGGTTGAATAACAAAATGAGCCAAAGTTAACTCCCTATTGCTCATCATGACTTGAAGCGGAGTGAAAGGAACAATATTTTTTCACATTGAGTGCCCCTACTTTTCAAATAATCATATGCTTATTGGCTACAATTTCCCAATAGTGCATAACATATATACTCAAAATTTGGAACTCTTGAACCTTCATAAACAGCCTTTCCAGATAGTAGGTAAGTAGGAACAGAAATGTCTGATTCCTATTGCATGGATCAATTTTGTTCAGGGGAGAGGAGCTTTATCTTGTTGTGAAGTACCATTTGAGAGTTGAGACTCTGTATCATTGGATTGCTAGGTTAAACTGTGGGTCGTGCATATTTGTCACAGTATGTTTAATTGCAGGGTTCTATGTTCTTTTATGGATATTTTGATTGACTTAAGGGTGATACATTTTAGAGGATGAAAGAATTGCAAGCTAGTGAAAATGGGAAAAAGATGCTTCGGCTTAGTGTAGAAGCTGGTGGATGTTCTGGTTTTCAATATGCGTTTGCGCTGGATGATAACTAAAACAATGATGGCAGGTACTGTGGTATTTCTTCATTTGGTTTTTTGGTTGCATGAGAATGATAGTTGCTTCTTTTGTTTGTCGTTCTCTGATAAGCTCATAAAAGTACATCATTTTATTTATTAGACTCTTGTTTTTATATTGACTTTTACTAATTTAAATGTTTATTAAGTAATTTTTCTTCCCGAGACACGAGTTACTACTATTTGATTTATTTGTTTGTAGGAAGGAAGGTTACGTTATCAAAGTAATATTTTATTGCCGCTCGGAATAAACGACGCAAAGGTCACAAGCTCGACCAACTCACTTATGTGTTAACCCAATAATGTTATATTGCAAATAGCCAAGTGGGCCTTGGAGTATATCAGTTGCTTACTAGCTAGAACAAAAGAGGAAGGGTAGCTCATGAACATCTCTCTTTCTTGCGGGTTCACAAAGTAAAACCTCCACCGATTTTCGCGGGTATCAAATTATCAAGCAAGAGAAGAAAAGGATGAAATCAGATAATTATTGGAGCGAAATATTCAGAGCAGCTAAGATCAATCAAACGCCTCTTATCTTTCTGTTAGAGGAGCTCTTTAGGGAATTCAGTTCATATTTTTTGGGGGGATGATTTGGAGGCTAGGTTGACTATAAATTGGAAGTATATATCAGAATTGGGGCAGAGTGGTATCGGGGAAAAAAACTGAAGCTAGCAGAGGAAGGAAGGAAGAAGCAATTTATGAATCTGCTCATTGCTCATGGTTGATTCCCCAAAGTTCAACTCTAATAATTGGTACTCTTTATTTAATTAGTAGCTTATAGCTTTGCATGTATAGCTTCAGTTAATGATAATTCGTTGGATAAAGTAGTAGAATTTGCTAAGTTACTTTTGTTTTTATTGTTTCAATTCTTTGTTAGATTAGGTGATTTATAATAATTGCAATTTGATTATTTGTTGGATGATCTACGAAGTTGTTCAATCTCAATTATTGTTTTCTTTCTTTTTAGTCATATGAGTGATATAATTGTCATTGTTATGATTCTAATTCTTAATATGTCAGGCTAGATTATTAGTGGGTAGGGAAATATATTATGCATTGGATTATTAGAATAGATTTGTTGTAATTATTGGGTATTATGCTTATGTCTTAATTGGTTTGATAATCCGTTTGATTATTATGAACTAGTAGGATTATATTTTAGACCGGCCATCTTTAGTGTAATTTGCTAGTTTAATCGCTAGAGTATTAACTTTTGATCCGTAATTGTCCTAGTTAATACCATTAGTAGTGATTAGGTGTTTGATTGGTGACTAAAACTTGTCGTAATACCTAAGATTATCAACCATTTGAGTTGCACAAGTCCGAGCTTGTGAGATTTGTGGCCTAAGTTAACTACTTCCTTGTTATTAATGCGGCTAATTAATCGAGTCTAGAGAGCTTGTTCTAGATTATTAGTTAGTTAGATGATATTCCGAGAGCTCGTTTGGTGTATTTGCAAATAAGGGAAGTGTTGAATGCTTGTTTGTGTTCATTGGTTAACATTAAGATATAAACATAATTCGTATAATTTGATGAGCAATATTTGATACTCCAATGTTATAATACATCTCCCGATTCCCTATTTCATTATTCTTGATTTTATCGTATTTCACTTTTTATTAGTTTATTTCCCCGTATTTTATTTGTTATCTAGCTAGTAGCTTATTTATTAGATCATATCATTATTTGTTCAAAACAGGGGTTTCTAACTTACACAAGTAATAATTTGATAATCCAATTCTCTGTGGGATCGACCCTAGCTTACCCTACTACATTTTAGGAGGTTTTAGTTAGGTTTATTCTTGGTAGACACGCGACAGTCGTACCAAATTTTGGCGCCGTTGCCGGGGACTTGGCATTTTATTACATTAATACTTGTGTTTTTGCCAACTTTCCTTATTAACTTGTCATCTAGTTCCTTGTGTGTTTATGTGTGACAGAAATTTGAAGAATCAAAGATTAAGGGAATTTGCAGCAAGGAACCAGGGACTTATAATTAACCCTTTTTCTACGTATTTTGTAGCTAAAAGGACTCGTGCTCAAATACTGGATCAAGCTCGTCAGATTCCGTTGCCTCTAAGTGAGAGTTCATCTTCGGAGGAGGAAACTGAAGAAAATTTTGAGATGGCTGACCGTACCTTAAAGCAGCTTGCTGTTCCTACATTTGATCCTAATTTGCTGTGCATATTAGATGGCGGGGCAGAATGTGAGATCAAGCCTGGACTGATCAGAGCATTACCCACATTTTCAGGTTTCCGCAATACTAGTTCCTTGGGTTCAGTTTACATGAATGAGGCGAACAGGTTTTTGAAGGAATTTCACATAGCATGTTCGGGGATGAAACCTGCTGGTGTAACCCTTGATCAGCTCAAGTTAAAGGCATTTCCTTTTGCCTTGACTGATGCTGCCAAGGAGTGGCTGTTCGGACTGCCTGCAGGAACCATCACAACCTGGGCTCAGATGCAAGAAAAATTCATAGAAAAATATTTTCCGGCATCTTTGGCAGCAAACATTAGAAAAGAAATGTGTGGGATTCGACAAGAAGATGCAGAGACACTTCATGAGTATTGGGAGCGGTTCAAAAAGCTATGTGACAGCTGTCCAAACCATCAGATCAGTGAGCAGTTGTTAGTGCAATACTTTTATGAAGGGCTCACGGAATCGGATCGGAACCTAATTGATGCTGCAAGTGGCGGAGCATTGGTTGATAAGACACCCGCAGAGGCAAAGACACTGATAGCAAATATGGCAGCAAACTCTCAGTACCGTGGAGGTCGAAATATTAAGTCCAGTTCTATACGTCAAGTTAATGAAGTAGTGAGTTCTAACTTCCAGCAACAATTAGCTAAACTCACTTCTTTAGTGGAGCGAGTGATGATTGAAAAAGGGCAAGAAAAAGTTTGTGGCATATGTTCGATAGCAGGACACCCAACTGATATGTGCCCTACTATGCAAGAGGAACAAGTGAATTCTATTGGTGGTGGTCAGGGGCAGCAAAGGCGTTGTGATCCGTTCTCTCAGACTTATAATCCGGGGTGGAGAGATCATCCAAACCTGAGATATGGCAATGTTCAGCAGCAGGCAGGCAACTCCAACCTCAGACAACCAGCTTTCCAGCAACAAGCACCTAATCCTCCACCTGGTTTTCATCAACAACCGCAATATCAGCCGCGACCTCAAAATCAGCAAGTTTCCCAGCCTCAATCTGGTAGCATGTCTCTAGAAGAAATCGTGAAGGCAATGGCTGACAACACTTTGAATTTTCAGCAAGAAACAAGAAGTGGACTAAAGAACTTGGAGAACCAAGTTTCTCAGTTAGCTAACACAGTGGGAAAACTCCAAGCTCAGAATTCTAACAAGTTGCCTAGCCAACCAGAGAGAAATCCGAAGGAGAATGCAAGCGCCATATCACTTAGAAGTGGCAAGCAGCTAGAGGTTCCAGAAAAAAGCAAGAGTGAAGTGCTAGCAGAACACGAAGAGGAACAGGAGACTGTTGTTCCAGAAAAAAATGAGCAACCCTCTAAGGTAAGTGATGTTGTTTCATCCAAAACTAACCATTTTTCTTCTTCTGTTCCTTTCCCTAGCAGGTTAACTTCTAAGGATAAGAAGAAAGAGATGGAAAAGGAGGTGCTAGATGTATTTCGCAAGGTAGAGGTGAACATACCTTTACTGGAAGCCATTAGACAAGTGCCGCGTTATGTAAAGTTTCTGAAGGATTTATGCACTAACAAGCGGAAATTGAATGGAGATGAAAAGGTCAGTGTAAGTGAGAACGTATCTGCTGTCTTACAGAGGAAAATTCCTCCCAAGTGCAAGGATCCAGGTATTTTTACTATACCTTGTAGAATAGGCAACACGAGATATGAGAGGTGCATGTTAGACTTAGGAGCTTCTATTAATGTGATGCCTTTATCTATTTATAAAGCTCTGAACTTAGGACCTTTAAAAGATACTCGTGTGATTATTCAACTTGCTGACCGTTCTAATACTTATCCTTTAGGAGTGATTGAGGATGTCTTAGTACAAGTAAATGAACTTGTGTTTCCTGCTGATTTTTATGTGTTAGATATGCCAAATGATGAATCTTCTAATGCAACACCAATCTTATTAGGGAGACCTTTTCTAAAAACATCTAGAACCAAGATTGATGTTCATAGTGGGATTTTGACTATGGAATTTGATGGGGAGGTTATCCGGTTTAATTTATTTGATGCCATGAGATACCCCTCTGATTGTGAATCTGTTTCTAGTATAGATGTCATTGAAGCATTAACTGAGCAAGTATTTTTTCTCTCTGGTCATGATGCATTAGATGTTGTTTTGACTGAACCTATGGAAAAAGAGCAATACACTAACCTGCAGGAACATTTTGAGCTCGAAAATGATGTCAAGGAAGCTTTCTCCTCCTTGGAAGTACTTCCAAATAAGCAAGGAAGGTATGCAGATAAATTTATGAAATTGCCTGTCACATCTAACAGACTTTTACCTTCTGTTGTACAGCCACCTGAAGTGGAGTTAAAACCTTTGCCTGAACACTTGAAGTATGCATTTTTGGGAGAGAATGACACGCTTCCAGTCATAATTGCGAGTAATCTAACTCCAACTCAAGAGCAAAAGCTGGTGCAAGTTCTCAAGGAGCACAAAACAGCCTTAGGGTGGACAGTTGCAGATATTAAAGGGATTAGCCCCTCTATGTGCCAACATAGAATCTTATTAGAAGAGGGAGCTAAACCCGTGAGACAAAGTGCAACGACGACTTAATCCACCCATGATGGAAGTGGTGAAGAAAGAAGTACTAAAGCTTCTCGAAGTGGGGGTGATATACCCTATATCAGATAGCCCTTGGGTCAGTCCCTTGCAAGTAGTCCCAAAAAAGTCAGGAGTCACAGTGGTGGAGAATGATAAGGGAGAAATGGTTCCCACCCGAGTGCAAAATGGGTGGAGAGTTTGTGTTGATTACAGGAAACCTCCGTCGCTGTGGTGGTTTCTAAGCTCTTGGTATCGTTCTCTAGTTGTCGGCGTTAAGTTTGTGGCATCGAATTGGTTTCTATTTTATGATTTGTGAATGCATTGAAGTACTTGTTGGAACAATTTCTATTTTAGTTGTTATGAATCATCAAGTTCTCTCATATTATGTTTCTGGTTAGTGCTATGAACTCAATGAAGTTCTTATTGAGTTATGAATAAACTATTTTCTGTTTGTGTCTACATTCTCTTGTTCCTATTTTTAATTGTTATGCTCTGGTTTCTTCTGACATCCCTTGAAACGTGTTTACAGTTCTTGTGATTGATGTGGCCATGATTTCTAACGATTCTATTGCTCAAATATATATTATATTAATGGACCCTAACAATGTGCTCTGAGGTTATGCTTGCAGTTCCTATTCTTTATGACATTATGTCTTGAGTTTAGATTAGATTTGGTCTTTGGACATGGAAATTGATATTTTGATAAGCAATTTTATTAGCGTAGTTTCTCATACAAATCTGGCGAGTTGTGATTCTTCTTGGTTTTTGCAGTTTTAATGATAATATGCTAGTGATGTTCTGAAGTTGAATTGAATTGTTGCCTGCTGTGTGTGGTACTGCCAGATGAATATTTACATCATCACCCAAGTAAAATGTGTTTTGACTGATGAGTTAGTTTAGGCTTTTGCAAAATTGTCTGGACTTGGAACACCCTGAAATTTTCAATTCTGAATCAATAAATTAAAGATAACATTGCGCAGTTTCTGTTGTTTTGTTCTTATGCAATTTGGCATATACACTGCTAATGGTTGCTGGGTTATGAAATTTAATTAAACTGGAAAGGGATTAAATCTGTGCCTTAGTGTCACTGGTCCTTAGTTCAATACTTTGGCTCATCTTTTATCTGCAAAGGTTGCTTGCATGAACCCTCTTGAGTTTTTTGCATTTTAGTATGGGATATCCTGCGGGCTTGTTTGACTGTTGCTAGAAATTAGAATGTTTTGGGATGTGTGTGATTTTTCTGAGTGTTATTACTTGTGAATGTGGTATTGCTGAAATTGTGTAGTTAGTTATTACCTGCCTTTGGGGATCTTATCAATGGGAAACTATTCACATGGTAGGTGTGTTTTGGGCTTATTTTTAGTTGGATTATCATTTTCTGGATGAATTGATTTTTTGAACTTCATTAAGTTATATCAATGTGATATTGTGATGTGATTAGTTTTAGAGTAGGGAATAAAAAAAAATCTTTCATTCGATATCTATAGTTGATTTCTTTGTTTATGATTTTTATACTATATCTTGTTAGCTGTGTGTGTGTCATTGCAAAATGCTAGTTCTCCATGCAGCGAAGATGAGTTTTTCTAGTTTTACTGATGCTAGTAGGCTGTGTTGGTGTGAGCATGACTGTCGATTTTGCAAGTATGTCAATGACTTACCTGAGATTTTAATTTTATTATTTTGTGGGCTTGCTTGGTAAAATAAAGGGTGAACTCTTGGCAGGGACTGTGGTTTAATCTTCATTGGCAATGTTGTTGAAATTGAGATGATATTATCTTGCATTACCAGACTTAAGAAGCATTGGCTCCTAAACTTTTGGCAGGGACTGGTTTATTTTTTTTCTCTCATATGCTAGATTTGAATTTGAACGGGTTATTAAATGTTTTGAGGTTGGGCTCCTCAATGCTAGATAAGAATTCTGTTTCACTTTTTTCTTAAGAATATAGGTAAATTCTGGTAAATTTTTTGCTATTGTGTGTATCTTTGTGTTTTTTTGGATGTTATTACAAATTTGACAATTAAATTGTTTCATTTTATAATCATTTTTTTGGTTGTTGTTTTACAGGGACAAGCGCGCTGACTTGACCATCTTCCTGATGGTCATGTCAGCCATCCAGATGTACGCGTCGTACTTTCTCAACTTGCACATGCAGATTGCCGTGCGAGCGAGAGTAAGTATTTTGTTTTTAATGTTTTTCTAAAATCTTGTTTGTCCTGTTTAATTAAATGCGCTATTGTATTTAGATTGTGGCCATCCACGTACCTTATAAAGTCCGTAGCTAAGCTTATAGGATCGTATGTAGTCTCATGTATATCTTTGTTCCTGATCGTCCATGAAGCCCACAATAAAGTTGCAAAAATCAGTAATTCGCTCCTGGTCATTAGAGGACACCTCCGAGGAATAAAGGGGCTTGAGTGAATTCTAGAGGAGATTTAGGGGTGAAGGGACATTTTCTTATTGTAACGTTTTGAATTGCTGAATGAAAATCTCGTTTGCTGCATTTTTGTAACAGAAATGCAAAGATCTAAAAGGTTTGTCACATCAAAAATATTAGAGGATACTAATTGTAGAAGGTTTCCTATTTAAAGTCACGGGTGTGGGTCAGATAATTTAACAAGTCTTTATGCTCTTATTTGAACAACTCCTATTTGTTTTTTTGTTCTAACATAACTGTTTACTTTAACCACATATTTTACAGGTTGCGTACACACTCTTGGCCGTCCTTGGCATTCCAGGGCTCGTGGTGCTCGCGCTTTTCGTCTCGTATTTGCTTCAGCTCATGGGCTTCGTGAGACTTTTTCTTCCGAGAGGCAGAGGAGCTTGACTCTGTGGTTTTTAGGATTCTAGGAGTTTTGAGATGTTGATAGTTGCATATTTGTCCATATTTTTACTCCCTTCTTCTATAGTCGTCTTTTATTCATTATATGGAGTTATTATTACTATTGGAGCTTAATTACTATGTTTTGATCATGTCAGCTAGCTATTCAGATGTACACAACACATCATACCTTGCTATTCAGATGTACACAACACATCATACCTTTTCAACTTGCACTGTAAGAGCGAGGGTAAGTATTTTGTTTTAATGTTTTATAAAAATCTTGTTTGCTCTGTTTAATTAATAGAAACATAAAACTTAACTTTTCAATCTTGCTTCTGGTCTTCTAAACCACACCAAGTGGATCGCACTCCAACCAGACCTTTGCATATCCAAAACATCTCACAATCTCCACACCAAAACACGCTATTACGGCTTCAGCAATACCCGGATCCCAACCACCAGCAATCGACGAGCAGCATTGACTAACAGCTCACCATTAGAGTCACGAACAGCAGCTCCCAACCTCACCATAGGTCCATTCATAATTGCATCATCGACGTTGGTTTTTATAACCCCATCAGGAGGACAATGTCATGAGGTTGCAGACCTTGTATCCCTGTATACTACTCTACCAAACACTCTGCTTGCATTTAGATTGTGGTCATCCACGTACCTTATAAAGCCCGTAGCTAAGCTTATAGGATCGTATGTAGTCTCATGTATAGCTTTGTTCCTGATCGTCCATGAAGCCCACAATAAAGTTGCAAAAATCAGTAATTCGCTCCTGGTCATCAGAGAATACCTCCGAGGAATGAAGGGGCTTGACTGTTTGAGATGTGTGGTTTTAGATTATTCTAGGAGTTTGGGATGTTGATAATTGCATATTTGTCCTTATTTTTATTCCGAACGATTTCTCTTAATATTGTTAAAATAGAAATTAATTCCCATTATGCTTCGTTTTAAAAACAAATTCCCAAAGTAGTGTCCACGTAGGATTGGTTTTCGGTTCAACTTAAAACCGCTAACGGTATTAGCGGTTTTGCAATTTTTGTAAAATAAAGTCAAAGAGACCTGTTTTTATTGAAAGGCGGTCTCTTTGAAGTTATAAGTGTAATTGTCAACGCTCTCTTTTCTTGTTGTGGGCTAAGAATTAACAAGGACACAAAGAGACCTGTCGTATTGAAAGGCGGTCTCTTTGAAATAATTTTCCTATAGACTATGTCTTGTGATTTATGTTGATGACTACACGGAATAATCAAATTTGGTTCATGTTAGCCGACCCCACTTTTGGGATTAAGGCTTTGATTGATTGATTGATTGATTGATTGACTATGTCTTGTGAATTAACCAAGGACGCAAAGAGACCTGTTATTGTTAGAGGCGGTCTCTTTTTTAAAACCGCTATTACCATTAGCGGTTTTAAGTTGAACCAAAAGCAAAAAAAACGATCCTACGTGGACACTATGTAGGGAATTTATTTTTAAATCAATGTATTATGGGAATTGATTTTTATTTCAACAATATTATGGGAAATCGTTATTTTTATTCCCTTTTCTATTTTCGTCTTTTATTCATTAAATAGAGTTATTATTACTAATTGAATTTAATTACTATGTTTTGATGTTCTTAAGTGACATGGGCTAGAGTTACAAATTTACAATAGGAGCAAATAACTACCACTCACCCACCGTTTTCTAGAAAAACTGCAGTATTTCTTTCTCTTATTATTTTTGCTTACATTTATTTATGTTTTTTTTTTTTTTTTTTTTTTTTTTTTTTTTTTTTTTTTTTGGTTATCATCAGACATGGAAGGAAATCAAATTTATGTCTCTAACAAAATGTGAAATTCCATAAAATTAAT
The DNA here is from genome assembly GCF_948465745.1 of Chenopodium album. Classification (NCBI taxonomy): domain Eukaryota; kingdom Viridiplantae; phylum Streptophyta; class Magnoliopsida; order Caryophyllales; family Amaranthaceae; genus Chenopodium; species Chenopodium album. The sequence goes on along the minus strand of NC_137836.1, from coordinate 5,463,151 downwards.
TATTCACATCAGTGATCCAAAAAGTCAACACAAATTATGCTTATTGGAGATACAAATTGATAATATGGAAAGTAAGGAAATTGGCAAATATGACAATTGGTCAATTTAATTTATCACTCAGCAAATTTCATTTATGAATAATAAAGGTCACTACTTTAAAATTAAGGTCACTATGTTCAACATATTGTTATGTTTCAGATTTGCAATAATATTAAAAATCATACAAGTTTTAATAAAGGTTACTATATTTAATAATAGGGCACTATGTTCAATATAAGATCAGTTGCACTGTTGCACACGTATAGACTTAGGTTGCACAAATACAGGTTCTGACATGGATACGGGTACGAATTGAAACGAATACGGAAAATCGTCTATCTCAAAAAAAGGGACACGGGTACAGAATGTTAAAAATCCTATGATAAAATAAATAAAAAAAAAAAGAAAAAATAGAAAAAGAAAAAAAGAATTTGACCATATATTTGTCATTCGGTCCGCTCATTAGATCATATTGTATCATATTAACAATGAGATTCATATTAAGGCACTCCTATTATTTAATAATTACCTTCTTTATCATAGTTTACTTAAAATTTCTCATCAAAAAAATGGTAGAAAGAGAGATGTTGTAGTATATTTGTATGTTTTACAATTAAGTTGGCATTTGCATAAAATGCTTAAAAACTATTGGAATCCAAGTTAATGAAAAACTAGCCTTTTGGCCCGTGCAATGCACGGCTTGTTCATAGAAAATTGAATTGAGAGATGAGTGAGAAAATACCAATAAATAATTATGAGTGTAATATGTAAATAAAAACATAATTAAAGAAATAAAAATTTTGGGACTTTAATTTAAAATGAGACTTAATAGAAAGATGGAGAGACTAAAATCAAAGAGAGTAATTAAAAAGGTTGAATTAAAAAGGGGAGATGAAGATGAAGTGTTTAATGAAAGAGTTAAGAAAAATAGTATAATCAAAAATAAAAAATATAAAATGACATGTGGCACGTTGAGTTGAAGAAGAAGATAGGGAAGTGTAATAAAATGATGACACATGTTTTTTTTGGTTTGCTTTTTTAAATACTAAGTATAGATTATAACTCATTAATGTTAATTAAGTATTAAAACGACATTCATTGTGGAATAAAATAATAAATACAATAGCGTAATATAAATTTTTACTCATGGTGAATCAATGTGAAATAGTTGTTCACTTGATAAACAATAATGGTAATAAAAGTTGGAAATTTCAAAGGGGTGTAATCCTGTAAGGGTTTCAACATGGCTCAAGTATTTATATGTGTCGTCATGTCATTATGTATGTGACGCCATATCATAAATTTCATTATGACTTAAGGGATCACACATAACATGTTATCCTATTGAGATTTAATAATATTATAGATATAAAGCTTTGGAAGATTCAAACAATTTTTTTTTTTTTTTTTTATTATGCTCGCGAGCATTCAATTGTATAAGTGAAGTGGAGACTCTCAAAGGTTGAATCAATCAAAACATGATATTGAAATATTGAAAAATATAAATGAGAGCAAAGCTATACATTACAAATGATTAATACCAAAAACAATCAATCAAAACATGATATTGAAATACATAAATGATAGCAAAGCCATATATTACAAATTGAAGCTCATAGATGAACAAAAATAGTTTATGAGCTCGGATTGATTATTATTATACAAGGTGTTCAAAAGCCGAGCTTTAACACAATATCTCCTAAACAAACTAAACTTGAGCAAAATTTTGAGCTCAGATGAAAGTTCAGGCTTGATCTCGTGCTCGACTAAGTTAAATGAACATGAATTAGTGAAAATCTGACTTATTTACCAGAAAAGGTTACAACTTAGATTTATACTCTTTGCTAATTGCCATCATAAAGTTGGACCTTCCTTCCATTAAGTGGTTGTGCTGGTCTAGCATTCTTGATCTTATTGGCCTCACAAAGAGGGGCCTTCAAAGCTTCAACTTGATCCTTTGCAATCGATTTCACCTAAAATTTAAATCAACAACCAAATTAAAAGGAGGAATGTATAAGCCATTTATCACATATGTATTCAATAGCATGTACGTAGCCATTCTTATTGTGTGCATTGAGTTTGTCATCAACTATTCTCATTCGTTACTGGTTATGTCAAGCTTTAGTTATCACATTGTCTTGACTTCTCATAATTATAAATTTGACATGTTTCACAAAAACAATATGTACGTAGTTAAGTATTGTCTATCATCCTTGTCAAAAAAAAAAAAAAAAAAGTGTTGTCTATCATCTCCTCATCATTGTACTCAGTTTAACAATGTGTAAACTTAATTTTTTGATTAGTTTAATCAAATTGTTGTCTTGGAAAATATAACAAAATATATTGCATTATGTTTTCTATAAAAGCATACGTGAGTTACAAAGGAAAACACGTAAAGTAGAATACGTAAAAAAAACAAAAAGGAATGAAGGAAGTAATTATTGTTGTACAATATACAGTACATACCTTGGTAAGAACATTCCAAGTGACATTCTCATCACAAGGAGGGGTAGTGAGAGAGCCAGGATATCTGTAATATTTGCGAGGCCTCCTTCTCAAGAATCTTGAATCAAACCTTGGAATTGCGACTATTCTTTCATGATCTTGACATGGTTCTTTAGCTAATTCATCCAACTGGGGTTTTAGCTGAAATCCATCGAGATCAAACAAACACGTACACACAATAAATGGATTTTGTTCGCCGCATATAATCAAGTTCCAGACTCATACCACCATGTAAAATTTCCCCTGATTTAAAATCCGTGTACACTAGGTAACAAACCAAATCCTCCCCTAAAAGTAGCATATTAAGCTTGATTATATTGCGACTTAAATAAATTATAGCCCATTGCTTATCATACATGTTGAAATTTCCATTTCACTATGCTCTTTTTAAATGATCTGTATTCATATTCATTATATTATTGTATGATTTGTATCTGCGAAAATGCATCTATGTTTTCCTAGCTCGTGACACCCTTCAAATGAAGTTTAATAAGTACAGTACATAAATATAACCCTACAAACATACCATGGTAAGAACAGGATCAGGTTTGCCATACTCGTAAAGGATCCCTACAACAGACCGGCTGCCATCAGCAGCTACATATACCTGGTGTAGCTCTGCCGCGTATCTTTGTAATGCACATACAAATATTCAAACAGAACAATTTCATTAATGAAAATAATTATATCTAAAATTACTAATCACAATAACAATGTCCCAATCCCTCGTAATCAAGTCTTGAAATCTAAAGGACTGAAGAAGAATTTAGCTTACTGGACACCATTAAGGCGATGCTCTGAAGGAGTATGCCAATGCATCTGCTTCAACTTGTATGTTTCTCCATCAAACATCAAATCTCCTCGACCAGTAAATACAACCTGAATTATTACATACCGTTCATAGGAATTCCTTATTCAGAATTAATGCGCAAACATTTTATATGTAACAAGGGCTTTAGTAGGAAAATAACCTCAACTTCAATGCCATCAGTAGACAATGAAGCATTGTAAATGTGGTAGTCTCTAGTCAAAGGTTTCATGTTTTTGTTGATGACAACGTCGTTGGTGTTGATATCGATAGGGGATTGCCTCTTGCCGGTAGAGCAAGCTGTATAGTTCGGGTGCTTGCTTCCCCATTTATCTACTTCTGAATAATTATACAGAGGAAGATCCTCTGATTCATGTAACAAAAGAAAAATATTATAAGGGACTGTAATCATCTATGCTTTGATCATTTTTAACTTTGTAAGATAAGGTCAATTTCAATAGCTTAAACAGCATAAACCAAACATTATAATCTCAAAACGATCAAGTGAAAGAGTTTAATTTTCTACAACGGAAACAACAAAGACATAATATTAATCATGGTAAAGAATGTCCTGATGTACGCAACATTATCCTTAGCCGGTTATGCCTTAACTAGTTAAAACGTACACTAAGAGACATTAGAGAAATAGAGTACCTGAGGCAAAGACACCAATGAACATGAAGGAAGCACAAAACAAGAGAAGGGCAGGAAAAGACGAAATCATTGTATTTTCTTGCCCTTTGCTAGTTTATTTCTGAATCACAAACAGAAAAAACTCTCTAGAATTGTATATTGTTCTACCTGCAGAGTTTACCACACTTAGATTTGTGATACCAAGGAATAAATGGCTAAGCTTTTCTGATTTTCTCTTCCTCTTGTTTTATTTAGCTCATTGCATTTACACTCAATGATGGGGAAATTCTGGTGGTTATATATAGCAATTCTTCACCTTAAATTCCTCAAAAAAAAAAAAAAAACACTATTATATGATGTAAAAATATATGTTTTGCTTAATTAGATGTAACTTGGTGGGCCAAAAGGTCCATTAACAATAGGAAGTTCCTGTAAATTTAATTAGAGATGAGATATGCCATTAACAGGATTATTATTGTTCCACAGTTAAAGTATCTTAATTTTTGTTGCTATAATAGTCATTAATAATGGTAATTGAAGTAAAGCGTCTACTTAAGAGCAACGCAACCAAAATTTGATGCCAATATAGTAAAATTTAAGAGTCTACTAAAGAGCAACGTATCTTATTATGTCTGTCCTTGTCTTGAAGTCGATGCGATTAAACACTAGTTAGGCTTATTAAACACTAGTTGTTTTTATTAATGGTGACACTATATATATGTTCGATTCTAATTACACATATGTCAAAACTATTGATACGCCCAAAAACAAAAAATGTAACAGTTAATTTGAAACAGAGGGAGTAAGTTGAAATGAGCCACACATCTACTATTGAGACGTAAGCTCAAATTGTGGGTTGACTGTTTTACTCATTTCTTTAACCAAGAAAGGGATCACAATCACTAGAATTTAGAAGCATGACATGTAAAGATTATACGACCCAAAATCAACATATTATTTGGTCCAAAATTAAAGAAAAAAAATGTCATAATATAATATAAGCCACCATGTAAGGATGAAATAAAAAGTCCTAGGTAGCAATTTATAAGTCAAACAAATAAATAAAACCTCCCACATACATATTGGAAGGCATGCAAGCATTTCCTAACACACTTTGAGTGCACAGTGCACTGTTAGTGGTCACAATAAAACAGTTGCACTCTGAACATTGAGCAAGATAATGGTGGTGCCATGCTGTGAAAGGAACAACTACTCTGGAATTTTCTGTTTGTTTCTTCACAAGTAGAAGAAAAGGCAGCTTAATAATTCTATCACCACATCTAAATGATATCTTCTTCACCTCGAAGCATCGCGATTGTTTCGGTTTCTAGAGCCATGCGACATGGAATCTGATCCTTTTGGTCCAAGCTATCGCTGCATGCTACAAGCCAATTACATGATTTCTCATGTGAAGAACTAACTAAACATGATCTTGGTTCATTCCAGTTCAATATTTTGTGACCTTGGATTTGCACAAATTGGGAGAGATAAAGAATGAAAAATGAAAAGTAGGAAGAATTATAAAAGGCAGGGAGAAACAGACTGAAATAGCCTTAGGTTCTAGGTTAACATCATAATATCGGATGTTTAGAGCAGATAATAATTGTCTACCAAAGATGAACATACATTCCCTTCATCGAACCATAAAATCGAAATATTCTTTAAGTGTGGATCAAGATTAAGAATCATGTTGCCCTAGTACAAAGACTGTTGCTGCTTAACTTTCTATAAGATTGAAATTCTTCTCTGTTACAGTCCCCTGTCACCTTTTCATTCTTTTTGTTGATTTTGTTTGAGATTTGGGGAAGGATTTGAAACATTGTATAACATTGCCTTAGCCTTCTTAGAGTCCTCAATGGCTGAACTCCTCATCAGATAAAATAACCTGTGCTCCAGTAGAACCTGCGACACCTACAAGATTGTTGTTTCACACAAGTTATGCCACTGACCCAGTACACTGAGTGTCGTGCTTGCCTAGAAACACAAGCATCACCTGGGTAATAGTTTCTTTGAGAGGATAAAGCATATGCGTGCTTTTTAGAGAGCATTAACTATACGGAACAATTACACATTATTTTAGAGGTTTCTAGGTAACCCTCGTTCACTTAGACAGCTGATGACATGGTGAAAGTCTATGAACAATCTTTGTAATCACTCGATTTGGATGGGATCTCATGCAGCAGGCAATCCAGTTGGGTTAAAGAGACAGGAAACTCCAAACAAGTCGATCTACTGTTTGACTGCGTTCATTATCCCAGTAACCTAAAACAGAATAACAGCGGCACTGCCGCGCTGGAGCCTATGACCAACCACTTTTCTTCTATACATACAGGCTAAATAAATGAAGAGACGTCACAAAACAGTGTAGAAGTGTTTTCTTGAGACCCACACTAATCCTAGAACAAGCACAACTTGGCTTAGTGAAAAGCTTTGTATCTTAACCATGTGGTTATAAATTCAAACCCCACCAGAACACTTTTTGGGGGTAAGAGTTTCCTTACCCTCCCCCTCTCCCAAGGCACCTAGCAAGCTAACCCAGCTAGGATTCTAGCCGGTAGAACCTTCTCCTTAACCACCCAAAAATAAATAAGTACTGTCCTAGAAGAAAACCAAATTTACCAAACACAAGAAGAGGTACAAAATTATTACCATTATTAGTGATCAAAAGATATATTGGGGTAATTAAATGAAAAAAGTTACCATTTGAAAGACATAATGCCACAACTGAGATTTAATGAACATGAATAGAATCTTTCAGTCAATTTATGGACTGACAATGAGGACAATGTTGAGAATATATTTCTGACTAGATTTAAATGTACACATCACGAATGGCCTTCATGTAGAAAGAAGAAACAATTGTATATCAAGCACATTTAGTTATCTACAAGATGAAGAAAACCTTCTTTCGCCTGAGAATATCTGCTACTAAAGAGCATATGTTGCTTTTAAGTAATCTACTATTTCAGCACTCTCGAACATTTGCACTCCGGTATTTGGATCTTCTAAATAAGGCACCTAACAAGACGTTATTGAAACATTGACGATAATGTTAGAGCTTACTGCATCATCGAATGCTACATAAGGGACAAGTTGCTTATTAATTCAAAAAGGAATTTACCTGAAAATGACCAACTCTTGCATACAGATCCTGTCTTTTGGGGCTGCCACGAGCGCAGCTGAAAAAAAAGTATTAAATCATATTTAGAAATATTGATGAAGGTTTACATGTCCTAATATTCAACTATGATAAGAAAACATAAATGTTGATATCGTATGAATTAGGATTTTCTCAAAAACAAAAATTCCATGACTTTCAATATCAATATTTATTTTCATAAATTATGCTCGACGCTTGCTTTCTTCGACATGGAATATAAAAATTCAGACCTTCAATGTCGGAAAAGAATTATTGCTTCACTACATTGTTACTCTGTACATTCAATATCAGGTTCTAAAAAAAATTAACTTCAACTTACTTACCATCTTACTTTCATCCAATCACGTTCTAAAATTTTGAAGGTATTAAATACTTTAGGGCGTACAGTAATAAAAACTAAACAACAATGTCAGGACATCCTGAGAAGAAAATTTAGCAACATAGCATGGAAGGATTATGATAAATTAGACAAATACTTATTCAACATTAGTGTTGTGCAAAGAGAAAAAACATTGCAACTTCGTTCAGTACAATATGAACAAACAAATTAGCTATATAGAAACTTTCCACACAGTACCTGCGTTGAATGTGTGGCAACTCCAACTCCACAAGCACCTCACGAGCAACTTTACAGAAGGGAGAACCCTGAAGTAATAGACATGGTATTAAACTCCATAAAATTGATGTTTAAATATAGGCAATACAAGAAGTATAATTTGTCTTCCTATACCCTTTCCCTCCCCTCGACTCTTAAAAAAAAAAAAAAGATGGGTACAACGAGCCTTTTTTTTATTACTATTTTGATTTTCTTTCTTTTTCTTTTTCTTTTCTTTTCTTTTCTTTTATTTTATTTTATTTTATTTTTTTTTTTTACTATTGCAAGTTTACAACAGGTCCCTTAGGGACACATTTCAAGGAAAAGATTAGAGAAGGTAGAAGGACAAATTAGCTAAATTAACTTCAAAACCGATAAGAGGGACATGTTAAATTATTGGTGATTAAGTATTATAGCTAACTTGTTTATTAAATTCTCTAGTCGCTCCCTTAACATGTGTGCCAAGGGGACATGCTGCAATTATTAAAAATAATAACAAAACAGAGATAGTGTTAAAGTTGAAAAGTAATACCTCATATGCCCACAAGACAAGTGGCTTGGGTGGCATTTTTGCTGGAGTATAAGATGATCCCTGGAAAAAGGAAATTGGAAAGGCAGAAGAACAAATGTCAGTTACTGGTATCAGCTACCAAATGATATTTTGCAATCAGAAAATGTTAGCCAAGTGCAACTTACTCTACCCATGCGCCCAATCATCGCAAATCCTTCAGTTAAGGTCTAAATAAGCCAAAAAAGTTGAATTAGTTGTTTATTAGTGTTTCAATAACTACATTTAAAGCAATTGAAATACTAACCGTAAGTAGGCCTAGCGACAACAAAAGAGGGACTTGACCATTACCTGCATAAAGGACCTCAAAGTCATAAAAGTGTACAGGACCTCCAGAGAAGTATAGATAAGTTACAATATATTTTAGATTGCACATTCACAGAGGAGATATTTTATCTAGGAAATTCAGGATGTTAGACCTTATCTAAAGTGCAATCGACTTAATTTTACTAATATGTGGCTGCAACTCTGCAAGCCTGAAACTTGTTTGTATCACATAAAATGCTTTTTTCCCCCCTATTAACCAGACAATAGAAACTTCAATAGACTAGAAATTTTTGGGATAAATATAATAACTAAAAGGGAAATAAAAAAAAAATAATAATAATAAGTAAGAGGTACAGGGGGGAAAAGTAGGTTTAGATTAACATTTACCAAATAATAATTGCAAGCTAGGAGTTTTCATTGGAGGCAAATTAGTAATTTATAAAGGTTAGGGGTTAATTGCTTCTCTAATAACCAAATTAAATATTAAAGTTTAAGCAGATAGAACTTTTGTTTGAGGGGTAACTAAAAAAAGGAGACCAAGGGTTGGTAGTCTATATCCATAATTCACTCCAATGTTCGAGCGCTTTCTTTACTTCGTTAAACTTTTTAGTATAAAACACTAGTCTCTACATTGAAAAGGGTTTGGAAACTCTGGAACCAACATAAGAAAAAACTTGGCGTCATTAAGATAGTAGTATGTTAGTCCAGCACATAAGCATCCTATACATAACTTTTTAAAAAAAAAAAAAATGGAAAGGTAAACAAGAAGTTAGGATAGGAATCCTATATTTAACTGTTGTTCAATAGAAGACAGTATAACCTCAACATTATCAAAACAGTCGGCAGGATAGAGGTCATGTATATGTAATCTTATTTGCTATGACAAATAGATTGCTTCTTATTTCCTAGTAATCAGAAGTCAATAGCCAAATGCTACTTCACAAAAGTGCAGCTTAATGAGCTATTAAGATGGGTAAATTATTCATTAGATATCTACTATTTCTTTCTTGTGTTTCAAATCAAAGGCTAAGTTGGAAATAAAAGGTTCTTCGTTTTTTCAGGAAAAGGCTGCATATATCAAAGGCTTTTAGGAATGAAAAGACTGTATAGCATGATGCATGTGACTTCTCAATAAACATTATGAACTGATTGAATTACTGTAAATATAGAAAATCTAAGAACAAGACTAAAGTTTTGTTCTCTTCACCTTAGTCTTATTACTTTATATTTAATCATGTCAAAATTCTAGGCAAGATTAGGGGAAAAAAAAGATCAAATGCACAATATATAAGACCACACTTTACAAAATTCAGATCAAAACACCTTAAATAAAGCTTCATAGCATCAATGGTCATCTACATATAGTTTTACACCTATCACCACATAGGGGCTCTTTTATATATTGAAGATAAATAATTAAATCTTAAGAGATTAAAGTAAAAATACAAATCAGAATTGACTTTCAGCAAATTTTAAGCTAACTCTGCTATTTATTACCTAATTATCATGCCATAAATCCTTTGATTCACTGTTGTTCAGGTTGTTTATTAAATCATTTCAAAATGTTTGATAGGATGGTTTTCAAAAAGATTCTAAAGGTACTTCAATATTGTAACTTGTAACACTCTTGGTTTCCTAGCACAAAAATTACACTAAGATATAACACAAAACACCAAAACAATTGAAAAATTAAACAAGAAAGCATTATGGCTTAAGAGTGTAACTTGAACTAAGGTTACCTAATACCTTATTCAATTCTTTAGCTATCACCTAGCATGAATATCTACATAATTTTACAAATACTATCAATAAATAAATAAATAAATAGATAAATAAGGATGACAAAATCGTCATTGGCCAAACAAGCAGAGATTTGAGCCAAATTATTTTCTTATGTTAATCTCAGTTATATCAATTTTCCATTAACAGATTAACTACAAACCTGTTCTTCTATGAGTAAATGTGTAGGTTTATATCATTTAAGGAAGATAAAGCATTTTGGTTAAAATACAAGCGCATCCCCAGCTTACCACTTCTCAAACATGAAGAACCCCTGATAACCAACATGTACAGCTCAATTGGAAAGCAAAGCAAGAAAGGGCAGGAAGAGTCGATGTAAAAGAAGTTAAATTACCAAACTTTATGGGTCACAAACAAAGAAAACAATGTAGAGCCATATGTAAGAGAAGAAATGGCAGAATTAAGCAATGGGCTTGGCATGCAAGCAAGGCAAATGAAATCAAGAAATTTGGACAAATAATGAGGAGAAGGTGACGAACCATATTTGTTGACCAAATACTTAATAATATCATCTGATTCATACATAGACACTCCAGTGTTAGGATCCACCTGCAATCACATAATCAATGACTGGTTTTAATTTCTTTTATTCAAACATGTATAAAAAAAAAAATCTTAACATAATGTCAAGGAGAGGAGAGGTAAACCAGTCCCAAAACCAGACACTAAGAGACTGGATCAATAGGACAGATTCTAAGAAATGAGAAGTTGTACTGATAATACTAAACCAAACACTTGGGCCAACCTATAAAGTTGGTGGTTCTGGAAAGACTTGTCATCAAAACAAATGCACATAATTGTAATGAACTGACCAAAGGAGGGGCATTACAAGTAGTCTAATTTTATTCTGTTAATAGTCATCAGATTTAGTATAAATGGAGAGAGAGAGCTGCCGTCTTTGAATATGAGAAAAAAGCTCATTCTAGAATCATCCTAGGGGTTGAAGCCGTTTACATATATAGAGAAAGATGAGAAAGGATTAGGAAGGCATTTTGTGAGTACAATCATGTTGGAGAGCTGTGACCTAAAGTCACTACCTTGGAGTGGTATTTGGAGAGTGGTAGCCTCAAGCTGTCGATCACTAACTTGGGAGAGGGGAAGACCATATGCTCATATAGATTTAAAGAAAGGAAAATCCTACACCGCATCCTTATGCCTTAGCAAATTATAGCAGTAGGCCAATAACATATTAAATACTACCGAATGACCTCATAGACATGATGTATGTTCTAGAGAAAGTCAGAAAACAATAGTCTGAAAATGGATAAAGCCTGTTTAGTGGTGAAGTGGCCCCTTCCCATCACCCAACAGCCACCACTGCAACAAAAGCCTCCACCATCACCTCCACAACCAGCCACCAACAACAGAAATAGGCCCCTATCCAACAGCCACCACTGCCACTAACATCCCCAAATATATGTCTTTGACGGTCAATTTTGGCATAAATTTCTAATATATAACTATTGTGGTCAGATTAGACCACCATATACTCTCCATCGTTCAGCTCTTATGGTGATTTGTTTTCTTTCCCTTTCTTCGTCGGATTATGGTGATTTGTTTTCTTTCCCTTTCTTAATTGGATCAAAAGGTTTTCTGGTGGCTAGTTCTCATGGAGGGGCTTGTGGAACTATTTAGTGGCCGACTCTCAGTTCAGTAGTAATGGTGAAGCCATGGTGATAAAGGTGTTCTTATGGTAAGGTTTTTTATTGGAAATCTTAAAATTTTATCTGATACATAACTATAAGGTTACTTCACCATATAGAAAATGCAAAAACAAAGGGTTTCAAGGCTTAATTTCTCAGATACAGCAGAGGACTGTTGTCCCTATCTTTTTGGAGGAATTCGATTTCTAAGGGTGCAAAAATTATTACATCTCTTCCATTTACATGACCTAAAATTAACCTGATTACGAACAAAACAATTGAATTTGCCAGAGTTGCCACATTAATGGTGAAATCACATAAGTGGGAAAGGATTTCTAAAGCAAAAAATGGTTTTCAGTTAGAATAACATGGCATCAGATTTGATGGGTATATTGTCATACCATGTAAGGAAACATCTTCTTTCCACCCAACTGAACTGCTTTCGGACGGAAGTTTGGCCCATTTCTAGGGCAAGGATAGTATAAAACATCAAGATCCAACACTGCTACAATTTCCCTGACCTGTTTACACATTAGAAGATCAGCTACATGGACAATACCAGGAAAGGTATGCAAATTACATGCTGGAGAAAATTATCATCAGTCAAGCTCCACATATATTGTGATAATGTGAATGAAATAATGAATCATCAGTACCTTTCGACAGAAGGGACAACTGATGTACTCAGTGTGTTGCAGGCCACGTATGGTGATGCCAAAGAAGCAAAGTAATTAGTTAAATTGCCAATAAGCTGTAAAAGGCTATGCTAAAGATGAAGATGCCACAAGCTGCCCATTGCTCTTCAAACACCAATACTCAGAGATGGGATGAAATGCAGTTCAGTTTCAATACCTTTCAAACTCATATATCTCAATAGGGTTTTCAGGACGTGGTCCTAATTTTGAGCTCTCCTTCAACTTGAAACCTTAATCAAATAAAATTGAAGAAGAATAAGCAGTATATATGTTAATCACACACTAAATTTCAAAATATAAAGTATAAACAGTCATTTCATCCAGAAAGGAACTATTACAAAGAGTGGGGAGCAGAATTATCACATAAAATTTATATAAAAAAACAGTTTTACATCTTCAGCTGACAAAGTTAACACAAATACATTTATACACACATCACTTTCTTAACCAATCTACATTGTAAGAATCTAAAGCACCTTTGTTGAAAGACAAATGTACACAAAAACAAGAGCATCAGATATAGTTCATATTCTTTCCAAAATTACCAAGAGGAGGTTAAGAAATGTAAAACTAATTTATTCACAAGAAGAGTTCCGAATTCTAACCAATTCAAGCAAATGAGAAGCTAACTTATTAAGTGACCTGATTAAGTTTACATTTTGAACACAACAAGAATTTTAGCGGAGAAACTTTCTAACAGGTTGATCTATGCAAGGCTGATAGTAAAGATATTGATCCAGGAAAAAGAACAAAAAGTCCAAGCTAGCTCAAAAAGTCCAAGCTAGCAAGCAACTGGTGTGCTGCTTGAAAATAGTTGTTCTAAACTTCTAATCCTTAGCTTTCAAGAATCTCAACCAAATCATTATCTTGCACTAAAATCCGGGATTTTAAATTTGTTTTTACAAAAAATTATCTCATTGAACTGTGGAACAGGTTAAGGTAATTGAAAAAATCTGCAAACATCCTTGCATTTTCCTTAATAGAGCTTCTTTGATTCAAAATATCAAAACTTTTTTATAAATATATTATAGTGGGAAACTTATAGAACATTCAAGAACCCCCAACCTCCAAAGAGAGGAACACACATCCAAGGACATTGAGAAAAGAGAACGGCCTCGTAAAGTCTTATGGAAAGCAAACCTTACACAATGAGGGAGTTGAACAAACATATTACCAGCAATTTCCAGAGCATATTGGTCGGATGGGATTTCATCCTTTGAAACAAGGGAAACAGAATACCTGTTAAGGAGTAATAAAAGTAAATCATATATTGGAACCACTGTACAAGCCAAGGTCAGCCATTCTGATCAAGAAATAAGTCAAAATGAAATTTATTGCAGCAGACATTTGAAAAATAGACAGCTGTAGGCACATAGTAAAGGAGCTTAATTATATAAAACATCAAACTGCATTCCCTTGCAACAAGCAGAAAATATTTTCAAGAGGTATATGAGAGGGAACCTAATTTAGATAGATGCAGGTAAGGAACCGGATAATTACATTGGATAAATAGTTCATCAGGTTCCCACTTCAGGTTTTCTGTACTTAACCACCGATATAAAGGAAGCCTAGGTTACTTATTAATGTCAAGACACATAATGCAACAAGCAATTTCACGCTAGCATTGAGTCACTGACAAACTAGTTTTACAGGGAAACATACTTCCTCCAAGAAGGAATGTCCCTTGTTTTCCTTTCCTTTTTGAGATGTTTTAGAAGGAATGTCCCAAGTCCAACCTCCAAAACAAATTTCTCACTATGCATTAATTGTGCTACTTCAAAACGTAATTTTAGTGGCTTATGATTCACAGACAAGAAAAAAATAGAAAAAGATGCTTTGTTAGTGTATTAGCTCCAAGCTATGTAACTAACTCCAAATTGGCATCACAAGAAGTCAAAGCAAGTTTAGTTGAACATTGTTACATTTCTTAGGAAATCGCAACTTTGAAAAGTTTTCAATTGTTACTAAGTATGGAGTATTAAACATTGTTTGTTGGACATCGTTAGATTTTCAAGTTCTACTTACCTACCATCGACTATATATACAATGATACAAAATCTTCGATTTAAATAATCAATTCAAAATACAAAAATTGCCAAAATACTTCTGCATGCATAATCAAATCAAATAATCCATTCATAACACAAAAATATACTTCAGGAATTATTATTGCATATATTATCATTTAATCATTTATCAAATAATCCATTCAAAATACAAAATTGCAAATTTCTTAAAATAAACTTCTATGCATTCAACAATAATTAACAAAACCACTCTAATATCATCATCTAATTGATACTATAATCATCCAATTACCTCAGAAATTACCAATAAACAGTAATTAAGAAGAAAATTAGAGTTTACCCATCAGCAAAAACGCCGGTACCCAATCGAAAGATGAGAGAGAGAGAAGCGCCAAGAATATCGAGAGTCTTATCCGGTCTAATACCGAACCGCTTCGGCTCCGGCGGCTTAAAATTCGGCGGCGCCGAAAAATTAGGGTTTGATGTCGAAGCTCCGGCATTTAAACCACCTTGAGAGCTCGAATCTACTGTCGATTCTGAGATTTCCGTCGAAGCCCTAATTCGAAATGAGTTTATCGGCATTTTCCGGCCGGAATTCGGCCGGAAAATAGGAATTGGAGTGAAATTCAAAGCTCCGGCCATGATTTTCCGGTGAAATTCCCGGAGATATTATTATTAATATTAAATAAAAATGAAAGAAGTGATGATTTTTTTTTATTTAGTTCACAAAATCACAAGTGTGGTAGTAGATATTTTTTGGTGGCAAATACGAATACACGTACACTGGTACAAGTGTTTAAAATTGGCGGGTCAGCTTACTCTACTCTCGGAACTTGGACTTATGTTATGGACTTCTCTTGTTTCATAACAATTGCAACCATTGGATTTTATCATTTTCTTCACTTATATCAAAATGGCTATGGGACTTGAATATGAGACCAAGAGTATAACTATTGGATTTGAACATATGACCAAAGAGTCAAAGACTAAGGTCCCGACCGTCCTGTTAGGTAATTAGTTGGTTGTAAGTAGCGGATACACATGTAATTGAGTAAATGTCTCTTAATCCTACTTGAGCATGAAAAAAGAAAAAAAAAATCTACTGTATGAAATTAAACTTTTACTTATAAAAATTACTTGTATTTTTATTAAAGGAAATTTTTGAAAATAACACCTTATCTTTTCAAAAAAAATGGACTATAACACCACCTTTTTTCGTTTTTTTATTATAACACCATCTAATAAAATTAAATTAAGAAATCACCACCAGAAAACGGATTCTGTGACGGAAACTGTGTGTGGGTCCCACGGGTTAACTTACCCTCCAAATTTTTGAGTTCTTGAATTCGATTTTCTCTCTCCCTGTTTCATTACTCACTCTCCCTCATTTATTACTCAACTACTCCCTCATTAATTTCTCAGTGATAAAGATTCAACCACCAAAATTGCGAATCAGAATCAAACCCTAGGATAATTTGTGTAGTTGGGAGAGTGAATTGCAAGGAGAGGTGTCAGTGTTTGAGCGAAACAACTCAGCCATATTCGTCAGCCATTTTCGACCTACATAAAGCTTGTACTTTTCTGGGTTTCTGACAGCGACAGGAAGAAGAATCTGAAAGAGGTACCACATGAAACTTGTATTTTACTTTGAATTTACTTTTGGTGTCAATTTTGCAATATTGATGTTCAGATTAGGGCTAATTTGGGGAAAAATGTCGTTGACTATAAAATAGTCAAACTTTTGTTTGAATTACTATGAATTATGGGTAATTAGGGTTTAATTGGGTAATTTTGTTTATGTAGTGCTTCATTGAACTTAATTGTGTGATTTTTGTGTAATTGAAATCATTAGTTTGTTGCAAAGTTATCTGTACTTTACTTTAATTGAAAATTGATGTAAATCTGAATTGTTAATTATGTTGGAATTAGTGCTTGCTTTGTGGTTGTGCAACTAGGATATAATATGTTAACTTATATTCCCTTTTGGTAGTTGTGTTGACTGTTTTTGCATTTCTTTATTGTCTAGATAATGGCCACAACAGATGGTGTGGTTGATATTGTTTTTAGAGTGGGGGGTGCTTTTGTTCCCAAGAGAGTGCACAAAAAAAAGAGTTTAATTGTCTACTGTGGTGGGTTATGTTATTGGAGGAGGGGTGTGAAAGTTAATAAGCTTGATGTGTCTTACATTAGGGAAGTTGCAATTCATGGTTTTGTCAACTTTAGTGTCAATGTGCCTACTCTTTACAGCTGTTGGTATAAGGAAAATGGAAAAACCTTCAATACTGGGAAAAGGGAAATAGTCAATGAAGATGAAATTAGGGGACTTTTACAAACAGTTAATGGGCAAGGGTATGTTGAAGTGTTTGTGTCTTCAGATGAATCAGTGAGGCCCAATATTGTTGAGGCCCAACACACTCCAAAGAAGGTTGTAGTACCAAAGGGGAAGAGTGCATGTAAGAGTTTGCAGCTTAGGAGAAGCCCTAGAGTACATAAGACTGATGTACAGGAAAGTCAAAGGGAACAGAGCTCACCCAAACCTAGATCTATATTGCCTCCCACAAAGAACAAAGGAAAAGGGAAAGTAGATACTTGCAAAGGGCTGTCTGGAGCTTCTGGTAGTGGGAAGGATAAGGATAAGGGGAAAGGGAAGCTAGTTGGGAAAGAATTGTTGTTTGAGAGTGATAGTGATGATGACAG
Organism: Chenopodium album; assembly: GCF_948465745.1. NCBI lineage: Eukaryota > Viridiplantae > Streptophyta > Magnoliopsida > Caryophyllales > Amaranthaceae > Chenopodium > Chenopodium album. The sequence continues at coordinate 5,445,714 of NC_137836.1, read as the reverse complement.
ATCTGGGAGTGAGGAGTTTTCAAGTGATGATTGTAGTGATGTTGACATAAATTGGGAACCAACTGAAGAGGAGTATGATGATGGTGATGAGCAGTGGGGGTGATTCTTGAGGAGGTTGACAAGAAACTAAGAAAGGGTTTACAGAAAGAAGGTGGGGGCCTTAAAGAGAACTTGGATGTTGCTGAGGTTCAGATTGAAGTAGAAGATGAAGGAGATTCTGATGAGTTAAGAAGTTTAGGTGGTTCATCTGATGAAGAGGACCACAGTCCTGTATTTAATGATAAGGTTGACTTCACCAAGTCTGTAAAACTGGTTCCAAACTTGAAGTTCAAGGATGCTACTGTGTTGAGGAAAGCTTTAAGATTGCATGCCATTGAAAACAGGTATGAATTCTACTTCTTACATAATGACAGCACTAGGATCACTATTCAATGTAGGAATAGATGTGGCTGTCAGTTTAGTGCAAAGACAAGTAGGATGCCCCTTTGTACATGTGTAGGTGGAGTTAGGTGCAATTTCAAGGTGTATGCTAGGAATATGCTTAGGCAAGAAACTTGGCAAATTAGAAGTCTGAGATTAGAGCATAACTGTATGAGGAGAAAGGACAACTGTAAGGTGACTTCAGAGTGGATTGCAGACAGGTATCTTGAGGACTTTAGGAGTAATCCTGGATGGAAGGTTAAGCAGATAAGGGATAGGGTTCTCAATGATTTTGGAATTCAGGTCAGTTATTATAGAGCTTGGATGGCAAGGTGTAGAGCTAAGCTCATAATATATGGTTCAGCAAGTGAACAATATGCTAGGGTGTGGGATTATGCTAGGGCTGTGATAAAGCATAATCCTGGGTCAGGTTGTAATGTGGTGGTTGATTCTCTTGGTAATCCACAACCCCCTTTGTTTATGAGGATGTTTGTTTTCATCAGGCCATTAAAGGATGGATTTTTAAGAGGCTGTAGGCCTATAATTGGGGTGGATGGGTGCCACCTCAAGGGTGCATACCCAGGGCAAATTCTGGTGGTTGTTTCTAAGGATGGGAACAATGCCATTTATCCTTTAGCTTGGGCTACTGTGGAAATAGAGAACAGAGAAACATGGCAATGGTTCTTAGAGTCATTGATTGAGCTACTAGGAAGTGATGATGGAGCTGGATTCACCTTCATGTCAGATAGACAGAAGGTATGTGTGTCTTTGGTTGAATGTTTATGTATTACATTTACATGTCAGATTTAAGTTGGAGTTGATAACTATATAATTTTTTTTTCATTTGTTCCTTTAATAGGGATTGGTTGAAGCTTTGAATGCAGTTGTCCCTGCAGCTGAGACAAGATTCTGTGTCAGACACATCTGGGCTAATTTCAAGCTCAGATTCACTGGTTCTGTATACAAAGACTTATTCTGGAGTGCTGCTAGATCAACCACCCATGTAAGTAACTCTGCCCTGTCCTTGTGAACATTTTTTAACTTATTTGGTTCTATATTATTGTATGGTAATTAGTATAGTTTTGTGTTGTGATTAGTTTGGGTATGAGGTTGCTATGGAGTCCATAAAGGCACTGAATGAAGAAGCCTATGAATACTTGGACAGTATTCCCACACAGCATTGGTGTAGGCATGCCTTCACACCCCTCTGCAGGTCAAACATGTTGCTTAACAACATGTGTGAGACCTTTAATGCAGTCATTAAAGATGCTAGAGACAAACCAATCCTCACCCAAATGGAATGGATGAGGAGGTACATGATGAATAGGAATAATGAGAAATGGGAAGATGCTAAGATCATTACTAGCAACTTGACCCCATATGTGAGAAAAATATTTCAAAGAATGGAGTTTGTTTCTAGGAACTGTATTGTTCAAGCATCCAGGGGTGACACTTATGAAGTGAAGCTGAATGATGATCAAGTTGTGGTGGATTTGGGTGAGGGAACTTGCACTTGTTACCACTGGCAGCTTACTGGTTATCCTTGTGTTCATGCTTATGCATGTGTGATGGACCAGAGATCTGATATTGAGCAGTTTGTGCACCCATACTACAGCATGAACACCTACAGGAAGGCTTATGAACCCCCTATTCAGCCAATGCCAAGTCCTAAGCATTGGGACAGGGTGAATGTCAGAGAACCACTTCCACCAGCTGTTAAGATACAACCAGGAAGACCTAAACTGAAAAAAAGGAAGTTGGAGCAGGATGAAGGATCATCAAAAGGGGCCCAGCAACAGAAGCCCAAGCATAGGAAGAACCAATGCAGAAAATGTGGTGGGTTTGGGCATTATGCAAAGACTTGCAAAGCTGAAGCTGTTCATGAGCCATCTGAACAAAAAGCAGCAGGCAGGCCTCCCTTAAACTCACCTTGGGTAGTGGATCAAAGGAAGAAGAAGGAGGAAAGAGCTGCAAGGAAGGTAATACATTTTAGCTAGCACATGTTGTCTGATTTATGTAAATGTGCACATGTCTGCAGGCCAGTTATGACCTCTTTTTTTAAAAAAAAACCTATGACAGAATGCCATTGGAGCTGGGCCAAACAGCATTGGCAACAGGACATTTCCACAAGAGAGGCCTGGATGGGAACCTTGGAGCTAAAGGAAGGCTCCAGTATCACAACAACAATCCCAGGATGCAGCCCAAACAAGGCCTTCTTCTAGTCAGCCAACTGCAAGCAAAACAGCCACCACCAGCCAAGTTGGAGTACAAACCAGGAGGGGAAAGCTTCAAAATGCTAACAAGCTTAATCTTACTCAGTGATTAATATGTAATCAACTTCATTTTGTATGACTACAGACAATAATTTAGGTACTTTATTGTTAGTTTGTTTAAGTCAGTAGGTTGTGGTGTTAGTTTTGAACAAATAACTTGATTTAAGTCTTTTGAATGCCTCTTTTGTTGCCAAACTTTGTGCATATTCTGGCTTAATGGTCAATATAACTACTTTTGTGCAAATTGTTGTTTTGGGTGATTTATTAAAGTTGTTTATGTTATTTGAAACATTGCTCATTCATTCCAAACATACATTGCAAACACTTTACCATTCATTAAAAGCAAATGTGGATTCAACCCACTTCATTTACAATACATAACAACCAGTGATCCCATGTCCATTGCATATTACTGAATACATTAGTAACCTACTCATACTACACCTACTTAAACATAAAAGACACTACAGCTGCAACAACAATACAAATAATAACAACAAGCCATAGTTTTAACTATTGATCCATGCATCCCCTGCCCTCACCATCTTTGCTCATTCTCTTTCTGACAGAGTTGAGGGCCTTACATTTTAGCTTCAAATTGTCAACCTCATTGAGTAAGCACCTCATTTGGCCACTTAGATCTTCCACTTCCCTTTTGTAGTCACTAACTTCACCCTTTAACAGCTTCTTATCAAGCAACAAATTGTTGATAACCTCTGTTTGCCAGGTTGTCCTATCAGGTTGATCAGCCCATTCAAAGGCTTTACACCCCTACTCTCAGTCACTGGATCATAAAACTTGCAAGTTCTGAATTTTCTTCCAGGATTCTCCCTTGTCCAGCTTGTCAGCTTTGATAAGGGAACACTACATTGACACTTCTTCTCTTTCAAAGGAGATGAGCTCATGAAAGACATCACCTGCAACAAATTACCTTCCATTAAAATCCAATTGATCTGAACTAAATATGGAATTACATATAATAGGACTCAGTCCCCGAAATAAAAAACCCCCAATTTAGATATAGGACGAACCCTAACTTTAAAATTGGGATGATATGGGTCCAATTCAAACAAGTTTAACTCCAATTATAAATCCATTGCATGCTCAATCGAGTATATCAACGATTAAATTGCAAATAGCATTTCAGATTTCCATTAATCAAAATCAAAGTTCTACTCTTATTCAAAATCGGTGTGCATACCTTATTTCAGCACTCCCGGCCAAGATATCTTCAAGGAATGTTAATTCGTAGTGCTAAGATCAGTTTTGGTTAATTAATTTCTGCAATTGAAAAGATTCAAGGGTTTAATTTTTTTCCCAATTGAAAAATATGAACGTTAATGAAGAAAATCGAAGATATGTATAAAGGTTTCCAAAAAGTATCCGTTATAGTGGGCCCCATTAACAGTTTCAATAACGGAGTACTGTTTCTGATGGTGATTTCTTAATTTAATTTTATTAGATGGTGTTATAATAAAAAAAACGAAAAAAGGTGGTGTTATAGTCCATTTTTTTTGAAAAGATAAGGTGTTATTTTCAAAAATTTCCTTTATTAAATGACCCCATTAAAATTTATCAAATGTATTTTAACCCCGTTAAATATTTTTTCTGGATCCGCTACTTTTGGTTGTACAAGTTGTTTGTACTAGTTAGTTGTAAATAGCTAATTGTGTTAAAATATTTGGTAAATATTTTTTTTTTCTTTTGAAAGGTGGTAAATAGCTAATTGTGTTAAAATATTTGGTAAATTGAAGAAAAATGGGGATAGAGTAATCCCAAGTGCTCTAAAAGAGGTTTTTGAGCCCAAAAAAACTCTTTTGTTATGTTATTTACCAAACACCCAAATTAGCTTTTTAAAAAAGTAAAACCTCTAATAGGGCACAGTAAACTAAAATATTTGTTAGTTGTTTTAGTGTATTTAATTTAATAGCCAAAAAGGTAATTGTTCAATAAGCTCATTTTAAAAAGTTCTTATAATAAGCTCATTTTACCCACAATGGGAGTATCCTCCCAAATTGAAGAAAAATGGGGATAGAGTACTCCCATTGCAAGTGCTCTTAAAGAGATTTTTGAGCCCAAAAAAGCTCTTTTGATAAATTATTTACCAAACACCCAAATTAGCTTATTTAAAAAATAAAACCTCTAATAGGGCACAGTAAACTAAAATCTGAACAAGCTAAGGGCCCTTTTCCCTTAGACTCACAAGCATGAGATTTGCAAATATATTGTGAATGAAATAATGGTTGCAAACTTGCAATGCTTAACTTACCATTTCACTGAACTTTTTGCAACAAACAATGTATACACGGAAGCATGATAAGGAGTCTTGAATAAACATAAAACTAACAAACTTCATTCTTGCATTAGAAAAATGAGTATATTCATTCTTTATGAGATATATTAATACTTGCATCAGTTGCATGCTGCATGTAAAGAAATCTCTTTAACATTTTATTAACCAAATCACGAAACTATATGTTAAGGGCTTGTTTGGTATCATTTTTGGTTTTTAGTTTCCTATTTTTTTGAAAACTAAAAACTAAAAACAGGAAACAAGAAAAAGGTGTTTCCACTTTTTTGTTGTCAGTTTTCAAAATTATTATGATTTTAATAAGTTTAAATAATTTTTTTATTCATTATGTGACATATATCATATATTTTTATACAACAAAAAACCAAAAAACAGAAAACCACAGCAATGCCAAACGAACCCTAAGCTGATGGTTGAGGTCCGGGAATATATTTCACCCCCTTACACGAGAGCCCATTTGGGCTAGAAGTGTGGATGTAGCATGGGCCCTCCTCATACCCAGCACTTAATATTCCACTTGAAAGTGGGGGTGGATGAGATTCGAACCCGTGACCTTTATGTCACGCTGGCTCCGATACCATGTTAGAGGACTAACTCAACCAAAAGCTTAAGCCGATGGTTGAGGCCCATGAATATATTTTATACTCTATCACTATATGAATTTAATTTTTCTCTTTTAATCTATATAATGATACAAGATATTTTTTTAAAAGGTTCATATACTGATAATTGATATTTTAACAAATATCTTAGAAGTAATAATTAATTATGCTATTTTTTTTTTTTAAGGGGAAACTAATATATCCCTACCTTTATTTTTATTTTTTAATTTTTTTTTTTTTATATAAAAAGTAGAAAATTACTCTAAGGAATAGTGTGTTACTAAATAGTAAATATACCCTCAAAAATATAAGTAGTATACACAAATGTGTACAAAAATGTGTATTTATTTTTTTACCCTCATTAATATTTGTACTCTCATTAATATATCAATGTTTTTTTAATCATTAAACATATCATCAATTAATTCATAGTTTTTTTACTCCTTTGTAATTGCTCTTCTTATTTACTCCGTACAATCTTATCGTCCTTTAATTACAATTATTGTTAAACCTTATTAGTTTTTGAAATTTACATTGTTTGATGGTGCACATAATTCATATTAAATAATGATATTTGACCAAATGTTATAGAAAAGTATAAAGAACTTAAACTCCTACAATCAAGGGAAGTCAATGAAAAAAAAAAAAAAAAAAAAAAAAAAAAAACTGGTATTAATTATGGAGAGAATTTAAGAGAAAAAATATAACTAATTGATTATTGCTTTAGTATTAAATATAGATATAGATGTTTGATGGTGGTAGAACATTAAAGTACTTACATTATTAAGTTTTTAGCTACAACGAACATTTCACATATTATTGCTCCATTTGACCAAAACTCACAAAGAATTCATTTGAAGAAAAACACACTAGATATTATTGAAACATGCAAATTAATTAAGAGTTTTGAACTAACAATTGTTTAAGATATGAAGGAATGCAAATCAATTAAATATTATTTAATAATAATTTTGAAATAACACTGTTAAATGTTGATGGTTTTAAAAAAAAAAAAATTGATAAGGATTATGGTGGCTTTCTTTTACTTCTACAAAGCCGCCACATAGGCACATAGCCCATATAATACATATTAAAGCTACCAGTTTTACCACCTTAACCAAAGGTGTAAATACACGCCAATATAGTTTCTCTATCTGCAAGAGCTAGCCCCTTTGCGCGCATCCGCGTAGACCACCCTAGTCACTATAAAACTCACTTTGTACAAGAATACGTTAGAAAAATTAATAAATAAAATAAAATAACATTAGTACATTACTCATTAAACTCTTTTTTTAGGGGAAAAGGAAATTTAATTAAAAATAAAATAAAGCAGTACAAAAGAGGTCCATAGTTTAGCCTTCCAGCTAGATAACAGAAACAACATACTACATCCCATAACAACTTAGGCACATTGCCTAAGGGGGGAAAAAACAACCAAAGAAGAGCACTAATCATAATAATAAAGGAAATGCACCCTCGAACACTACAGGTCAGGCTTGAAACACTAATCATTCAACACTTCGAAGCATGTCCCCTTCATATACATCTCTGATGGTACCAGGGGGATTGTCAAACAGCTTTCCCAGACCATCAATAGCCTCCTTTTCCACAGCAGTTTTAGCAAGAAGATGAGCTACTCCATTTGCGCCCCTTGGTACATAATTGAACTCAAAGTGGCAGCCCTTGGATAGCATAGCTTCCATGTCCCTGAGAATCGCAACCAACTCACTTGTACCATACTTCCCAGCGTCTTCAATGGTGTTTTTAAGGGAACTAGCATCAGTTTCGATGACCACCTTGTCGAAGGAAGCCTCAATGGCCATTTGCATTCCTCCTTTAATGGCTAGTAACTCCGCCTCTGTTGGGTTTCGAGCCTTAGTTTTCCAATCTTTCCCCATCATCCATGAACCATCTGCATCTCGAATGATGCTACCCGCACCTGCTGAGCCTTCTCCACGCCAAGCTCCATCTGTGTTGATCTTGACATACCCCGGTGGGGGTCTTTTCCAGGTGGACGCAGCAGCCACTAAGGTTGGGTTCTTTTGCTTTCCCTGAAAGGTGTTAATGATTGCAACCAAATCAACCATATATTTGTTAAACATGGAAATAGGGTGAGGCATAGCTAACTGAAACACTGTAGTATTTCTAGCCCTCCAAATGTGCCAAATTGCGACCGAGAATATGGACTTCCAATTAGTGTTAATTAGAGACAAATTGTAGTTTATCCAACTTACCCAACTTGCATTAAAGAAAGTATGATAATTAAAACTTTTATCCAATCTATTACCTCCAAAAATTCTTGACCACAGAACTCTAGAATTGATGCAATCCCTAAACAAATGCAAATGATTTTCATTATCTAAGTTACACCTAGTGCATATAGGGTTGAAGTTATTAACATTTTTAGCTAGAACTGTGGTAACCGGTAGGATTTCATGAGCAATATTCCACATTAAAATCTTATACTTATACGGAACAGGTAAATGCCAAATAGTTTTCCAATTAATGGAAGGGAATGAAGGATGATTAGTAAAATTGCAAGCAAGACGGTAGGCACTACGGACTGAGAATTGGCCGTTAGTTTCCTTTCCCCAACAAATAGAGTCCTCCAAATCAACAATAGTTGGGAGGGGAATGTTTTCTATTAGAGCACATAAGTAATCGGGAATGACATTTCTAATTCTATTAACGTTTCACTGTCCATTATAGATAATGTGACTAACACTCCAATGGGCCATGGCTTCCGGAATGGGGGAGTCAGTGAGGCAATAAAGAGGTTTGTCCCCTACCCAATGGTGATACCAAAGGCTAACATCTCTCCCATTACCAATCCTATAGGCAATCCCTCTTAACAACAGCTCCTTACCCTTCATAATATCCTTCCAAAGGGGAGAGTCACTAGGATTAGTAATAGTGAAGCAATTTAAGAAAGAAGACTTTTTGAAATATCTTGCCTTTAGAATTCTCACCCAAAGCTTGGTCGGATTGTGTATGATTTTCCAAGAAAGTTTGGCCATAAAAGCCAAATTCCAAAGCCTAAGGTTTCTCATACCCAAACCCCCCAATCCCACCGGAAGACACACTTTTTCCCAAATAGTTCTAGGAAGATAATGAGACCTATCCACCTTGTTCCACAAAAACCTTCTACAACTTTTCTCTAGATCATTAACAATAGATATAGGAAGAAGGGTGGTTTGCATGACATATAAAGGGTACGAATTAAGAACCGACTTGATTAGCGTACACCTCCCAGCCATATTAAGGAGATTGGCTTGCCATCCTTTTATCCTATTTTTTGTTTTAATTAAGAGATCATTGTAATCAGCCTTCCTAAGCCTATTAGGACTAATTTCGACTCCCAATTATTTCCCAAAGGAAGGAGCCCCCTTAATATTAGACGCATCAAGGATGGCTAATTTAAGAGAAAGACTCATTTTTGGAGGAAAAATGACCTTAGACTTCGATTGACTAATGTAGAGGCCAGATTTAGAACCAAAATCGAGAAGGGTATTCTTGATAACCTCTACATTGTCAATGGAAGCCTTTGCAAACAGGAAAACATCATCAGCATAGAATAAATGAGAGATACTGACATCCTCACCTATTTTAATGGGCTTCCAACTCCCCCTCCCCACTTGTTTCCTCAATCATAAGAGAAAGCCTTTCAAGACATAAAACAAATATGTATGAGGAGAGAGGATCACCCTGTCTAATACCCCTGGAGGGAGTAAAACTTTCCGTGATTTGACCATTCCAAAGAATGGAGATGGACGGGGTAGTGATACAGCTAAGAATGAGATTAACCAGATTATCGGGAAAATCTAGACCTAATAAGGTCTCTCTAATAAAACCCCATTCCAAACTGTCGTAGGCCTTAGAAATGTCAATCTTAAAAGCCATGATATGTTTCTTGCTAGACTTTTTAATAAACATATGAGTGATTTCCTTAATGACCAAGATGTTCTCATCAATCGTCCTCCCTTCAATAAAACTTGATTGAACGGGATTGATGAGATCACCCAGGATCGGTTTAATCCTATTAGCCACAACTTTAGTAATAATTTTATAAATGGAGTTACAAAGGCCTATAGGTCGAAAATCATTCATAGTCGAAGGGTGATCAGTTTTAGGGATTAAGGAAATGTAAGAATTATTTATTTCACTAGGGACTCTTCCTTCTCTAAAACAGTCAGACACCAAATTAGTAATGGAAACATCCACCACATCCCAAAATTTTTGGAAAAAAATGGGTTGAATTCCATCTGGACCGGGGCATTTCATAGAGGCCATTGTAAAAAGGGCATTTTTAACCTCCGATGCATCGATGTCACTTGCTAGAAAAATTTTGTCTTCATTTTTAACCACAGCATTTGGGCAGAAATTAACATTTCTAGGTTGGGCCAACTGTTTTGAGGTAAAGATATTTTTAAAGTAATTAACACATAAATCCTTTAATGCAAGTTGGTTATCAATCCAAATACCCTGCTCATTTTTTAAACTCACAATTTTTCCCCTACTATTCTTAACCTTTACCAAAATATGAAAATATTTCGTATTCCAGTCACCATACTTTCTCCCGTCAACCCCGGCTTTTTGAGCCCAATTAATCCTTTCTAATTTTAACACATTGTTCAACTCATGCAACAAGGATTTTTCCAGATTAGAGAGAAAGGGAGAGTATTGGTTGCATAGGTATTTTTGTATGCCATGGATACGGGCAATCAGTCTTTTCTTGTTATTAGAGTTAGCGTGGAAAACATCCCTATTCCAAACTTTAACATCCCTAACGAAATGTGTTTTAGCATTAACAAAATTATTATTCCCCTTATCCCACGACTCCTTAAAAAAATTATTAAAACTAGGACTATGAATCCATTGTTCTCTACATCTAAAAGGATGATTACCAATAGCAATTAAGGAACCCGTGTCAACTAGAATCGGGCAATGATCAGAATAAGTTTTGGCAAGATGATATACCTGAGTATTAGGGTGATCCTTTAGCCATTCAACATTAGCAAGAGCTCTGTCAAGTCTCTCTCGAATCAAGTTCACACCATCTCGACAGTTATCCCAAGTGAACCTAGGGCCACTGTACTTTAAGTCAATAAGCCTGGCAGAATCCATCCATTTCCGAAAATTTTTTCCCAGAACATTAGTCACCGGGCGACCTCCCATTTTTTCATTTTGAGAAACTACCTCATTCATATCTCCGAGAACTAACCAAGGTGTCGAAGCAGGGGGAGCATTATCCTCCAAATCCTTCCATAAGGCCGCCTTATCTTTTACTGATGAGGGAGCATGGATACCAGTCAGGAGAAATTCTGGAATGTCCGGGCTGATCTTAAATAAGGAATGAAAGACATTAGGGGAATCTATGGCAAACTCCAAAAGATTAATTGGTTTCTTCCAGAGCAGCCACATTCCTCCCCTAATTCCGTTGGCCTCAATTGTTCTACAATCATCGAATCCCAACACCCTATAAACATGTTGAGCAACTCTATCCTTAGCCATGGTCTCCAACACAATAAAGACCTCCGGGTTATGTATTTTAATCACTTCCCGAGCATGAGACACAAACTCTCTACTGGCGGCCCCTCTAACATTCCACATAATGACTTTCATGGTTGGAAAATTAACATGAATATCCGAAAAAACACCAAGATAACAGTTAGTACTGGACGTTGCTGCCTGGTGCAACCTCTTCCAATCCTCCCATAACTTCATCTTGTCCAATGCCTATATGTCCTCCATTGACAGTGGGTTGGCCATCAATCTTACCTCCGGAACTAAGTTCCCTGTTGCCAGGAAGTTGAGGCTTAGTTCGAAACCTACCACTCCCTTCTTGGTTTCCAGGGCTACTAGAAGGTTTTGATGATGCATTAGGTTTAAATTTACACTTGCTAGCTGTAACGGGAAGGTCGGGGGGCTTTTTAAAGGTGATGCCATTGGTAGAAAAATTGTTCCGTAGTCTGGTTGAGATGGAGGAATTAGATGATTCATTAAGAGTTTCATTCCTAGATTTACATTGTTTAGCTTTTCTACGAGAATTGGGGTTTCGGCTAGGACGGGCCAGATTGTTGGTGTAGGAAAGGTTGGGAATAGGTGTTGAACTCGAGATAGAGGTGAGACCCGGGATAGCAAAGAAGGCACACACCGCCTGGTTATCAGCATTGGTGGCAGAATAGTTGGAGCTATTGTTTGGGGTGGGTGGGTAGGTGAATTCGGTGGTGTTGGTGGGATTGTGTGATCGACTTGGTTCGACAACTGGTTCATGATCAGAGATGGGGGAATGGAGATCGATAGAGCTGGACGGCTTTGAGAAAGGGATTTTTTGAGAACTGACTTCCGAACTGATGTCTGATTTGCATTGTTGTTGTTCTGGGATGGTGACTTCATGATTAGGGATATGAGAGATAGAGGGTTGTGGTGAGAAGGATGAGTGATTAGGGTTAGAGGCTGGTATAAGAAGGGCTTTTGAAGATGAAGCACCATTATTGGATGCCGGGAAACTAAACCTTGGGAATGTGCTTCCTTCCACCGTGCTTTTTTCCGAGGAGATATTCTTTGCTGGAGACTTTGCTCTGTAGGCCGTCTTTTTGTATTTCGCCTTTTCCCCAAAATTATTTCCTTGCTTATTTAAATTTGATTCCCCTTTCTCACCAAACACTCCATTTATTATTGTTTACTAGGAGATTACGGCTGTTGGTATCCCTAGGTTGTTTCCCCTTTTTTGAGAGTCCAATAAGAATTTCCTTATCCTGTAACTTCTCTTTTTTGTTGTTTTCCTGTTTTTTATTATTAAACCTCCCCGGAGCTGCTAGAATCCAAGGGTCGAAATCCTCCTCGGTCTCTTCTCCCTTCTCATTATCAGTGTTAGCTATAACATTTTTTTCGACATTCCTATTAGTCCCTGTCTCAGTAGCCTGCTTATCTACTGCTCCTCTGCTCTGAGGCGTGTTGTCTGCATCTCTCCCCTGTTTCTTTTCTCCATATCCTTCTGTCTGAGGATGGCCGTTTGTTTGCTGTTCAATATGCTTCTTCCAAATGCAGCTTTCTCTAGTATGGCCAATTCGTCCGCATCTAAAGCATAATGTATGAATTCTTTCATACTCAATTTTCTGCCAGGCTCTTCCGACCCACACCTTCGATATTAATGGATTATTTAGGTTGATTTCGACGCAAACCCTCGCATATCTACATCTGCTGATTTTATTCGTTGAGTAATCGACTTTAATCGGATTACCCACCACAGAAGCAATACTGTAAAGGGCTTCCTTATCGTAGTACTCAACTGGTAGCTCAGGAAAACGAATCCAAACTGACAAGCTCTGAAAATTTTCAGATGAGGGTCTGAAATTGGGCTTCCATCTTGCTAACATGAGATAATGCTCTAGGATAAACCACGGCCCTCCAAGCAGCGCCTTCTCCAGATCGTCTTGTAATGTGAATCTGGAAAGAAACGAACCTCCCTCCATTTCGATTATCTCTAGCCCCCCCTTTACATTCCACATTCTCTGTACTCTCTGAGTAAGGAATTCCACCCTGATTTTTATTCCTAAGCATTTCCTTATAAGGGTTAGCGCCCATGGGTGCCTGAGGGCTTTTAATTTATCTGCTGAGAATTTAACAGCATGGGCATGCTGTAAATCCTCCCCATCTTCCTCATCCCACTGTTGTGAATTCATTACAATCTGCCTGGCTTCCTTGAACCACTGGGAGGACTTTACCACTGCCTCTCTGAATGAACCTTTAGTACTCTCCCTTGGTTTGTCACTAACCTTTTCCTGAATGCTACTCATTCGAACCACCTTCTGCTCATCAGATGAGCTAGGCTGAATGTTATCTGCCTTTGCCTTCTCAGAATGTTCTGTTTTTGAAAGTACTTCAGATGTGATCTGCAACTGCTCTACCGAGACTTCCATATCCACTGGAGACTCCATAGGACACTAGGACACCAACTTGACTGATGTGAACTTGATTAAGAAAAACCTGCAAAAGAAAAAACTCAAACTAAGGCTAAGAAATAGCCTAAAATGAACACCCCGACTTACACTCTGCAAGAAGAAAGTTCCCAGGGCCCTAAACACCAAGGTGTTAGGGATAGTCCCTGATGACTACACTTCTAGAGAGAGAAGTCATTTTTTAATTTTGCAGATGGTTCATTCATTCCCATGAGATTGGATGTTTTGAATCGTAAAGCAAATAGGATTCATTACTCATTAAACTCACTTCCTAAAATTTTGTGTAAAATGAACGTTGAATTATAAACAAGAGTGCTAAACTAATTTATAATTTTATAGAATAACTCTATTTTGAGCCCAATATAGCTTGCTCATTTGATGATCTTCATCCTCATTTCCCAATAAATCTATTTGCATGCCTAAGAGGATAAAGTGATTAACTAACGAGCAGTATCCATTTAAATTTTTTTGAGCTAGATCATTAGACAAACATATTTATTTTCAATTAAAAAAGCAAATCTATTTTTTAAAAAATGGAAAACACCATCTTCAATGTAGAAATTCAAAGCAGCTTCAGTGGAGGATATAGATCTCAATGCTTTAATGGAGACAACCCCAACAATCATTTTCGGGGTTAAAGTAAACGAAAACCCTAAGAACAGATGGATGAATAAAGGACATTGAAGCTATAAACCTAGTTCAAAGTTTTTTGGCTTCAATGTCCTTACTTTTTGCTGGAAAAAACTATGTTTCTAGTTTGCTACCCCTAGGATAAACACACCAAAAGTTTATCCTAGTAATTTAACTTGTATTTTTTCTCTTAACTAATAGTTCTACGGTGTATTGGCCAATATCTATTAGTTGACTGACTGGCTGTCAATCAGAATGTGTATTCTTAGTTTGTATTGAGAGTTAGTAAGCTATATATACAACCTAAGCCAAGGGCCTAAACGTAGCCCGTTAACCAACTAAATACAAAACATATATACGGGCTTAACACCCCCCTCAAGTTGGAGCATGCAAATTTTCAATGCCCAACTTGCCAAGTAAAAACAAAAATTGTTGCTTGCCTAATACCATGTCAAGAATGTGTATTCTTAGTTTGTATTGAGTGTTAGTAAGGTATATATACAACCTAAGCCAAGGGCCTTAACGTAGCCCGTTAACCAACTAAATACAAAACATATATACGGGCTTAACAGTGGCTAATTTTTCCTCCTCAAAGTAAAGCATGAATCATGAGATTAACTGCTAGTGGATACATCATTACTTCATTAGTGGATATTTTCATTATGTATCTTTTACATAAGCACATTCATCACGCTGACATGTATTATAACCTAAATTATTTACGACCTCATTTCTTACCCGAAAAAAAAAAAAAAAAAAAAAAAAAAAAAACCCTTAAAGAGTTTTACTAAGTAATTGTGTATTACAGTTTTCAAAAAAAAAAAAAGTAATTGTGTATTACATGGAAAATAACCCTCAATTGTAGTACATAATATACAAAATATTAAAATATAAAAGTATATATTATACACTAAGGGTCTGTTCTCGTTGACTGAACTCAGCTGAACTGAACTGAACTGAATTGAATATTTTATAAGAGAAGGAAATCAGTTGAACTGAACTGAATTGAACTAAGCTAAACTGAATTGAAAATAAACGTATGGGAACAGACTCTAAGTATTAAAGTATGAAAGTATATATGAAATTTATTTACTCATAGTTTGAACTTATGTCCATCAATAAATAACTTAAAAGGGGAATTAAGGCTGGCTTAGCTGGTTAAGGACCTTGTCTCTCTTGAAATAACTAACTTATAAGTCTTACTATCTTAGCTATATTTATGCTTTCTTATTTTTACTCAAAATATATCTCCTACGCAACTTTGATTATATGTGTTTATTTTGCGTTTTATTATTTTCCATCGATTTCATCCAGAACATTGCTCGAATCGCACACTAGTCACTTATTCATTAAAGCTTTATTTTCAGCCATAGTTTTCCTAATAAATACACATTATCAACATAAGTTTGGCCACCCAATGAATAATTTTCAACTCCACCAGCATGCACTATAACATGTTAAGCAATGGCCAATGAATGGGGTAGACTTTGAGAAAACAACAGAGTTCACATACACAAAAATGCTGAGACTTTTACACCATCAGTCCATCACCAAGCACTAATTGAGACAACAGCCAAGACTCGAGCTCCTAATCCAAACCCAATTATGCCATTATTTAGTGGCGTCCAAGAAAGTAATAAGGAGACATAATTAAGGTAAATACAGAATTAATTCAGCAATCAAGCAATACGAATTCCATTACCCAAGTTTCAAATAGTAAAGCAACCAAAAGCAACTTCCACTAACAGAATTTGAAAGCCACAATTGGACGGTAAAAAAGTGCAGCTAGTAATTTTTATCTATCCTATATTTTTCTTTCCTATAGTAGTTCCAATAAATTACACATTATCTACTTTATCCCGAGTATGATTACAATAAGATTGCGTTGTTCTTCATACGGAGTATAATTTTACCTGTAAACTGAATTTAGATAACTCTTATTTTATTTTATTTTTTTATAAAAAAAATTCCTTATTTAACTTTAAATAAGTGAAAATAAGGCAATTAAAAATCTAAAAGAGGGCCAAATCTTTACCAATTACATTTCAAATAGTTTTACAATCTAGAATACTCATGTACATTATATATATCCCGTACTAGATGGAATATGAAATACAGCGTAACAATCTTCCCTCATCTTTCTATATTTTCTCTTCCATATTTAATACGTTATCAGCACCATTGCTAGTCAACTGAGTAGGATTACCAAACATTTATCTAGAATCTCATATTATTATTATCATGTAAGTATAATCGCATCCCATAACAATTATAATTTAACATTTATATGTTACTTTTGCATGCTTATTTATTGGAATATCAATGTATATAACGAATACAGAAGCATGATATATAATTTGAGGTTCCATTCTTATTTTTCTCCGTGCTAACATCTCATATTCTATTTCGTTCTTATTTATGCATGATTTGTATCAGGTTTATTTATGCATGATTATAACGTTTAGTACATATATTTGGATACTATTTATATATACTTATTTTTTAATATTATTTTGTATAGTGAAAGATGTCGAACCTTGCCAAACTTGAATTTGTGGCCCTTGATATTACCGGAAAGAATTATTTATCATGGGTGTTACATGTTGAAATACACCTAGATGCTAAAGGGGTTGGTGAAACAATAAAAGAGGCTAAAGCCATGATTTTTCTTCACCATCACCTCCATGAAGGGCTCAAAAATGAATATTTAACTGTGAAAGACCCACAAATCCTTTGGAGTAATCTAAAGGAAAGGTATGACCACCAAAAAACAATGATACTCTCGAGAGCTCGTTATGAATGGTTGAATTTGAGATTGCAAGATTTTAAATTTGTTAGTGAATATAACTCGGCTATGTTTAAAATAACTTCAAATGCTTGAAAAGACATACTCATGCTGATAACGTGTTAAATATGGAAGAGAAAATATAGAGAGATGAGGGAAGATTGTTACGTTGTATTTCATATTCCATCTAGTACGGGATATATAAATAATGTATATTACCTAGGGTTCCATCAACGAATAAGACCAAATACCCAACTCTAGAGTATTGTAGATTGTACATGGGATAATAGTCATCCATACTTCAGTATCTTTATTGTTTTTGTGTTTTTGGAGTTTGTAAATTATTAAAATATGAAAGAACATTTAAGTTATCGAAAAAAGAAAGATATAACTTAAAACAAAAGATATAAATTGCTCTGGCTTTTAAAGCTTGATTAACAGCCCTATGTTTATACGAAAGATCAGCTATGCTTTTCAAGCTTTTACCGACCAAGATCAAAGCAAAGACTTAATTCTTTATCTATATCTTCAAGCATGCGTTCTTAATCCAATGAACTTCATTTCCTACAATAAAAAGATAGTCAATTTTTACAATACAATAGTCAAGCAAATCAGGCTGTATACAACCGCCCACTATCTAATTAACCTTAGTGGTTCTAGAAAAAACAAAATATAAAAAATAAAGTAGCTAATCATAACAAATGAATATGGCATACAGTGAATCCAAAAACTATCTCCAACTTGCTCCGCGATGATAAAATCACTACTTGAGAATTACCAACTTGTGCACATATTAACCATCATGAGATTCACGATAATCTAATATACCACCGCGATCATTTAAGATATTATTGTAAGACATATATTAAAATCATTAAAGTATTTACTGTAAGATATACATTAAAATCATTCAAAGTGTATCTACGAATATGTACTCCCTCTACCCCAATTTGATTGCCACGTTTGATTTTTTCAATGGCTCAACACACAATTTTAATCATTATATTTAATAATTTTCTAGTATGAATTATAAATGAACATACACATCAAAATGATTCCAATATCACAAATATACCTATGCATTCATATATTAGTGAACTGTTGAAATTTTAAATGAACATACACATCAAAATGACTCCAATATCACAAATACACCTATGCATTTATATATTAGTGAACTGTTGAAATTATTATATAAATAGTACAGAAGTCAGTGTAGCGATTAAATTGGGATGGAGGGAGTACGCCACCATAACCAATTAGCCGTGTACTACCACTATGGCAATTTTCTACCAAAGATGGGATTGTCTTGCCTTACTCCTACCTTGCTAACCAGCCAAAAGAAGTAAAAACAGAGTTTTATTATGTTGTTTAAGTCACTTTCAAGATAACGACAAAAGAGCACATTGTTGCACAACTTATAAATTTAGTGCTTTTTGATGGGATAATCCTGTCTCAACTCTCAATCAAGTCACAATCACTTCACAAAAAGTGAACAATAAACAAAGTTTTTAGTCCAACTCAAAATCAACCAAATCAAGAAGTGGGGTCAGAAGAAATCAGACTTGTATATAAAGCTCTTAGCCACTGGCCTTTAAATTTGTAAATTCCATAACATAATCCTTTGATAGTTCACTAAAAATAGTTCTCATTCTCCTATCAATCTCTAAAATATCCATACTTAAAAGCAATTCAGTCATGGGGAATTGCTTAAGATCACAAGGAAAACTAGTACAGGTTGCGAAACCCGATGGTAAGATACTCGAATACAAAGCATCCATGAGAGTAATCGACGTGTTGTCAGAATTCCAGGGACATGGACTGTCAGATAATCTTCCAGTCCTGCAATATATGAAGCCAAATATCGAATTGGTGGCGGGTCACCTATACTATCTTACACCTCTTCCAGTTCAATCTCCAAAGGTTAAAAAGAAGGTAAGGTTTGCTGAACCAGAAAAAGTGAAAGAAAGTAAAAGCGAAGACAAAAGTTTAACCATAAAGTTGGTCATCAGCAAGCAAGAGCTGAAGGAGATGCTAGAAAAAGGTGCTGTCTCACTGGATGAACTAGTTTCAAAGCCACTGAATGATAGGTGTCGGACTGAGAAGTTCGATGAGCAGAGTTATGGAAGCAAGACATGGATGCCTGCTTTAAAAAACATACATGAAGTAGACTAATACAAACTGTTTCCATATATTTTGTTTCAACACCATACAATCTAACATATTAA
The DNA here is from genome assembly GCF_948465745.1 of Chenopodium album. NCBI lineage: Eukaryota > Viridiplantae > Streptophyta > Magnoliopsida > Caryophyllales > Amaranthaceae > Chenopodium > Chenopodium album. Next base: position 5,426,504 of record NC_137836.1, on the reverse strand, counting down.
TACAAAACATTCTGTTAGCTAGTATTCTTACTCTCAAGTGTTGCTTTTGTGTCTTTTTTGTTGGTTGTCCAAACATCTATTAGCTAAATGCCTACAGCATCCAGAACAGTCATCTACGTTGCATGAAAACAGATACAAGAGATTGGTGAAGATTAATGATTTCCATACAACACAAACACAAAAACTAAACAATAAATTAATCTTTTGTTTGTACATCTAAATTTTTTTAAAAAAAATTGTAACTAAACAAAATAATGAAAAGGGTAATTATAAACTAGTTTAGTTTACTCTTAAGATATTATTAGAAAAAAAGAAAAAGGTAATTTTGTGATCCATTGTTGAGGGGAAAAAACTTGCAGGAAATAGAAAAATTAAGATTCTTATCTTCAAAAACAGAAAATGTGACCTTCATACAAGTTTCTTAGTGAGTCAAGGCAGGTCATGTAACTAGTAACACTAACACAGATTTAACAAAGTTGAGTACAAATAAAACTGCAGTTCAGAGCTTCAGACCTGTTGTGGAGGCAAAAGTGTACTGAAGAAGAAGTTGTCTGCGTTGACCATAGATCTTCATTAAATAAGTCTAGTTCAGGCACAGAAAATCAAAGTTAAAAGTGAAAAGAGAATGTCATAACTCGGGTAGGGTAGTAAAAATACTCCTAATTGGTCCACCTATGTTGATGTTAGAGAGCATGCCTTTCAACTGGCATGGCTGTCAACATCTCCAGGACAGACTAACCTAATTTTATCTTCTTTTTATATTCCTTAATCTCTAATTCTCTTATCCATGATAACCTCTTTCTTTGATTATTACTTCAGCACCTACCTGTTCCTCTCAAACTTAACTTTACCAACTAGATTTTAGGACACGTTTGAAAAGTCGAGTTTAACCTAAGGAATAACAAGCTTATCAGGAGGACAATCTACAATCAATAGCACAAATAAATCTAGTCTAGCCTTAACCAGCTTACACTTTCTAAAGATCCGAAACAAAATCAATCTGACTCTTTGAGGAAAGATCATGTACATCTACAATACCCACAAATCATGCGAATAATGAAATCTGCTATAGATGGTGGTAATTGTTGATGCATAGATCCCCAAAGGTAGAGTATATAAGCCATATGATCCCAATTTGATGCAATGCATTTTTACAAGATCATCCAGAGTTATTATATTAAGGAACAATGTCAGTTATAAATTATAAGAAATACTATAATTTATATGTCCAATTCTAGGTAAGAACTCTGCAGTTTATGCAGAAAATCCAAGGAAGAATCACCTACTGATCTCTATTCAAAGGCTTTAATCTCTTTGACAACAGAAATAAATGAATAACACCATAACATAACACACATCAAGTACTTCTCATCATATGCAATACACATGCTTGCAAAGAGACAAATTTTTGTATTTCACCATACCGTTGGCCTGGAAAAGTATAAACTAGCACGATACTTCAAAAGAAGCAAGTACAGTTTAGCCAAAGGTTTGATCAAGTCCATTACAATCAAAGACAACAAAAAACAAAAGGTTTCTTTAGCAATGGCATGTTCAACTCCTGCGAAAATGGATGGTTAATATGTGTAAGTTACAACAAATACTACTTTCATAGTCAAGAAATAGACATCACTACCAGCACCATGATATATTGGTGGTTGACCAGGCAAATTTACTAGGTAGAACTATAATCCCCACCACACTTCTCATAATAGCAACCTCAGAAAAAATTGGTTAAAGTAGTTGTTGCTTCTTACATATTGCATGATAATCATTTTAACCTGGGGCCTTGAAGTAATACAGGGGTTTGACATGTTCAAAAACTGATCATCACATACACAGAACTAGTTTCTTTTTTTTTATTTCTCCTAAATTTACTTTTCTATCTTACAAATCATTCACCTTTTGATTCTACATCATCTCGAGTTTTATATTCATACTCCATAATTAAACCCACTACTAGAATCAATTAATTATTACCATGACATTTAACATGATAATAATTTTCTGCATTGAATAGTAAATATAGAATGAATGGTTCTTAAATTAAACTGAAACAACAAAAATGTGATAAGATGGAAAGATGATTAAAAAATGAAAAATATAAAATAAACATAAGTGGAACATCTATCAACCCCATTGGCACCACAAAGGTTATGCTTATCTACCAGCAGAGAAAGAAAAGAAGACTGGTAAAGAAATGAGAAAGCAAACCAAACAATGGTGAACTGAGCCTAAAGTAATCTGCAACTATAAGCAAATATAGTGTTTGTTTGGTTTACGTAATATAAACAAGGAAACAAAACTAATTAAGGAAACAAAAATAATTGAAGGCACCATAATATAACTTCCTAGGAAGTTATAGTTCCCCCTAGAATGAAGTTAAACTTCTTGCAGGGTGTTTTACTTCCCATGATTAACCAAACAACTTTTATCATTATAATGAAATCATATGGTAAAAAAATCAACTTTCTATTCGTGCTATGTTCAATCAAAAGATCATGAACATAGGAGCCTTTGGAAGTAATACTTCCTAAGAAGTGTTTTTTCCTAAGAAGTTGACTTTCCTAAGTAGTTCCAGTTCCTAGGAAGAGTAAAAAGTTGTTTGATCAATCATGAGTAATATTACTTCCCACATAAAAAGTTCAACTTGGCTAGAGGTAAGCAATTCCTCACATTTAATGAAAAGTAATACTAACTCATAATATTTTCGTCAACTAAGCTACTCCATAATTTCCACTTTCCAAGTTTTTTTATTTTTATTTTTTAATTTTTATTATTCTGTCAACCAAGAAAATACTTGCATTCATCAGGAAGCCTCAATCCTATCAAAGTGCTTAAGAGTAGGGAACTGATGTTTTGAATTCAAAAAAGAGGAGAAATTTTTTTAAAGAAATCATTCTATTTCCTGGAGCAACTATCTGAATCATAATCTGTGGTTCTCAAACATCTGTTACTGCATGGATTTCACCTAGAAAGGGAATCGAATTCAAACCGTAATTGATATGAAAGTGATATGAAATTGAAAGGACCGGATTAAGAAGCTGAACAAACATATCTGAAACAGGTGCTAACCTTCAGAGCACTTTTCTGAAATGACAGAAGAAACTGACGGTAAACTTTGGGAGCAAACAATAATGGAAATTGCCTTCTGCATGGTAAACATATTAGGAATCACAAATCTAATTGTTCTCTTAGAATTTCAAGCAAACTCGGCATATTGAAACTCAAATATATTCATACAACTTTAGTAAAAACACACATACACAAAACACAATCACTCCACAATGTAACTATGAGTTTGAAAGAGTACGACAGATAACTAGCACCAGATAATGCCCAAAATTTATTGCAAAGCCCTGAAATTATTTTAAATGATATTCACATCGTTGGAAAGAGTTTAACACTCACAAGATGGTACACTTTTTTTTTTCCAAGGTGATAGGGTAATAGTTGTAAATTGACTACAGGCAGGAAAAAGATAAATACATAAATAAATTATATTACAAGATAATTGTATATATAAACATTCAAAGGATCTAAGCACACTCTTACATCATTTTGTTCTTCATCAAGTCATTGACTATAATCTGGTGCTTCTCCATTCAAGGATCCCGTATGAGCTGTTAAGAACTAGTGTTCCTCCTTTCAACTTCTAGAGAAATTTCATTACGGCGAGTAAATGGAAGTGTGAATGGTGGGTTATACTGCAAAAATAAAACCTTGTTAAATTCGAAGCAACACTTGGAAAAACTCTGCTTATGAAAAAATGAATATTTTTGCCCCAACATTCTACCTCTAATTTATTCACTTGATTAGAAATAGAATGTATTACCTATCTGGGAAAAAAGTAGGTGTCAAAATTTTAATAATTCCACCAAATCATTCTCAGAAACCCTATGGTATTAGTGTATTACCTGTGCAACTTCTACTTCAGCTCCCACTTTAACTTCAAACTCCAAGTCATTCTTCAGAGCATCTCTCAATTTTGACTCTCGTTGTTTGACCTCTTCATCAGTGACATTACCTAGTTTCCAATTATAAGATTACAACAAATTATTTAGAGCAAGTTTACCATGAGTAGAAGAATATCAAACATTAGACTATATGATGCAAATAAGCAAGCATTGCACAGAGAATCAAACAATAAGAAATATAATCTTAGATATCAGAGAAACAACCAAGCTGATATAATCTTATCAAGAAAATATTGTCATACCAACATCCGGTGAGCAACTTTTAAGCACACTCAAAAGTATAAAAACTCTTCAACTCACCCTAGAGTAAAGGTCCTGAGCTTTTTCAAAATTTAACATCCCATACTCAGAGGAGTTTTCTTGGAATATTCTTCTAATACCAATCAATGCTATTCTTCATGTGCAAGATGTGATCTTTCTAACCTGTACTACCTTGATAGGTTTGGCTTTGCTGCTTTTAGCAAAGAGTTCATTGGGTAAAGTTCCTCTAACAAGATAGTCACTTAAATGCACATTGCCAATAGGATATGGCTATATTCTTTTATCCTCAAGGCCACCATCCCTTTAATAATGATTTATGTGAAATGCAGAGGGGGACTGAAACTGGTGTAATAGTTGTCCATACAGAAAACTTAAAAAACTGTCTTTAATTTTTGTTTTCCAATCTATCTTATCTCTCAGACTACTACAGTAAATAAATGGAGCTCAAAATTGACAGAAATGCGATTAATTTGTTACTTGTTTCATAAATAGCCATCAGGAATCTAATTTAAGCATTCATGGATGGCATAACTCTGTGCTGTGAAGATTTTATTCACATCACAACAACAGAAATAATAATAATATAATAAAGGTTTTTTTTTTAGATTTTAACACCTGCTAAAAACACGAAAATGGTTTTTAACACCTCCAAAAAAAAAAAAATGGGTATTAACACCATACAAATTTCCAAAAAATTGGTATTACCACCACTTAACGGTTTCCGTTAAAAAATTCCGTTAAATGTGGTCCACAGTGACACGTGTCACTATTTTATTTGTTTTAAAAAAAAATAAATAAAAATTAAAAAATTAAAAACCTAAAACTACCCCGGCCACCCCAGACCCACCCACCGCGCCACCACTGTCGTCCCCAAACCCAACCCTTCCGGCATCCGGCGTCCAGCGTCCCAGAGAATCGCCCGGCGCCGGCGACCCCACCCCCACCACCCTTTCCTCCACCTACGCACCCCACCCCTTCCCTTTCCCCATTTTCGTTTCCCTACCCACAACCCCGAAACCACCCTAAACGGGTTTTAGGGTTTCGTTTGGGGTGGTAGGGAATCGATTAAGGGAGGGGGAAAGGAGAGGGAGGGCGTTTCCGGGGGAGGAGAAAGGGGAGGAGGGGCGTTTTCCGGGGGAGGGGGCGTTTAGGGTGGTTTCGGGGTGGTGAGTCGGGAAACGAAAATGGGGAAAGGGAAGGGGTGGAGTACGTAGGTGGATGAAAGGGTGGTGGGGGTGGGGTCGCCGGCGCCGAGCGATTCTCTGGGACGCCGGACGCCGGCAGGGGGTGGGTTTGGGGACGGTGGTGGTGGCGCGATGGGTGGGGCTGGGGTGGCTGAGGTAGTTTTAGGTTTTTTTTAATTTTTTTTTAAATTTTTATTTTTTTTTAATTTTTTGGCCAATAACAAAGCGACACGTGTCTATATGGCCCTACTTGACGGATTTGTAAACGAAATCAGTTACGTGGTGGTAATACCCAATTTTTTGAAATTTAGGTGGTGTTAAAATCAATTTTTATTTTTTGGAGGTGTTAAAAACCATTTTCGGGTTTTTAGCAGGTGTTAAAATCTAAAATAACCTATAATAAATAAACAAAACTCGGATACAAGAGTTACAAGAAAATGTATATGGATGTATACTTCAGAAATATGATGCAGCTGGATTCCACAATAGCGTTGTCTGGTATGTTATCTTTCGGGCTGCATGTGTAGTATACGATACTTGAAATCAATCACAACTGTATACTAAGCACAATCCTGTTTATTATAGCAACACTAGTTATTTGTAGATAGATATTTCCATGTGTTTAGATATCCTTATTAAGCCATGTTATTTTCAATATGTTTAGTTAAGCTGCCAATGGCCAATTATCAAACATATTATCCTCCAGAATTTTTTTTGGGTTTAAGTTCAGAGTCAAAATCAGTAATGATATCTTTTTTTTCCCTCCATTTCTCCTCATAGAATAATAAGAGGACTAACCTGAGAAGGCAGCAACTGCAACTATTTTCTTTGGCACCTCAGTGACCTTCACAGCTGAATCTTTAGGTATGGGCAAATTGGAACCATATTTTGAAGGCAAGACAAAAGACATCTTCCATTTTTCTTGACCCCTTCCCTAAGAAGTTTGACATATTCCATAAGCCCAAATGCATGAAGAATCATATACACTTGCAGAAAAAAATAATAAATAAATAATGTTCTAGGGCAGCTAAATGTGACAACACAAAAAAGGCCAGTGTAGTTCAAAGTAACCTGTTATAAAAAGAAAAAAAAATAGTGCAGAAACTGTGAGCAGAAAATAGGAACTAGAATGATAAACTCTTACCCTCCTTGTAATCACAGGGGTCGTCATTTCCATTTTCTCTCCATCAGATGTCCTACGGGTGATAACAGGTGTTGTCATCTCCATTTTCTCATTTGTTATATTCTACGAAGTGATAGTCCACGTTAGAGCCACAATCTCAGCACAATATAGTACACAAGTTACGAGAGTGGACCACCCTTTCTTGCACTACAAAAATAAGAGATAACCACTCAAAAGACTGGAAGAGATATTGATGAATACCTTACCAAACAAATACTCAGCTAACATATTGAAGGACTGAGAAGATCCAAAGAAATCAAAGCCTTCTTTCCCAGGCATGGTTGTCTCTGCTATAAAGTAAGGCTAGTGCAAATTCAAAAATCTTTAATTAGTTAAAAGCACTAGCTCATAAGGAATGGACAAAGAGATTGCAAAGGTATGGAGAGTGATGCTACCACATTCAAAGTAATCAACTAGCAAAATCTGATGCTACCACATACAAAGTATTAAACTTGCATAATCAATGCTACTATAAAAACAATATATGAGTAGAACTTTGCAGATAGTTTTTCGCAATATTAAAATTGTGTAGTGGAGAACTGGAGAATATTGTTTGTCCCATCCAGTGAGATAGTTTTCCACCATGAAAGAACTCACAGTGCTGGAATCCAACACAAAAGGTGAAAATAAGAAATGTTTTCAGCAAAACACTACCCTCAAAGGCTCAATGCCAACCAACACATGAAAATTGAACAAAGATACAGAAAAGATACTAACTAAAGTCTAAGGCTCTAAGCAACATAACAGAAGGAAACAGACTAATAAACAATAAAACTTCTATGCTTCCCTCCTCTCATCTGAGCTAAAAAAAGCTATAAGAAATCCAAACATATGTTTGCACTTTACAAAATCACACATTATTTCTCCTCATACAAATCATTGCACAAAGCCACAAACACATTTGAACTAAGAGTAAGTATTTAGGGTGCATTCTCTTCACCTTTTGAAAATAAGTTTCTGGCTAATCAAGGTTATCAGGTCCAATCAGGTGTAAACATAAGGTAAAATTAGGGCATGTTAGATTCAATCAAGTCTAATTAGTTCAAGTGAAACGAATGCACACATATGTTGGGGAGTAGAGATAGTTCTTTAACAAGTATACACAATTGCAAATTCTCCCTCTATTATACTCATTGAACTCAAACGAAGAACAACATATTCAAAAAAACAATATTTTTTGTAACAATGAAGAAAAGATACTAGGCAACTTAAGTTACAAGTTGACACTCTTAAGTATTCCTTATCAACAAAATAAAGAATGTGGTTTGGAAGTGTTGATACCTCAACTTCTCGGATCTCATACTTGTCCTTCCTACTCAACACCTTAAAATTCACAGTCTCAAGGTCCGGAACTAGAAACAAGACCCAAAAAAACATTAATAGCTTTAGTGGAATGATATATCACAGCAAATAGAAGTTATTCTTAAAAGTAGTACAATTGATATGGCCAAATTCTTCAAAATTTACTGGATTAGAATTAGCCACAAAATTTATCTGCGACCGTTAGGCACTAACGCATGATGTTCTTGCTGATGGAAATCCTCTCACACAAGACAAATGCATCAGAATGGTATCACTTCTTGTGAATACTTTTGTCTACTTTGCCATAATTTCCTTCATTAAGTTTTTCCAACTTTTACCAATATAATCCACAATATCATCTTGTCTCATGCTCAAGGAGGAGGATCTTTATGGATGAACACATGAGATAGACTCTTGGTTCATGCATTTGGGAATAAGGCTATGGTGTTGTTGTTTTTATTTGTTGTTATGAATACTCCACAATCTTACTTGTAATTCTAGCCAATTGTCTTTACTATCAAAGTCAAAATCCCCACAACAAAAGACACCCTCTTCCTTCTTTACTTCTCAAAAAAAAGGACCAACTAGTGACAAATTTAGGACTTGGAATGAGAGTATGCTGATAGAAAATGAAGGCTATAAAATAAGAAAATTATAGCTTTTTTTTACCCTAAAACAAATTCAATTTTTATTGAAACAATAGGGGTACAACCATCCTCTTATGTTCCTTTAAACCATTCCTTTTCATTCTCTTGTAAGCATAGCAAGCAATAGATAAATGTTATGTGGTGGCTAGATTGTGAAGCTGCTAGACGAGCTGATTTCACCTCAATAAATAAGCGAAGATACACTCGGAAACTCTACTCCCTATCCACCACTTCTCAACAAACACTAGAACACTACAATTAACACTTGTATAATCTTCTTATCAGACTCGTATTTTAATGTCAGAATTTTAGCCTAAGCGAATCTACTCAACTATGTTACTAAACTTTCATCATTAACAGTTGAATCACTTCTCCTAATGAAATAATTTGCACAAACCAGCAACCTTTTGTTATTCATGTAAATTAAATTTCCCAATGCTAATGTAAATTAAATTTCTCAATGCCAATATACAATTACAATATCAAATTTCTCAATACTAATCAAACTTGCTACAATTAGTAAAATAATTAACAAAAGAGGCTAAGCTAAGAGGAAGATGAAGGAGTACCAGTCATCAAAGCTTCTTCGAGATTCCGACTCTCGAATCGCTTCGGAACAACATACTTGCTAGTCTCAGATACTAAATCAGCCACAACTGCATATTATAATCAAAGCACATAAACATACATAAAATCAATCAAACTAGAAAACCTAGAAAATTCGAGACAATAAACTGAAAAATCAATTGAAACTCATTGAATTACAAACAAATAATTTCATAATTAACCTCGCTGAGATACAGAAGCAGATTGCGAAGCGAGCGCGAAGAGGAGAGAGACGCGAGCTTCGAAAGCCGACATGGTTGGGCGTTGCTGCGGTTTGGAAGGAGGAGAACGAAGCATGGTGCGATCATTCGCCATTGATTTAACTGTAGTATTATTGAGTATAGATATTGGCAGTTTTGGTGCTGCCATTGTTGTAATGCTGAGAAAGAAACAGAGAGTGCAGTCAGCCCAGAATACGTGAAGATGGAGAAATGCAGTTTCAGTTACCGTTTTGTGGTCATTGGTAAACTTAACTGTTTTCCGGACCAAAACTTATGTGGCCCTATTTTTAGTGTTCGCCTTTTAATTGCACTGAAATAAAATTATATTTACAATTTAAGATTTACTAAGGCCCTGTTCTTTTGAGCTTCTGAGCAGAGCAGAGCAGAGCAAAGTAGATTTCAGCAGAGCAGAGCAGATTGAAGCAGAGCAGGGTAGAGCAGAGCAGAGCAGGGCAGAGCAAAGCAGAGCAGGGCAGAGCAGATTGAAGCAGCTATTTTTAAGTACTATTTTTAAGCAGAGCAGAGCTGAGCAGATTTCAGCAGAGCAGAGCAAAGCAGATCAGAGCAGAGCAAAGCAGCTCTAAAGAACGGGGCCTAAGTTTTGCTAAATTGAAATTATTTTTGCTAAATAAAAATTTGGTGGAATCGGCTACCATGAACCAAATTTGATTATTTCGTTGATGACTACGTAGAATAATCAAATTTGGTTCATGTTAGCCGACCCTACTTATGGGATTAAGACTTTAATTAATTGATTGAATAATATACGAATTAAACCTATATTTTAAGGTGAAGTGAATATGATCTTAGATCTTTCACCATTAACATTTACAATTACATATAAGAAGATTAAATAGTTTATACAATGAAACACAAATCTCCTGCCAAAAAATAAAACTAAAAATGAAAGACTAATTACCTGACAACATTGGTAAATATATCAAGTTGAGTCTTGTTTGACTTGATCAAACTTTGACTTTATGTTTATGTGTATGATAATTTATAAAGAAAAAATCTATCAAGTTGTGTTTGGTTAGATTCGTAATGATGTACGAATCATATTTTATTAATATCTAGTATTTATAATATTTCATTACAAAATTAAAGGTATTTAGCAATAAAATCTGCACATAAAACGATAATATACTCCATATGTTAGAATTTATTATCTCTTAACTGATCTGAACTTATTTTTTCTGATCTGCTCTAAAATATGTTGAAGTAAACATGACCTTAATCGGGTTTTTTTTTTTTTTTTTTTTTTAAAAAAGGCTTAATAAATTTATAAAGTAAAGAGTATTTTATTCATTCTTAAATGTTTTACTCAATGTAAACTATTGTAAATTTTTTTTTTTTTTAAACAAAAGGATCAACTAGAGGTTTTTTTTTTTTTTTGTTTTTTTGCACATCTACTAGAGATTGTTGATACAAAGTTATAAGTAATTGAGTTTAACCATAGAGCCGAACCAAAGGCTTGTTACTTGTAATATCAACGCATAATTGAAGTTAGGGCTGGGCACAATAGGTTAACCATACCGTTTAGTCTTAACGGTACGGTTACTGTTATGTCAGTTACTAAAAAATCCAAACCATAACCGTACCATTAAGGAACGGTTACAGGTAAACCACTACCAAAATAAAAATTCATGTTCCAATTCATCTTTACCAAAATAAAATTCATGTTCCCATTAAGAAAACAAACTGATAAACCAAATACATTACAAAGTTTAATTACTAAGTTTTTTTTAAAAGTCTAACAAAGACATACAATCTAATGATATTAGACATATTAAATTTTCATCTTCAAATTGAGACCATGACATATTGGCAAACCAGCAACCTAGAAGATTAACTTGCATCGTTATATATTTCTCCTACAAAAATTAAATAAAACAATATATATTTATTTTCATTAAATATTTTTCCCACAAAAATTATGAAATATATATATATATATATATTTTAACAATTAATCATCGGTTAACTGTTTGCTTAAAATTTTAAATGTACCTATATATAACGGTTCGGTTAGCCATAACGGTTTAAATTAACGATTCGGTAAATTAACCGTGTAAACGAGCCAATAATATAAAGGCTTGTTTGGCATCAGTTTTGGTTTTTAGATTCCTGTTTTTTTGAAAACCAAAAACCAAAAATAGGAAACAAGAAAAAGGTGTTTCCACTTTTCTGTTGTCAGTTTTCAAAATTATCATGTTTTTAATAAGTTTAAATTATTTTTTATTTATTATGGGGCTTATATCATATACTTTTAAAAAACAAAAAATCAAAAAACAGAAAACCAAAGTAATGCCAAACGAACCCTAAGTTAACGGTTACGATTTTTTGCCCACCCCTAATTGAAGTAGGATGAAAAGATTCAAAGTGGCTACTCTTCTCTTTGTGAACCACTCAACTCCAAATCATGAAATTATCACACTTGAACAAAAAATCCAACAATCCAAAACAAGTACACAACTCAACCTTTGTAATAAACCTTCAAAAGAACCTGTAATGTAAACCAAACCAAACCCTTTTCTCCTTCATTCAACCTTTCAAATGACATCCATGATTTCAATCTGTCTTTCTTCAACTCCCAAATCCCGCCATTTTTCTCTCTCCAGAAACTTCTCAATTTCTTCTTCTTCCGCCATTAATGTCGTCTTCAAGCACCACCATCCTTCCTTTCAAAAATTCAACTTACCATTGCCAATTCTGAGAAAGAATTCTAGGGTTAGAATTAGGACTATTAGAGCTAGCAGCAGTAGCATCGATGTTGCGACGTCGTTTAAGCCGGGGAAATTGGTGGAGAGCGATAAGCTTCCGTCAGATGTTCGAAAGCGAGCTATGGACGCCATTGATTCTAGTGGAGGAAGAGTCACCATTGGTGATGTTGCTAGCAAAGCTGGGCTTAAATTGAATGAAGCTCAGAAAGCTTTGCAAGCACTTGCTACTGATACTGAGGGTTTCTTAGAGGTATAATCATGAATATGAATTTGATTTTGAAGTTAATTTAATTTTCTAGTTGTTTTATTGTAATTATTTATCTGTTAAATTGTTATTTTAATTGTTTGATTGAATTATATATTTTAATTTTGGCATATATTTTTTGAAGCTAGTTGTTTGTAATTGTAAGATTATTCATTATATGATGTTAAATTAGCAAATTGAATTTAATGGGTGATTGATTGTAAAACTATAATTTGCGAGAACTTTTGTGCGTTTGCTTACGCCATTGGTGATTTATCAGTTTATCACTAGTCGAGCATAATGATGGTAGGAGACTACGAACTAGTAAACATCGAAGGAGGTTTTTCAGTCATACTTCGGGTTACAATCGACTAGATCAGTTCAGTCAAGTGATTAAAGCAATTAGTAAAAAGTATATTACTCAAGGCGATGTCTGTGCATTACTCCCTTAGCTTAAAGGGGCTGGTGGTATCAAAATGGTGTTATTGATTTCTTTTTTTCCTTTGGACAACTAGGTATTTACTGTTTTATCAAAATTTGCCACTTCATGTATGAAGAACAGACACATTTGATGCAAATTTCACTGCCTAATTAAATCCTCAATTACCTGTTTTTGTTGATGTAATTATGAATTACCTGTTCGGTTGGTGGTGATTATACGCTTTGCAGTTTGCACTGCTACTTGTCCTCAAAAATCCCAGCATCTGGATTAGAGAGTTCAATTGAAAGTACTTTTTGTTGATTCATTTGTACCTCTTCATCTTTCCGTGATATATTCCTAGCTATTCCACGATTTAATTTTTCTAATATTAATGTGAATGCCATCTTATTTGCATGTCTTTGGCGTTTATAGGTCTTGATATTCCGTGTTTTCATTGCAACTGTTTAATAGGTATCAGATGAAGGTGATGTTCTCTATGTTTTCCCAAAAGATTATCGTTCAAGGCTTGTGGGTAAATCCTTCAGAATGAAAATTGAACCCTGGGCTGATAAGGCGAAGGTATTATCATCTTTTAATTATCATGGAAATAAATGATTTTTTAGGTCTATTCTTTAGATCTTTTTTCTTTTTGTCAACACCTTTGCTAACTTTTTTGGCAGTCTGGAGCTGAATATCTTATAAGGGTTTCATTTGGGACAACATTAATTGCTTCAATTATTCTTGTGTTTACAGCAATTCTTATAGCTGCTTCAAGTGGAAGGTATGTTTTCAATGCTATGTCCACAAGTCATTGTCATATTATCGTCATTCCCAAATCTAGTACCATGGTCTGACAAACTTCCTATACATACTGATTTTGACAGTGAAGACGACAGTCGTAAGAGGCGAGGAGGTAGATCATTTGGTTCGGGTCCAAATATCAGCTTCTTTGTTAACCCAGCAGATTTATTTTGGTAAAGATTTGTTCTTTAAATAATTATGCTTTATTGCTATGGAGTACTTTATTGTTCTCCTATCTGCTGAACAAGAATAACGTTGGATCATGGCTCAATGTTTTCTTTTAATTGATTGCCATCCGTTTTTGGTTATTTAAGATTCTCAGACTTTTCTTGAAGAAGTATATTGCTTGAGAAGTTTCCCTGAGAATGTCCCTTTATATTTGCTATCTGTTTTATCTTTAGAAATCTCAGACTTGTCTGTTTCTGGTGAAACTTCTTTGAGATTTTTGTTTCCATGTTACCTTTTAGGTACACTGATATAAATTACTATAGGAGAACTCAAAGACGAGGGAATAATGAAGGCATGAACTTCATTGAGTCTGTGAGTCAGAATAATGCTTCAATTTTCTGATAGTGGAAAATATTTCATCTTTATGTTTTGAGGGAGAGGGGTTTGAGCATTAAATTATTTGACATGATGCTATGCTGTAGGTTTTCTCATTTGTATTTGGTGATGGTGATCCAAACCAAGGAATTGAAGAAGAAAGGTGGAAGCTGGTAATATTTTAGCATTGCATCTAGTAATTAGTTTCTTTCTAAGCTTTATGCCGTGTTATCCATGTTCTGAGCTGGTACTCCTTCCTGTCAGACTAGTAAATGCTCCTCTTCAATCTTTCAGTTCTAGTTGAGAAGAGAGGGGGGGGGGGGGGGGGTTGAGAGATCTTATAAATTTGTTAGGTTTTAAAGTCAAGGGTGATGTTTGTTTCATTGTTGAGAAATTCATGTTTTAACTGCCATAGTGTGTTTTTTTCCTTCTCTCTCTCTCTCTCTCTCTCTCTCTTTCTCTCTTTCTATTTTTTAATTTTGTCTTCTTTAATTTTTAAAATAATGACCTGAAGCTCAGTCAATGTATACAGGCATGGGATGGCAGATGTCATTGTGTTAGGTTGCTCCTGAATCGACCTAATGAAATATGACATTAGTACTGAATGTCTGAATTTGCATAGACACCAACCACACCAAACATTACGTCTACAAGATATATTGTGAATGATTGATGCTAGTAGCAGAATGTACTAAAAAAGTTATAAGAAAATCTGTTATCTTAGAGTACATTCTGTCAAACTTCTTGTCTCAGTGGAGGATACATCTAGCACTTTAGCAGCATGACTTATAAAGTAAGATCTTTGATGTAAGATCAAATAACTAGGACTTGATTTGAGAAGAGGTCAAGCTACTAAGGTCATAGGGTTTACCTTCTCAGCTTAGTTAGTTCTCAACCCCAAATCATCTCTGATTTAAGGTTAATAAGATCTGAATCATCTGATAAATAGGTAATGAACAGTATCTTCTCATAGTAATTATCATGAACAAAAATCTTGGTTGCTGTTGCAATCGTGGTAACAGTCACGGAACAACTTTCACAGACAACACAGCTGGTTTGAGGCTGTTGCTGGCTAATGTCCTGGTTACAGTAAGCTCAAAAACCTGTAAAATGTGGTTAAGACATGTTTTGTGGCCAAGATTGATCACGATGATGATATGAATTATGAATCGTAGTATATAGTGTTGTTTAACTAATGCCAGATTGCCAGCAAGTCAGCAAACTAATGGATGAACTTTTAGTGAGTAGATCTTCAGTGCTTTGTTTTGTTATCAATTTTCATTTCCTCTTTCTCTGCCCTTGCAAAACCTAACCCTTTTGCCTGTGATTCAACCTTCAATTTTTCTACTATCCTGAGCTTCCTTTTTGCATTGATGGTGTACTGATCTTTTTTTAAAAAGTCAAAATATATGCTAGTCCAATTGTTTCATTTAATGTAAATATGTTTTCATGTGGTCATCTTATTACTGCTTTAATATTTCAATTTAATGATTTTGGCAGATAGGACAGTACATAGGGTCAAATGGTGGAGTGATTACAGCTGAAGAACTTGCACCATATCTGGATGTGCTGACAGAAGAAGAGGTTGGTTCCTGGGTGCTCTTAAACGAGTATAAAGTTGTTTATTTTTATTATTTTATATACTACCTCCGTTACAGGTTATGTGCAATGATTTGACATAAAGCAGAGAAGGAAAATGTCTAATCGTTGCACATAACCTGCAACGGAGGTAGTATATTTGTTTTTGTTGTTGTTGCTGGTGCTGCTGCCAGCAGGATAAAATCTCGACATGCATCATGTTCCAATTTTCTAATTTAAGATGAATCTATGAAAGAAGCTTTTAGAAGTATAAAGAAAATTAAATTAGTGGAAATAATGATATCTCGGGCAAACAAAGACATTGAATGCTAAATGCTTACATTTTGTGTATTATAGCACTTATAATGAAACCTCCAGTATCGTTTATTTGAGTACTGGATTTTTGTAAATTTTTGCTATGGTGACACTTACAGTGTGTTTGGATAACATTAGAGGAAGGAAAAGAAGGGGAGGGAGGAGAAGAGGAGGGGAGGGAAAGGGAGGGGAGAGAAGAATGGTGAGTTTTCCTTCCAAATCTCTCCATTGTTGGAGAGATCATTTTCCTACAATTTAATCCCTCCATTTCCCTCCCCTCCAATTTCCTCCCTTCCTTATTTGTTATCCAAATGAAAGATATCACATCTCTCCATTTCCTTCCCCTTCTTTTCCTTCCATTTTCTTCTATCCAAACACATCGTTAATTCCGAAAATAGTTTCTTCCTGAATAATTAAGGCTCATGTAATCAAAATGGCCATGCGTGATCATGTTCCTGTCAGTGGAAAGTTGTTATTCTATCTGTATTCATCTAACTTAAAATCAGGACCTTCAAATTAGAAACCTTAAATTCTGTTTTTTAAAACTTTGAAAATCATATGTTCCTAAACATTTCTCTTTTTTTGCTTCATGGAAACTCTATTATCAATACAGTTCATGCCCTTCCTTCATTGCCCTACCTCCCTCATCGAAATGATTCACTGTTGCATATTTATCATTTGCTAACAAAAATTATTCGGGCATATAGCCATACATCTTCCTTCATTTCCCTACTCCCCCATCAAAATGATTCACTGTTGCATATATATCATTTGGTTACAAAAGTTATTCGGGCAAACAGTCATTAGTACCTTAAAATAGTTGTACACTTCTAGTAAGAGTCTTTAATATTAGGAATGGAAAGAGGAATAGAAAACATGGAAACTCTGAAACGAGATCAAAGTCGGAGGCTGGAATTGATTGGGTGGATATTTTTGCCGTGCTGTGTACGCTGTGCCTTCTGAATGCCATGTATGGAATTTAAACTAAAAAAAATCTTGACTAAGAAAGGTAATTGTGGGAAAGATAAGAAGGGGAAATTTGTAGGGGAAGAGACTGTTTAAGATGTGGTGGGACTTCGGCATGTGAAATTTATCTCTGAACTCAAAAGTCAGAACACCTTTTTACAGTAAAGAAGATATCTCTAGTGAAAAGGCTTGAGATCCATACTCAGCTGTTCGAACAGCCAAACCAACCAAAAAACAAAAAAAGGTTTCTTATAATTATATTCCAGTTTTTTTTCTTGAAGCTGGACTTTTTTCACTACTATCTTTGTAAGCCCTATTCTCCGAGTTTAAAATTCTAAATACTTGTTTAGGTGGCAGAGTTACAATGTTGAAAACTTCTCTCAGTGGTTTTGTCTGCTTATCATCTGAAAAAGGGAATAGGTTCCAGGTTTTGTTTTTTAATTTTTTTTTTTTTAAATAGTTGCCTAAGTTGTGTATATGCTTATATTGTTTATTCAGTAAAATAGTGAGCCTTTGAGCACATGAAGACATGCAGTGAATTTTTTAACTTGCCGAGGCATTTGTTTGTCTATCTAGATAAACTTTTACTACTTACCATATTGTTGATGATTAAGCTTCCATCGTTGTCTTTTCAGAGTGATGGCTCGTATATATTGCCCGTGCTTCTACGATTTGATGGTCAGCCAGAAGTAGATGAAGAGGTTTGAAACTTTGAATTGTGAACTCATATTGCTGTCTTCTCCCTTTATTATTACTCTATATTTGTCATTTTAGCTGTGCTATTTTTATAAAATTGCTACCATGATAGAGTTAAAAAAAAGGCAATTGGCATTAATGAAGGTAAATAAGTAAATAAATATTTTATAGGGTATAATTGTCCAAACACTATTCATAAAAGTTATCAGACTTTTTAAAAGGTGTGGATGGATTAATTTACTTGGACTTTTCTGGGGCTCTTTCTCTCTTGCAACCGTGGACTTATCTCTCTTTTGTAGACGGTGCATTGGGACTTAAGCATGTGTGTATTTCACAACTTCAATGGTCACAAAGAGAGAAATGACAGCATTTAGGAAGTTGGATTACTTGGATAGATAAATTAGATTGAAAGAAGTCAGTTGCTTGTTGAATGCAATCCTGATTCTAAAAAAAGTTATAAGACATTAAATAAAAGAGTTAAAAGAACCTTAAATAAAAGAGTTAAAGTAGGAAGGAACATACCTTTTATTAATACATTTGATGTCTTGCATAACCCAAGCTAGGTGTAGGTTTCATTAGTGTCATTGGACTTATGGTATTTTATTAATTGTCTTGCAACTTTTCTGTTCATTTTGCAGGGAAACATATTATACAGATTTCCATCACTTCAGCGAACTGCTTCCTCGGCAAGGACTGGAAGGAGAGAGTATGTTGGGAAACGATCATCAATTATGGATGGTATACAAAAGTTCTTCAAAGAAAATAAGTGGCAATTCAGGTATGTTTCATTAGCGTTGAGGACCTGAATACTTGATGCCTTACCCTGCCTGTTTAGCAGTAATTTAAGTTTTTCATTGTATATTTGCAGCAAAACCAGTGCTGCCGAGAGAGCAATGGTCATTGGATTGGGTGGACTGAATTTGTTTGGAGTGGTTGTTCTTAGTACCATGCTTAAGTACGGCTCTATCAAAATATTTTTTTTCTCTTCTTTGAATTAATTTTCATTTTCTAACTTCTAGTCTTCCAATATATTTTTAAATTAAGGGACATGGCTGTAAAACCTAGTGGATTCCTCTCATTAGCTTCGACATTGTTGCCTGCGCTTCAGGTTTGTCTTGATCTTCTTCTATAGTACTTCTTGAGTGAAATTTGTTGATCCAATTACACCTGACATTAGTAAATCTGCTTGAGTGAAATTTGTTGATCTGAGAAATTATCTATTGTAATAGTATATGTTTATTTTCAATGTAAACTTTGTAGGTTTATGCTGGCTCTTTCTTTGCAATACCCTTGGTTCGCTGGTTTTTGACTCTCAAGAAAAATTCTGAAATAGAAAAACGGAATCAAGTGAGAAAACTACGAGCTCGGGCACTTGAATCACCCGATCTTTCTCTAAGACGCAAGGTAAGTTTTCCAGTGCACATGTTCAATCATAATATTTATTAAATTTTATGTCATTGCTAGATGGTTTTGCTGAAATTATCATTTAACGTGGAAGATCTAGTTATTTCATGAAGTTTTTCTAAATCTTCTATGCTGGATCCTTCTTGACACCTCTAGGAATGTTTCTGTGGGAGTGTTTCTGCATCTTCTTGACAATTTTTTTATCTAGAAGCTCTTATACTTTACACAAACTTTTAAAAAAATCGGGTGTACAATAATAATTGTACATCCATTTTAAATCTCTCTTAAAGTGATCAAAAGTTACCCCTAAAATGAATAAAAGTTACCCTAATATGTATAAAAGTAACCCAGTACAAATAAAAATAATCTACGTTTTATTGGTAAAGAATTACATTTTAAATGACTAAAATTCAATTATTAGTGTTTGAAAGTAATTTTATCACCCTTATAAAACTTTTCTTTGTTCGATTTATAAAAAAAATCATATTATGTTCAAAGTTACCCAAAAAAAAGGCAAAAAGTTACCCTAAATTGGGTTAAAGTTACCCCTATACTGCTTGATGTACACTAATATTAGTGTAAACCGGATGTATACAAAAGTTTTTGTATACTTTATCTAGGAACTCTTGGTATCTTGCTTTTTGTTAAAGGTGGAAATTAGGTGAAATTTGGCTAAATTTGCTGATTATTAAAGGTTTTATGAGATGAGGTGCTTTGCTAATTGCTATAGGAACCTTTTCTGCCAGCATAGGGCCACACACTAGCCCCATTTATTCTATAGAAACACCGCAATAGCCCTTGTGGATCAATTTAGGATATTCTGCCATGTGGACCATGATGATGTCAGAAGCTTTTGTTTTAGTATAGTTATAGATAATTTTCAAAGTATTGACCGGAAGCATTGCTTGGGCCTAATACTAGTTACCAGATTAATAACAAACAGCCCATTTTGCCTCGTTTATTCAATATTGACTTTCACAGAAGTCATGGACAACATTAAAAAACCTCGTTGTAGATTTCCTCCCTGTAACAGTGTGTTTGGATAACATTAGAGGAAGGAAAAGAAGGGGAGGGAGGAGAAGAGAAGGGGAGGGAAAGGGAGAGGAGAGAAGAATGGTGAGTTTTCCTTCCAAATCTCTCCATTGTTGGAGGGATCATTTTCCTATAATTTAATCCCTTCATTTCTCTCCCCTCCAATTCCCTTACTTCCTCATTTGTTATCCAAATGAAAGATATCACATCTCTCCATTTACCTCCCTTTCTTTTCCTTCCATTTCCTTCTATCCAAACACACCGTAACACTTTGTTTGGATAGGAAGAAATGGAAGGAAAAAAAGAGAAGAGAAATGGAGGGGGACAAAATCTCTTGTTTGGGTAAAAGATTGGGGGAAGGAAGGGTAAGGAGAGGGAGGGATCCATTTTCCCTTTCTCTATAATAACCATAATCTCTCCAAAATTGGAGGGAAAATGGAGATCACCTCCCCCTCCCTTTCTTTTCCCTTCCCTTCCTCCATTTTCCCTCCCCTTCTTTTCCTTCCTTCTTTGCTATCCAAACAAAGCGTAAGTCTTTACTAATGATAGCTCTCTTTCCTCATGTTCATGAGAGACTAATAGCCTTAGAGTTGTTGATTTTATTAGTATGCTTGTGCTTTCTAAATTCTAATGGTTACATATGCAGATATGCCCCTTGATATGAATTTGAGTAGCTCTACTAAAGAGTCAAAGTCATCATCTTTTTTGAGTAACCTATATGTTGTTGTGTTGGGTTGGTTATATTAGTTATATGTCTATAATGATGTGAGGGTAATTAGGTGGTAAAAAGACGCTTGACGTTCTAGGAAAATACTAGCCCAGTGGTCTAGTTAGGATAAGTCATATCCTTTTAATGTTTTCTTAGTTCTCCTTGGTTCTACTTGTTCTTTTATAACGTGTAAAAAAAGATGTATTTTATTATTGTTAGGTATCCTAAGTTCAATTAGATGTTTGTTTATACTCCCTCTGTATTTTATTACTTGCTCCATTTCTCCATGTGCGGAGTTTTAGGAGTATTAGTCGAAAGTAATAAAATATTATGGAAATGGGGTTGGTTGAAAATTAAATAAATCTGAAAAAGCAAAAGTGAGTATAGGTGGGAGGAGAGTGAATATGAAAATTATCAAAATATAATATAAGGGGATCACTAGTGAGGAGGAAATGGAGCAAGTAACAAAATATGGCTGCAAAAGAAAAGTGGAGCAAGTAAAATACGAATAAAATATGGATGGAGTATGTGATTTAGGATCCTTTGGTGAATTGTTCTAGAATTTGTATTGCCACAAATAATCGGCCTATATTCCATTTACTCCGTATTATTTAAGGATATTTTTAAATAATCTTGTTGTTACTAAAATTGAAAAAATTTCACTCAACCCATGTGAAGTGGAGCCTTCTACTACTCTCTTTTCCTTGCACTCTAACCGCACTTTACAAATGGAAAATTTGCCAATTACTACCGCAAATTAAAAAAGTTGTGAATTACTACCGCAAAATTTTTTAAGATGTTGCGATTACTACTAAACCCCCATTAAACTCAACTATTACGTCATTATATCACTTTAACACATGGTTAAAGCTCTTAACCATGGTCAAACATGGGTTAAAGCCCTTAACCATGACGTCATTATATCCCTAACCCATTTTCTTTTTTTTGGGGGGGGCTGGTTAAAACATGGGTTAAAGGGATATAATGACGTCATAGTTGGGTTTAATAGAGGTTTGGTAGTAATCGCAACATCTTAAAATTTTTTGCAGTAGTAATTCACAACTTTTTAATTTGCGGTAGTAATTTACAAAGTGATATTAACTTGGGGTAGTAATTGGCAAATTATCCTTACAAAATACGTGTTTCCAAATCTAACAAGAATATTATTTGAGGACGGAATGAGTATGTAAAGGCCTTTCAAGTGTTACTATTTTTTTAGATTTTATGAAGTCTTTTGATCTAGCACATATCACCCCGTGTTTCTTACTTAAGTTGCAATCAAAACATTACTTTTGCAACTTTATTTGCTTCTGCAGAGCTATATCTGGCCATTTTATGTTTCAGTTTTCACCTGTTCTAAGCTCCTGTGTTAATTTGGATGTTTAGCTTTGCCTCCTAGTTGTGAATCTTGTGATTATTACTATTAACTTGTTTAATTTTTATTTTTCATAAGCTAACATGATTATCATTCAGCTTTTGAGTGCTAGGGACATGGCACAGAGAACATTCATTGGTAAGGAGAGGATTGTATACAGCACAGAAAAGGGTCTAGATGAGCAAGACTATGAAGAACGGGAATGGACCAGAAGATTTGAAGAACTTGAGAGATCTGACTGACAAACACGTACTAACCTGTAAATTTATTATTTTTGCTAGCCCAAGGTGTAGAGTGATGCAGATAGTATATTTGTATTTAAGCAAGGGAAAAGAAAAGCTTATTGGTTTGGTTCACTATTTGTCGACATTGGTTAAAACTGAGTCCCAAAAATTTAGTTGCTTTCATACTTATTCTTTTGGTTTGGACATGGTCAGTCTGTAAAGTATGGTTTATACGTCTGAAGGCAATTACTGTGGAACGGTGGTGGGCTGTGGAACGTCTCGATGAATTCACTAACATCGATGCAATCTCTCTGGTTTGCAGAATAAGTTGCTCTATTAGCAGTAGGGTTGTACATTTTCAGTGTATATGTAAAAGTGATGCACTTTTGGATATTCAATATATGTATTCACTAGTTAAGCTGATTCTTTGGGTGATCAATTGGGATATTCTAGTACTCTTTCTGTCCCAAAATAAAAGTTCCATTTTTTTTCTAGAACTTTTCCTCTATATAAAAGTCTCATTTTACCTTTATGGATTACTTCATTCCCTTTTATACAATCAAGTCCCACTTTTATTTAGTTTTTATTTTTTATACACTTTTAAGCTGCCAAATCACACTATCCAAATTCTTGGGAACTTTGATCCACAATCCCAAATCTTCATAATCGGAGTTGAGTTTTGCTTAACTATGAGCTACCATATCCAGTTTACATGCAAAACTAGGAGCAAGAATTAAAGTTAGCATCATGCTTAACAATGTCTTACACATACTATCTAGAATTGATGCCTACTTAAAATGGCCATACATCTTGCATTTTATTACAAGTATGGCATAGCGGAGTCCAGCTTCAAAGGAATAATAAGGCGAAAGAAATAATAAAGCCATGACAGGCTGCTAGCACCCTTGCAACATCTACATGACCATCTCCAACACAATCTTTCTTTACAGCACCAACCGCGCAAGCACCTTCATTGAAAGTGGTAGCATCTGAATTGATCTTATCTGTTTGCTGGGGGTATGTGCTTTTCAAAATCCCTACTATTTAAATCACCCAAAATATACACCACCGGTTCTAATCCTTGTTTGTACTTATCACAGAATTACACCAATTCCATAGAGAAAGCTATTTCATTTGTCCAGTATCAACACAAAGGGGAATAATATTATAATATACCCCAAATTTTTTGCTTCAGAACATCAAGCAGCAGGTGGCTCACTGTCTCCTCCTGCCTCCTCAAGATTTGGGCATTGACTGTCAATCCGTGTATCCCTATAACTCTACGAGCCAAACTATCCTTGACTGGAATAACAAATTTCTTTGTTCACCACCCGAAATTACAGACTGTTGGGGGACTTCTGCTGCACAAAATTTTCTCCGAAGCTTCATTGTGCTTCCATCTGATGCAGAGGCCTGATTTGAATCGTATGATTTTCTATTAAGATGACAGACACCTATCGTGACTTAATACACCAAACAGTTTTATTCTTCCTAGGAAGTGAAATTCTCGAGAATTTGCAAATGATCAGTATGTGTAAACACACAACCACTTTGTTTATATCTGCATCTGCATCACATATTTGCTTACGTCCATATGATATTTCATCTTCTAATACCTTTTTGACATGGACATGGCAGGGATATGTGGTGATCTAGGACTGCGAGCAAGTTCAGGAGTTTAATCCCTTGCCTTTCAATTTGGCTCCATAATGTTTTAGGGAATCATGAATGTACACCGCTTGTTGGAGTTAACCCATATCCTCAATCCATTTCCTCATAATTGAGGATATGACATGGTAAAACATAATGAAGAATATTTTAACTGGCTAATAAGTACTATTATAAAACAAGTAAATTGAGTACTCGTATTTGGTCATTTTATTCAATTCCTCAAAGTACAAAAATTGTGACCATTCCCTCAAATGGTGAAGTCATGGAGTGTTGTACAATGATTACAATCTGTCAAAATCAGCCTGCCCTCCTATTATTGCAGTAAAGCATACACATATGCAAGAAGTATGAAAACACAAGAAAAACTCTTACTAAGGGAAATACTTTACCATCTGAATTTCCTTTTCCTTAAATCCACATTTCTCATAAAACGCTTTGTTCTCAGTAGAACAGTCAAGGATAACCTTGTAGCATCCCATTGATTGTGCATGTTCAGTGAGGAACTCAATCATTTTCTTGCCCAATTGCTTCCCTCGTGCATTAGCATCAACTACCAGATCTTCGACGTGACCAACCTTACCACAATTTCTAATAAATTTCTTCTCAATGAATACACTTCCTGTTGCTATAATCTTTCCAGTGTCATTATCTTCTACTACACATATAATATGGTCATCCCCCTCAGAGGCAAGCTCCTTAAATCTATCCTCAAATTCCTTGTCCGAGACTGAGTCACAAACTGTGAGCTGACGCAACAGCTCTATAAAACCTTTGTTTTTGTCAGCGAGTTCTAGCCTTCTAATTTTGCACTTTTGGTCATCATTGGAATTGTTAGCTAGCATATCTGCTCCTGGAGCGCGTTTCCTATACAAGAAACATGATCATAATCAGCTTGATACATTGCAGAGCTACAAAGAGAAGGTACAAATAACAATATATCCATTTGGCTGAACACTGAACCAAATAAGCACCCTAGTAATCATGATTCATGGACTCAGCCAGTCTGAACCTGAAGGGTCTAGCATGACTAGAAAGGTTTCTTTCATGGTTAATATATACATTATAAAAAATCAAAATCAAAATACAACAAATAAAAAAATTTAGGAAGGAAAAGACTAGTTCTCTTATACAACAAAATAATACATGTATTAAACTTAGGAATCAATACTCACAAATATATAAACAATACAATCGGAAACCTAACTTGCCTAAAACTCCTAACAAAATAAACTTAACATAAGTACAATATTAACAAATATAACCAAACCGACTGTAATACAAAACCCTACAGGTTTATGTTGAGACACTTTAATAAACAGAATAGTACCAACAAACTAAAGATATTGAGTGAAGAAATGGCTACTATCTATCGTAATAAGCAAACCTATAATTTTCCAAAGATTCTACTAATATTCGAGCTAAACAAACTATATCTATATTAGCAAGGATAATATCAGAAAAAATTTCTTTTTAAAATCACCGAATTTGCCAACTTATATCAATTACCGGTTACCTGATTGTAGCATCAAACAAATTTTATTTTGCTCTCACAAAACGAAAATCCAATGAGGCAGGGCAGGAGGGAAAAGAGCTCAGATTTCATAGTTAAATCCGAACATTAAAGTGTTGTGCAATACAATTTGAGTCATAATTATAGGGATATTTGATTCAAATATCGATCTCATAATTTCAGAGATATTTGATATAATGATAACAATTACAAACAACTTACCTCAGAAGTTGCTTCAATGGGGGATACAAGAACTAGATTCACGCCAACTGCGCTTCAATGGAGAACGTTGAGTGCGCTTCAAAGATATCTCACTAATCTTAGAGAAACCAATTCTATGGATCCCTTATGACCCGTCACTTTTATTAAGGGGATAGATCCGTCTAATAATAATAATAAATAAATGGGATAGCGCATACTCCCTCCGTTCCTAAATTACATTCCTCTTTTTAGCATTTATTCCTCACATAATAGAGAGAAAGAGGAATTTAATGTAATTTAAGGACAGAGGGAGTCGTTTTAAGGGTTTTGAGTAACCTGTTTTAAAATCTACAATTATGAAGTATTTTAAATTTACACTTTCTGTCCTAAAAAAAAAAGAAAAAAATTTACACTTCCTTTTCCCAAATATTATCATCACACACCAAAGCTTGTACTCCCCCCGCCCCTTTATTACATGTCTGTATTTTTTTTTGGGTCATTAAAATTAAGTGTCTTTTTATTTATATATAAGTTGTATTTTCTTACAATACTATTCTCTTTTTTATGATTTATCACCCTTTTTCCTTTTCTATTTTGTACTCCCTCCGTCCCTAAATTACATTCCTCCTTTCTATTTTTGGTATTCCAAAATTACATTCCTCCTTCTATTTTTGGTAAGTTTTTTTAGTAAATCAACTCTCTTTTTCTGCTTTATATTTAATGTTTTCTCACTCATCCTTACCTAATCTCACTCATAATCCTTGTGTCAAATTACAATGAATATGATTGGTTAAAAATTTTCAATTAGGAACATGTGATTGGTCCTTTTTTTTTTTTGCAAAGGATTGATGACATGTCATGAGTAATAACTAGTCTATCTTTGTACTTCCCTAACTCCCTAAGGAATGTAATTATCTAATTATTGTTATTTGTCTTATTCTTTCCTCCTTAATTCCCGTGTAAATTTCCAAAGAGGAATGTAATTTAGGGACGGAGGGAGTATTTAATACTCCGTATCAATTTCCAATGTTTTTTCTATCCTAATTCTCAACCACTTTTTTATTCTGTCCAACCCCCACAGGCATATTTAATACACCTAATTATTAGTTTTAAGGAATCTTTAACTTTCTTAATTCCCGTGGAAAATGAGAAATAGGCATGTAATAAAGGGACGGAGGGAGTATAATTTGTATTGTAAAAAAAAAAAAAAAAAAAAAATTGTTTCTAATCCATACAAATTAAATACCAGTTCCCATAATTTGTTGCTATATGGCAACAAGACAAAAATATGATGTCATCTAGTAACAACTAGTAAGACAATTTGTTTTAAACATCAACAAATAAAAAACACGTAGCCATTATTTATTAAAAAACTTAGGCGTAAAATGTAGTTAAAAAATTTATTGAAAATTTTAGTTGCTAAAAAGCTTTTATTTCTGTAGTGAATAGAGCTCGATATCAACAAATAATAATTTAATTGTCTCATTTTATGCGCCAATTATGTTATTTCTCGACGTGCAAAACGAGACAATTATGTTATTTTATTGTCAATCCCAACTTAATTAGGACCCATAAACCTTATTTGAGTAATTTTTTAGGCTAAAAAGTAACATCACACAAATCGAGACTTATCTTGACAAGAACAATGATGCATTAACGTTATTTTTTTTCGAAATTTCTAGCTATATTTGAATTTAATAAAGATTAAAATGACCCATAAAAGGCAAAAACCTTACTCAAGCAACTTTTGCAGCTAAAATAATAATGACATGTCAATCGAGACATTTCTCAATAAGCAAAACGAGGCATTTACATATTATTTTTTTGTCAATTTCGAGTTTAATTTAGAATCATAAACCAAAAGGACCCCAAAATAATAACAAAGCATTTTTTTAAAACTCAAATTAAGGGAAAATTTTATTTTACTTATAATCAATTAAAATAAGGTAAAATAGTGAAAAAAAAAAAACAAGGAAAAATTAAAAAGAATAATCCCACCTTTCGCACTTTTGCTCAAAATAATCCCACCTTTGCGTATTTTAGAAATAATCCCACCTTGTACCCCAATATATCTTCCCAAAATGAGCCTTTTACCGGTTTATGAAATTGGTAACCTGTTTTAGAAGGTAATATGACACGTGTCACCTTCTTATTGATTTTTTATTTATAATTTTTTAAAAATAAAGGAATTAAAAAAAAGAAATTAATAACCCTTCTTGCTTCTTCCTCCTTCCCCTGCCGAAGTTAATCCCTCACCGGAGCATCGCCTGCCAACCAGTCGGAATCAACCACTCGCCGGAAAATTCGGACCCAACTACTCGCCGAAACATCCGGACCCAATCACCATGTTCCCCGATTCCCTCTCCTTCCATGATTCCATCCCTTTCCCCAATTCTAATCGTACCACCATTATCACCACCGCCACCACCATTCCTCCATAATAGCAAGAACCACCACCACTGTGACTTTCTCACCTGACCCAAGCCAGCTCGGATAGCCCCTTGAAAAAGTCTGTAATTGACGATGGATTGGAATTGATCGAAAAAACACCCACCACAAGCTCAAAATTGTTGAAATTAGGAGGCGAACTACTATAATTAATGGTGGATTGGAGCAATTGGTGATTAGTGAAGGTTGAATTAATGTTGCTGCCTTGCTGGGTTGTGGGAAGCTGGCAGTCCGTAGGTTGTTACAGAGCTGCTACGAGGTGTTTTCGTGGCGGTTTGATTGTTGATTACAAGTGGCAAATTGGTAATTGCGGGAGCTACGATGCTTCGATAATCACATATTGCTAGGCAAAACTGACGATGCAAGCTATTAAAATGGGTGTTGTGGCTGACGTTTAAGCTGGTGGTGATGGTGGTTGTTTGGTGTTACAGGTTGTGCGGTGAGATTGGCGAGTGGGTTGTGATTTAAGCAGGTTTAAGAGGAAACTGGTGGATAATAAAAAGCTAGGGGGCAAGGGAGTGTGATTGGGGCAGCCACACTTTAAAGCTGGGAAAAGGAGGAAGGTGGGAATATGGTCAGTTTGGTGGTGATGGATGATGGTCATGGTGGTTGAGGTGGAAGATGAAGGATTAATGGAGGTTGGATGGTGTTTGGCGTTTGGTTAGTTGAAGATCGGTGTAGGAGGGAAAAACAGGGAAAAAAGAAGAAGAAAAAAAAAAAAGATAACCTTTTCTCCAGGTTACCCGTAAAAAGGATCATTTTGGGAAGATGGAGGTTCAAGGTGGGATTATTTCTGGAATACGCAAAGGTGGGATTATTTTGAGCAGAAGTGCGAAAGGTGGGATTATTCTTTTCAATTTTTCCAAAAAACAAATCATAAATGAAATGTGTAATTATTAACCCTGATGACTAACTGAGACCATTAGTTTTTAAGGGTACTTTGAGGTATTTTCGAAAAGGTGAAGGGTATTTGGTGGAATTTGAAAAAACACTAGGGTATTTGGTAAAATACGTTAATAAAAATAAAATAAAAAAAAAACAGCTTAAGACTTGAATTCGAATAAAAACATTCATGACCCAATTCAACCTGTTTGAATCCGAAAAAATGGTGATGCGAACTTGCTATGAGCCGATCTGTTTAAACCCGAAAAAATGGTGACCCGAATCTGATATAACCCGACTTGAAGACCCGAGTTAATCTAGGATCCGAGACTTGAATCTGAACATGACTCGACTTGGAGATGACCCGACCTGAATATAACTCACAAACTATTGACTTAAAATGCACTTTATTTGAACCCGAGAATGATCAAATCCGTTTTAACCTAATATGACCCGACTCGAACATAAACCAATTTGAACCTAACATGCATAGACAACTCTATTAATTTCACTCCACCTGATCCGAGCGGACTTGACCCACACTAACCCGGTCCCGACTCGAACATTCGAATTAACAGCTCTACACGGGAAGTAGGCGTTTTTTTTTTTTTGGTTAAAAGGAGCAACTACATTAGATTAATAAGTAGCAAAATATAGTACAGGCCAGGATCAGAGTTAAGTAAGTAGTTCCCATGTAATACATCACCTATTTGCAGTTTGCCACGCAGGGCCAAAAAGAAGACTAATATTTGAATTACTGTTAGTCCTAGTAGTATAATGTCTAAGCAACATATTAAAATCCTGTAGCCAAAGTTCATTAGGAAGTAGAACGCTCCTGCTCCTAGTAGATCCCTTCTGGCTGCCTTGGCCTGAGCATCTGCTAGCTGCAATCTCTGCCTCGGAACATGAACCAACCTGCAATTGACAAGCTGTTGAAGTAGGTCCCTGCATATTTGGTATAAATAGGAGGCTTCATCAGTTGGGGTATCAACAGAATTAATCCCAGTGACTGCTCTAAGGCAGTTAGACAAAATGGTAACATCAATCCAGTTCCTGTCTTTAATCAAGTATAGACCAGCCAATATAGCTAAGGGTTCAGCATGAAGAGAGCTTATAGTAGGGCAGTGGGCAGCAACTCCTTCTACCCAGGCACCCTGATTATCTATACACACACATGCTAAGCCAGCAGATAAAGAATCCTCACTGAAAGAGGCATCAACACAAAGTCTTTTAGCAATGAAAGGGATAGGGTTCACATGGATTGTTTGGTGAGTTTTTAGTGAAGGGGGAGTGAAGAAAGCCACTTCATTGGCTAGGCAACAGATGTGGTTGAAACATGCTGAAGGGGTGATAGATTTTTGTTGGAAAATCCAGGAATTTCTCCTATGCCAAATTTTCCAGATGCAGATAGAGAAAGCAGTAGCCTAGGAGGTGTTCATGGGTGGATAGAAGGTGGTATTTTCTAAGTTATCATGAAGCCATTGGAGGATATCAGAGGTGGTATGACAGAAGAGAGTGGCAGGGAACAAACTCCAAATTTCTTTGGCTCTTGGGCAATCTCTAAAAATCTGAAGCAAGGTCTCAATTTCAGAGTGGCAGAAGCAGCAGTTTGGTGAGATAGGGACATGTCTGGAGTTAAGAATTTGGGCAGTGGGGAGCCTATTCCAAGCTACCTGCCACAAAAATATCATATTTGAGGGGGTTGAGTCTAGGTTCCAAATTTGCTTCCATAGTTCCTGGTGGGGTTTGGGGGAATGGTCCTTCAGCCAGAGGTAGTCATAAGCTTGAGGGGTATTAAAGAATTTTCCTTTTCCAAGGGAGCAAAAAGGAATATCAGGTTTATCATAGAACAGCGGGATGGCAAGGATGAGTTGATGTAAGTTTGGAGGGAGGATAATAGAAAGATTCTGGAGATTCCAGCCCCTTTCATCAATGATTGCACTTACTTTCATATCAATTTCATTCCTAGGAATAGGGCCTACAATTTGATCCCTCAGAGGACCATTCCCAGTCCAGTTGTCAAACCAGAAAGGCAAGAGTCCCTATTTCCTATGAGCCAATGGGTGAATTTTGAAAAGAGATCCCACCCTTTGCCCACAGAGTTCCATATATGGGAGCCAGAATTGAAAGCAGTGGGCAACTCTTTCTTGCAATATTTATCTCTAATAACCTTGGCAGCAAGATTATCAGAGTTGTTCAATTTCCAGCAAAGTTTTGACAGAAGGATTGTGTTTTGAAGACTAGAGAGTCTAAAACCCAAGCCTCCCTTGGTTTTTGGACAACATATAGACCCCCAAGCAATGAGAGATGACTTCTTTTTTATCAAGATCAGATCCCAAAAGAATCTACTACATACTTGGTCAATTTCCTGATGGGTTTTAGCAGGAATTTTGAGTACATTCATAGCATACTGAGGGATAGATTGCAGGGTATATTTGATTAGAACTGCCCTACCAGCTTTTAATTTGAAAGGCATTTAGCCTTCCAAGAAGAGAGTTTGGCTTTCATTTTCCTCACAATAAAGCTCACTTGGGAAGGAGAGAGTCTTTTATCCGTGAGGGGGTAACCTAGATATGTACCTAGGTCTTTAGTAACAGGAACACTCAGAGAAGAGGAGAAGAAGTCAATGATGTAAGGTTGAGCATTTTTGGAGAAATAGAGTTGGCTTTTGGATGGGTTCATCTTTTGGCCAGAAAGGGAGAATAAGAGGTCAAGAGTTTGGGTGAGAGAGTTTAGAGTTTGGCAAGATGCTTCTCCAAAGAGGATGAGATCATTTGCAAACATCAAGTGAGAAATAGAGAGAGAATTTTTCCTGAAACTGAAGGGAGTCCAAGCAACTGAGGAGCAGGCTTCAGAGATCATGGCAGAAAGATACTCCATACAAATAATAAAGACATAAGGGGATATGGGGTCCCCCTGTCTAATGCCCCTGGAAGCATTGAAGGTTGGAGTTGGATGGCCATTAACCATCACTTGGAAAGAAGAAGAGGATATGGCACTCATGATCAAATCAACTGAAGGTTTGTTGAAACCACTTCTAGCAAGACATGTCCTTATAAAGGGCCACTCTAGCCTATCATAGGCCTTTTCAAGGTCAATCTTTAGAGCAAACCAAGCTCTTTTTCCAGATTTTTTCTTCATTGAGTGGAGGATTTCTGTTGTAGCTATATAATTGGTTTCACATCCCCATGGGAAAAAACTGCTTTGATTTGGAGAAATAAGGGACTGAAGAAAGGGTCTTATTCTATTCACAAGAATTTTTGAAACAATTTTGTAGGTAGTGCTACATAATCTAATTGGCCTATATTGCCTTATGGTTTCTGGATTTTCCACTTTAGGTATGAGAGTGATGGATGTGGTATTTGCCTCTGGTGGAATGCAAAGGTTGGAGAATCAAGACTCCACAAAATCCTGGAGGTCTTTCCAAATTAGACCCCAATGTTGTTGGAAAAAGAGAGGGTGAAACCCATCAATGCCAGAGGCTTTAAGCTTTCCCAAACTGAAGACAGCATGGTGAGTCTCATGAAGAAAGGAGAGGTCAGAGATGTTGATATCCTCTCCATACAAGATGGAGTGTTGAGAGAATGATGCAGCATCAGATTCAGAGGAGAAAAGCTAAGAGAAGTAAGCATTGATGTGATTATGGAGGTTGTGGGGAAGGATCTGCTCACCAGCATCATTTCTCATATTAACAATTTTGTTCCTTCTTCTTCTAATAATCACTGAGGTATGGAAGAAGCTAGTATTTCTATCCCCAGAGGTGGTCTAGTTGACTCTAGATCTGATGGCCCAAAAGGCCTCCTCTTGGGCATAATGATCAGAAATTTCAGATGAGAGCTTTTCTTCTAGGTTCTAGAGGAAGTGGTTATTTGGGTCATTCTCAAGAGCTTTCTGAGCACCAACAATTCTTTTGGTGAGCATTTTGATTTTTTTCAAAGGGTTTGGAAAATGTGTTTTTTCCCAAGCTTGGATTGAGTGGGAAAGGAGTTGCAGCTTTGAGGTAAAGGAGGAGTTATCTGAAGGCCAGCTAAAGTGCAGTAGAGATATAAAGGAAGGGTCCAAGTACCACATAGGCTCAAGTTTGAAGCTTTTTGAGGTTTGTGAAGGGGAGAGAGAGTGGTGATCAGTATAAAGTTTAATTGCTGCATGATCAGAGGTAGTCCTAGGAAGGTGAGTGAGCTTTGAATCAGGGAAAGATTGGAGCCAAAGGTCATTTAATAAAGCTCTGTCAAGCCTTTGTAAGATTGGTCTGCGTTTTTGCTTGTTGGTCCAAGTAAATTTATTTCCAACAAAACCAAGGTCAGTCAAACCACAAGAAGAGATACAGTGAAGGAATTTATCAGCACGTCTATAATTCAAAGACCTACCCCCGAGTTTTTCAGACTGATTCAGGATATCATTGAAATCCCCTATAGCTAACCAATGCAAGTTTATAATTTTTGCAAGATTTTCCATATCTAGCCAGGTTTCTTGTCTTTGTTTAAACTTTGGACTTGCATAAACAGCAGACAGAAAGAAAGAAAGGTTTGTAGTTGTTACCTTAACCACTCCATGAATGGTGTGGAGGTCCCTACTGATGGAATGGAAGTCCAGAACAGCTGAATTCCAAAGAAGCAGGTCCCCTCCAGTTAAACCCCTGGGCTCTGCCAGCTCAAAACTATCAAAAGGCAGACCCTTAATTATATGTTCGGTGTGAGCTCTGCTCGTCTTGGTTTCACAAAGGAAAAGGAGATCGGGATGGTGTTCGGCAATAAGGTGTTTCAGGTTGGTGAGGAAGCCTTTCCGAGCAATTCCCCTTGCATTCCAAGCAACGACAATCATTGGTTCAGGTGGTAGATTCTGAAAGAATATCTCTTTCCTTATCTCCTGACTTGTTTTGGGTCCCATCTCCACAAAACGCCTCTCCTTCGAGCTGTAAAGCTCCTTGTTTCTCGGGGTTAAGGTGAGTTCCGTTACCCATTCCTCCAGTTGCACGTCGAAAAGATAGCAGGCCTGGATCTCCACTTTCCTCCACTCTATCTGGGTTTGAGCTATAAGTAGAGCATTGGAGGCTATGCCAGCTTGGATTGTCAACGAAGGGGCTCTCAAGGTGTAGATTTTCCTCGATTGAGGCAACATCGAAGCTGGGTCTATCAGAAAAGCCAGCTGTGGCGGAACCACCCATGGGTAGGCTTCCACAAGAGCCTTGCTCAGCCACCATCTTGTGAATGTCTCTAGTACAGGGCACAGAGCTTTCAGGTCCGCCAGATCCGGAAGTTGGACTGGAAACATGGTTCCTCCTTCTTTTTTGGCCATCATGAGTTCTTGATACGGAGGATCTACCAAATAAGGACGGAGAAGAAACTGACGGATTTAGGTTACCGGAACTTTTACCCACCTGGAAGGGGTTTTCAAAAAGAAGTCCATCTTGTTCACCTCGATCTCCGGGTAAGTTGGGATTTGAGGGTCTAGGAGAACCAATTTTTCCGGAGTTGGGACTCGAGTTTCGCACAGGAGCGGGTATGGAGGCTTGAGAGGGAGGGGTTGAAAAGGCAAATAGAATCTGGGATTCAGATTGTTGTGCATGATTTCCATTTTTGCAACCGTCGGACAGAATTTGCTGGTCTCCTCTTCCGAGTCGCTGTGGTGTTTGAATGGGCATAAGCCCTCCGAGAATTGTTCCGTCCCGTTGGACGAGACCATTGTTGATGGTTAGAGGATCAGAGGCAGAGGGTTGGTCAACTCACCAAACAATCCATGTGAACCCTATCCCTTTCACTGCTAAAAGACTTTGTGTTGATGCCTCTTTCAATGAGGATTCTTTATATGCTGGCTTAGCATGTGTGTGTATAGATAATCAGGGTCCCTGGGTAGAAGGAGTTGCTGCCCACTGCCCTACTATAAGCTCTCTTCATGTTGAAGCCTTAGCTATATTGGCTGGTCTATACTTGATTAAAGACATGTGAACTGGATTGATGTTACCATTTTGTCTGACTGTCTCAGAGCAGTCACTGGGATTAATTCTGTTGATACCCCAACTGATGAAGCCTCCTATTTATACCAAATATGTAGGGACCTACTTCAACAGCTTGTCAATTGCAAGTTGGTTCATGTTCCGAGGCAGAGATTGTAGCTAGCAGATGCTCAGGCCAAGGCAGCCAGAAGGGATCTAACTAGGAGCAGGAGCGTTCTACTTCCTAATGTACTTTGGCTACAGGATTTTAATATGTTGCTTAGACATTCTACTACTAGGACTAACAGTGATTCAAATATTAGTCTTCTTTTTGGCCCTGCGTGGCAAACTACAAATAGGTGATGTATCACATGGGAACTACTTACTTAACTCTGATCCTGGCCTGTACTATATTTTGCTACTTATTAATCTAATGTAGTTGCTCCTTTTAACCAATAAAAAAAAAAAAAGAATAGGTAGGACACTTTTAAGACCTAAAAGCTAAGGGTCACCAAATGTCACACAAGTTTCCTCAATATAGTTCTTGCCTTCTTGGTGCGTATTAAACCAAAGTTTCTAAACATAAAATATAATGTACACATATAGTGAAAGCGGAGGCTTTATAATGGTTTCCTTGTGCAATAAAAGGAACCAATGAGATTTGGTCAATCAAGCCATAAAAAGAATCATTTATATTCCTTTTGTTTTTCTCCATTAAAGTGAAGAAAATCTCTAGAAAACCCCACAGTCCCACTTGTGAACTATGGAGTAAGGCCGTGACCAATTTTACAAAAGCTGTTGTGTTCTTTGTTTATTGTCTTTATTGTTTCTTTAACCTTTATTAATCGGTAATTTGAGTACGTAAATCAAACACATCTTTTATTTTATGAGAGAAGTCCTATCAATCCCATTCACACATTAACTAATTCATCATTTCTATATACTATGCACAATTTTTCCTAAAATTGCGTGTAAACTTTTGTCATTTAAATCAAGTATAGGTCAAGGTAAAAAATTCGTATTATGTTTAGGTAAGTATCTACTCCATATTATGTTTAGGCAATAGAATATCTATTCACACAGTTACAACCTACAATGACAACTAATTAATCTGATGAGCAAACTTTATTTACTTGAATAGTTGAATAGAAAATAAGTAAAATTATGAATGACCAGAGTGCATTATATCCTTTCGAATCATCATATCACCTTTTTTTTTTTTTTTTTGCTCTCTTTTTGTTACCTTTTCAAAAATTCTTTATCAAGATGATTAATTACTATTGTTTAATGTTTATAGAACATCATTTCTATAAATAGCATATTTAATCAGTTAAAAATAAGTTTTAACAAAAATTCCATCAAATTTTGATCATTTAACTATTTAAGCACAATATTATTAGTAAGCAATATTATTAAAAATTGAATGAGTGATTGGCTTTTAGATATTCTAGGGATCAACTAGCCAAGTTTAGCTATATCTCCTATCATCTAGTAAAAATAGTTTAATATACGAAAGGTGGAGAAAATCAAGAAACCAAATCCACAAAGTTATGAGAACAAAACTTGTCAAAATTAAGTTGGTAATTAAATAGTTTTGCTTATCATTTTTGAACAAAAGTCACATTACAATGGCATTAAATTCTATCTTGATCTTCTTCTTTGGTGTTTCCTTCTTGTTCATAGGTGCCTTTGCCTCAGGGCCGCCCGCAGGTAGAGTTATTTTTGTTAGCACTCATGCATGCATGTTTTACAAACTAATTGGAACATTTCCTCTCCTAACTTCCTAAGGGCCCTAACATAAGTCTCCATTTTCACTTATCTTTACATGTATTATGAATTATGATTATATAACTCGTATAGTCGTATATTACAATATATTTATAGGGAAAAGACAAAGTTTAAAAAAGGATAACAATCATAACGTACTTACTTAGGGTAGCTAGGTCAAAATATACATATCTAAAATATTGAGATTGCATATGTCGTCTGATCTAAACTATGAATTGGTTAAGTTCAGATGCAGTATATCAATTATGTTTGAATCTCACACAAAGCAAGATAATAGAAATGGGCTCTATAAGAATGTTTACCCTTGACTAACATGTGGAGACTCATCAAGATTTCCTTAGTTCGTGAATAATCTATTATAATATAATATTCGGAATTTTTTTTCACATTTTCTATATCCTTAATTTATACTTCGTATAATATAACATGTTAGGATAAAAATAAAAATAAAATAAAATAAAATAAAAAAACCACGAAGAGAATGATGCCAAATAAGTTTCATTATTATTCTTATTCCTTGCACAAATTATACCTAGTTTTTTGTTAATGTTCAATTGGTCGGAAATATATGTAGCAAAATAATTGTTGTATTAACATAAATTTTAATGGTAAATTTTGCAGTGTGCTCATCGGGTAAGAGGCAATCCCCAGTAGATATCAACACATATTTTGCAATACTCAACAAAACCTTAGAACCGCTTGAAAGAGAATACCATTTTCATGATGCTCACAACACTACATTTGTTACTGATGGCAAACATTTAGAGGTTAATCAATTTTCTACGGAGTATATCATTTCTTCTAATTCTTTCACTTGATTTATAAATTGCTCCCACAAACTTCTTCCCGCTTGTTATAAATAATGTAACGTGTGAATACTTTTCGGAGAAAAATATAAATCCATAATACGAAAATTAGCATTACAATTCACGGGATTAAATTGAAATAATATAATTAATATTTGAAAAAAATTAGAATAAGGCAAAAGCAAAATAAAATACCTATTTTATGAAATGACCAATTTAATTGAATGATGGAATGAATTTTATGGAATAGAGAATATGCATTAGCAAGAAGAATAACTCTTTAAGATGTGAAAATTAAGATCTCATTGAGTTAAGAATTACTCTCCAATTGCCTAATTTTGCTTTTTTTTTTTTTTTTTTTTTTACTCCATGAGTTAAGAATTAAGATCTCATTGCACTGTTTGTAATCACATATACCCTAAACACATCATCCTCACTCCCTAAACTACTAATTTGATATGCAGTATCGACATTTTGGGCAGAGTAAACACGTTTCAACATTTTTGTAATAAGAGAGCCAACAAAATCTTATAAGATGTGAAAATAGAAATTTTAATTAACAAAAATTTGAGTTTGGGATAAGAATAGCAAAATTAATAAAAATGATGATTAAATAATTTGGAAATGAAAAAAAAAAAAATATATATATATATATATATATATATATATATATATATATATATATATATATATATATATATATATAGAGAGAGAGAGAGAGAGAGAGAGAGAGAGTGTGTTTCATTTTTGAATTTTTTTTAAATAATAAAAGTATATATATTATTTACGTCTAATATATATGAAATTATGTAATTGTTGCTCGTATTTGAAATTTTGACTAGAAAACTGGTTATCATAAATTTTACTATATTTAATATTGTGTTATTTTTTATCTCTCTATTTGTAAGTGAATATTACTCATTATATATTTTTTATCACATATTAAGGTTGAACTTTTACGATTGTAACATATAAAACTTTGCTATTATATTAGGGTTGCAGTTTTGTTTATATGTACGTAAATTATAAGAAATTATTTTGAAATCAAAATGTTTATGCATTATGCAGATATCATTAGGCGGGGGTGGAGGATTAAAAATTTATGGAAAGACATATAATTTGACACAACTTCAATTCCATACTCCATCCGAGCATCGGTTTAACAGTGTCCCGTAAGTCTTTTTTCTCATTACTATTTACTTTGTCTAGAATTTAAACCATTTCTTTTTAATTAGTCATTGAATATAAGATTAGACATTGAATAAGATAAATAGGAGATTAATTTATCACATATAATAAAAAGATTGTATGTAGAGGAATGGGTAGAAGGATGAAACCTCGGATTGGAGGTTATGATGGATCACTTCCAAATGATGTCTAATGTCTCATATATATATATATATATAGTTCATTTATGGTGGTGGATAAAGTGTGTAGAAAAATCTACCCACATAGTTCTGAATTAACTACATAACTTTAGAAGTTCCGTGCATACACCATTTCTTTTATTCTTTACAATTTATCGCCAATAAATCAACATGATAGAATTTTTTAAAAAGAAAAATTGCGGAAAATAATACAACCTTTGGCCGGTTTTTTTTTTTTTTTTTTTTTTTTTTTTTTTTTTTTTATTATAATAATACAATCTTTGGATTAATTTTTAATAATACAACCTTTGAGGGGTGTTAATTTTAAATAAGACATAACCTGTTAGTAACTTGTTTTTGTAGGTCACCATAACACGTGTCATTGTTTTATTGATTTTGTCAATTTAATTAATTAATTATTATTTTATTATTAATTAATTATTATTATTATTATTAACAAAATTATATTAAAAAAAAAACCCACCCACCCCCTCCCCGTCTTCGCAGCCACCTCCTCCACAGTCCCACTCGCAGTCCTCCCAGCGCCGGTAGGCCGGCGGCGGCTCCCAACTTCCCCACCGCCGCCGACCGACCTACCTTCTCCCTTTAACCCCATCACGCCACCCCTGCCAGCGAAACCCCCGTCACCCCATCGCGCAACCAACTCCGCCACGACCAGCACCACACCTTCAGCAGCACACGCAACAACACCACCAATTCGTACCTTTGCATCCCGCAATCACCGATTCTCAACCAACAACCAAAAGTTCGACCACCAGCAGCAATTGTAAACACCATTACCCTGTCTACTTCATCTACTGCAGCCATCGCACCAACACACTCCCTTGCTCTTCAAACACTCCTCGAATTCGAACATCCATACACATCAAACGCTCCAATTCAAACAACCAAACACATCAAACGCTCCAAATCGAACCGCAGCGGCCGCGAGACGCTCCAATTCGATTGATTCAATTAATCCAAGAGTCGTGATTTCTTGATGCTTGTTGATGTTGGTGTTTATTGATGGCGATGAACGTCGATGATGCGGTGGGGGGCGAGTTGGGCACCGGCCGTACTGTCACCGGGGAGGGTTGCGTGTGGGAAAAGGGGAGAGGAGGTGGCTGCGTGGTGGGGGAAGTGGTGGCTGGGTGGTTTTTTTTTTTTTATTTGTTAAAAATTTTAATCTAATGACATAAAAAAAATAAAAAAAAAAAAAAAAAATAAACAATTTTTATCACAAATTAAAATTCTAAAATTAATTACAAAATAATTTTTTTAAAAATATAATATTTAGACCAATTACATTATGACACGTGTCTTGGGGGTTTTAAAGGTTACAAGTTTTTTTGTCTTGTTTAAAATTGACACCCCTTAGATGTTGTATTATTAAAAATTAATCCAAAGGTTGTATTATTATAAAAATAAAAAATAAATAAAAAAAATAATAAAAAAAAAATCGGTCAAAAATTGTACTCCCTCCGTTTCAATTTGTTAGTCTCATATACTATTTTGGGCGTTTTAAAAAGATCTACCCATATTGAATGTATTCTACTTTTAACTTAATTTTTATTTCCTAATTTATACATAATAAATTCTGAATGCTTAGATTAATTGATTGAGAATTAGTTAAATGACTCTAAGTAAAGAAAATACTCCCCTGATTTATGCAATTATGGCTAATGCTTTCCTAAAAAAAAATCAAAAAAATAAAATAAGGCAAAACTATTTGTGAATTGTATTTTACTTTAATGCTAGATTCCAAATATTTTCCTTTTCTTATTTTATGTGATTGATTCCATATATGACTATCATATTGAAACGGAAGGAGTATTATTTTCCGCAATTTTTCCTTCTTAAAAACCATGAGACATACAAGTAATTGGACTTTAAAAAATTGGCCCACATTGGCCATAATAGCCCAACACGTACATTGTAATACTTTTTTTTTTTACACCTTATAACATTTACAAGCTACAATAAATAGTGTGAGACTTGAGATTGTCTCACCCAATACTTACTACCAAGTATAATATTGCACACAACATAGTTTTGTTTTGTTTTGTTTTTTTTTTTTTTTTTTTAACATAGGTGGTTTAATTTTTAATTTTAAATTTTTTAATTTTATATATAATGCTAATAAAAGTTGGATGTGTGCATGAACCATGTAAGATATGCTGCAGAGCTACAACAGATACACGAAGCCGCTGACGGCAGCCGAGCAGTGGTGGCAATTCTATTCAAATTTGGACCACCTAGTCCTTTCATTGACATGGTAATCATACGCTTTAATTTTTTTCGTCTCTTATTACCATTTATGTGGTTAAAATAAAATATGTTGATAAGAATAAAACAAAACAAATTAAAACATCATACCAGAATTTGCTAGTTCCTTCCACGATGAAAATTGTTTCAAATGTAAAATTTTAAATCTTAAATTTGTAACTTTTCTAGTAAAATCTTTAAATTTGGTAGTTGGTACTAAATAAAAACAAGTTACTCCAACAATTAATTAAGGGAAAAGCTTATTATTTCATACCAAGTACTCCAGAGGTATAAAAGAAAGGTAAATGAGATAATACCAACTTCTCTTTCAAATAATAAGCAATGTAAAGTAGTAAAAGAAATTTTTGTACACCTTACCAAACACAGCTTAATTAGGGCCTTTATTTTTTCTGGTGTCCATCTGGTTTACCCTTTGGGCTAATTCGGATTCGGAGATTAATTTTTGGTGGTTAGATTCTAATCTTCTACCAACTGTTGTTGCGGGGGGTCGAACACATGGTCCTTTTTACCAAGTGTAGCCCCAATAACCACTACACAATACAACAACCAATTGATTAATTAGGGCCTCTATGCATGGTTCATGGTATTTTAATTAGGGTCTCTATGGTTCATGGTAATTTAATTAAACCTTTTTTTTTTTTACTTCATATCAATGTTACAAAGTAAGCCGACAATTTCAAATAGAATAAGTTTATTTGGAACGTAATAAATTCAAACAAAATAAGTTTAAATATTATATACTACGTATTAAATAAGTTCTATTCCAATAAAAACAATTTTAGACAAAATATTAAGCAAAACAAAGTCTTAATTATTAATCAATAAGGGGTCTAAACATATTAGTCTTAATCACATGGGGCTTTCACTGATTATTAGAACAAACTAAGAGTCTAAGAGCATGACATGCGCAATAAATTGAAAAACCTTTGTCAAAATATGGAAAATTTTTCAGGAACTACACGCTTAATAAGGGTATTTGGAAATAACTACCCACTAAAATTTTTTATAAAAAAACTACCCCTAAATTTAAAAAGTTAGAGTAGCACTACCCATTTGCATTTTCCGACGAGAATGTCCGACACATGGCCCCACTTTTTCAATTTTTCTCTGAAAAGACACGATGCAATGACAAATTGGACCTTAATTCGTAACCCTAAGATAACCAATTTGGATTAAAAGCAATAAATTCAACCAATTTCAAATTATCCTCAATTTCTAAGAACCCTAATTTCTCTAATCGTTACACCCTAACATCAAAATTCATAATTAATGGATTAAAAGAGAAGAATTACCTATGAATTGCATACTCTACTTGTTTTCACTTCTTCAATTAGGAATTTTTAGAAGAAAAATTGAAAAAGTAGGCCCCACACGGCGGACTTTCTCGTCGGAAAATGCAAATGGGTAGTGCTACTATAACATTTTAAATTTAGAGAGTAGTTTTTTTGATAAATTTTTTTAGTGGGTAGTTGTTTCCAAATACCTCTATTTAGCATGTAGTTCCTAACAATTTTTCCTTAAAATATTAATGAAGAAATAATTTTTGTATAAATGTTTCCAAATAACAAAAAAGAAAACACGACCACGCTTTTTATGTCTCTTTGCATTATTATCATAAGAGGCCAGCACTTTCCTAATAACTTCATAGGACTATTTATATATATGGTTCTTGTCAAGCCAAAATTCACTTGCGTCGGTTAGGAAGAATAAGCAATCATGCATCATGCATGTCTAATGTTATTATGTCATTTTTGGAGTTGATCTTAGAGATAAACAATTTAATTTATCTCCTTTCACAGCTTTATGTGTTGAAATTTGTGCCACTTTATTATTTTACTTTTATTATTTAAAAAATAAAAAAAAATGATTAAATCGTGAGATGAGATTTATTCACAGCATTTATCTCAAAGAAAAACTTGAATTTACCCTTTTTTTTAATCCGCAATTTTTTTAAATTTCTTGATTTTTAAATCCGTTTCTAAGGTAAGTCTTGTATGTGGCTAGCCACATGGGGTGGCCACATTAGGTTATAAGAGTAATCTTCATTTATATGTATAGGTAACCTCAATTTTTCATAAGAGTAACTTCATGTTATTCATAAAAGTAACCCAAATTCATTATATGAGTGAATTCAAGTAATTTAGAAATAAGTAACTTCATTTGTTCTTTCGAGTAACCCCTATTCTTTTATTTTTAAAAAAAATGAAATAATAATTCCACTTATTTAAGAAGGTAACCGTTATTTCTCATTTAAGTAACTTACATACGCGTTAAGATAACCTCATTTGCTCACCACCGTAACCCTTTATTACTTAATTAACTGTCTTGTATGTGATTATGTGAAGTGGTCACACCATGTGACCAGCCACAGAAGTATAACACTTTGTGAATACGGAGTATATCACTTTCTAAAATAAAGAATTAATCGTAATAGTATAGACTGCATAGATGTTAAACTTTCAAAAGACATTTTTAGTATTAAATTTTAAATTCTTAGAATGGAAAGAATAATACGTAATATACATACTTCTTATTAATCAATCAAAACAGAGTAAATAATACTTCGTACATATTTATTGAAGAATATGTAGCTTAACAATTTGTAAGTTTATTTTAACCTTGTACTATTGTCGGATTTGATTTTTTTTTTTTTCCCCTTTGTTTTAGTTGAAGCCCCAGTTGCAAGAACTAGCTAAAAAACCTTGCACACAACAAAGGATTGACATCCCAAAGTTTGATTTGAGCTTCTTGAGGAAATGGCCACGCGATTATTATCGATATCTTGGCTCTCACACTTCTCCTCCTTGTGATGAAAATGTCATTTGGAATGTGCTTTGCGAGGTATCTATCTATACTTCAATACTATATACTAAAGTAATCACCAAGAATATTCAAGAAGTACACGTGTTACGCCTACATTAAAAAAATTTCCGCCAAAAACTTTTTTTTTTTTTGATTAAGAAATAATTAAATAACGGATGAAAAAAAAGAGAATATAGAGCCTACAAAATAAAAACAATAACTTTAAATAAATAAAATATTAAATATATACATGATTTATAAACAAGTACAAACTTATAATAATATATAAATATAATTTTTTTTCCTGTGAATATCCGAGCGTTGCTCAGGCAAAGAATTAGTACTATATAGTATATACTAAAGTAATCACTAGAGTTATCCGTTAGGTACACATGTCACATTCACAACAAAAATTTTCCCGCCCAAATATTTTTTAGCTTTTTTTTTTTTTTTAATTTCTTTTTTTCCCTTAAAAAATAACATGATAAAAAAATTTAATGAATAAAAACTTACAATAATTTATAAAATATTTTAAATAATGTATCTAACATGAGAATTTTAAAGATAGACATGATATGAATTCAAATTCAAAAAAAAAAAAAAAAAAAAATGTTACACATAAGCCATTTCATTAAACTAATTCCATTTTAATTATTATCGTCAACTTAGGAAAAAAAAAAAAAGAATTATCGAATTTATCATTTATTCCTTTGTTATGTAC
Source organism: Chenopodium album (assembly GCF_948465745.1). Lineage (NCBI taxonomy): Eukaryota > Viridiplantae > Streptophyta > Magnoliopsida > Caryophyllales > Amaranthaceae > Chenopodium > Chenopodium album. The sequence continues at coordinate 5,381,678 of NC_137836.1, read as the reverse complement.
TTTTCAATCGGAATTATAGTCATGTTAACAAATTCTATTTGGATTAGTATCATGACAACTTAATTCTTAAAAAGAGTAAATAAGGGCATGTTCACTATTTCACTTCAGCTTAATTTCAGTTCAATTCAGCTCCTAATTTTCTTCTCTCATAAAATATTCAGTTCATTTTAGCTCAGTTCAGTAAACATGAACATGCCCTAAGTTCTCAGATTTAATTTTTATATGTAAGTTGTAGTTAAAAATTTATCACTATACATGCATATTATAACATAATAACATAATTAAACTGTTTTTGTTATAGGCTAAAACAATTTCAGTGGAACAAGTGGGTGAATTAAGTGCTCCTCTTTGTGAAGAAAACAAGAACAATGCACGGCCCCTGCAACCATTGAATGGAAGAAAGGTCGAGATGTATGATGAGGTTTAATTTAGTTGATTTAACCAATTTGTTTAAATGGGGCTTGCAATTGTCTAGCTAGCAAGACAAATTTTTAAAGAGCTAGTACGACTCTTTTTTTTTCTTCCACTTTTTAATTTTTATCATTTATTTTTTTAAAAATGTATTGAAAAATTATGAGTAATTAAACAACATTTTATTAGTGTTTTGTGGGAAACCACTTTTAATACATTTTTTTTACATAATAATACCAAATGCATGCCGGAATTTGTTAAATCCATAAAATTCTGAACAAATTCTGGCGTTGATCAATCACGTGTTCGCTATTTCTCGTATTAAAATAATTTTATACTTTTTCCATTTCACACACCTGTTTGCTATTTCTCGCATTAAAATAATATTATACTTTTTTCCATTTCACACATTGTAATATTTTTCTATTTGCACATGTTTTCTCTTTTTTACTCTCCTTATTAATAACATAATAAGTCCATATCTTTATTCCTCTCTATCTCCTTCCTCTTCTTAAAATCGGTGTCCCGTCACCATGTTGCAATATTTGGGGAACGAATGAAATCTATCTATCTATATATTATACTAAAAAACAAGCGTCTCAATGTGAGGATGACAAATGTCACTCTCTCATTGGCTTATCTTAAGTATTAAATATATCTATATAATTATTGATTACATATTCAAGCATAGTTATTTTTGTTAAACTTCAAACAATAAAAGCAAGTTTCTATACATGCATAAGATTTTCATGATTTCCTAACATAAATATTGATTTAATTTTTTTATAATAAATATATGCTTTCCAATACTACAAATAATCCATAAAGTCTTTCCAATCTTTATTTATAGTCAAGTTAAAGAATAATAACTAATTTGAAGCAATATGATTAAAGTGGCATAATTAAGGAAACAAATATTTCGTATTTTAAAAGGCTAATATTGTTTTTATTTTTTTTTTATGAAAATTAAATAAAATCGATAGAATTTAGTTTGACGTCAATTATGAAATCAATACAAACATTTAAAAAAAATCAGATGTACAATAAAATATTGTGCACCTATTATAAAAGCTACCCTCTAATGAATGAAAGTTATTTATGCTTTATTGATAAAAGTTACCCAAAATAGTCTACAAGTTATCCTAAATTCAATTCAAGTAATCGGATGAATACAAAAGTTTTTGATAAAGATACAAAATAGTGTAAAAATTACTTTTATCGTTTGTTGTACTCCTTGACAAATATTGAATGCTGAGCCGAAATGTTGTCTTGGAAAAAAATACATAATCTTGAACATAAATTTAATTTTAATCGGCCTTTCATTTTCTATACAATGTCTTTTACAATAACCTTTTGTTTTTCTTGCATATAAAAAAAAAGAAAAAGAAAAAGAAAAAGATAAAAAAAAAAAAAAAACTGAACCAATAACCAATCAAAACAAGAAGAATACAAGTTAAATTGAATTAGACATTTGACGGAAAAGGGATAGATATACAACAATCATGTGCAATAATTTATTGTGTTTTATACATAATAATACTTTTAACTATAATAGTATGTGTATATAATATAATATTTTTTATAATATAAAAAAGTATATGTATATAATATAATATTTTATAACACGACGTGTCCTCCATACCAAGTGTTTGGTTGTTGGTGTAGTGGTTATTGAAACTACACTTGGTAGGGAGGACCTGTGTTCGCTCCCCTGTTACAACAATCGGAAGGGGAGTGGAACCTAATAGCCTACAACAGATCCTCAAATCTGGATTAGCCCAAAGGGTGAACCGGATAGAACTCCCAAAACTCAATGCATATATGACGGGAATTAACTTATCCTTTATCTTCTTATACAAAACTCCAAAGTCTAAATTTTTTTTCAAAATATAATAATAACATTTATAAATTTTTGTTAATATGAAAGCTCTAAACCTATCAATATGTATATATAGTTAAATTGTTTAATAACTTATATCGAATGCGTAGTTTTATTAAAATTATTTGCATGTAATCATTAAATGTGTTGGATGTTGTGTAGCTATGCAATGTCCAAAACTTTAGTTAAGCGATTTGATTTAGTGATTGTACGGTAAAAAGATATTGACTTCGATCTTGAAACCTAACAGTCTAATAAATTCTAAATAGAAAAATTAAAACAAAAGGAAATGAAAATAGTAAATGGCTTTAAATATTGAAATAAACATAACCTTTTAAATCAATTTAGCGAATTCAAGAGACAATTTTAATGCTTTTAAAATTAAATGGGGGAAAATATATGTAAAAAGAACATTTTTAGATATATAAATGTCCATGCACTGTTATAAGAGTTTTGTTAACCATTTTATAATTAAGGTAGGGATAAATCTTAGTAATATATACTCCGTATATTTTATTTATATAAAATTATCAGTATCCATACCTATATACAAAGTATTTGTGTTGTATACTATATTTAATCAGTTGTTGGTTATATATATGACTATTATATAATAGGAAAAATTGTAAATAATAATCCCAACTTTGCTCCATTTTCTTTTAATAATCCCAACTTTAGATTATTCTAGATTAATCCGAACTTTAGGGGCTGTTTTCTTTCTTCAATCCCATTGACCGGTTACCTGTTAAACAAGTTAATTTCTTTTTATTTTTTAAATACAAGCCACATGTCAAGAGTTAATTAGCCATAAAAAATTTTAAAATTAAAAAAAAAAAAAAAAATCAGAAACCCCCTTCCCTTCCCTGCCACCCCAGCCACACCGTCCACCAAAACCTCAGCCTCACCACCCACCGGAAAAACTCCAGCCTTCTTCCCGTCGGCCAGCCGCCCCTTTCCACACACGCTACAACCACAAATAACAACAACAAACACCAGCAACTCAGCCCAAACTACCGCACAACTCGCAAATAGCCAAACAACCACCATCACCACCGGCCTAAATCGTCAACCACAACACCCATCTCTACCTCATCATCGATTCGCCACCTGCAATCAGAAATTCAACAACCAATTTCATCAATTTCGGCATTCAATAGCAGTAACAACTTCGAGTTATTCTCATGGAGTGCGCTCACGGGGTTGGTGGTTCGACGGGGAAGGGGGAGTGCGCTCACGAGGGTGGTGGTTCAAGGAGAAAAGGCGATGATGTGAATTATTGATCCGAAAATCAACAAAACACAAGGGGTATGTTAAGTCTAATTCTATACAGGAAATCCACCAAGAATTAAACAAAACTAAGATTAATCAATTAAGAATCCACCTAATTAATCAATCCAAACGAATGTTTTAACTAAAACAAGCAAAACAGCAATTGATCACAATCAACAAAACTTAGGTGTTTAAAACTTAAAACAATAATAATAATTTGTGTGTGTTTACAGCCCTATTTATAAGATTTAGTTTACCTAGAAAGATTAGGACAAGTTCCTAATTCAATCCTAATTAAACTAGAATTCTAACTTGCTTGAAGAGCAAGCACCTTAGCGCACAAGCACACGCCAATCTTCCTTGGAGAGCAAACACACGCCTAAATAACCTGATTTATTTTGCTAAATAACTGATTTTGAAAGCAACTAAATAAATAAATAAATAAATAAATAAAGATTAAAGAACTAATTAAAGATTAAAGATCCTAATGCTTGAACCAAGAAAAACCCTTTCAAGTGAAAGGTAAAAACTTGTAAGCAAAATCTAAGTAAAGAAAATTCAAGAAAGTTCAAGAAAGTGAACTAGACTCTAAGAAAAGCCACTAAGCAAACCGTGGCTTTGCTTTGATATCCAAGAAAGTGTCCATGCAATGCTTGGCTTGAATCAATGTTTAGGGACAAACTATCTTAATGCATGATAAGCAAATCTTCGAAGTTCTCCATGCTTAGACTTGCATCAGGCGACGGGCGACGGGACGGGAGTAGAGGTGGGTGACCAACGGGAAGATTGGGGCGGCAAAGGCAATTGAGTTATTGCGGAGAACCCGAAGTGGGTTTCGATCGAGGTGGCGAAGGTTAGATGTTGGATCAGCGGAGTCGGAAAAAGTTGATGCTACTGCGAAGGACTCCGACGCAGGGGGAGGTTTCAGGGGAGTTCTGGTGTTTTCGGGGTGTGTGCGTGGGTTTTGTGGTGGCGGAGGGCAAGGCGGTGGATGTGGTTGGGGGTTGCAGTGGGAAGCTAGGTGGTTTCTGGTTTTTTTTTTTTTTTAAAAAATTTTTTTTGCACCAATGACAAGATGACACGTGTAATGTAACCTACTATTAGAGGTCATTGAATTTTGTTAAACGGTTTGGGATTGAAGAAAGAAAACAACCCCAAAAGTTCGGATTATTGTAGAATAATCCAAAGTTGGGATTATTAAAAGAAAATGGAGCAAAGTTGGGATTATTATTTCTAAATTTTCCTATATAATATATAGTTTTTGGCACAATGCTTAACTTAAGAAAATATATGTTTAGGTAGGTCAAATATAAGGTTATTATTGTGTCTATAGATTTAATGAGTGCTACGGATAAATAAAACATGTATATATTAGATTGATTGTAGCTACTGATGCGGATGGTATGATAAGAAAATTTTAGTTTTTTCTCAACGAGAGATATAAATAAATTAGTCCACTTCTTATATAGCTATGTGGAGTATTATTCAATTATTTTTCAATAAATAAAATAACATTATAAAAAATTAAAAGAAATTCAAATAACATAAAATACTATTTAAATAACGTTCCTTTAATTTTTATTTATTGACCATTAGTAACCAAGTCCTTTAATAGTAAATGAATTATTTGTTTTTATTTTTATTTTTCCTACGGGTTTAATAGTTTGATTTATAAACCGTGCATCGCACGGGCACTATGCTAGTATGATACTAAATTTTCTACAATCTAAAGAAAGCACAATCAACTACCAAACCGTCCAACATATAAATGTAATATACAAGTAGTATAAAGAATTTCGGATCCTTGTAACATCTACTCCATTACACGATAGAATTGATCTTAGGAATATTACACCTAAAACAGACCAAAACTGCTAATCATGTAATGACTTCCAAATAGGGAAATTAAATATTTAATTACAACAATAAAGATTGAATGATTGGAAAAGCTTAAATAATTGATATCAGGTGTATAGTAGCCACTAGCTAGTTAGGATTTCATAGTCATAAACATCTATCATGGAGATACTATATTGTATAAAACAACTGTATTTACTACATACTAATCATTGAATTGATGTAGGATTAGTTTCAAATGCATGGCAGTTAGCTTCTAATAAACCACTTTGGTCTGTAGTTAGTGGATTTGGTTGCAAGCCAAGATATTTCATTTGTGCATCTCAATAATAGAAGATGTCACCTTTAACTAGCTTAGGGCCTGTTCTCATTGATTGAACTCAGCTGAACTGAACTGAACTGAGCTGAGCTGAACTGAACTGAGCTGAGCTGAACTGAACTGAAATGAATATTTTATAAGAGAAGGAAATTAGGAGCTGAGCTGAACTGAACTGAACTGAGCTGAACTGAACTGAATTTCAACGTAAGAGAACATACCCTAATTCGCAAATATTACACATACATAAAAATCTAGGATTAAATTCTATTTATCTGCCTTTGAGAGTTGAATCTTATTCAAGTCCTATGAAATTTTTCAAACTTAATTGTATTCGGATATGGTTATTAATACTACATCCGATTTTTATTAGTTGCAACTTTGGGTATTATTTAGATGAATACGCATAATTCTATCTTTGTGCACCTAGATACATGTAAAAACATCTCTGAATCACGTGATTATAATGAACTAATGAAATATGTACTAGTATAATACTTACCTCCGTTTTTTATTAGTTGACACGTATTTCTTTTTAGAAGTTTTTTTTAGTTGACACGTTTCCTTTTTGGGTAAGTTTTATACCTTGCTTTTTAAGTGTACCTCACTTGCTTTATCATTCTCTCTCACTCTCTCTTCTCTCCTTAATATGTGTGCTTAAATAGAACGTGTCAACTAAATAGAAACGGAGCAAATAATTTGCAAAAGCAAGAACATTATGGGGATATTGCAAGTTCGGAAGCGTGTGAGAACAATTATTAAAATGGAGTAGTAATTGTTCACATACCCTGCACAAAGGTGGTTTTTTTTTTTTTTTTTTTTTGAACAAAGGTGGTTGACATAGTGACATGTATAGACAAATGACAAACTTGTCTTCAGCATAAACCTTTAGCTCGAGCCTCCTTTGCCACTGAAAGATTAGCGATGTTCACATCAATCATAGTACAATAGTGTTTCATTTTTCATGTTTTTTAAGCCTTCAATTCAAAAGTTTAATTTAGAAATTAAAGTTAGTAGTTTCGGCTTCTACTTTATATTGTTGTCAATCTTGTCAATTTTAAGAATCAAGATGACTAATTTTAAACTCTTAGTACTACTTCCGTTACAGGTTATATGCAACGATTTGACATAAAACAATCGTTGCACATAACCTGTAAATGAGGTAGTAAAAAGGAAATTTATAGTCTGAACAAAAAATTAAAATTTTGTGGAGATATCAAATTTGCCTTAAATATTCTATGTCTATTCATTCATGAGGAACATGAACGAAATAATGAATGCTTAAAAACTCACCAAATCGTGTCAATGTAATATAGATTATGTACCAAATAAACTATTACATGAAAATTAGTTCATATGTATATACTCATGTTTACTATTTAATTGTAACATTTCTCTGATCAAAATGTTATAACTAAATGTAAACGGAGGAAGTAGCTGATTCACTAAACTTATTTGACTAAATAATACGGAGTAATTGATAGCACATCTATTTTATCAATTGGTAGTGCATGAGAGTTGTTAGTAGTTACAAGTTAGTACACCAAATGGTCAACGTTTGAGCAAAACAAACATTTAATTTTTGAAAAAGTCATAACCAATGCCCCAAATTTTTATCGGAGCATTATACACATATACTACATAAATTTCAAATTCACACGCTTAAAACTCCAAAGTCCTAACATTCAATGTTATCGAGTGCTCGAGTTAGAATAATTTCAATCATCCATCTTAAATTATCGTGATAGTTATTTTTGATCAAAAAGTAAATTCAAAAGATCATGAACTCTATATAGAAGAAGAAATCACAAATTGTATTTACAAACTATATAACAAAATTCTTCAACCATGTGACTAAAAATATGAAAAATCCTATAACCTAAAGTATGAACATATATAAAAACTCAGACGTGAAGTTGAAACAACAACACACACCATTACACCATTGTCAAAAATTGACCCAAAAAAATATAAAAAAAATAACACTCGAATTTTTCAAGCTCATAAATTTTGACGTGTATATATATAAATCCTGACGTCACCTTATCAAAATGGGACCCACTTACCTTCTCCCACGTCATACAGACATGGGTCCCACCGCCCGCCAATCACGATCCACATCTACCTCTACAGGTGGGCCCACCTCTCTCCGCCGCCAGATCGGACCACCACCCAACGGCTCAGATTTTGCCCCGTCAGCCTCCACGTCACCGGCCCAACTATCCGATTTCCGGCCCGAAGCAAACCGCTTCATTCCCCCTAAACCGGGCGGTTCAACCGACCCTACTTCACTCAAACCGCCACAATTATTATTCGAGTTAAACCCGCGTTTTTTCTTCGAGTTATTCCTCTTAACCACTCCAACAAATTCCTCATCGTCTAGATGTTGAGGTTGTGAACTCAAGTTATTATTACCCCGTTTTGACTGGAAGATAGAACGGAAATTCTTCCAAAACCCGGGTTTTCTTTCTTTTACACTCTTATTCCTAACCAAACCCGACTCAATTCCCTTCTTCCGGTTCTTCCCTCTTCTACTCCCTTTCCTCGACTTCACCCTTCCCATACAAGAAACCTTCGGCGAACCCGGTTCGACCACCGGTTTACCTGCCGGTTCAGACCGTTTCGGGAAAAGCCGCACGCTCGACGGCCGGCAATGTCGCCGGTTTTTAACTTCAGCGTAATTCTGTTTCTGCGGTTTAGGAAGCGCGATTAACGACGCTTTTGACTTCAAATTCGCCGAATAACGCTGAGAACCGGCGGAAATATGAACCGGATTTAGGTTACTGGAATTAGTATTGGAGCCACCTTTGCCGGAATCTTTCCGGTCGAGAAAAGCGTTGCGATCGAGCCAATCGAGTTCGGCGTCTTTGGAGAGCCAGAATGATTCCGGCGCGTAATCCGGTGGTGGGATCGGTTCCTCCGCCGTGGAATCGTCGTCGTCGGCGGTGATGGCGGTGGTTTCGCAGGTGACTTTGCGGTCGTGTGCGACGCCGGCGCAAACTGAGGCGAGATCAACTTGGGGCATTCTTTGATGAGAGAGAGAAAGAGAGAGAGAGTTTGAAATTATTTGTGGGTTTTTTTTGTTTTTTTGGGAGGAAAGGAAAGAATAATGTAATAAAGGGGAAATTAGAAGGTGTGATGTAATTGTAAATTGGATGTTTTGTGGGGTCCGAGTGAGGTGGATGTGTTTGGGTTTGGTGATGATTTTTGGAGGGAATTTCAACTATGTTGACTTTTTGTGTTTTGTAAATTTTATGGGTTTTTTTTTTTTTTTTTTTTTAATTACAATTACTCCATACTTGCTTTAAAAAAAAAAAAAAAACTCCATGTTTTGGGTTGTTTTAATTTTTTTTTTTTTTTTGAATAGCGGGTTGTTTTAATTTATTGAACTGAAATTAACTAAATTGTTTATAAAAGAAGAAAATTAGAAATTGAATGGAACTAAAATTAAGTTAAAGAGAAGAAGTCCTTTATATATGATCTTCATTCATTATGAGAAAACTACGAAGTATGTATCACTCCTTTCCTTTTCATTTCCAAATTGGTGAGGGATTTGAATAATTTTAGACAATCAAGCTATTTAAATTATAATGTAGAGGTCACTTTTTTATTTAATGCAACTTGATTGTCCAGGGGTTTATTTGTGTATGTACATCCCAAGAGAGCGAAAGGCTATTAAATATTTATGATGATAATAATCGACTAATCGAGGAAAAAGAAATGATGATGATAATATAAATTTTACTTTCTAAAGTGTTAAATTTAGTAAATTATTTTCATTCTTTAATTACCAATTTTGACAAAAAAAAAAAATTAAAATAAAACCTTCAATAAGACTACTTTAGGCAACGAAAAAAAACGTCCTTTATTTGTCAAAATTGGTAATAAAAAATGAAAATAAATTTACCAAATTTAACACTTTAGAAAGTGAAATTTACATTATTATTGAAGTTGATATCTCAACTTTGTCATAATTAATCCTCCGTAATTTATAAAATTTGTACTCCATATTCTTATTTTTTTTGTGCGATAATTTTTTTAAATACAAGTTGTAGAAGGGAGAATTCATTCATGGATATTACATACAAACTAGTGTGTGTCCCGGGCGATGCCCCGCCCAAATTGCTAGTTTTGTACTTCTTTAACTTGATAATTATGTTCAAGTGTTGTATAGCTAGTGTGTGATTTGGGCGTTGTCCCGGACGTTACGGTTTTTTTTTACTACATATGTATTTATTTTCTAATCTTGTGAAAAATAATTAAATTAAATAAACTCTCATTTAAAAGGAATATATAATGTTAAATATGCGAAATTTAAAACACAAATAAAAGTTGGTGGAGATGGTAAGTGTGTAGCACTTATTTGTGTGAGGTTGAGGGTTCAATTCTTAATAAAACCAAATTTTATTAATTTTGTTAAATGAAGTCGCAAGCTTACGTGTTGCTGACGTGCCATTATGACATGTTGTCATATACGTTGAAGAGTGTCACGTGGCACCGTTTCTTTAAAAGGGACGCCTTTTAATATATAGTATAGATATAGATATATGAAGTTATTGTGTTGATAATAAGTAGGTTAGAACCCGTGCGATGCACATTTTATATAAAGACTATTTTTAATTTGTACATTTAAAAAATAAATCGCTATTATACATGAATATAATAAGAATTATGTATATTTTGTAATTTTAATCAAAATTATGATATAGTATCTACTCAACGTTGTCCAATTCATAGTTCAATGTAGGAGGTCATTTATTAGTGTGCTATTTAAAATTGTTTTAATTTTCTACGATAAATAGATAGATTTTAGTTGTAATGCAGAAGCTTCCGTTTAAGTTTCAAAAATGTTAAATATGGTAGCTTTCCAAAAAAAAAGGAAAAAAAAAATCAGCATTGCATTTAGGCGGGAAATTTTTTATTGACAAAGCAACACTTGAGCAATGGTAATGTCAACGACTTCTGTTTTAATAATATTTAATAGATAGATACACTTTTGTAACCATCCTCCAACCAAACCTATCCACCTAAATCACTACTAAATCGAAGATTAGCTAAGAAGTGGGTAATTGTAGTACTTTCGTTTTTCAATATTAGACCAAACAAGATGAATTCATTAATGTAATTGCATCCTCTAAGATAGTACTAATTATAGATTATTAGAGTAACAAAGAACCTTTTTTAAAAATTAAGACAACAATACAATCACAGGAATCACTCTTGATATGCTAAATTCAAGAGTAGAAAACTAGACTAAATACAAATTATACCATTTACGGTATATCTGATACTTGTATGGTGTATTATAGTTTTATTCACTTGATTTTTACTTATTTGATCTTATTTGAACTTATCTGATAATATCTTATTTGAACTTATTAGCTCTTATTAGAACTTATTTTAATTATAAATTGAACTTGGCTATCTCTGATTATCTCTTATCATAATTTATCTAAACTTATTTTTCTTGAACTTATCTTATTTATCTGAACTTATTAACCTTTATCTAAACTTTTTTTATGAAATAAGTGAAAATAAGGTGAAGAGAACAGGGCCATACCTGAACTTATCTAAACTTATTAGACCTTATTTTAGTTGTAATTGTAATTAGGTAATCCTTATTGTAGGCGTCGTTCGAAATGGCAATTGACATAATACGATTAGGGACAAGGAAAGTATGGAGCCGCCAACAAGTTTTTTAGGAACTTGTAAACCGTTCACGGATCATAAAAGGCAAACACGAATAAAGGGATAATGATAGGTAACAAAGATTGACCCGTGAAGGTTACACCTCATTCCTAATCCATGAGATTACTAACTCCATATGGTTCGGAACCACAAAAGGAGGTTCGGGGATGATGGTACAAAGTGAGTCATGGAGTCACATTCGCCCGTATTGGCCTCTACTCGATTCTTATAGTGCAAAGTATTCCTGCAATCTCAAAGGCATACAAACAAAGATTCAATTCGCTTCAAACTATTAATATGCTAAATTGGTTGAATATTAATGCAACACACAATTCTAAAATATTTGTGATCACTTGATTAAACAACAAGATTAAAAAGGAACCTAAACCGGTTGTCCAAATTATCTTATTATGTGTGATTTTCAATTACATATTCCCTTTAAACATGCAATATGGTGATCAATAAATATATAAGAATAAACATTAATATTGGAAATAATTTAACAATAAATTTTTAGTCAAATCAAATATAAATTAACCTAATCATGATACTAGCAATATAAAAATAAAATAAGTAATTAAAATAATTAATTACTCACATTACGCGCGTTCCTTAAAATTTCTACATCATGAATAAATTGTTAGTAACTTCAACAAAAATATAAATCAAATTGAAATTAAATTAAATAAATGTAGAGTTGATTTGGTCCAAACCCTCAGTTAATTATACCTTTCACTCCTTGTTTTAAGGACGGAACCTCGGGTGTTGTATGGACTCATTGGAGTGCTTAAAGGAAGGAATAGGGAAGAATAGGGAGGCTAGTGTTTAGGCTAAAGAGGGAGAAGAGAACGATTTTGTGTAGAGGGAGAGAGAATGATTTTTGATGCCCCTAAACTGTAGAAATCAAGTCTGTATTTATAGAAAAGACGAATAGGGGGATGCACGAAACCCTAGAAGAGATAGGGCCGCATAAAAACCCTAATTTGGGCACCGTGACACGGTGTTGGGCTCCGTGACACGGTCAAGTCCACGTGGCAGGCACGATACATACTGTCGTGTCGCGGTGTGCAATCTGCCCAAATCACGTCCAGATTCATAAGCGCGCGAAAAAACACGAAAAAATCACCGTGACACATTGAAAATTACCTTGTCACGACACTAGGCACCGTGCCACGTCAGATTTTGCCGCGACGCGGCGTTTTTACACTGTGCGTCTGTGCGCGGTAATTCCAATTTTTACGCGTTTTTAAAACTATGATAACTTTTTATCCGTAACTCGGAATAAGGCAAATAATTTATCGTTGGAAAGCTTATCAAGTTTAATTTCAAACCCAATTGAATCAGGTCAAAATCATTTGTAAATTTTAAGATATGGTTGTTTTATTGAAAGGGTGTCGGTTTTGGGCCGAGTTTAGTACTTTGCTCATATCTTCTTCGTTTTAAATCGGAATGGGCTTATGATATATTATTAGAAAGCTTATTTCAAGGCATATCCAACCAAATAATAATTGGATCAAAATTATAGGGCTACAAAATCAGTTTCTCTCGATTTTGTGATGTGGACACGAAAAGTGGAAAGTAAGTTTTGTTTTAGGGAAATAAGCTAGGATTTGGATTGGTTTATAAAATGTATTGAATGGAAACATGGATTTAAGAACTCCAAAGATTAAGTACTCAACCCGGACAATAATGGTGGTGAAAGGTTGTTGATCATCGGGTTTGGTTTTGGGGAGATATTTTTAGGTGTCTACACTTATCGAAACTTATTTTCGTAAACTGAATTTATATGAACTTAACTGAACTTATTACACCTAAAATAACTGAAAATAAGGTAAACAGAACATATAGATTTTTTTTTTTTTTTCATGTCATGTTCTGTGCGGACTATGCCCAGACCAAGAACCCAAAAAAAAATAAAAATACAACTGTAGTATAGGGAATATTTCAAGCATTATCCCAAACTTGAACCCCACTGTGATCATACACTAAAGTACGGTGGCATCCAAAGGGAAGGAAGCTAGAGCAAAAGAGTCGCCAACAAGTTTTAGAAACTTATAAACCGTTCACATGGTGAAGGTTATACCCCTTAACGATCCAAAAGATCGTTAACTCCAATAGGTCTGGAACCAAGACTGAAAGTTCGGAGATGAAGGTACAAATCCAATCTAAAAGAGAAAGAACTTGTCCTAATAATAGGCCTCTACTTTATTCTTCTCGTATTCATGTGCGCTTTCTGACTAACATGCAATCAATAGGTTTACTCTATGTTGGTTGAATATTAATGCACAAACAAAACTAGTATTGGCGATCGCTTGAATTATAATCATATTAACCTTAAACAAGATTATTAATTATCTTATTAAGCGTGATTACAAGTATCAATTCCCTTTAAACATGCTTAAAAGGCGTTATCAAACAATAACAATAAATAAGTATAATCAAGCAACATAATAATAATCATAATTATAACAATTATAAAAAATAATCATAATAATAATAATAATTATAATCAATAACCATCATAATCATGTTAAAGCATAATATCAAGATCCTAGGCATGATACTAACAAGATTAATAACAAACCCTAGCATGTCACTAAACAATAAAGATCAAAGGTTTAGCCCTAACATGATACTAACATGAATATTAGGAAAGAAAATAGGAAGCATCACAGAAATCATAATTGATATAAGCAAATCACCCTAAACATGATACTATGAAGCACTAAAACATCCTAACATGATATTAGGAATCAAAATAACAATCTAAGCATGATTTCTATATTAAAATATCAATAAAGCAATTAAAGCACTTACTTGAATGTCTCGTATCTCTTTCTAATAACAAAATACACGCGTTAGTAACTTCAAGGAAAATAAAAAATCAAACAATTAAATTAAATAAAGATTAAGAAAGTTTAGACTAGATTTGGGACCAAACCCTCATAAATACCAAACCTTTCATTTCTAGGGCGAAGGCAACTTCGAATTATACTAGGTGTGTCTAGATCTTGTGAGTGCGAAATTTTGTTTATAAAAAGTCGGTTTAGAATAAGAGAGAAAGAGTATCAAGAATTTCTTGAAGAGAGTTGGTAAGTAAAAACAGAGATTTAAGGAGGCTATTAAAGAACCTTCTGGAAGATTCTAGAAGACCATAATCAATCCTAATTGCATTAGGAATGATAATTCATAATAGGCCCTCCTCTAGATCATTGGGCCGCATATAAAAATCAAACCGGGCCCAATTTAGTATTTTGGCCATAACTTTCTTATTATTCATCGGAACTGGGCTTATAATATATCGTTGGAAAGCTCTTTTCGAGCCCAATCCAACTACACTATTATTGGAACCTTGCCATGGACCAAACTAAACTGGATTGACTATTTTCATAAAATAGGTTTTCAAAAACAGAGAGAAAGAAGAGAAATAAAAACTAACCGCAATACTAGACTTTCCACACTTTTACTTCATTCGATTATGATTCGACGTGAAAGGTACTCATCACTGAGTTTGGTTTTGGGGAGACACAAATGGGTGTCTACATGTAGCAATGCATACTAGAACTTTGGGGGCTCATGGAAGTGAAAAGAAGATATTGAATTTGGACTCCAAAGCAATGTTGTATTCGGCTTTTTTTTTCTCTTCTTTATTTGAATAGTTGTATTCGACTCATTTAATGTAAAGTAAAACTTAGGTCCTGTTCTTTTGGGATTTTGGGCAGAGGAGAGCATGAGTCAGCAGAGCAGAGTATAGCATAGTAAACCGGATTTTAGCAAAGTAGAGCACATTGAAGCAGAGCAGAGCAGAGCAGAGCGAAGTCGAGTCGAGCCGAGCAGAGTAGAATTCTATTACTATTACTAAATATTATTTATTTATTATTATTATTAAATATTTATTATTATTATTATTATTCAATATTTATTATTATTATAATTAATAAATATTATTTATTTATTTATTATTAAATATTAAATATTAAATATTAATTATTATTATTATTATTAATTATTTATTATTATTATTAAATATTAATTTTTAATATTATTACTATTATTAAATATTAATTATTATTAGCTAGGGCAGAGTAGAGCATAGCAGATTTCAGCAGAGTAGAGCAGCTCTAAAGAACAGGGCCTTATTTTTCTGGAAAATTAATGGGAAAAAACACTTATTTTGTTTGAAATTGCATGAATGTATTATGTGAAAGAAATCAAAAGTCAAGCACAATAAGGGAAATTTCCTGTTTCTCATAATGAGAAACGAAATTTGTTTCTTATAAGGGCATTTTTGTGAATAAATCAATAAATTTTTCATTATTGTGGAGTCCACAATTAAATAAAGTTGAATAAAGTTGTTGGTTTATTTACGAAAATGTTATGTGAGAAACAAATTTTATTAGAAATTGGGGCATCCCCCACAACAAGGATAAAGTCTATTTTTAAATTTTTTTTTTTAAGAAAAGACTGAAGTCTAATTGTTTTTTTTAACACAGATTTTTTATAGTTACAACACTTCTCTTTTCACCCTTACCGATGCATTGCATGTTTTGAATCGTTAATATCTTTGATTACCAATATGTAATAATTATAAATTTTAGATATTAAAATTGTGCAAATTGAGACGAATCTAACAAGATCCTACATGACTATAATTTTTTTAAATGTATGAATCGTCAAATCTAGTCAAAGTGAAACACATAAATAGTGTAAAAGTCAAACTGTTATAACTATAAAAAAAAATAAAAAAAATTAAGGAAGTATTATTTTAAACAGGACTATCTTTGATGTAAGAAGGATTTATTATCGGGCTTTCACACTGGTGGTTTAATAGTATGAATAACACTACCTTAACATCATCTCATTGTTTAGCTCTATGCCTCTATCTTTTTTTTTTTTTTTTTTTTTTTTTTTTTTTTTTGGAAAAAACTCTATTTAATATTCTAATTCACTCACATTTTAAGAGAAGCTAATCTAGTTTCTCATTCAAATTTAAAGAGAGATGTTAATCTAAAACTTGGTCACACTATTTTTTAGGATCGTCGCACCACACAAGATATTGACATTAAGGCCCCTGTTCTCTTCACCTTAATTTTGCTGAACTGAAATTATATTTACTGAACTGAAATTATTTTTGCTGAACTTAAATTATTTTTACTGAATTGAAATTAATTTTACTGAACTGAAATTATTTTTGCTGAACTGAAATTATTTTTACTGATTTTCTATTATAATTCTTCTTTAAGAAACTGAATTTTACTGAACTGAACTTATTTTTACTGAATATTATTTTTTAAAGGTGAATAGAACAGGGCCTAATTCTAATAGGATAAAACTCTATGACTCTTTGTCATGTTACATTAATTATGCAGGTTAAATAGCTTTCTAAATTAAGAGAATGATATATATCCTAAAATATTCTTAAAACTTTTGAAAAAAATCTAGGTCTTTAAAAATCATGATTATCCATGAGCAATCATTGAATTCGCACCATAGATTCTAGAAACCACTGCTTTTATTTAGAAGTTCTAGAACTTAATGCTATGAATAAATCAGTGTGCTCAACTAGGTAATTTCATGTGGGTACTCGTATGACAAATCTAAAAATCATTGAGTAGAACATTATCTTAAGGATTCTAGAAACTACAATTCAAACAAGTCAATATACATATAGCTTCTCATTTTCTTTTACTCCAAAATTTGAAGTCGATGTGCGTGTTAGTACGTAATGATACTCTCACTAATTCGCAACATTTGTCCTTCCTCCATTTCAAAATAAATTTTCCATTTGATAATGCAGAGCTTTAACCAATAATTATCAAAAAATATAAATTATAAAAGAATTTAGCTGATATTTTAAAACTATACATAAAAAATAAGTACTCGGCCACAACATAACTATAAATAATTTTAAATACTCCTTATAAAGCACAAGTAGAGATGAAAGTGATGTATATGTACATATTCATATTGCAAAAGTCAAAATGGGACAAGTATTTTGGAACGAGGGACTATCAAATTGACTTTTTATACTTCCTTTGTCTGCTAATATAATTTTGAGAAACTCAATTGCAAATGAAATATAACAACATACAGACTATTTTTCGTTAAAATAAATAAATAACTTCACTTCTTCAAAACATTGTCACGTGAAATCTTGTCGGATGGTATATTACTTGTACTATGCAGCACTAGACATCATTATTTATAATTTTTGTTGGTTTAAACTCAATAAATATAATTATAATATAATTATAATCATAAATATAGCTATTTTAGGTTTAAAAATATGTTTAATAAATGTACCCAATCAAAATAATGCCATTGTAAGCTTGTAAAACGAGGGAAGCATATAATAAAAGTACCGTCGGCTATTCTAGAAAAGTCACTTTCTAGAATTGAATAATACGAAGTGGTAACTACTACAATAGTGGAGAGTCTAATGATTTGTAAAATCAAAACACACATTTCTTTTTCAACATTACTATAAATAAAACAACATTACTTTAGAGGATTGTGACAAAATTTTGTCTTAGGCCGTCATCCACGACTAACAAGTCTCTAGCTAACCTTATGCATAATTGGATTCTTGATGATGACTCCACGAAAGCTAAATATATAGAAGCAAATTGCAAATTCTACATCTCTACAAATTATTAGCTTGGGCAATGCTTCAGGGTCATGTAGTTGATTTTTAAATATAATTTAATACGGAGTACCAACATATTGTGCATGCACATCTAGCTAGATGATATTACCAAATTTTATATGATGAATTATAAGAAAACGGGAAATTTCACTCACAAATTAAACATTTACTTGCTATAATCATCTTGAAGTACAATTTTGAAATTGTTGAGTTTATATATTACTAGGTTAGAACCCGGTTTATATAAAACCAATTCTTAATTTGTACATTTTAATTATAAATCGCTATTATACATGAATATAAATAAGAATTACGTACATTTTGTAATTTAAAATATTTTATTTTCATCAAAACTATGATATAGTATCTATTCGACGTCGTCTAATTCATAGTTCAATATAGGAGATTGTTTATTAGTGTGTTATTAAAAATTGTTTCAATTTCTTTCAATAAATTGATAGGTTTTAGTTGTAAGATATAGAAGCTTTTAATATTTAAATTTCAAAAATGTTAAATAGGATAACTCTATTTAAAAAAAAATGACATCATCATTGCATTTAGGCGGGAAAATTTTTATTAAGAGAATGACACGTAGGCAGTGATGATATCATCATTTTCTGTATTAGTAACAGTTAATAGATTAAATTAGCTCTTTTCTAGTTGCAGATCTTTACACTATTCACACACTTTTTTGACTATCTTTTGTAATTTTATTCTTGTTTGTTAAAAAAAAAATACAATTATGTGTTTTTTTGGTGTTTAGAGAGCTACAAGGGCAGGTAATAAAAATCGATTCCAGAATCACATAGACACATGAATCCTCTAACCACTTGAGCTATCCCTCACTCACACATGTGTAATAGTGTTAAATTCGTCTCTGTATATACATTGGAAATATTAAGTTTATTTATGAGTAATTTTTACTAAAATTTATGCATTGACAAGTGTGAAACACCACCACGTGTTGACAACATTAGTAGAAGATGTAATACTTACCTTATTTTTTGCTTAAAAAATGAATAATGCTATATATAGCCATAAGGGCTATATAATACAGTAGCATTTAACACACTCTTGAAAATTGTATATAATTAGGTATTCATGGCAAAAACACGTGTAAATCAGTGTTTATATTTTTATGATTTCTTAATTTTTTTTTACGATTTTCAAGTGTAAATTTAATGCTTATATGTAGCCTTAAGGGCTATGTAAATTATTTTCCTAAAAAAATTACCTTAACTTTCTATAATTTAACTGGCCTTGTTCCCTAATATTAATTGAATTATTATATTATTTTTGAGCTTATATTATTATTACTGCACTAAATTTTTTGTAAATTTGTTTATACCGACTATCTTATTATTTATACTAATTCGCTATTGTAAAATTTAGTAAGAATAATTTAAATTTGGGGTAAATACAAGTTAAAATCTGAGATACACAAAATTTGTTTATCATATAGCAATATTGTAAATAAATCAACAACTTTTTCAATAAAAAGTGGGTCCCACGATGATTATGTCTGGATAAAGTTGTTGATTTATTTACTAAAATGCCATGTAATAAACAAATTTTGTTTATCCCATAGATCGATTGGTGCTCCCTCTTTTTTGTTTTTTTTTGAAAGAACATATAGATCAGTTGGGGCTCCCTCTTAAATTTAACAAATTACATTTTTTTTTCAAAACCAATTTAGCAATTTACTAATATTCAAATATCAAAACAAATTCTTTCTCAAAAAAAAAAAAAAAAAAAAAAAGCAACAAATTGTTAAGCTCAAGAAATATTTGGAGAAAACGGCTTGCCCTCTGTATTCTATTAATCACCAATATATACCAAAATACAATAGAATTGTTGTAAAATAAAGAGAAATATAAGAGAGATTGATAGAGAATATATCTGTTCATATTATTCCATATGATAGGGGTATATATATACATAGAATATTATAAGTAGGGTTTGCTTAGATAAGAATAAACCCTAGATCTAGAATATTCTGGAAACATACAAAGAGGATAATGGATATCCACACAATATTTTCATAACACTCCCCCTTGGATGTCCATTCTCGAAGATTGTGCCTCGTTAAAGCCTTATTAGGAAAAACCCTGTAGGATAAAAACCTAATGAAGGAAAAAGAGTACAACATTCTTTGTAATACGCTCGAAATGCTGTCTCGTTAAAAACCTTACCAGGAAAACCCAATATGGGACAAAAAACACGGTTAAGGGAAAAAGAGTGCAGCGCGTAATTTTTCCCCTTGATGAATGTATAGCTTGAGGTCTTCTAATGCAATGAATCCAATATAGTTGAGTGTCTTCACACATGATGCAGAATAATATCATTCCTTGATTTTAATTTCGAGTCTTCCAAATCTTCAAATTTTTACTCAAACAAGTGAGTCTTCATATCACCAAACCTATAACAATAATACATGTGTTTGTCCACATTTCATTCAAAATCTCTGTTCAAAGTTGCCTTAACTATTATACTTATGCTTTCTTCTGGAGGTCATGAATAATCGAAATTGATGATCATTATAATTTGATTAAACATTCCTTAATAATAATATGGCAACCCATGATATTATTAATGTTGATTTTTCAATCTTGTATGAAATAATAATATAGCACATGTAATTATATACATTGATCATGGTTCTTCTAGACCATGATAAAACAGTCTCACGCATAAGTATCTTGTTGATTCTTTAGAATATTTATAATTAACACGATAGTTATCTTTCATATACAAATAGTAATTCTCATTACTAACACTTATATGCTCAAACTTTAGGTTGAGATGTCAATGATTTAGTCATATAGACTTTTCAAGAATTTGATAGTAATTGCATTATTCAAGAGATAAACTTTGTAGGGATGGATATTTAAATACGTCGTATATAAGTTCTTCAGGAACTCTTTTTACATGATTTATAACGTGCAATTAAATAAGTGTCATCAATAATTTCATTACAATTATAAGCCCATTGGAATATAAATATCTCTTTCTAATTTTTCATCAAAGTTGTAAATATGTCTTACTATACTTTGAATGAACATTCACATACACCACAACCATTGTAAGAAATTAATCCATGCAATATGAGATATATAAAACATGATAACATATTAAACAAATTATACAATGAGTAATGCATCTAACTTCCTATATATGCAATAAACCATTAACCTATGACTCACATGCACATGAATATAAGACTCAAAATGATGCAAGACACTATACAGTGTGGATTTAAAAATCCATATTTCTTGGACTTCGGGTCCATGATAAACTTATGATCAATATCATTATGTCGACATCAAAATGTACATATATTTCAGATCCCTTACTTATTAGTCCATTCCATTATGCATATGCATATTATTCATCGGTTTCATTATGTACCGGTATCATAAAAGTCCTTTAACTTACATTTCGCATGCTATTTTACTATGATATCTGAATACATTTCTCATTAGTACCATCATAATTTTTCTTACATCATAGGCCATCTATTATAATAATTCAGATATCTATACCACTTTTAGGGTATTTCATACACTATGGTATTTATATACTATTACACTATTAGTGTCAACTGCACTATCTTACCAAATATCATATCTATTAAACATATCTTTATTTTGGAACCGATCATATACAACCTACACTTCAGGTGTAGTGATTCAAGTACAATTGGCAAGATTTTATCTCAATGTATACACATAATTAATATGACCAAAATAATGTATCTTCAACGCTATGCAACATGGGTCATAACTGAATACAAATCAAATCATAAATGTGCAACATATCTTGATAATATATATACAAAAGTTGGCATATATATAACTTTTCAAACTACCATTATAGGGATAATATATATTCTTTATTTATTTATTTATTTATTTCGATTTTCCTAACTTTTGCTATTTCTTCTCCCCCTAAGTTGGTAATATATCTCTTTTATAGGGGCGTCTAATTCTATACCAACTTAGTATATAAATTTGCATTAAAATTCATTTCATTGGGAGGATCACAATCAAAATTTATCTCTTCTAGAGAACAATTTTGATGAAGAATCATTTATTCATTAACTTTATATTTCATGTGTATTTATTATTAAATTTTCAATAATATTTTCTCTTCTGGAGATCAATGTCAATGGGGAGACATATGTTGTGCAGTTGTACGTTTTTCTTTCTTCTCCAATTTAATATGTGCTGACATATAATAGCCCCAATCAAAAGAATTGTTATACAAGCATAAATCACTTGCTCATAATTCTAGTAGGTGATGGTCTTCTGGATCGTTAAAGACTTAAATAGTGTATTTGGTGAGCTTCTGATCACTTGATAGTTGACAATAATATATAAGTTATTTTGGTGAACTTCTGGTCAGCCATTACTCCTTTATTAGCCATTACTCTTTTTTATATATATATATATATATATAAAAAAAAAACAAAACATATTAAATCTTGAAATTTTCATCAATACAAATTATTATAACTCACAATCCAAATATAACTCAATCTCAATATTACGTCTTGCCATTCAATTCATTTTATATATTTAACATTGAGAAAGCGTCAGCACATTATCAAATGAAACTCCAGGTTTCCATAACGGGTAATTATTAAACCAGGATGACCTAATTTAATTATCACATCCAATCACTTCTCTAAATTTGAAATCTGGTCAGGTATCAACACTAGTGATCACTTTATTAAACTTACTATATGCATGGCCATGAATGTGATGTGATTTTAGAACACCAACATGTGTTTCTTTATACAATTGGCAAGACAATCAATTAATATTTTATCCAATAATTACTCATACTCTACTGGAGTTTAAACTATAAACTTGATACATGTTAATATTGTTGGATATTTCATACTCTTCTGGAGTCTTTTATATAATCATGAAACATATGAACTTTACTAAAAGTGATTTCTTCTAGAAATGTAATGATATTTACCACTTCCTCAAATTTGTCATTGTCAATAGTGACTCCTTTCCTTTCAAAGATACTTAATTATCTTTAGAACCTATTGATTTATCACGCTTCAGGCATGCTATTGGTTCATCAACAATTGATGTTGTACTCTTAGGACATCAATTTTAAATTAGAGCATTTACAACTAGTATATGATAAATGTCATTTGTTTATATCCATCTTCAGGATGATATCATTTCAAAATATTTAATGAACATGTGGTCACTTCTATTAAATAAATCGTTGATATTTAAGTTATTGTATGTATCAAACTGACTATCAATATATTTTATTGTTTATATGCAAGGGTTACATACAATCTCCCCCTAATCCTTGCATATAGGGGTATGGAATGAATCAATCCAACAACCTTTAAAATCCTTGCAACTTTTAAGCCATAAATTCTTTTGCCAATTCTTTTGGCAATGTCATGTATCAAGTAACGTCTTCCTTTTAGAAAAAACATGCTTATATAAAATTATACTTATAGAACACTTATCATGTTCCTCATGCCCAATTACATTCATCTTAAAAAAATAAAACCTCTTATATTTATAGGCATAATAAAACGTTGATTATGTATAGTTTCTCACAATGTCATGTTTAATTACTTGAACTCATAACACACTTTTTGCTATATATTTAATTAATTAATGAACTTCAAGTCCATATGTACGAGAATATATACCAATCCATCTACATTTTTCAGAAAGAGAAGGTAAAAATAAGACATGACATAATCAGTTTGAGCTTTAATCAAAACATACCTTATTTGATCCACTCAACTATACTAGCCAAATTAAAATTAATCTTTGGAAACATAAGTAAACATGACATTGTGTTTATAGAATCACGTTAGTATGTAGTGGATATCTAAGCAATATGCTTTAGCTTTGTAGATCATGCACATTTCTTTGTATTATCCTTAAGGGTTTTGAGCCATTTATATGTTCAAGCTAGTGTGAATACTCTTTATAAATATTAGGAACTTCAGGTCCACACATCGTATTCAATTTACATTTATTCCAATAATCAAACTTCAAGTAGGTACATAATACTATAATTGAATGAGAAGGTAAAAATATGAAAACCTACTACTTCACGCTTTAATAAAAACATACCTGAATCGATTGAATCAACTATACTGTCGGGCCAATTATATCAATATATTGCCTGATAAAGCTTAATTAGAAAATAGAAACAAGCACATAATCAACCAAAATTAACACGTTCACGTTAGTGGAAAATCACATGTTTCATATCATACTTGAAATGTAAAAACATAATTCAATACATAAATTATAAATAGTTTCACATGTACCTTAGGCTTACTTCGTACAATTTACAAACATTCAAGGCATTAGACATAGGATTTCACAAACAAATTATATGGGTAAATAATTGCTAAATCAAACCATTCATATTTGCTATCAAGCATAGAGAAATAACCAAACTCATTTACGGATAGGAAAAGTAATACCAAAATCTAGCAAATATATGTAATACAATTTCATGAAAACCATACGTTCGTAAAATTAACCCCAATAATAATTCTAAATACCCTTTTAGATTCAAACTAAACAAAACTCATAGCTAGTAAAAACAAAACTACTAATTAGTTATTCTGCGTCAAATTCAACTATTCCCAAATTGCTCATTGAACTACAGGAATAAAAAAAATACGAAAATTTGGGAAACAATATAAACATATTATGTAAAGGTTTAAAATTAACAATAACAGGATAGTTGAGAAAGAAATTTCCTAATATCAAAACCTTTCCCACTATAAAAACCAGCCTTATCGTCAATTTCATGTTATCAAGCCTGTAACTCATGAAAACGTCAATGAAAAGAAAATAAAGTATAGCCCTTGATTAAGACTAATCTATTATATTATGGATAGATGAGAAAGATGATTCAAGATAAACAAACCAATGCAATCGAAAAATAATACGAGTAGTTCTTTGTAACCAAATTATTAATAACGTGAGACTCCTTGTACTAGTCCCAAATTAAATAATGAGGATTGTGAATGATATGACATTCTTAAAACGTGTGATTTCATTATTATAAGATCAAAACCCATGATCAAGATTAATCTCCTTCTAATTTCTTCCCAAGATGCGACACAACAAGATAATAATGAGTATAATTTAGCACATTTAGTATACAACGAATTAATCATTAACCTAAGAAATCAACAATAAAATTTACATATTTATTAGAGCTTTGGTGCTGATAACGTGTTGTAAAATAAAGAGAAATATAAGAGAGATTGATAGAGAATATATATGTTCATATTATTTCATATGATAGGGGTATATATATACATAGAATATTATAAGTAGGGTTTGCTTAGATAAGAATAAACCCTAGATCTAGAATATTCTGGAAACATACAAAGAGGATAATGGATATCCACACAATATTTTCATAACAAGAATACCTAACTTTCCTAAAACCCCTAAACAAGATAAACTTTCCAAATATACAATATTAACAAATATAACAAACCAAACTCTAATACTCCCCCTCAAGTTGCAGCATGTAAATTACGAATGCCCAACTTGCGTAAAAGAAAACCAAACTGTTGTCGTCCAAGAGCCTTAGTGAGAATGTCTGCCAACTGATTACCTGTCGAAACATATGAGGTAGAAATATTACCGTTTATCAACTCATCACGAACAAAATGACAGTCTACCTCCATATGTTTCGTACGTTCATGAAACACCGGATTCTTAGCGATATGCAAAGCCGACTGATTATCACAAAACAACTGCATAGGCTTTGAATGCTTAACACCAAGAACAAACAACAACATTTTCAACCATTTCAACTCACGAGAAGTGAGATCCATCTGTATTCGGCTTCAGAGGAGGATGTAGCTACAGTAGGCTGTTTCTTAGTCTTCCAAGAAATAGGAGAACGACCTAAGAAAACAAAATAACCTGACAAGGAACGCCGACTCAAGGGGCATGCCGCCCAATCACTATCCCAAAACGCCGTCAATTGTAAATCCGTCGTAGGTCGCAACAAAATACCTTGTCCCAGAGCGCAAGACACGAATGGCCGCATCCCAATGAGAAACCTGTGGAACACTAAAAATTTGTGCCAAAACATGTACAGAATAACTCAACTCCGGTCGAGTGACCGACAAGTAAACCAAACGACCAACCAAACGACGATACTGTTCCGGATGAGCGAATGGCTCACCGGAATCATGTGCAAGACGGTGCATCTGCTACATCGGAGTATCAATGGGTTTACAACCCAACATACCCGCCTTAGTCAAAATATCAAGAGCATACTTTCGTTGAGAAAGAAAGATGCCCTCTAGACTTCGAGCAACCTTAATGCCTAAGAAATACTTAAGCAAACCTAAATCCTTCATATAGAAGCATTTGCTCAAATAGGCTTTAAATCGAACAATGGCATCATGAGAGGAGCCTGCAATTATCAAGTCATCGACATATACAAGAACATGCAAAGAGACATTGCCCTGTACATAGCTAAATAGAGAGTAATCAACATGTGAGTTTTTAAATCCAAAACCTCGCAAAGCACTTGACAGTTTTGAAAACCAATGTCTTGGGGCTTGTTTCAAGCCATATAAAGATTTCTCCAACCTGCAAACTTTGCCAGGTGTCGGAGTACCGTACCCTGGAGGAAACTGCATGTATACTTCTTCATCCAAATCACCATTAAGAAATGCATTATGAACATCCATCTAATGTAACTCCCAATTCAAAGATATAGCAACAGCTAACAAGATACGTACCGTAGTCATCTTTGCATCTGGAGCGAACGTCTCATTATAATCAACACCTTCGACCTGACGGTTTCCATAAACAACCAAACGAGCCTTTAGACGTTCCACTTTTGATTTATCGGTGTACTTGATTTTATACACCCAACCACTACTGATAGCCATCTTGCCTGGAGGAAGATCTACAATAGACCACGTGTCATTGCATTCTAGAGCATCAATCTCATCTTGCATAGACTTACGCCAACGGACGTCTTTATACGCCTCTTTGAATGAAGACGGTTCCTTTCCCTTAGTGATCGTCGTCAGAAAACACCTGTGTCTATTAGAAAAACGATTATATTCAACATGACAAGCTATAGGGAAAGGTTTACCTGAGGAATGTGATTGAGGAGGGTCGATAGTTGATGTAGAGGGGTCTATATTTTCAGTGATGATAGTATGAGTATGATTCCGATGCCACGAAGGAGGCCGTTTTTCACGATGACCACGACCCAAATTATCCGACGAACTCCCCCTCAAATATTCCGAATTTATAAAAATATTATCCCCGTCCAATTCCCACTCAACAATACTAGATGGCCGCTCTTCACTATTAAAAACATCACCAGACATCTCACCACCATCGGAAACCACCACCGGCTGTCGGACCACCGTGGACTGAGGTTGGGTCTGACCGGCGCCGGTGGCCGGCGGGGACTGCCCAACCAGGCCAGGCTAGGGCTGGGACTGCCCAGCACTGGCTGGCTGGGTGCGGCAGGCCTGCTGCGAGGCTGCAGGCCAGCGCCCGCTGGAATTCCAGCGTGCTGACCAGTGGCTGGCTGCTGGCTGCTGGCTGCCACTACCCTGGCCAGCTGCCGCTGGATTTCCAGGGGGCGTTGCAGTGGCTGAAGCTGGAAAATCCAGCGGCTAACCAGCATACGCTGGCTGCCTGTGGGGGGGCTGGGCAGACCGTGCCACGGCCTGGCTGTGGCTGGGCTGGTCGGTTGTGGTGCGGGCTGCTTCGGAGTTCACACCCCCACTTGCTCATCATACGTACCAAAATCACCCAACACATCGTCCTCCCACACCGGAGAAGTCACAAAATACTTTTCCCATAATAAACGTTGATCATCCGGAAGAGACTCTAAATACGGGAATTTATCTTCAAAAAATTGCATATCCCGGCTAACAAAAAAATCATTCGTCTCTAAATCATTCGTGTGGATAACCGACAAAAATACACTTACGACTCCAAGAATCAAACTTGTTTTTAACCCAAGGACGATTCGCAGCATAAGCAAGGAAACCAAAAACGCGCAAACTATCATATGAAGGTGACTAACCAAACAAAAGCTCATGAGGGATTTTACCTTTCAAAACCAGAGTAGGTGTACGATTAATAAGATGCACCGCAGCCATAACACACTCACCCCAAAAGTACTTTGGCAACTTTGCCTGGAACCGAAGAGCACGTGCCACATTTAAAATGTGACGATGTTTACGCTCAACTCTACCATTCTGCTGAGCCGTGTCAACACACGACGTTTGATGCAAAATGCCCTTCTTTGCAAAGAACGACCCCAAACTCAGAAACTCTTGGCCATTGTCATTTCGAACCACCTTCATTTTCTTGCCAAATTGAGTCTTGGCCATAACACAATACTCACGAACCAACTGAGAAGGCTGATATTTACCAACCATCAAAAACACCCAAGTAGCACGAGAAAAATCATCAACAATGATATGGTTAGGAAATAACGAGCATCACAACTAGAAACAATCTTGTTCGGACCCCAAATATCACAATGAATTAAATCAAAAATTCCAGATGCTTTATTCATACTTAACGGAAA
Organism: Chenopodium album; assembly: GCF_948465745.1. Classification (NCBI taxonomy): domain Eukaryota; kingdom Viridiplantae; phylum Streptophyta; class Magnoliopsida; order Caryophyllales; family Amaranthaceae; genus Chenopodium; species Chenopodium album. The sequence continues at coordinate 5,353,007 of NC_137836.1, read as the reverse complement.
AGAGTTTCGGGGTTGCTTCCCCATAAAACAAATGTCACAATCAAAAGAACAAACAGAGTTACTACTATGAGTACTATGACTACTAGAAACTCCCAAAAGAGAGCTCATAACTTACATTGACGGATGCCCGAGACGCCTATGCCACAACAAACTTGCATCTGAAATAACCACTTTGTTCGCCTGCAGATTCCAAGCACGAACCGGACGAAAATATAAACCTTATCACATTGGACCCCCGCTCCAATCACGTTCCTCAAACTGTGGTCCTGAATAATGCGTAGCTTGTCAGTGAACATAATAAAATAGCATTGTTTTTCTAACAATTGAGACAAAGATAACAAGTTGCATATAAGAGCAGGAACATATAAAACATTATCAAGAGTTAAATTATTAGACAAAATAACTCTTCCTTCCTTCGTTGCCGTCGTGTTCTTCCCATTGGGTAAACCAATAGGCGAAGAGATGTCATGTAAATCAGTGAAAAGATCAATATTACCAAACATATGATTTTTAGCTTCAGTGTAAATGAGAAAATTAATGGAATTATACGTACCAAGTTTGTTTCCATCTGACGAAGAACTAGACTTGGCACCCTTTACCGCAGACATGAGTTCCTTCCATTGAGCATCAGTAATCGTAGGGACACTCCCACGATCAAAATCAGAAACCGGCTCATTATTACCACGAGAATTTCCAGCAGCACCAACAAACTCACCCTTGCCCTTACCAGACGACCGACCACCACTGCCTACACGACCAACACGACCTCCACGCCCCCCACCCGGGAAGCCATGAAGCTGATAACAGTGGTCCTTATCATGACCAGACCTTTTACAATAAGTACACTCAATTCGTTCGAAAGTTCGACCGAAAGCCGTACCTGTTGCATTTAAACCAATAGTCGTAGAAGAAGAAGAGGTCTCATGTGCCTCAGACACAGATTGCTTACGCTCATCAGCAACAACTTTAGCATAAGCAACATTCATAGAAGGCAAAGGATCACTCATCAACAAAGTAGACACAACATAACCAAACTTTTTAGAATCCAAACCAAGACAAAACTGATGCAACAACTCATTCTCATGCAACTTAGCATATTCTTTCGCAGCGGAACAAGTACAAGAAGGCAATTTCACATAACCAAACAATAAATTTTGCAATTTATTCAATTCACCATAATAAACTGCAACAGAACGACCTCTTTGCTTACAATCAACAATATCATGTTTCAATTAAAAAATACAGGACCGTTACCAAGAGAATAACGATCACGCAAATCATCCCACAAAGTCTTAGCATCATCAGGAATAATAATAGTAGAACGAATACTAACATTAAGAGTATTATAAATCCAAGAAACAACAGTAGAATTAACAATACCCCACTGTCGAAAATCCGGATGCTTGGGATCGGGTTGAACAATAAAACCATCAACAAAACCGAGCTTGCTCTTGGACCGAAGATTGTTGCGAATTGACCGCGACCACTCTTCATAGTTGTAGACGGTAAGCAAAACAGGACATATCACCAATTGAGATCCCTCGCTTGGATGAAGGTAAAAATCAGTGAATGACTCGTACTTTGGAGGAGGAGGAGGTTTCTCATCGCCAGCCATCACACCAAATTAATTCACGAGCACACAAAATAACACCACAACGTAGCAAGCACAACGCACCTCACTTCCTTGCTACCTTGCTGTCGCAACACACACACCACACTGCCACAACGCACAACACTATACCACAACACACTGCAACAACACACTCCACAAGCACGCCACACACACCAGCACAACGCACACACCAAACACCACACACGTACAGCACACGTACGCACTCCACGCACCAAAGAGGGAACAACACGCCAATTAGTGCACCCCACTTCCACGTAGCACACACACAGATGCGCACCACACACAAATCAAGCACCACAAACCGTAGCACTCAAAAATAGGAACGAAAATAAACTAGGGTTAATTGAAACCCTAAAATCATTCTAAAAAAAACGTAATTGAAATTGAAGGAACAATTTCAATATGAAAACAAAATCAGAAGCCTAATCTCAAAGAAAAAATTAATTTGCGGAATTTAGAAACAAACCAAGGATCGAAAAAATATCTAGAAATTAGAGAGGCTGTGATACCATGTTAAGCTCAAGAAATATTTGGAGAAAACAACTCGCCCTCTGTATTCTATTAATTACCAATATATACCAAAATACAATAGAATACCTAACTTGCCTAAAACTCCTAAACAATATAAACTTTCCAAATATACAATATTAACAAATATAACAAACCAAACTCTAATACAAATTATATCAACATTTTCGTAAAGTAATTTATAGCACAAAATGAAATACTAGTTGTAGACACCCATTTGTGTCTCCCCAAAACCAAATCCAGTGATGAGTACCTTTCACGTCGAATCATAATCGAATGAAACGAAAGTGTGGAAAGGTCTAGTGTTGCGGAAAGTTTTAATTTCTTTTCTCTTCTCTCTGTTTTTGAAAACTTATTTTAAGAAAACAGCCAATACAGTTTGGTTGGTCCATGATATGGGTCCAATAGTAGTGTAGTTGGATGGGGCTTGCAAAGACCTTTCCAACGATATATTATAAGCCCAATTCCGATGAATATTGAGGAAGTTATGGCCAATTTACCAAACTGGGCCCGGTTTGAGCTTTATGTACGACCCAATGATCTAGGGGAGGGCCTAATATGATTTATCATTCCTAATGCAATTAGGAATGGTTTTAGTCTTCTAGATTCTTCTAGAAGGTTCTTTTCATTCCTAATTCGATTAGCATTGATAAATTGACTTTTGTTGACTTTTCAGAGTTTTAATCAAAATCAAATAGCATTTTCGAGGAAATTATATTATTTTATCCTCCAGTACGGTAAACTTATCGGATTTTCGAAAACGCGTTGGAATCAGGCTTGGCGCCTATCCCTAGGCCTTGGCGCCTGGAACCAGGCCTGGCGCCTGGCACTAGTATTGGTGCCTGGCGCCAGCTAGCCAGGGTTGGCGCCAGCTCTGTTTTCTGAGCGTCAGACTCTGTTTTGTTTAATTTATCTTTTTGGCTTATTTTATCTATAAATATCGTATTAAAAACTCCGTTTTCATTCACGAATTCACCTATTCTTCACCAACAACCAATTCTCCTCATTAGCAAGTTATTATCAACAATCATTAATTCATTAGCATTCTCTAAATCATTCATCTCTGTTCAACATTCAATTCTTACTTTACTTTTCATACAAAATTCCGCATTCACAAGATCTAGAAACACCTAGCCATATTCGAAGTTGCCTTCGTCCTAGACGTGAAGGGTTTTAATTTCTGAGGGTTTGGTCCCAAATCTCTCTTTCAATTATTTAATTTAATTGTTTTGATTATTATTTTCCTTGAAGTTACTAACGTGTGTATTTTGTTATTAGAAAGAGGTACGAGGCATCAAAGTAAGTACTTTAATGGTTTTAATTGATTTATGATGTAGAAATCATGTTTACATTGTTCTTATGATATTCCTAGTATCATGTCTAGGGTAATTTTAATATTAAATATGATTGTTGTGATGCTTCCTATGCTCTTCCTAATATTTATGATTGTTAGTATCATGTTAGGGTTAAAGATTTGATTTTTTATTGCTTAGTGACATGCTAGGATTTGCTATTAATCTTGTTAGTATCATGCCTAGGATCTTGCTGTTATTATGCTTTAATATTAACATGAATATGATTATAATTGTTATAATTTATGATGATTATGAATATTATTGTTAATATGATGATTATAATTTTATTGTCATGATATTTATGTTGCTTGATGTTTTATTCTTTATTGCTTGACCACACCTTTTATTGCATGTTTAAAGGGAATTGGTACTTGTAATCACGCTTAATAAGATAATTGATAATCTTGTTAGGGTTAATATGATTATAATTCAAGTGATCGCCAATAATAGATTTATTTGTGCATTAATATTCAACCAACATAGATAAACAGGTTTAGGGTTAATCCTAATGATTGCATGTTAATCATAAAGCGCACATGAATACGATCAGAATAAAGTAGAGGCCTATTATTAGGGCAGGTTCAATCTCTTTTAGGTTGGATTTGTACCTTCATCCCCGAACCCTTATTTGGTTCATGACCTTATGGAGTTGACGATCTCTTGGATCGTTAAGGGGTGTAACCTTCACCTCGTGAACGGTTTACAAGTTCCTAAAAAACTTGTTGGCGACTCTTTTGCTCTATCTTCTTCCCTTTTGGACGCCACCGTACTTTAGTGTATGATCACAGTGGGGTTCAAGCTAGTGGGATTCTAAGGCATGAAATTATTCCCTACAGTTTTTGGCGACTCCACTGGGGAGGATTTCTATTTTAATTCCTGAATTTGTTTCGGCAATGATTTAGAATGAGTGGATGAGTGGATGAGACTCAAAACGTTCTAAGTATTTCATGTGCGTAATTTTGATTAACATTATTGTCATATGCATAAAAAAGATCTCATTGGAAAGACCATCCGTAATGAGTTAAAAACATAGGATTTTACACGTAGGAAATTTGAGAAATATCTTTCACAACTAGGACTGAAATAACACCGCGCGAAACTGGAAAATTTTATCGAGCACAGAAAGCTGCTGAGGCATGTGGGAAGTAGCATCAGGGGCCAGCGCTTGGCGCAAATATTTTAGTTGTAGCGCCAAACGCCAATATTGGCGCCAGGCGCTACAGTTAAAAGCTGGCGCTAGTCTCTGTTTGCTGGCGCCAATTTCCCCCAATACCGAGCCAGAAATATGCGTTCTAATTTCGACCGGTTTTTCGTATTGTTTGCTCGATCCTACTTCCTGATTGAATTTTTTCTCACTTTTCTGAAACCCATATGTGTTCTACATATGGACATAACCTTCTGAGAATTCATGCTCCATCTACCTGATTGAACGCTCCGTGCAACAAAGGGTACATCCGAGATGTTGAATTCACCAAACCATGGAAGCGAGTTTTTTCTAAAACTCGCGCTGTCCCATCCACTCGCGCCAACACTTCACGGTTAGGCTTCCGCGCGGTGCATCCGGACAATTAACCATGGACCCTCTATTTACTAAACCATATCCTGAACTTTAGAGAACTAGAGCCATGGTTAGGTTGCAAACTCATTGCATCATATTGTGCCTACTTGACTAATTGTGCATTATTTGTTGTGCATATATATTCTATGTTTCTCTTAACCGTTTGTTGACTTGTGTTGAGACTAAATAAATTAATGACTTAAAAAAACTTTGCCTAATCAATTAATTAATTAATTAATTTGAGTCAATAAAGTCTAATATTTTAATCGGAATTGACCTAGTACGACTTTAGGCATACCCCAGTTGACTAATAACACCGAAAACAGTCCCAGACCGAAGCTCCAATATTGGCGCCAAGGCCTGAGTTGTAGCGCCACACTATGGAGTGTAGCGCCTGACGGCAATTCTGTCACCTGGCGCCAAGCTCCACAGTGTGACGCCAGTCCAGTCGCTTAGCCGACAGTTCGGATTATTGGTCGAGTCATCACCTAAGGTCTAATTAATCAGTTTTCTGTTTAATTCGTTAATTTTGCTGTCAATAATGTTTAATTGAATCAATGATCGAGTTTAGGCACTAAGTCCCATGGTCTTACACAAGAGTCCAAGCATGTCACTTACACTCAACGCACACACCAATACACATACTTTGACCATGATTAAGAGAGTCTTGTGTGCGCGTTTTTCCGTCATTTTTTTTAAGGGAGTAAGTCGGATATTAATCCTTCAATATAAAAATAATAATACTTAGTTCCCTAAAAATATGTACATTATTTTATGTACATTATTTTTTGCCAAAAATATGCACCCTTTTCCCTTAAAATAAACCATAAAGTCAAGTTGATTCGATTCAAGTAATTAAAATGCAAAATGGTTTAATTTACAGCGCGTGGTCAAGAAAGGAAGGACGATTAATCAAAGATAACCTCTTCGTACAAGTCCAACTTTTCGACAAACCTGTAGCTCGCAAGAGGAAAGCTAGGGTTATAATGGCAACTCAAGAAAAAGTCAATGATCTTAAGAACCAACTAGCTACCGTAACTGAGACACTGAAGCTTCTCGCACTTAGAATCGATGATCCCGTGAAGCAACAACAGATATACCTCATGCAAGAGAGTTTAAGCAAGTTGTCTAGCGACTACAAGTTTAAAGAGCTTACATCACAAGGGGTCTCGGTGGACAAGGATTTTCTTCCGCAGAAGTTCAACGCCAACGACATCCCAAAATTCAGAGCAATTGACAACCCTTACTTTCATTTAAGAGCATTTGAAACCATAATGAGTATCAAGGGTATCGATAAGAAGGTCTTCCCTTCTCTTTTCTCACTATCTCTTGAAACCGTTTGCCAACAATGGTTCTTTTCTATCGAGAAAGAAAAAACCTTTACCTGGGAGTCTATAACAAACGCTTTCGTAGATAGGTACAACTGCAACATTCAAGTCGAGACTGACCATAGAGAACTTGAAATCCTCAAACAAAAAGAGAATAAATGCTTCACCTCTTTCTTTAACAAGTGGAGAGAAACCTCAGCTAAAATGATTGAGGTGCCAAGTGAAAAAGAGTTTGTGAGACTGTTTATCAAAAATCTCCAAGAAAAATATTCCAAGCATCTTAAATATCAAAATAATCTCCATACCTTCAAGGCCGTTTATGACATTGGGATCAATATTGAAGATGACTTGGCTAAGTCAAAAGCTGCCAACAATAACTCCAACAGTGGCTGGAAAGGAAAGAAGAACAACAATCCTTCTTCTTCCAAAACCGCCCACTCAAATAATATTAGCACCTTTAATTTAGGAGAAGTTCTTGCCATGAACAACCAAGGACAGAAGAAACCATTTAGGAGGAACTTCACTCCTATTGGCATGAGTTATGACACCGCATTTGATCGATTAAATGCAAAAGGTCTTATAACTCCCATTGGACCATTTGGGGACCCACCAGTTGAGAAGAGGTCGGTTAAATGGAACCCCAATGCACACTGCAAGTATTACCAAGGTAGGGGCCATTCTACTGAAATCTGTTGGAAGCTTAAGGAAGCTATCCAAGACCTAATCGATAACAACAAACTGCTGTTGCCCCCTGCCAATAAGAAGCCAAGCATCGACATTGCACCTCTAGCTCATACTCTAGCTATCTCCGATGAGAAAAACGAGGTTGACCCCTCCTCTCTCATTAAACCTGTCAAAGAAATCTGTGCCATAGAAAAAGAAGAGGAGATCTTTTTCAATATCAAGGATAGTCTTCCAGAACCGGCAAATAAGGAAGATATAGAATTGCTCACACTGTCTATGAAGGAGGCATCGCAATTACTACGTGAAGCTCTCAAGGTTATGAACGAACTCCATAAGAAATATGATGAGCTTCCACTTCCAAAAGAAGAACCTAAAAGAGAATTCACACCAGTGAGAACGACTTATGAGGCAAAGTGCTTTCCCTTACAAGTCACTAAAAAACCCAAGAAGAGCAATAGAATTTACACTCCAATTGGGATCCCATATGCGCAAATGTTCGAAATGCTCTCCGAGAGTGGCGAGGTCAAACCTCTCGAACCGAGACCATTCGAGTCATTAAAAAGGACAGATAGATATTACTGTCAGTATCATCAATCAGGGGGTCACACTATAGAAAACTGTTTCAAATTCAAGGATTTAGTACAGAAAATGATTGATGAAAAGAAACTAGTCCAAGTTCAACAAGAAGAGGATATAACCATTAATGGAGTTTGGGACAGTGATGAAGAAGATGTCTATCTAAAGGACATAGTAGGACCTTCACCTTCTGTGTCATACACCACAAATGACATTTGGGCTGACGAAGATTCATCAATAGATGTCCTCACAAGATCTGGGAGAATGCAACCTCCCGTTTCAACACAACCTATGCCAACCGTACATCAAGTTCCCATACCTATCATCAAAGACAACGACATTGTTAAACAGTTTAAGAAGACAAAAGTTGAGATGAATGTGTGGAAACTTCTGGCAACATCTCGAGAACATAGGTTGGCTGTAATGAATGCCTTGGATAAAATCGGGATAGATTATGACACTACTCCTGAGGGACTAGCCAACTTCCTCACAAGTGACCTTCCTAGTCCGATTAATTTGATCACCTTTTCCGACAAAGATTTACCTCCAGAAGGTGACAAACATTACAAGGCATTAAACCTCACGGTAGTCTGCAAAAGAATGAATGTTCCTATGACTCTTGTAGACAATGGATCGGCTATCAATGTCTGTCCACTTAGAACTGCGAGGATGCTCGGCATAAAGGACGAAGACTTAACTCCGTCCACACAAGAAATAAGAGCTTACGATAATACTCGTCGTCAAGCTCTTGGCAAGATTACCCTAAATGTAACGGCAGGAGCAATAGAACATGCTACTACTTTCCAAGTAGTGGACATCAAAGACTCATTCAACTTATTGTTGGGACGCCCTTGGCTTCATGATCTAAAGGCCGTCCCTTCATCCCTCCACCAACAAGTGAAAGCTATAGTTGGAGGAATTCCGATCACCATCGATGCTTCGCCTATGAGAATCAAATCCATAGAAAATCTAATTATTAATGTTGAACACGACAAAGAAGATGAAGACCTATGGGGCTTTAACGAAGAAGTCTCCTTAATCCAAGAGGATGAAAGGACATCTCTTTGCCATGACCCCCATTCCAACATGACCGTCAACGCCATGCTGAAGAAACAAGGACACTTTCCTGGGATGACTTTAGGAAAGAAGAAAGGAATAGCAAAACCGCTGGAGTCACCTGGCCTCCCTAAGTTAGATACTTTCGGACTTGGTTTTGAACCGACTCGGAAAGATCTCAAGCGAGCCCAGGAAAAGTTGAAAGCACGTAGGGACGCTCGCATTCAAAAGAAAGCAATTCCAATGGATCAGTACCCTCTTACGCTTAATGGTCAGTTCATAAAAGAAGGAGAGGACTATCCATGCCATGAATTTCCCGAGCCATTTGTTGTAAACGGCATAAGGCAACCGGGATTCGAGATTTTCTTGGATTGCTACTTCACTGATGAAATCCCAACTCCCGTCCATAAGGAGAAAGCACCCCCATGCTTCGACTTTAACGTTATGGGATTACTGTTTGGGCGAGAAAATAATGAGCCTACTTATGAAGAAGATAACTCCTCGCTCATTCAAACGGTCCTACAAAGTGAAAGCTTCAACCCCTCGAAGCTAATTACTCCAGCTGAAGGATCACTACAAGGGTGGCGCAAGACTATCAAAGTGACCACTCCAAGCGGAAGGAAGACATCAATCACGACAGGGCAAGGACCGATGGGGCACTTACTGCTACACGGTAATGCCATTCGGGTTGAAAAACGCGGGTGCTACTTACCAACGTGCAGCAACTACCTTACTCCATGACATGATGCACAAAGAAGTCGAAGTATATGTCGACGACATGATTGTAAAATCAAAAGACCGCCCAGGCCATCAAGTAGCCTTAAGGAAATTTTTCGAAAGGCTAAGAAAGTATAACATGAGGTTGAATCCATCAAAATGTGCTTTTGGAGTCACCTCAGGCAAGCTCTTGGGATATGTCATAAGCTCTAGAGGAATAGAGGTAGATCCAACCAAGATTAAAGCAATCATGTTAATGCCACCGCCCAAGACTGAGAAACAGATTCGAGGATTTATTGGCTGGTTGCAATACATAAGTAGGTTCATATCAAAACTGACGACGATATGTGAACCAATCTTCAAGAAGCTCAAGAAGAATGTACCAGTAATATGGGATGACGAGTGTCAAAAAGCCTTTGAAAAGATCAAAGCCTATCTCGCAAATCCTCCTGTATTAGCACCAGCACTTCCCGGAATACCTCTTAGGTTATATTTGACGGTTACCAAAGAGACAATGGGAACCATGCTAGCACAAGAGGTAGAAGGCAAAGAGAACGCAATCTATTACCTAAGTAAAAAGATGCTCGAATACGAAACACGCTATACACCGCTCGAGAAATTGTGCCTCGCCTTGGTGTGGGCCACAACTAAGTTAAGACATTACATGTTGGTGTATACCGTTTTCGTAGTCTCCCGATTAGATCCACTCAAGTATCTATTCGAGAAATCTACACTCAATGGACGCATTTCAATATGGATAGTCAATCTAGCTCAGTTTGATGTAAGGTTTATGCCACAAAAAGCTATCAAAGAATCCGTGGTGTCAGACTTTCTAGCAGACTTTCCAATAGAAGACTCGACGCCAATACAAGACAATGAATTTCCAGATGAAGACCTAATGGTCACTGAAGATGATACTTGGACCTTGTATTTTGACGGAGCCTCAAACCAAAAGGGATGTGGCGTCGGAGTACTGCTAGTATCACCTAAGGAGGAGCACGTTCCAATCTCCATAAAGCTTGATTTCGACGTTACCAACAACGCTTCTGAATATGAAGCATGCGTGGTAGGCCTTGAAACAACTTTGGCATTGGGAGTAAAGAAGTTAAGGATATTCGAAGACTCTTCTTTGATCATCAACCAGATATCTAAAAGGTGGAAAGTAAGGAGCAAAAGCTTAGCCCCTTACCAAACCTATCTGGAAACTCTTACCGATCAGCTAGAGAAGGTAGAATACACATATCTACCTAGAGAAGAAAACCAATTTGCCGATGCCTTGGCAAGATTAGCCTCAATGGTTAGGATTCCTATGGAAATCGAGCAAATGCCTTTAACTATCGAAAAAAAAGGCACAAACCAGCATATATCCAGGCTATAGAAGATGACAATTTATTCCAAGAAGAAGAAGAAAAAGAACCGTGGTACACGGACATACTCAACTATGTCACCAATGGAGAATACCCTCCTCATGCTGACAAAAGAGCAAAGCGAGCGTTAAGACTTTTGGCTTCTCAATATGTACTCATAGACAACGAGCTACATAAAAGGGTACCTAAAGGTCGAGCTCTCTTATGTGTAGGAAAGATGGATGCACAAAGAGTAATGAGAATAGTTCACGAAGGAATCTGTGGCACTCATGTAAATGGAAAAATGTTAGTCCAGAAAATAATGTGAGAAGGATATTATTGGACTACAATGAATAGGGATTGCCATCAATACGTAAAAAGATGCCCTAAGTGCCAAATTTATGCCAATTTACAACATGTCCCTCTATCTTTGCTCTACACCTATACATCGCCATGGCCATTCTCTACATGGGGAATTGAAATAATTGGCAAAATCACTCCCCCAGGAACAGGAGGCCACGAATTTCTTTTAGTAGCAATTGATTACTTTACAAAGTGGGTCGAAGCGCAATCGTACGCTAAACTCACTGCAAAACATGTAGCACTCTTTATCGAAAGAAATATCATTTGTCGATATGGAGTCCCACATGAAATGATATGTGACAATGGAACTCACTTTCAAGCCGAATGTGAAGAATTGCTACAAAAATACGGCATTCAACATCATCATTCTTCCCCTTATAGACCTCAAGCAAACGGAGCAGTTGAGACAGCTAATAAAAATTTAAAGACTATCACCGAGAAAATGACAGAAAATTATAAAGATTGGCCTGACAAAATTCACTTCGTATTGTGGGGTTATCGCACGTTAATCCGTACATCAAAAGGGAATACGTCATTTTCCTTGGTATATGGAATGGATGCCGTACAACCTGTCGAATTAGAAATACCATATCTACGCATCGCGCTAGAGAGTGAACTCGATGAAGTTGAATGGACTAGGGCAAGATATGAAGAATTGATTCTACTCGACGAAAAACGACTAGAAGCTCTACATCACACTCAGTGTTACCAAACTCGTATGGCTAGACATTTTAATAAGAAGGTCAAGACAAGAAATATCAAAGTAGGAGATTTAGTATTAAAAGCACTAAGGAAAAATGTTTTAGACCCAAGGGGAAAATTTAGACCTAATTGGTCTGGACCCTACATTGTCAAGACAATCCTATCAGGAGGTGCAACAAAACTAACTGATATGGATGGCAATGAATTCTCAAACATGACAAATCTTGACCAACTTAAGAAATACTACCCATAAATTACTTGAGTAGGATACTCAAGAGAGCTACGTTCGGCCTGATTCCTTAAGAAAGGATACGTAGGCAACCCTTTACGGGTGCGGCCACTTTATTTTTCGACATCTCCGCATTCCAGAATTAATTAAAAATTCAACAGAAAATCGGAGAATTATTGGCGTCGCAGAACGGAACCTGGCGCCAGCCAGAAGTCATCAGCACCAGCGATGGAATTGGCGCCTGGCGCCAGACTTCAATGGCAAGCGCCAAATGCCAATGACTGACGCCAATCTAGAAATAAGATCTGGGCGAATTTCGGTGTTTTTCGGAAAATTTTCGACTTCCGTACTCGAAGAATTTCTGGAAAATTAATTTTTTTTCGATTTTCATTGCTTTAATAAAATAAATTTAAAGTAAATAATTTAATTGAAAGCTGAAATTTCATTAATAAAATAAAATTACATTATTGATGGAATTTAAATAAAGCTGAAATAAATTAACTTTAAATAAAAATAACAATCTAAGTCTAATAAATCTAAAGCTAAGCAATACTCTTAATCTTTCTTTTCCTTTCTAGCTCTTTTCCAATTCTTGTCTGCTTCCTCCTCTTCATCCATGACCTTAGCTAGTAGGCATCCTTTAGAGGACCTACATTCAATTTTGGAGTAGATAGTCTCCCCTTCAGTTAACACACCATGCTTCTTTTCCACCCAAGTTTTTTTATCTGTGGTGTTAGCTTTCCGTTTCCCTTTGTCTTTGGTAGTAACTTTCTTCCTAGGTATTGCAGGTGTTTTGAATTCAGTTCTTGCACCTAAGCGTTCCTTGGAAGGAGTCACCCTATCGCCTAGACGATTCTTCACATCGATTCTACCCTGATCAATCAAAGATTTCTTCAGCAACCACTTCTTTACATCATTGGGCAAAGAAGGAGGGACCTTTTGGGTAATCACTTCCCATAAAGGTTTAGCGCCCCAGTAAGCATCAAATCTGTCTACTTCTTGAGAAATAGGGTACTCAAAGGGAGGACGAAGATCTCCGGAAGGAATATTCTGAAGCAAGCCGTATTGTCTTTTTACCCTGCAGGGGTAATAATAAGTTACACGAGACAAGCTTGGAAGACGACAGAAAGGTTGCTTGTTAACACCAACCATCCTTTCTATTTTCCACCATGGGACGACCCACTTGATAGTGAAATCACATGATTCAAAGACTTTTCTCCACCCGTGGCGCCCAATTTTAGGAATGCGTTTCTTCCTCCTCACGAAGCAATTGGGAGTATATTTTTCAATATTGTCCGGAGGGCTAATTAATCCTAGCCTCTCCATTAACCACATCTGTAAAAAAATTTGCAATGCAAATAAATTATTATTACAATACAAAAATATATTTTTTGATTTCTGTAATTAAAATATTATTTTTCTACCTGTAATAAAATTGGAGAGCCGCGAAGAGGCGCTTTTGGGTCCCTTTTCAGTTCATCTAGACTAATCATAGTCTCTCCAACTATTAATGGCATTGGATTTCTCCCTGATTCAATTTGTTCTAAAACAGTGGTTATAATTGATTGACCCTCATTATTTTTACCACTACTAAGAAAAAATTGATTAAGCATGCAAAATAGGAACGCCCTTCTTCTATATATATGAAAAGATTCAGAAAGAGGTTTATCAAAATAATGGCGTGCAAATTCTCTCAAATTAACTATATTACCATCCATTATTTAGCTAAATCATCTTCAATATTAATCCCAATATCATAAACAGCCTTAAAGGTATGAAGGTTATTTTGATATTTAAGATGTTTTGAATATTTTTCTTGGAGATTTTTAATGAACAATCTCACGGACTCTTTTTCACTTGGTACCTCAATCATTTTAGCTGAGGTTTCTCTCCACTTGTTAAAGAAAGATGTGAAGCCTTCATTCTCCTTCTGCTTGAGAATTTCAAGTTCTCTATGGTCAGTTTCGACTTGAACGTTGCACTTGTACCTATCAACGAAAGCGTTTGCTATGGATTCCCAGGTAGAGGTCTTTTCTTTTTCAAGAGAAAAGAACCATTGTTGGCAAACGGTCTCGAGAGATAGCGAGAACAGAGAAGGGAAAATTTTCTTATCGATACCCTTGATGCCCATTATTGTTTCAAATGCCCTTAGATGGAAGTAGGGATTGTCGATTGCCCTAAATTTTGGGATGTCGTTGGCACTGAACTTCTGCGGAAGAAGATCCTTATCCAGCGAGACCCCTTGGGATGTGAGTTCTTGAAACTTGTAGTCACTGGACAACTTGCTTAGGCTTTCTTGCATGAGGTCCATCTGTTGTTGCTTCGCGGGATCCTCGATCTTAAGTGCGAGAAGCTTTAGTGTCTCAGTTACAGTAGTCAATTGGTTCTTGAGATCGTTAACTTCTTCCTGAGTTGCCATTATAACTCTTGCTTTCCTCTTGCGGGCTGTAGGTTTGTCGAAAAGTTGGACTTGTACGAAGAGGTTATCTTTGATTAATCGTCCTTCCTTTCTTGACCACGCGCTGTGGATTAAGCCAATTTGCGTTTTAATTACTTGACTCGAATCAGTTTGACTTTATGGCTTTTATTTAAAAAAAAGGTATGTATATTTTTAGGGAGCAATAATGTACATGTGTTTAGGGAACTTAAGTACTATTATTTATTGGAGGATAAATATCCGACTTACCCCCCCCCAAAAAAAATGACGAAAAATAACGCGTGCACACAAGACTCCCTTAATCATGGTCAAGACATGTGTAATAGTGTGTGTATTGAGTGTAAGTGACATGTTTGGACTCTTGTGTAAAACCATGGGACGTAGTGCCTAAACTCGAATATTGACTCAATTAAGCAGAATTAACCGAATTAAACAGGAAACTGAATAATTAGACATTAGGTGATGACTCGACAAATAATCCGAACTGTCGGCCAAGCGACAGGACTGGCGTCACAATATGGTGGTTGGCGCCAGACTTTTTAGTAAATGTCTGGCGCTACGCACCATACAGTGGCGCTACAGCCCAAATTTTGGCACCAACATTGGAGCCTCGGTCTGGGACTGTTTTCGATATTATCAGTCAACTTGGGTATGCCTAAAGTCGTACTAGGTCGATTCCGATTAAAAGAAGAAAAAACTTTATTGACTCAAATCAATTAATTAATTAATTAGGCAAAGTTCTTTAAGTCATGAATTATAATCTCAACACAAATCGACAAACGGTTAGGAGGAGCATAGAAAATATATGCACAATTAATAATGCACAATTAGTCAAGTAGGCACAATATGATGCAATGAGTTCGCAACCTAACCATGGCTCTAGTTCTCTAAAGTTCGGGATATGGTTTAGTCAAACAGGGTCCATGGTTAATTGTTCAGATGCACCGCGTAGAAGCCTAACCGTGAAGGGTTAACGCGTGTGGATAGAACACCGCAAGTTTTTAGAAAAAACTCGCTCCCATGGTTTGGTGAATTCAACCTCTCAGATGTACCCTTTGTTGCCAGGAGCGTTCAATCGGGTAGATAGAGCATGAATTCCCAGAGGGTTATGTCCATATGTAGAACACATATGGGTTTCAGAAAAATGAGAAAAAATTCAATCAGGAAGTAGGATCGAGCAAACAATACGAAAAACCGGTCGAAATTAGAACGCATATTTCTGGCTCGGTATTGGGGGAAATTGGCGCCAACAAACAGAGACTAGCGCCAAACTTTTAACTGTAGCACCTGGCGCCAATACTGGCGTCTGGCGCTACGGCAAAAAGTATGGCGCCAAGCTCTAGCCCCTGACGCTACTTCCCACATGCCTCAGCAGCTTTCTGTGCTCAATAAAATCATCCAGTTTCGCGCAGTGTTATTTCAGTCCTAGTTGTGAAAGACCTTTCTCAAATTTCCTATGTGTAAAATCCTTATGTTTTTTACTCATTACGGATGGTCTTTCCAATAAGAACCTTTTTATGCATATGACACAATGTTAATCAAAATTACGCACATGAAATACTTAGAACTTTTCGAGTCTCATCCACTCATTCTAAATCATTGCCGAAACAAATTCAGGAATTAAAATAGAAATCCTCCCCAGTGGAGTCGCCAAAAACTGTAGGGAATAGTTTCAAGCCTTTAAAATCCCACTAGCTTGAACCCCACTGTGATCATACACTAAAGTACGGTGGCGTCCAAAAGGGAAGAAGATAGAGCAAAAGAGTCGCCAACAAGTTTTTAAGGAACTTGTAAACCATCACGAGGTGAAGGTTACACCCCTTAACGATCCAAGAGATCGTCAACTCCATAAGGTCATGAACCAAATAAGGGTTCGGGGATGAAGGTACAAATCCAACCTAAAAGAGATTGAACCTGCCCTAATAATAGGCCTCTACTTTATTCTGCTCGTATTCATGTGCGCTTTCTGACTAACATGCAATCAATAGGAATTAACCCTAAACCTGCTTAATCTATGTTGGTTGAATTTTAATGCACAAACAAACTATTATTGGCGATCACTTGAATTTATAATCATATTTAACCCTAAACAAGATTATTAATATCTTATTAAACGTTATTGCAAGTACAAATTCCCTTTAACATTCAATAAAGATGATCAAACAATAACAATAAAAAATAATAATAATATGCATATCAAGCAACATAAATAAATATTATTAACAATAATAATAATTCATCAATCATAATTATAATAATCATAGCAAGATCCTAGGCATGATACTAACAAGATTAATGACAAATCCTAGCATGTCACTAAGCAATAAAAATCAAACCTTTAACCCTAACATGATACTAACAATCATAAATATTAGGAAGAATATAGGAAGCATCATACTTTTAATCATACTTAATATTAAGAATACCCTAGACATGATACTAGGAATCAAAATAAAAATCTAAGCATGATTTCTATATCATAATATCAATAAAACCAATTAAAGTACTTACGTGGATGCCTCGTACCTCTTTCTAATAACAAAATACACACGTTAGTAACTTCAAGGAAAATAATAATCAAAGCAATTAAATTAAATAATTGAAAGAGAGATTTGGGACCAAACCCTCAGAAATTAAAACCTTTCACGTCTAGGGCGAAGGCAACTTTGAATATGGCTAGGTGTTTCTAGATCTTGTGAATGCGGAATTTTGTATGAAAAAACAAGAAAGAAAGAATGCTAAAAGATTAATATTATTGAGAATTGATGAAAGAAAGATGAATAAAGAGAATTGGAGAATGTTGATGCAAAGAGATTATTGATCCTAGATGAATCAAAACGGAGTTTTTGATACGATATTTATAAAGAAAATCGGCCAAAAAAGATAATTTATCAAAACAGAGTCTGAAGATCACAGAAACAACTTGGCGCCAGCCCTGGCTCATTGGCGCCAGGACCAGTGGCTAGCGCCAGGCGCCAATGGCTGGCGTCTGGCGCCAATCCCGGTTCCAGGCGCCAAGGCCTGGGGTTGGACGCCAAACCGGCTTTTAACACGTTTTCGAAACTATGATAATTTTACCGTACTGGAAGATAAAATAATATAATTTCAGTCGAAAATGCTATTTGATCTAATTAAAACTCTAAAGAATCCTTATTGAATTAAGAATGACAAAACCTTCTAGAATGTTCTAGAAGACCAAAACCATTCCTAATTACATTAGGAATGATAAATCATATTAGGCCCTCCTCTAGATCATTGGGCCGTACTTAAAACTCAAACCGGGCCCAGTTTAGTAAATTGGCCATAACTTCCTCAATATTCATCGGAATTGGGCTTATAATATATCGTTGGAAAGGTCTTTGCAAGCCCTATCCAACTACACCACTATTGGACCCTTATCATGGACCAACCAAATTGGATTGGCTGTTTTCTTAAAATAAAGTTTTCAAAAACAGAGAGAAGAGGAAAGAAAAGAAATAAAACTTTCCACAACACTAGACCTTTCCACACTTTCGTTTCATTTGATTATGATTTGACGTAAAAGGCACTCATCACTGGGTTTGGTTTTGGGGAAACACAAATGGGTGTCTACAGCATGATTATTATTTTTCTAAAGAAGAGAATTATTTATTCGCTGGAATTATGAGAAGAATCGACTAGGAAGGGGGATTTTTATACAGAAACTGCGAGGAATTTTAATCAGATTAAAATACAGCCTCAGCGTCAATTGGCGCAAGCCACCAGCGATTGGCGCCACACGCTAAGTGTAGCGCCTGGCGCCACGCGCCATAGTGTGGCGCCAGCTGGCGCCAAGTTGCCAGACCAGCCGCGGGTGCTCAACTTGCGTTTTTAACATTAGACTCGAGTCGGTTAATGACTTTATGGCTCCGTTTAATTTTCCTAAACATCTTTTCTATCCTTTTTCTTCATTAATTAAATATAGCTATTATTTTTAATTTATATTATTCCTTTTGGACTTTATTTTAAATTCCAAACACCCGACTTTTTTCTATTATTTTCCTTTTTATTTTTTCTTTTTGGGGGAGAGAGTCGGATACCCTCCATCTATAATAAAAATGACGGAATTTTTGCGCAAAACTGTTGTCACACTTTTCTTGCACACACAACAATAAATAAATTCATAATGACATAAATATACAAAATGTGTCTATAAATAATGAGTTTAAATCAAAGTTCTATAAAAAGTCAAAATAAAACGTACACAGGAACAAACTACGGCGCCGGAGGGCGTAGGCCCATCATGTCATAAAATTGCGCCATACGAGGAGTCACCTCTCCACCAGCTCCAGCTCCAGCTCCAGTCTCCGTAGTAGGAGGAAGACTCAATATAGGACCTCTCCAACCAGGATCAACATGAGGCTGAGGCCGCGGAGGCTGCTGCGATGACGAGCCAACCTCGTACATCCCACCACCTCTGAAATCCGAGGTAGCCTCTCCTACCGGTGCAGCATGAGCGCCCTCAGAAGAAGATCCCGAGCCCTCTGCAACGTCAGCTCGAGCAGCCTCAAAGCGAGCAGCCTCAGAGCGACCGCCTCTACCCCCTGACGAAGTGCGACGACGTCTCGAGGTAGACCTCGCCGGATCCCTCCGCCCCTCAGGACTCGTGCGGGTGTGAGAAGCAATGGGCTGGCCCTGCAAAAAGAATTAAATCAGAAACAAAGTAAAATTGAAGTAGCAATTCAAAAATAATGAATAAAGAAAGGCTACCTGTAGGGAATAATTTCAAGCTTTAATCCCACTAGCTTGAACCCATTGTGATCATACACTAAAGTACGGTGGCGTCCAAAAGGGAAGAAGATAGAGCAAAAGAGTCGCCAACAAGTTTTTTAGGAACTTGTAAACCGTTCATAGAATGAAGGTTACACCCCTTAATGATCCAAGAGATCGTCAACTCCATAAGGTCATGAACCAAATAAGGGTTTGGGGATGAAGGTACAAATCCAACCTAAAAGAGATTGAACCTGCCCTAATAATAGGCCTCTACTTTATTCTGCTCGTATTCATGTGCGCTTTCTGATTAACATGCAATCAATAGGATTAACCCTAAACCTGTTTATCTATGTTGGTTGAATTTAATGCACAAATAAATCTATTATTGGCGATCACTTGAATTTATAATCACATTAACACCAACAAGATTATTAATAACTTATTAAGCGTGCTTACAAGTACAAATTCCCTTTAAACATGCAATAAAGGTGTGATCAAGAAATGACAATAAATATAATATCAAGCAACATAATAATAATCAATATCATGAATAATAATTATAATCACAATAATAACATAAACATCAAAAATAATAATATTCATAATCATCATAAATTATAACAATTACAATAATCATGTTCATGTTAATATTAAGGCACAATAAACATAGCAAGATCCTAGGCATGATACTAACAAGATTAATAACAAACCCTAGCATGTCACTAAGCAATAAAAATCAAATCTTTAACCCTAACATGATACTAACAATCATAGATATTAGGAAGAACATAGGAAGCACTGTAACAATCATAATAAGCATATTTAATATTAAAATTACCTTAGACATGATACTAGGAATATCATAATAACAATATAAACATGATTTCTACATCATAATATCAATAAATCAATTAAAGTACTTACTTTGATGCCTCGTACCTCTTTCTAATAACAAAATACACACGTTAGTAACTTCAAGGAAAATAATAAATCAAACAATCAAATTAAATAATTGAAAGAGGGATTTGGGACCAAACCCTCAGAAATTAAAACCTTTCACGTCTAGGGCGAAGGCAACTTCGAATATGGTTAGGTGTATCTAGATCTTGTGAATGTGGAATTTTGTATGAAAAGCAAAGAAAGAATTGAATGTTTAAGAGAGATGAATAATTTAGAGAATGCTAAAGAATTAATGATTGTTGATGAAAACTTGCGAATGAGGAGAATTGGTGAATGAAAACAGAGTTTTTAATACGATAATTATAGAGAAAATTAGCCAAAAAAGATAAATTAAAAAAAATAAAGTCTGACGCTCAGAAAATAGGGCTGGCGCCAACCCTGGCTAGCTGGCGCCAGGCACCAACACTAGCGCCAGGCGCCAGTGGCTAGCGTCAGGCGCCGGGCCTGGTTCTAGGCGCCAAGGCCTGGGGTCAGACGCCAAGCTCAAATTTAACGCATTTTCGAAAATCCGATAAGTTTACCGTACTGGAGGATAAAATAATATAATTTCCTCGAAAATGCTATTTGATTTTGATTAAAACTCTGAAAAGTCAACAAAAGTCAATTTATCTATGCTAATTGAATTAGGAATGAAAAGAACCTTCTAGAAGATTCTAGAGGACTAAAACCATTCCTAATTGCATTAGGAATGATAAATCATATTAGGCCCTCCCCTACATCATTACTCATTATTCATAGACACATTTTTTATATTTATGCCATCATAAATTTATTTACTGCATGTGTGTGTTAGTGTGTGCAAGAACAAATGTGACAACAATTTTGCGCAAAAATTCCGTCATTTTTATTATTGATGGAGGGTATCCGACTCTCTCCCCCAAAAGAAAAATAAAAAAGGAAAAAAAAATTGAATAAAATGTCGGGTGTTTGGAATTAAAAATAAAGTCCAAAAAAGAATAATATAAATTTAAAATAATAGCTATATTTAATTAAAATTGGCCATAATTTCATGGCACATGTAATGGACCCTTTTGCAAAAGCATAAGGTACACTACCTTTTCAACTCAACTCTACTAGCTTATAAGGCAATGAGTTTTACTGAGTGTAAAACCATGAGGCATGGGAAGAGATCCTCTCTTAGAGTCTTGCATCTTGAATTTGTCAAGAACCTTATCAACATAAGTCTCTTGATTAGGTCCAGTCATCCTTCAAGATTCACTTTGTGGATTTTGATTCCCAATATGTACTCAACATCTCCTAAGTCTCCCATATAGAAACAATCTTTATAACCATTGCTTGATTCATTCAAGCATTGATATATCATTTCATATGAACTGTATGTCAACACACACTAGACTAAGAAGACCAATTGCTCCCACTAAACTTCTTGTTTCTACAAGATTCCTTTTCATTCTTCCAAGGTAATCAAACTGTTTGATTTCCTAATGAATGTTCCAACTCCCTGATGCTTACTTCAATCCATAAACGAATTTCTGAAGTTTGCAAAACTCTCTAGAATTTCTGGATTTCAAAACTCTAAGGTTGTATCATATACATTGCCATCCATCAAGAACATTTCATGAAGGTGATTTTGATTTCCATAACTAGAAATAATCCGAATAGGCTTACATGACTAATAGGTTTGACCCTATTTGTAAGACTATCATGGACTAGCACATCTTTACAGACATGGATTCCATTCTGGATTTCTTGGCTTTAAGTCACTTCCTGAGTTGGCACTTGTCCAAAGCTTGCTTGTAGGTATGGATTCCAACCATTTCAATAGGAAAATTTTAGAATCCACCTTTTAATAGAATTCCAACAAACTGTTTGTTTCGATCCTAAGTAACCTACGATAGGTATGAGCGACAATAGAATTATTCTCTTCAACTCTTTGAAGACTTTCATTCTAGTAGGACGATAAAAGTCTCGCTACTTGAATTAGCTTGCTTCGACACATGTTTTATCAAATTAGCTGATTTCATGCGCATTCATCTCTGATGTAGTGTTATCCACATCCTTTTGTTGCTCGTCTCGAATCTCATCGAGATCTAACTTTACTCCCACTTGGCTTTGTAGGAAGACATTTCTTTCTATAAAGACACTATCGCGAGCAACAAACATTTTGTTTCTACGCGATTGTAGGAATAATACCTTTTAGTTTCCATGTGAGAACCCATGAAGAACTATTTTTCTGATTTAGGGTGTATTATGTCATCTTAGTAAACATTTTACATTGATTTCATAACCCTTAATCCTGTTTAGAAAAGATAACTTTTGGAACATTTCCAATCCATAACATTTATGACATCTTTTTCTACTGCTTTGGTTAAGTTTCTATTTAGTATATTCGCAATTGTTGTTCTAATGCATATCCTCAAAATGATATTTGTAAATCATTAAATCTTGGATCGAACCATGGCAAGAAAAGTTTGATTCCTGCTTTACACATACATTTTAATTGTAATGTTCCTGGATTGTGAACTAATTCAACAATCCCTTTAGATGATCATTTGTTTTGAGATTAATATTTATCACAACAATCATATTGTAGTGCTAAATTGTTTATCTCAAATTGATTTTACATTTCATTTTGGAATTTTGAACATTTCAATGATTCCAGCTTTTATTTCATTAAGTAACTATCGACATATTTACTTAAATCGTTAATAAGAGCAATGAAATAGTTAAATCTCTTGCTAATTTTGAATTTATGGTACACTCACATCATATGTTTGTGTTCCAAAAGGTCATTTTAGCTCTTTTACCCTTTCAACTAAAAGGTAACTTAGTCATTTTACCTTATCAAGCATGACTTCTAATTCTTAAGTGATTCATAATCATATAAGAGTAAGAGTCTATCCATAACTTTGGATGTGCAAATGGTTTATGTGACCTAACCTTACTTTATTTATAAGTAAGTTTACTTTGAATCATCTAATTTTACTTTTGTGATCTACTTATATCAATGTCATAAAACAAAATTAACTCATGTCTAGCAAAATGAAAACAATTTATTACCTTGGTCATGGATCAACATTTGTCCAAGCCAAGTAAACCAAATCAGTATTCAAAACAAGAAAACCGAAATATTGTCTCATCAAAAACTGGAAATTGTTCTAAATGTCATGATAAACTAATCAGAAATTAAAACTATGAAGTTATTTCTGGCCACTCAAAAAACACTTCTAGTGCACCTTCTAGCTCCATTTCCTTGCTAGCTTCACTTGTTTGCAGTTCCTGCGCAACATCACAATGTTAAGCACTGCAATTTGGTATCACATACCTTAGTGAAAGTTAAAATGTTTATAGCATTATACCTGAGGTTGATGCTCCATTCTTCTTCTTGAGGAAATCAAGGTATTTCTGGCAATTACGTTTCCAATGCCCCTTCTTCTTGCAGTAAAAGCATTCACTCTCACTTGCAGCCTTGGGTTTTGGATTCGCCTTAGGCTTTTCAGGAGCCTTGGCAACTTGCTTGCCCTTGCTCTTGGCACTAGCCTTTTGCCCCTTCTTCTTGAACCCCTTTCCCTTTTGAATCATAAGAACTTCCTTCTTAGGTTCCTTAGGGATTTTTTTCTCAGCACTAACCAGCATTGCATGCAATTGATTCATAGTCTTTGCATTGGCAGTCATGTTAAAGTTCATGATAAACTGGTTGAAACTTTCTGGAAGTGAGTGGAGAATGATGTCTGTTGTCAAATCATCACTATATGGGTACCCCAGTTTCTCCATACTTTGAATTAGGTCGATCATTTTGAAAACATGATCATGAACTGTGGCACCCTTCTCCATTCTACAATCCAGAATCTCACGATGAAGCTCATACCTTTCAACTCTAGCTTGTTTCTTAAACAATGCTTTGAGTTCTTCCATGATTGAATAGGCATCCTGGTCCTCAAAACGCTTTTGAAGACTAGGTTCCATGGTTGCAATCATTAAGAAAGTGATAGGCATAGCTCTATCATGAGCTTCCTTGTGCTTCTTAATCTCTGCCGCAGTTGGATTTTCTGGCAGAGGTCCTGGCAATGGGGTATCAATGACATCCTCCTTACCTTCAGATTTCATAACAAGCCTTAGCATTCTTTCCCAGTTGGAAAAGTTTTCCCCTGTTAACCTATCCTTCTCAAGGAATGGTCGGAAATTGTAAACGTTGCTGTCATTGTTATTACGGCTACCCATCTAAGTCAAAATAAGGCAAAGTTTAATTATTATGTTTAATAAAATTAAAGTACCATAAAACGCATTCATTTGGTAACTTTAAAACACTTTACTCAATGATTAAATGATCCCTATTGAATTTTAAGTGATTCCAAGATCCTTTATTTGTGCAATAATTGACCAGAGTGAGGCCCTGCCATCAACCATTACATTTTCAAAGGTGAGTAAACTCTTTACTGATTACAACTCTTGTAACTCTTGGTTGAATAATTAACCATCACATGTTTAATTATTACCCTTAGCTTCAAGGTTCTAAACGCTTTAGGTAACCTTGTTGAGTATAACCAATTAAAATTGTAGAATGGGTCCTACCCCCACTTCCCCAAGATATATTATGATGCTCTGCTGAGGGCCGACCTATCATAAACGATCGAAGGTTTCGTCGGGTTTTTAATTGGAAAAGTTGCCTCAATATTACTGGGATCTAGATTTATTATGTTGTGATTATTTAGTGAACTCTAGTGCATCATCAATCAACATAAATAAACCTAAACATGCATAATCAACTAATGCAATAAAATAAACATGACGTAGTATGGCCCCTTAGTCCTAAGAAAACTAGAAATGAAAAATGCTCGCACTTGAATCATCATGGATCTTCATCCACCTTGCTCCTTTGGGCCTTCACTTCATGGGCTTATTTTTGGGCTAATACCATTTAAATAACTATTCTATTTACATTAAATAAAAGTTATAAAATACTTAACGCTACGCAGACCGTATTTAGATTACAAAAATACATCACGATGCGCAGATCGTATTTAAGAATCTATGGGCCATACTAGTCTATATATAGCAACATAATATCATATATTATAAAAGTGCCATATAATAAATCACTCAACATGCTTGTCTAAACTACAACATCGAATGTTCATAATAAAGTCAACGCATTTCCTAAAATATCTTATATATTAATCATAATTAGATAATATCATATATTATTCATGACGGTTCATAAAATATCATATATTTAATTTAGTCATGAGATAGAATCAAATCATATTTTAATCTAGAAAGATAAATCATATTTAATCTTCCATGATTATCCTAACTAATTTAGGGGATTCTATCCTAATTATTAGCCAATCAAATAATTTTAAAATCAATTACATCCTAATCTAATTATGGGATAATCACATTGTTTAAATCAATTATTATCCTTTTGGAATATACTCAGAATATCCTAGTCAATCTTATCCATAACTAACCACTTTAATTTAGGATAATTACCAATTTAACAACTTAAATATGGATAATATCAAATATAACAACTTTTGAATATTTGATTTTATCCTAAAATAAAAGATCTTATCCAAATAAAACCAATTTTATCTTTTAAAAATAAAAGATCATATTTTCAAAATATTTTAACTTATCCAAAATAAACTGATTTTATCCCAAAATAATTCATAATTATCCTGAAATAAATTTTTCAAAATAGAATTTTTTTTTTTTTGAAATTTCCGCAACCACCAACGCCGGCCACCGTGGTTGGCTAGCCGAAGCTAGCCACGGTGGCTGGCTGTCGTGACAGCAGCCACTGCCGCAAAGGGCAGCAGCGTGGCAGCTACTACTGTCGGGGCTGCAGGCCACCGTGCGTGGCCAGCCAAGGCTAGCCACGGTGGCTGGCTGCCGCCACTGCCGCGCAAGGCAGCAGCACCCCGGCGCTGGCAGCCGCGGCAGCAGTCGTGCAACGGTTGCACGCTGCTGCCCACAGCCACCTAGGACCGCCACGCTCCCCTCCCTCCCTCTGGACTGACCACCTGGTCGGCAGCCGCCGTGGCTGCGCCACCCAGCCGCGGTTGCCGACCAAAATAAATTTTTTTTTTGTGTTTTTAATTTAATTAAAATAACATTTATCCTAATTAAATTAAATCAGTCCATAAGATTAAAATTAAATCATATTCAACTTTAAAATTAGGGTTCTTCATAAAATTAATCCCAATTTAATTCTAACTTTTAAAATTAAATTGATGATCATACAAAAAACACTTTTATGCATAAATCAATCCGATTAAAATTATGAATCATAAAATAAATCGAATTAAATCAAAATCAAGCACAAAAATCATATTTTAGGGCTAGGATTTTCGAAAAATTCGAAATTTAGGGTGAGGAGGTTCGAAAATTTCGAACATGTTAGGGCTAAAATTCGGTCTCTTCATGGCTATTTTGAGCATAATTAAATCACATTTAATCGATTCCAAAAGTTTAATCACATTAAATATAATAATCGAACTATAATTAAATTAATTTTTCCCTCTTAATTGATTATAAAATTAACGTGGACATCAAATAATCGTATTATTATGATCTAGCGCGTTCATGCAAGAGGCTAACTGATACCACTATAAGAGTTTATAGGTACTACGCAGTGAAAATAACATGAATCATATTCAATAAAGTACCTAATCCCAAGAATCACATGCATAACACACAAGACACATAATCATACCTTTGAAGCGTGAATTCCACGAAGCTATTCGACAGGCAAATTAGGGAGAGAATAGAGCCCCAAGTGTTGCTCCTCTACTTAGTCCACGAGATTCGAACGAGCCGTCCACCAATACTATATTGGTCGAGTGATTGAGGAAAACCGCGATCACCACCTTTTCGGACAACCAACCACCGCACGAACCACCACCACCATGAGACACCACCGTGCATCGGGGAGGAGGAGAGAGCCGTGAGAGAGAGGAATATGAGAGGGGTTGGGTTTCGTGTTTGCTAATTCGGGTTTGATCAAAAGATCAGTAAACTACTTACTTGCAAACCTAGGCACCTAGTCTATTTATAATCTCATTATAATTAGACTAGTGCACAAAGCCCAAAAGCCTCTTAATTCCCCTACATGGCCGGCCACCTAGAGTGATGAGGCCCAAGATGGGCCTCGTCCTCTAATGCTCGATCTAGCCCCTTTGTGTGACCTTATAGGATCCGTCCAATTGGGCTTTGGCCTATTTTACTAGTCCAAAGATCGTAAGTACCTCTAGCTATGGAAAAACAACGACCCAAATGTCCGGACTTAATTATCTCCATAATTTAATCCAATTATAAATCTAGTAATTGCACACGACGAAGACATAACTCCTTCAGCTTGCTTAGACTCCCTTGCATGAGGTCCATCTGTTGTTGTTTCGCGGGATCATCGATCTTAAGTGTGAGGAGCTTCAGTGCCTCAGTCACGGTAACCAGTTGGTTCCTAAGCTCATTGACTTCTTCTTGTGTTGCCATTATTGTCCTAGCTTTCCTCTTACGAGCTATGGGTTTGTCGAAAGTTGGACTTGTACGAAAAGGTTGTCTTTGATTAACCGTCCTTCCTTTCTTGACCACGCGATGTAATTTAAACCATTTTGCGTTTTAATTACTTGACTCGAATCGACTTGACTTTACGGTTTTTTAAAGAGGAAAAAATTAAAAAAAAAAAAATGGGTGCATACTTTTGGCAAAAAATAAGCAAAAATAATGTGTATATTGTTAAGAGCTAAGTATAATATATTTTTTTTTTAGAAAAAATGGAGGATTAATATCCGACTTACCCCCCTAAAAAAATGACAGAAAAAACGCGCATACAAGACTCTCTTAGACATGGTCAAAGTATGTGTATTGGTGTGTGCGTTGAGTGTAAGTGACATGTTTGGACTCTTGTGTAAGACCATGGGACTTAGTGCCTAAACTCGAATAATGACTCAACCAAGTACTATTGACAGCGAAAATTAACCGAATTAATTAACAAACTGGTTAATTAGACACTAGGTGATGACTCGGCCAATAATCCGAACTGTCGGCAAAACGACAGGACTGGCGTCGCACTGTGTAGTGTAGCGCCAGACGACAGAGCTGTCGCCAAGCGCCACACCCCACAAAGAGGCGCTACAGCTCATCTTTTGGCGGCAATGCTGGAGTTTCAATCTGAGACTGTTTTTGGTGTTATTAATCAACAGGGGCATGCCTAAAGTCGTACTAGGTCAATTCTGATTAAAATATTAGACTTTATTTACTCAAATTAATTAATCAATTAATTAATTAGGCAAAGTTCTTTAAGTCATTAATTTATTAAATCTCAACACAAGTCAAACAAACGGTTAAGAAATCATAGTATATGCACAACAAATAATGCACAATTAGTCAAGTAGGCACAATTTGATGCAATGAGTTTGCAACCTAACCATGGCTCTAGCTCTCTAAAGTTCGGGATATGGTTTAGTCAATAGAGGGTCCATGGTTAATTGTCCGGATGCACCGCGCGAAAGCCTAAGCGTGAAGGGTTAGCAAGAGTGGATAGGAAACCGCGAGTTTTAGAAAAACTCGCTTCCATGGTTTGGTGAATTCAACATTCTCGGATGTACCCTTTGTTGCTCAGAGCGTTCAATCAGGTAGATGGAGCATGAATTCCCAGAGGGTTATGTCCATATGTAGAACACATATGGGTTTCAGAAAAGTGAGAAAAACTCAATCAGGAAGTAGGATCGAGCAAACAATACGAAAAAACTGGTTGAAATTAGAGCGCATATTCCTGGCTCGGTATTTGAAGAATTTGGCGCCGGCAAACAGAGGTTGGCACCAGGATTTAGCTGTAGCGCCTGGCGACATGGCTGTCGTCTAGCGCTACGGCTAAATGTCTGGCGCCAGCTTCTGTTCGTTGACGCTAATTCCTACATGCCTCAGCCGCAGCTTTCTATGCTCGATAAAATTTTCCAGTTTCGCGCAGTGTTATTTCGGTCCTAGTTGTGAAAGATATTTCTCAAATTTCCTACATGTAAAATCCTATGTTTTAACTCATTACGGATGGTCTTTCCAATGAGATCTTTTTATGCATATGATAATAATGTTAATCAAAATTACGCACATGAAATACTTAGAACGTTTCGAGTCTCATCCACTCATTCAAAATCATTGCCGAAACAAATTCAGGAATTAAAATAGAAATCCTCCCCAGTAGAGTCGCCAAAAAACTATAGGGAATATTTCAAGCATTAATCCCCTAGCTTGAACCTCACTGTTATCATACACTAAAATACGGTGGCGTTCAAAGGGAAAGAAGATAGAGCAAAAGAGTCGTCAAAAAGTTTTTTAGGAACTTGTAAACCGTTCACGAGGTGAAGGTTACACCCCTTAACGATCCAGGAGATCGTCAACTCCATAAGGTCTTGAACCAAATAGGGTTCGGGGATGAAGGTACAAATCCAACCTAAAAGAGATTGAACCTGCCCTAATAATAGGCCTCTGATCTACTTTATTCTGATCGTATTCATGTGCGCTTTCTGATTAACATGCAATCAATAGGATTAACCCTAAACCTATTAATCTATGTTGGTTGAGTTTTAATGTACAAATAAAACTATTATTGGCGATCACTTGAATTATAATCAAATTACCCTAAACAAGATTATTAATTATCTTATTAAGCGTGATTACAAGTACAAATTCCCTTTAAACATGCATAAAATGCATGATCAAGCAATAAATAATAAATATTAAGCAACATAATAATAAAAATAATAATTAAATTAACAATCATAATAATAATCATGAATCATAAAAATAATCATAATCATAATTAATAATCATTAATCATGTTAAAGCATAATAATAGCAAGATCCTAGACATGATACTAACAAGATTAATAACTAATCCTAACATGTCACCAAACAATAAAAATCAAAGCTTTAACCCTAACATGATACTAACAATCATAAATATTAGGAAGAACATAGAAGGCATCATACTTTTAATCATACTTGATATTAAAGTTACCCTAGACATGATACTAGGAATATCATAATAACAACCTAAACATGATTTCTACATCATAACATCAATGCAAACAATTAAAGCACTTACTTGGATGCCTCGTACTTCTTTCTAATAACAAAATACACGCATTAGTAACTTCAAGGAAAATAATAAACAAAACAATTAATTAAATAATTGAAAGAGAGATTTGGGACCAAACCCTCAGAAATTAAACCTTTCACGTCTAGGGCGAAGGCAACTTCGAATATGGCTAGGTGTTTCTAGATCTAATGAATGCGGAATTTTGATATTTGTGAGAAGCTAGTTTAGAAAAAAGAGAGAGAGAAATGGTAGATTGTAGATGAATGAAAATTGGTTATTGATGATTGTTGATGAGAATTGGTGAATGAAAACGGAGTTTTACGACGTTATTTATGGAGAAAATCAGCCAAAAAGATAAAATATCAAAACAGAGTTCTGGTGCACATAAAATCTGATTAGCGCCAACGCTGGCTATTGGCGCCAGACGCCAACATTAGCGCCAGGCGCCAATGCTAGCGTCAAGCGCCAAGCGTAGCGCCAGGCGCTACAGCTGGCGTTTGGCGCTGATTCAAAAATCCACGCGTTTTCTTAAAATCAGATAAAAATTTCCGTACAGGAGGGTAAAATCGTATTTTCCTCAAAATATGTTCTTTGATTTTAATTAAAACTCTGAAAAGTCAACAAAAGTCAATTTATCAATGCTAATTGAATTAGGAATGAAAAGAACCTTCTAGAATAATCTAGAAGACTAAAACCATTCCTAATTGCATTAGGAATGATAAATCTATATTAGGCCCTCCTCTAGATCATTGGGCCGCATATAAGTCTCAAACCGGGCCCAGTTTAGTAAATTGGCCATAACTTCCTCAATATTCATCGGAATTGGGCTTATAATATATCGTTGGAAAGCTCTTTTCAAGCCCCATCCAACTACACTACTATTGAACCCATATCATGGACCAACCAAATTGGATTGGCTCTTTTCTTAAAATAAGTTTTCAAAAACAGAGAGAAGAGAAAAGAAATTAAAACTATCCGCAACACTAAACTTTTGATGTATCCATTTTATATAGTATTTTACCCCCGTCCCTTGGTCATAATTAGTAGTGTTTTTGGCTCTTTAGAGCCACTTTTATTACTAATTGGTGTTTTCTAGTGTTTTCGTAGATTTGGTTGACTTTGCAGGGATTTATGCTTTTGGAGTATTTTCCCGAGATATTTAGGAGCAATCACGAGCACTGGAGAAGCACGACCAGATTTTATAGCCCAGGGCCGGTTGGAGCCATCGAACCGGTGATTAAGGGCTTGGTAGAGGTGATACCGGGGCGTTTGGACCGAGTATTCAAGACCCAAAGAGGAAACCCAGATTGGCCCGAAGAATTGGAGCCCAATCGAAGTCCAAATATTGGCCCAAATGATCCGCCCGGCCAAAAAGGCTGGCGCCCGGAGGCGCGCCCGGCCGGGCGGGAGGAGCGCCCGGTGACGCGCCCAGCCGAGCGCGAGATTGTTATTAGAGGTGAAAAAAGGCGCGCCCGATCGGGCGATGCCTCGCCCGATCGGGCGCGTGTTTATTTAGGAGACAATTAGAGTCGTTTTAATTTGTTTTAGTTTAGGATTTTTGTACGGAGTATAAATACTCCTCCGTAATACGATTTTAGGACCACTTCTTCTTCTCTTAATCTTTTCTCTTAGACTTTCTCTCTCTACTTAGTTTTCTCTCTCTAAACTCTCTCCCAAAACCTTTGTTCTTATTTCTTTGATTAATTCCAGATTTATTTTGGTGACGATTTCTCTTCCCTTAATCTTAGTTATTTATTTTATTCCTTTGATCATGATTTATTTTATTGCTTTGCTTAGTTTATATTTAATTATGTGTGAGTAGTTTAATTTCTAGGGTTTACGGGGATCTAATAAATAATATGAAGGGGTAATTTATTGTTGTTAATTATCAATGCTAGATTAATTTCCTATTGATTGATTTAATGCTCTGTGACTAGATTAGGCCTATCTTTTATGCATGAGTTTGACAATATTGATTCAAGAATCGAGAGATGAGAATTAATGTTTAGGTCTAGTTTCAATAGGCAAGTTAATTTATAAATGGTTAAGTCAAGATTCGAGAGATGAGATTTAATACCGGTAATTTAATTGTGTGATTGTAATAAGTAGCGAGAGCCCTTTACAATCTGGTTAATTGATGCATTGATGATTGACTATTATTGATTGTTGGTATTGCATGATGATTTCTTATTGGATTGTTTTAATGTTTTACAATTGCGGCTTGTAAAAGTATAGCAATATTAAATTGATGAATCGAGCAGATGTTAATTTGATATTAAAGGCTATTTTCGATAAGGACTTAGATCTAGTAAATTGCGAGAGCCTGTTAGATCTATGTTGGTTAATAAATTGCGAGAGCCTGTTAATCATGTTATTTATGCAATGTCAATGATTGATTACCCTATTTTACCCCGGAATATTATTTATTGGTGAACCTATGCCCTAGATCCTTTTATATATTATTTTCTCCCTTTTCTTACTCTCTTTAGTTTAGTTTCATATTCAACTTTTAATATTGGTTACTTAAATAATTTAGATTATAATATTTAATTAGGAGTAAAAAGACTTGTTTCCCTGTGGAGATCGACCCTACTTCCCTATCTACTTTAGTTAGTAAATTAGGTAATTATTTTTGATTAGGGGATACGACTTTACCTTGTCAACTTTCCACACTTTCACTTCATTCGATTATGATTCGACGCGACAGGTACTCATCACTAGGTTTTGTTTTGGGTAGACACAAATGGGTGTCTACAATTACTACGTACATTGATCACCTTCTTGCCCGGTTTTGGTGGAAGTCCTCTTCTTCTTCCAGGGGCTTGGCCTTCCGCTCTGCAGCCTTGTTACACCTTCCTAAAGGTTTGGGGGGTTTGGGTCTCTGCAGTTTGGGTCTTTGTAACTCGGCTTTATTAGCCCCGTCAGTGTTGGCGTCTTAGGCAGCATCCACAGCTGTTGGCATCTAGGGTCCTCTCTGCAAAATACCCTTCGCTCTTTTCTTTAACGTCCACCACGAGTTCTTATTCTTCACGGGGGAGTCGAAGTCTAGCTTGTGGTGCTTCGACTCTAGCTTCTGGTCTAGCTTGGAAGGTGGGTAGTGGTGTTCGGGTGCGTCTCTTAGAGGATATTTGGGCTCCAGGGGGGCCGGTTCGGTTTAAACAAGGTTTGGTTGAGTCGGAACTTCCGACTCATGTTTCTTCTATCATTAATCCGTGTTCTTACGCGTGGAATCCTTCCAGGATTTACCGGCTGTTTGATGACTTTACAGCTGTTCGTATCATGTCTCTTGATCGTCCACAAGTTCCAATGGACGATTTTGTTTACTGGAAATTTAGTCAGGATGGTCAATTCAACACCAAATCGGCCTATGCTATGTTGGCTCGTCAATATTTAGTTTCCGTCTCGAGTGTCCCAACTTCTGCGTCTTGGTGGAAGTTCTTTTGGGGTTTACCGGTTCTTCCGAAGTTAAAACTTTTCATTTGGAAGATGCTTCACAATGCTCTCCCTCTGTTTAATGCGCTTGCTCAGAGAGGAATTCCTGTGAATCCTGTGTGTGTGTTATGTCGTCAATTTCCGGAAACAACCTCTCATTTATTTCGGGATTGTTCAGAGGCCGGTGGTTGTGTTCTTGATGTTCCTCCAGGGTTTGAGTTGGCAGGCCCAACTTCCCTTTCTTTTGAAGATTGGGTTACTACAATTATTTCATGCTATGTTCAGGGAGGTTTATGGGATGCTCTGTTTTCCTTCCTTACTGGGCTTTGGGCGGTTTGGTTGACACGTAATAACTTAGTCTTTTGCAATGCGGTTTATTCCCCGGCGACGATTAATGCTCTTGCGCAAGACTGGTTCCTTAGGTGCAAGCAGGCGGCTTCCTTTTCTCCTCGTTGGCTTTCTTTGTCTCGTTCTTCGGATCATTCTTTGGTTCGCTCCTCGGGTTGGCTTAGGGGCTCAGATCAGGATCTTTTGACTGTTTGTATTATTCTTGATGGAGCTTAGGATTGTAAGGATTACTCTGCAGGGACAGGTTGGATCTTTCGCTAGCTGGATTCTGATGAAGTTCTAGGAGGGGGTGCTCGCACTAGTTGGACTTCCTCTGCTCTTCAGGCCGAGTTACAAGCCTCTTTTTGGGCGCTTCGGGCAGCTTTCAACAGAAATTATTTGCATGTTTCTATTTACTCGGATTGTGCTCAGATGGTTGCGCAGTTGTGCGGTTCAGGTTCGGATAACGTTGACTGTGTCTGGGTGCTACATGATATTCGTCGACTTCTTTCTGAGTTTCAGGCTTGCCACATTCAAAAGGTTGATCGATCCTGGGTTACTCCAACGCATTGGTTGGTAGGACAAGCTCGCCGTCGACGTTTTCTCTTTTGGTCTTTTTAATTTTGTTGTTTGGTTTTGTTCTTTTCTATGTTCTATTTGTCAAAAAAAAAAAAAAAAAAAAAAAAAAAAAAAAAAAAAAAAAAAAAATTCAAAGGCTTGAAAAACAATACTTACCGTGGATTACACTAGAGCTTTAATGGGTGATTGGGTGATAGATAGTTGAGTTGTTTGGATCAACTAAGTCATATTTGAGTGATTTTTTTTTTTTTGTTATAAACAATTCACCATTAGGGCTAACCCGGATTCGGGGATCAGTTCTAGTCACATCCCGATTGTTGTTGTGGGGGATCAAACACGAGTCCTCCCTACCAAGTGTAGTCCCAATCACCACTACTCCAACATCCAATTGGTAGTCATATTTAGGTGATGAGTCATCTAACTATTGTGTTTGTGGATTTAGGTTTATGTGTTTGTTGCCATATTCATATCTAAATTCAATTCGTATCTAATTAGTAATTACACAATATGATCAATGAATTTTAATTAACAAGTACATTAATTTTTAGTAGAATTTGTTTTTTCAAACTATATTGCTCGATTTAAGTTGAGTACTCCGTGATATTCTAGGTAAAATCTAATAAAAGTCATATATATTTTGAATATAGTTTGAAACTGATCGAATACTAAAACTCAAATAATCGGATACAAATCAATTTCGACAACAAAGTGAATCCTCGAGTCATTGAAGATTAAACTTAATAAAATAGTACTAGGAGTGAGAAAAGTAAAGTACTGGTATATCCAGTATCCACTAAATAAACCAGAACTCACACCAATGCAACAGACAACAGATCTTATTCGAATTTCTTTTTCCGACCGTTGGGGGTCCCGTTCTAGACAGGGAAATAACGGTTAAAAAAACGCCCTAACATTCAAAATTATTTTAATTCTGAAACATCCTTCAATTCATTATTATCTTCCACCACCTTTTCACCCCCTTCAATAAACTTCTCAGTTAAACTGAACCCAAATGAAAATTACTTAGAAAAATTAAGAAAAAAACCCCAACCAAATTTTCAATTTTTAATTTTTTCAATCAATGGGTTGTGTATCATCCAAACTATTGAAGAAAAATCTCAAACAAGAACTCTTGTTTGGGAGTGGAGATTTGCCAAATCATGTTGTTTCTCTTAAATCTAGCACTCTTGGTGTTCTTAAACTTGACCAAAATCAAAATTTGAACAAAACCCATGTTGTTTTTCCCTCTTCTTCGAATTTCCAATCAATTAAGAAGAAAGAGAACAACAATGAAGGCAAATCAGAGCAGAAAAAGGAAGAAATTGGTACTAAAGTTGGAGTCTTTGGGTCAAAAAGATTGCAATCACAGGAAGAATTAGAGGTGATTAATACTTGGGAATTAATGGAAGATCTTGAAGGTGAAGGTGAAGATGAAGGACTCGCCTCGAAGCCGGGGTTTCGAGGCGAGAGAAGCCCCTTCAAGCGATTGGTAACAAGTCAATTGAGTTCACCAAAGGAGGGGAATAAATTAGGAGGTAAAGAAAACAGAGGAATTGATAACACTAAAAAACAGCAATGTTATACTACTCCAAGATCAGGTGGGTTGAAATCATGGAAATTTTCATCGAATTCGACTAATAAAATTCGAAAGGCTAGTTCAATGGACAGTCCAAGGAGGAGTAATTCAGGGGTTTCATCATCGAGGAGGAAAAGCTTAAGCCCGTTGTTCGATCCAGAGTTAATTGATTCACTTGAGAAGGAGTTGTCAATGGAAAAAGGAGAACAGATTAAAGAAATGGTATGTTCTAAAGAAGTTAAACCAGTTTTAAAGAATAAGTACTTTTCGAGGAATAACCATAACTCTTCTTCGGCTTTACTCAAGGGATATCCGGAGAAATGCCCACCTGGAGGCGAGGATTGCACTGAGAGGGATCAGGAAGACATTTGAGGATTGCAATGTGGTAAGATCAGTGGTGGAATCGTACAACATTCGAGTGATAGAAAGAGATGTTTCGATGGATTCCGGGTTTAAGGAAGAGTTAAGGAAGTTGATGGGTACAAAGGGAGTAAAAGTGCCAATCGTGTTTGTTAAAGGGAGGATAATCGGAGGCGCCGAAGAAGTTGTAAGGTTGGATGAAGAAGGGAAACTAGAAGGGTTGTTAGAAGGGATTGCAACAGCTTCAATTGGGTGTCAAGGGTGTGGTGGAATAAGGTTTGTAATGTGTATGGATTGTAATGGAAGTTGTAAGGTTTTGGATGAGAATAACAAAAATATGGTTAAGTGTGGAGAATGCAATGAAAATGGACTAATACAATGTCCAATTTGTTGCTAAAATGTAACTAAGCTAACTCTTTATTTGTTTGACTTGGAGGAACAAAGATTGGTTGAAGATTTTAAGGTAGTTTTAGGGCTTTTGTTTTTTGCTCTCCCCAACCCCGGAAATTATTGTATGATCCTGAACCATGTGTTCGTGGTTTGTTAAAGGTAGGATTGATCTTATTTCTTGCCTAATTTGTTATTCATTTCGGTTTGTATGTTGATTGGATTTATTTATTTTTCTTCCCAACTATTATTGATTAATTTGTGTGCAACTTTTTGTTGGGTGCGAATTTGATGTGTGATATACTGATATGGGATTTGTGTGATCATTTAGGGACTTTGTTCATATTCATATTCATATTCATATTCATATTCTATGAAGAAGTTTCATTTTGCTCAATTTCTGTTGCTACTTTGCTAGTGGATCTTGGTACATTGCTGGTTGACTGATTGTAGAAAAGCAATATCCTTTTGGTTCAACCGTTTAAGACTCCAACCTTTGGCAATTTAATGTGTAGTAGTCTCTATCATAAAAAGGTGTTAAAAAAACTAGTAAAAAAGTATTGAGTGATTTGGTGGTCGATTCCTTCCTTTATGATGATGGTAAAAGAGGTTTTTTTTTTTTTTTTTTTTTTTTTTTTTTCTTACCCAATTTCCATTTTTACGACTACTTATTTATCTATAATATTTACTATGAAAATAAAATATATAACGGATTAACGGTATAACCCCACAAGGATTTGTTCTTTTCAATTACCAAAAATTAAAAAACAATAAATTGCTCATTACTTCTTTAATTTCTCAATACTTCCATCATATCGATTTTTTACATTATTTCTATACTAAGTTTGACCATATTTTACTACCCATAAATATAAATTTTGTACCCTTCATTGCCCTCCACAACTCTCTACCAACACCAAAAAAATCAAAAAAATAGATAGATGTATCTTAGATTCATACTTTGATGGATGTAATCTACATCTACACATACTGAATAACATTAATATATATAAAAAAAATTAAGAGCAAGACAAGCATTAAGAACATAAACAATAGTTTAATACCAGCTGGTATAAAATACTCCGTATAGAATATAAATTAGTGTGTGGCCCGGACATTGCACCGGTTGCTACTTTAATTAGACCGTGTGATTATCAATTATATAAATTTATTTTCATGTTTATAATATAGTTTATAATTGGCTTAGATAGTTAAGTAATTATCTTTCTTATTAAAGGTTGAGTGTTCGAATCTCCTTATCATCGTGGTCTACGTGGCATAGAGACGTTTTTATTGAACTTTCAGATTGATTCACAACTGCCAAGATTAGATGGTAGTGCTATCAGAGTGGAGAGCGACTGATGGGTTACCAACAATATAGTGTCAGGCAGACCAAAAGCCAAATTATGAAGGAATTAGAGCAACATTCTCTCAAACGTTCAAGAGTTTCGAAATTAGAACAGTAAGTAGGAGTAGAGTTTATGAAGCCCATACACTTGCAGTTACCGCAAGAAGAGACATGTAGTTCTTTTTTCCCTTTTTTATTGTTTGTCAAAAAAAAAACAAAGTTTACGAAGGGTAAGTTTAATTTCATTTTTGTTTGTTTGTGTGATGAATGTATATTTTAATTAATTAATGAATTTACACATATGCCCTTATGAATATTTCTCCTACTTCTTTCTCTCCCTTTCTTAGTAATGGTAATTTTGGGTATGTTCGGCAAAATATAGCTGTGAAGGTAGCTGTAGCTGTGGAGATAGTTGTGTATGTAGCTGTTAGCTGTGAAGATAAATAATTTAGATATGAGGGTTCGGTAAAGTAGCGGTTGATTAGCTGTTACATATAAAAATCAACATTTTATTTTTAAAACTATAGATTAAATTTTGAACAGCTACCTCTAATTTCAAAAGCTAATATTTCTAACTTTTCATAAAAGCTACCTCCACCACTAAAAGCTACCCTAATCACTACTTTGCCAAACACTTACATTTTTTGTCAAGTAGTGATTTGACTTGGTCAAACCACTAAAAGCTACTCAAAAGCTAGCGCCGAACACGCCCTTTGTCTTTTAATTTTATTTTTTTAAAATTTCTTTCTTCCCAATTACTTTCCCCCTCTCCCTTCAAAAAAATAAAAAATTACTTGCCCCCTTGCCCTTGGCTTGTGGGTAACAAATTGATGGAGAATTCTTTGAGATTTTTATAAATAAGTACAGATTTTCATATTCGACTACAATTTCCACCATACAAACATGTTGTAAATTTTCTGATATAGTATTCGTGCTTACTTCATTTCTCAAAATTACGCTATCACTCTCAAATACTTTACTAACTTAACTAAAGTACCATGTTTAGATTAGAACTTATTTGGATTGGGTTTATCTGTGAAATGTTTTTGTTCGATAGGACGTCATGTTGCCTCTTAAAACTACATAGTAGTACTATGTATTATATGTCAAACTTACTCGTTTTCTATAAACCTTGTGAATGCTACATCATTGTAAGATCTTACTTCTACTTCATATATATTTCAATTGCAGTTATATTGTTGTTATAAACATTTTACTAGGTAGAATAAACTCTACTAAAGTAAGTGTAAAGTCTTCAACTT
The DNA here is from genome assembly GCF_948465745.1 of Chenopodium album. NCBI lineage: Eukaryota > Viridiplantae > Streptophyta > Magnoliopsida > Caryophyllales > Amaranthaceae > Chenopodium > Chenopodium album. The sequence goes on along the minus strand of NC_137836.1, from coordinate 5,313,470 downwards.
GTATGGTAGTATAAACCTTGTGAATGCTACGTCATGGTAAGGTCGTACTTCTACTTCATATATACTACCTCTGTTAATTTTTATGTGCAACTTTGAGGTATTATTTGTGAGGTATAAAATATTCCAAAGTTGCACATAAAAATTAACGAAGGTAGTATTTCAATTGCAATTATATTGCTGTTATAAACATTTTACTACGTAGAATAAACTCTAAGTGTAAAGACTTCAACTTGTATGGTAGTATATTAGTATAACTTTCAAGCAGTTTTATATTGTTGCTATAAGTGAACATTTTGGGATAAACTACTATCCATCCTATAGTAAGGTGTGAAGTCTTCAACCAGTAAAACTGTAAAAGCTACATGTACATGAAATATTTGAATAGTTTCTATGATAGTATATTGGATCAACAAATAAATATATCAATTTTATTATCATAAATACTGAATTTTTACTGAATATAACCACACACTGATTATATTATCATACACGTCTATCATGTGTTCAAATCCTTCTATTTGCGAGATCTATATTACGAGTAGATAGTTATCCTAATCATTGAATTGTGATCATAAAAGTCATATTATTATCACAAATTTTTAAAAAAAGCGGGTGTTCAATAATGATATTGAATGGCGGATTTTAAGGACAAAAAAACTGTCCTGGGCACGTGCTTTCCAAAATTAAAGAAAAAGAACTTTCTCTCTCCTTGATTTTCTCCTTCATTCACTCATTCACGCTTTCTCTCTCCTCGTTTTTCTCTCTCTAAAAACCAGTTAACTGCGATTTCTCTCTCCTCCATTGTTGCTTTTCGAGCTTTTTCGAGCTTTTTCTCACTTTTCTTTCACTTGTGAAGTTGTTTATCGCTTAATTGTGGTTAGTTTACTTATTTTTTTGAGATTTTTGTTAGTTTAAATTGTTTTGGTTCTTCGATTTTTAGGTTTTTTGATTTTGATTTTGTTTTCGTTTTTTGTAGTGTTAGTTTCAGCAATGGTGAAGAAGAAGATTACAAAGAAGGCTGTAGATGCTGAAGAAGGTGTGTTTGTTTAATTTTTCATCATTTTTTCGAATTTTCAATTGAATTTTCGCTTATATATGTCGAATTAGTAGTGCATGTTATTTTTTATTGTTTTCTGTTGATTTATTATGCATATTATGATAATTGAATTTCAATTTTGAAGTTATTATGTTTAATTTTGCTTTATTTTATTGTTCATTGTGATAATTGGTTCAAAATTTGATATATATGTGTTGTGGTGTTGTTACATGTTAAACAAATTTTGCATGTTTGTTTTCAGAAGTTTTATTCATTATTCTTCAAGTTTTGATGTTAGGTTTTAGTTAGATTATGAGAATAGTATGCATATCTGCATTGTGTTTGTGTATATGTGTTTGAGTACCAGTAATATGTGCATTGTGCATTGTGTGTGAGTAATATATACATTGTTATTTATATGCATGACAAAGGTTATTTTATGCTTTGAAAAGGGTCACTTTATGCTGTGAAAAGGGTCACTTTATTCTGTCAAAAGGGTCACGTTTGTATTTAAAAGGGTTACTTGTTGTAGTTTAAAGGGTGACTTTATGCAGTGAAAAGGGTCACTTTATATAGTTAAAAGGGTCACTTTATATAGTTAAAAGGGTCACTTTATGCTTGTTAAAGGGTTACTTTTTTATTTAAAAGGGTTACTTGTTGTATTTTAAGGGTGACTTTATGCAGTAAAAAGGATTTTTATGCATATATTCTAAATTTTCCCCTGAGTAATTTGTGAATTTGTAATTTATGGTTATCCTCTGTATTAATTAGATATAGGTGGTTCAATAGGTGGATATCGTTATAAATCGCCTTCAAGGGGAAAAGGAATGGGTAAAGAGCCTGCTAAAAAGAACAAGACAGGTCCTGAGAAGGACAAAACAGAGTCTAAAACTGGGAAGTCTAACATTGTGAAGGCTAAAACTGTGAAGGCTAAAACTGTTCCTAAGAAGGCCAAAGCAGAGTCTCAGAAGGTTAAAGCATCTCCTAAGAAGTCTAAAATTGTATCTAAGAAGGCCAAAGCAGATGCTGAATTGCAAGTAGTTTCTGATTCTGATTCTGATACTGTTGTGTAAGTATAAATGTTTTTTGTTTTGTATTTTTTTAATCATATATATCATGATTCTGATTCTGATTCTGATATTGTTTTACTTATATTATTATTATTTAGGGAAAAAAGACCCTTGATTGCAAGGTGCAGACCACACACATTGGAATTAATGATGAGTAATTTTAGTCCTAATCAACAAAAAGCTGTTGAAGAAATAGGTTTTGGTGGTTTATTACATCTGAAATTGAAAACTTTGAATCGTCAAATGCTACATTGGCTGGTTGAACACTTTAATGGAGGTAGCTGCATGTTCACTATTGCTGCTGGTAAAGAGTTTGTAGTTACTAAAAATGATATATGTGATGTCTTTGGCTTGCCTATGAGTGAGATTGCTGTTCCTGAACTTCAGAAGAATCCTGAAGAAGGTAGTGTAGATAAACGTATCATTCAGTCATGGAGACATGATTATGGTCTTACTGAGAAGCAACCTCTACATTTGTCAAAAGTGGAGTCTAGGATGGTTGATTTGGATGATGGTGGTGAAGAATTCAAGAGATGTTTTGTGCTACATGCTATGTCTAGCTTCTTAGCTCCTACTACTAATAGGACTGTTTCATTGAAGTTGCTGAAGGCTGTGGAAAATGTTGATGAAATCAAAACATTTGATTGGTGTTCATATGTTTTGAAAAAATTAAAGAAGGCTGTTGTGAATTATAAGAATGATGAAAATGCTCAAAATGTAAGTGGTTGTTTGCTAGCTTTGCAAATTATGTATTTTCATCGATTAAATTTCCAAGGAGAAAAGGAAAGTAGTACCCTTCCTTTGATTCAACATTGGACTGATGCGAAGATTAAGAAGCGGATCAATTTGGAGATTAAAGCTGGTGATTTTGGGCAGGGACCATTGGATACCCTTACATATCCCGTTTCACAGCCTGAAGTTAGGGATCCTATAACTCCTGTTGTTAAGCAAACTTGTGGTCAAGGGGCTTCTACAAGTGGTAGAAGTGGCCGCATTCTTGCATTTGATCTTCCAGAAAGTGTGATGACTGATGATGAAATTAAAGAAATTTCAACTGATGTAAGTGCTCTTTTTTTTTTTTTATTTAGTTATTATCTCTTTATATGCACTAAAGTTACCCTTTTTGTGCACTAAAGTTACCCTTTTTGTGCACTAAAGTTACCCTTTTTGTGCACTAAAGTTACCCTAAATATTCAGTTATAAGGGTTACTTTATGCATTTTAAAGGGTAACTTTATGCATAATAAAGGGTAACTTTATGCATTTAAAAGGGTAACTTTATGCATATATCATGAATTTTCATTTGTTTTTTATTTTTATTTTTTACATTTGTATAGTTTCTTATTGGTTCATATGTTTGCAGGCTGTTCATGAAACATTTCTTTTGGTCAAAAGAAATATGGATGTATTATTGTTGGTTCAGTCACAGGGTTTTCAAACCTTGAGTGATATGATTGCTTCTCGCAGAACTCAATCATTATCCTCTGATGATCCTGTTGTATTTTCTCAAACACAACAGTTACTTTCTGATCCTCATTACCTGAAGCTTTTAGATGGTTTAATTGAGGAGTGTAACAAGATGAAGTCTATTCATGAAATGTTTCGTGATTTTTATGAACCTGAAGGTCATAAGAATGATGATCCTGATAATGAATCTGAAGAAGATTTGAATTTGAATAGGTCTGAGGATGATGTCAATGGTAAAGGAAAAAGTGTTTTGATGAATAGGTCTGAGGATGATGCTGGGCCTTCTGTAGCAAATGCTTCTAGACGTATCGTCAGAGGCAATAAATCTTTTTGCTCACTCGACTGTGGGCCAGTAGGTGTGGATGTTCCTTTTCTTACTCTGTTTTTGAGGTCTAATGCTCGGATTTTCAAGAAATTGCCCAAGTTACATCAGGAAATTCTTGATTATTGTTTACTGAAGGATGATTCAATGATGAGGAAGTTAAATGTCATTTTTTATAATAATTATATTTTATATGTTTTTTTTCCTTTATTTTTTTGTTTAATGCTTATCTTATTTTTTATTGTTGCAGTGAGAATCTTGTTACTATTGGGATGAATTTTTTAATTCCAAGAGAAGACATGGTATCCCTGGTAGCTCCACTTAGAATTAGATGGTGCATCATTGATTGCTACTGTCTGTATTTGAACGAGAAGGCATGTTTTGATTCTGGTCCTCGAAAATTCTTCTTTGGTGTGAGGCAAAGTGTAAGTAATTTGATTTTTTTTTTTATATGCACTAAAGTTACCCTTTATGTGCACTAAAGTTACCCTTTATGTGCACTAAAGTTATTATCTTTTTATATAAACAAGTTCTCATACTTTTAATAGTTTGCATTCTTGCATGTTTGTGAAAACATTGGCAAAGGTGAAGTTTCACAAGCTGTTAATGATTTGCACGGTTTATGGGAAGGTTGGGTGAGCTATGAGAATCCTGAATGTGATATTATGGATGCTGAACTGGTATATTTCATGATAAATTACTATCAAAACTTTAAAAAAGTTCTGTTTTGTGTTAAACTGTCTAAATCAGTGTTTTAATTTTTTCTGTTTCAGATATATTTTCCTGTTCTTATTGAGAATCACTACATTTTGTTTGTTATTGATCATACAAAAGAGGTGGTATATTATCTTGACAATATCATCTGGCGTGATGATGCTCTTGAATATACCAAAGAATTGTCTTCACACTTGGTATGTTTATGTTGATTTCATTGTTATGTTTCTGTTTACTTATTGTTTCCATTTAAATTTTTTTTTTCTTTTTTCTTGTTTTATTTTATTCTAAACTTTTATATTTTATGTCAGTGTGATCAAATGGGTGTTTTTCTCGGAAAAAGAAATCATCCAAAGAGTGTTCAGCTACCTTCTTATAGGTTTCAAATTGTTGAGTTGGAATGGAGAAAAGAAAAAGTTGACAATTTGGACTGTGGGGTGTTTGTTATGTATCACATGCTCCATTTTGTTGGCGAATCGTTCAAATTAAATGAACTCAAAACAGTAATTATTCATCTATTTTGTATGTATTTTTTCCCTTTCTAATGCTTTTATTAATTACATATTGATAAGTTTTTTTTTTTTTTTTTTTTTTTCTGTTGTGAGATTATTGGGAGAAAATTTCTGCGAGGTGAGATTTGTACGACACTGGTGCTGTGTGATTTGAATGAATCTAGGAATGATGTGTTGTCAGAATTAGAGAAGTTCAATGAGAAGAAGAAAGATCCTGCTTATTGCCAAGAAATTGAAATGAGAAGAAAGGATGCAATTGCTGCAAAGAAGAAGAAAGATAATGAAGAAAGAATAATGGCAGCTGAAGTAGAAGCAAAGGCAGAGGCAGACGAAGAGAATCCCAAAGGAAAAAGGGCAAAAAAGAAGACAGACAAGTACACTCCTTCTAAAGGGTGAAATGACTGTTAGAAGCAAAGGTTGATTAGGTCTAGGAGCATTTTTTGAACAATGAAAAAACTTAATGTTTGTGCATATACATCAAGTTAAATGATGTAATTAAACTTAGTGGTTAGTTTTTTGTTCTTTTGGAATACTGATGTATGTGCATACATTAAGTAATTTGAAAGGTTCTTGTGTATGTTTTTTGGGGTCACTTTTGTGCATAAAAAGGGTTACTTTGTGGCATAAAAAGGGTTACTTTTTATATTTGATAAGGTATACTTTTTTGGGTAGATAGGGTAACTTTTATGCATGAAAAGGGTAACTTTTATTGACAAAAGGGGTAACTTTTATTACTTGAAAGGGTAACTATTAACAAAGAGAAGGTTAATTTAGTGGATAGAAAGGATAAGGTATACTTTTTTTGGATAGATAGGGTAACTTTTATGCGTGAAAAGGGTAACTTTTATTGACAAAAGGGGTAACTTTTATTACCAGAAAGCGTAACTTTTAGTGGATATAAAGGATAACGTTTATGCATGAAAAGGGTCACTTTAATTCATGAAAAGGGTAACATAAGTTGATGTTTCCAAGAATTAAATATCTGCTAATAAAAGTGTCAATCACATTTTCATTAAACTTGTCATAGAGTAAAAAAACAAAAGAAAAATAGTTTAACAATACAAGGTATATTAATTTCAAAAAAAAAATGTTCAAAAAAAGATCTTAAAAGAGTCGTAAGTTAGGTGTTTTTGATCCAAATTCTGAATTTGGAGGTGGCAGTGCTGGTTTTCTTTTTCTCTTGCTTTTTTCAAGTCCTCCTTTTGCTCTCTTGCTTCTTCCTTTTGTTACAGCCGTTTTAGGATCAAGTATTTGTGGTACACTTGTGCTTGTACTCGATGCTGAAGAAACATCAGTATTGCTTTGAGTGCTGTCTGCCACATCAGGAATGTTAGAAGCAGCTTCTGTACTTTCTTTCTAAGCAGCAATAGCAAGTAAGTCTTCCACCATTTTAAGACTGTTTCTGAAGCTTAATAATACAAGGTATATTAATTTCGAAAAAAAAAATGTTCAAAAAAAGATCTTAAAAGAGTCGTAAGTTAGGTGTTTTTGATCCAAATTCTGAATTTGGAGGTGGCAGTGCTGGTTTTCTTTTTCTCTTGCTTTTTTCAAGTCCTCCTTTTGCTCTCTTGCTTCTTCCTTTTGTTACAGCCGTTTTAGGATCAAGTATTTGTGGTACACTTGTGCTTGTACTCGATGCTGAAGAAACGTCAGTATTGCTTTGAGTGCTGTCTGCCACATCAGGAATGTTAGAAGCAGCTTCTGCACTTTCTTTCTGAGCAGCAATAGCAAGTAAGTCTTCCACCATTTTAAGACTGTTTCTGAAGCTTTCTTCCATAAATGCTCTTGTGTCTTCATTTTCTTGACTTTTTAAGATTAGATTGTAGTATTTCCTCATCATTGTTTGCCTCCATGGAATATATTGCTGTTTAGGATCCTGATTCTTCAACCTATCCCATGCCTCTGTTTTTGCAAACTTAGTCCATCTTTTTGAAACATACTTATCTGGTATTCTTGTTACTGAATGCAAATGTAGAATTATGATGCAATGATAACATAACCATCCAGATGCTTCAAAATTTTTGCAAGTGCACCATACAGTTTGGCTCTCATGTATATAGTTTACTTGATGTGCAGACCATGGCTTGTCTTCTAGTGTTACTTGATAAAGTAGGCATTCTTCATTACTGCCTAACATCTGAACAGTTGTTGCCATAGAGTATCCAAACTCCTCTTCAAAATCTCTAAAGAGTGATAAAGTGAAAACCTGTACATCAAAATCATGTAGGTTCATTTAAATTGCCATATATTAGGTGTAATTTATGTAGTTGTCAGTTAACTTTTTACCTGTGCAGCATGCTTTAGCATTCCAGAGAGAGGCAATGAAGTGAATGCTATTGACTTGCTACAGGTAAACTCATCATATTTCTCTGTGCTTCTCCAACGATTGGTTGTCTTCTTAAATATGGTATAAAATTCTGTCAAAGTAGTTGTTTTACTTGCTCTGAATCCTATAGCATGATTAGTGCTTTCACTCCTTTGTGACGATAAGATTCCTGCTGAAAAGAAATCTCTACTAAGGGCAGGACACCATTTGTCTTTCAACTCATACACTCTTTTGTACCAAGAGTGTTCTGTCAACTCATATTTCTGCAACATTGCCTGCCACTTTTCTTCGAATTCTTGTTCTGTCACACACATCTTTAAGCACTGGTTGAATGCAAATTTGAATTCTTTGTCTTTTTTAAGAGCTCCAAATCTGGTTATGGCATTTTGCTCCAAATGCCATATACAAAGTCTATGCCTTGTATTTGGAATCACCTGCATTGAAAATAAAGGGGTCACTTTATGCTGTTAAAAGGGTTACTTTATGCACTAAAAAGGATAACTTTATGCAGATAAAAGGGTAACTTTTATGTGAAAAGAAAAACTTTATTGTCAGATCTCAAATCTGTAAGATGTCAATATAAATCTTTTACCTCCAGAATTGCATTTGCCATTGCTTGGTCCTGGTCAGTGAATATTGAAGTTGGTTTTCTATCCTCCATAGCTTTGAAGAAGGTTTGTAATAACCACACAAATGAATCTGTTGTTTCATCCCCAATAAAAGCACATGCAAACATACAATTATGCCAGTGGTTATTTATGCCAACAAATGGAGCACATATAAGATTATATCTGTTGGTTCTGTATGTTGTATCAAAGACAAGAACATCTCCATATATCCTATAGTCTTCTAGCATCATTGAATCTCTCCAAAAGATATTGCAAATTCTTCCTTCTTTGTCAAACTTCACTCTAAAAAAGAAGTTTGGATCCTCTGATTGTTCTTGACTTAAAATGTTCACTAAAGTTTGAGCATCTCCAGCCTCAATTTGTTCCATTCTTAACCTTGAGCAGAAATTCAGGTGATCTACAACACTATGGCCTACATTCTGTTCTCCTCCAGCCTCTGTAGCCATGTAATAGTAAGTGTCCATTGTAGTTAAACCTGAAGATTTCATTGTTTTGATTGCTTCAGTTTTTTCCTTTGTCATTTTTCTTTCAGAACGATGCAAATAATGCCACTGTGGCTTTGTTAGCTCGTGGTTATGCTGAATAACATGAGACACCACCTCAAACTGTCCTTCTTTATTCACTTTTGCTCTTATGCATGCCTTGCAATTTGATCTTGTAATGGCTACTTGTCTTGGCTTTCTTGCTTTTACATTTACATCCTCTTCATCAACCATTTCAACTAACTTTGTTTTCTTCTGACCTGAATGTCTCTTTCCCTCAGCAGAACACACATAGTTTTTCTCAGTTACTATTTTTGTGTGTTGTTTGAATCTAGTTGTATGTTTTCTTATTGAAAATCCCAGTATAGCAGCATGTTTTTCATACAATTCCAAAATTTCTTCAAAAGTTTCTCTTACCACACCAACAAATGATCCTCTAAGATCTAAACCAGAAGCATCAATTGGATTTGTATCTGTTATTTAATACAAACAAATCAGATAATAACCACAGCCAGCATAAAAAAGGGTAGCATTCGTGTGAAAATAGGGTAACTTTTATGCATGAAAAAGGTAACATTTAGGCATTCAAAGGGATACTTTCTGCATACAACTTGAATTTTCAGCATACAATTTGAGTGTAACATTTGTGCATAAATAGGGTCACTTTTAAGCATGAAAAGGGTAACATTTAGACATTCAAAGGGTTACTTTTTGCATACAATCTGAGTGTAACATTTGTGCATAAATAGGGTCACTTTTAAGCATGAAAAGGGTAACATTTAGGCAATCAAAGGGTTACTTTTTGCATGCAATCTCAAAAGTTCTGCATTCAATCTGAGGGTAACATTTAGGCATAAATAGGGTCACGTTTATGCATAAAAAGGGTAACAATTATGTATTCAAAGGGTTCTTTTTAGCATACAATCTCAAAAATTTATAGAAATTACCTTCAGTTGCATTTGTTTTGGTTGTTTGTTCTGAATTTGAATCAATTGATTTATCAGGAACCACTTGATTTTCAGCATTGTGTATTGCGTCTTCTGCATTATCAATTGCTTCTGCATTGTCTGGATGGTTGAATATTGGTACGAATTCATCTCCAAAACAATAAGTTTCTTCTTCTTCTATAATCGATCGATTTAAATCGATTTCAAATTCAGTCTCAACTTGCCTCTGTTTTTGTAGCAATTCGTGAATGAGATTGCTGCATTTTGTTGTATCGAAAGTCGAATTCTCCATTGATGATCGATTTCTGCAATTTGTAAGTTTTCTCACCTTTTTTCTCCTCGATTGATGATCGAATTCTTCTATTTGTGCGTTTTCTCACCTTTTTTCTCCTTTATTGATGATCGATTTCTGCAATTTTTGCGTTTTCTAACCTTTTTTCTCCTCGATTGATGATCGTTTTTTGCAATTTTTGCGATTTCTCACTTTCTCTCTCCTCCATTGTTCTGCGTTTTCTCACTTTCTCTCTCCTCCATTGTTCTGCGTTTTTTTGATTTAGGTATAAAATTCCGTGATTTTAAATTAAGCTATTTTAAAAAAAAAAAAAAAAAAAAAAAAAAACAATAAAGAAGTTGCACGTGAGAAAAACCCGATGTACAGTAAAAATACTGTACACCGGGTACATGCAAATGGAGTTGTATTATTATTACCGAAAAGCAATACCATCTTAATATAAATTTCAAACGCAAACTTATCTTCCATAACTTCAAAAGATCAAAACTAACAATCTTCATCATATTTTAAACCCCATTTGTAGAACTTAACAATAATTATCTTAAAAATTGAAGATTTAGATAAGACTTAACCTTATTATAATTTTATTTTAACCCAAAGTTTTTATTAGACAGATTGAATTCTGGTTGCTGGGCACTTTACTACTCTTCAACCGCTCATCTAGTGTTGCTCGTTTTCTCTCTCTTATCTTCATTTTCCCCAATTTTTCTCTCTTATCATGCCATCAAACAAGAGAAGAAGAATCAAATCGTAAGTTCTCTTGATTCAATCTTATCAATTTCAATTGTATTACTGCTTAATTTCTATGTTAATTGAATTTTTTTAATTTGATTTTATGGGGTTTGAATGAATTAGGGTTTACGTTTTTGAGATTGGAGTATTTATTGATTATTGTTCATCATTTTTGAATTGGGTTTTTATAGAATTTCAAATTTGATTAACTGTTAATCAACGATCTGCAATTCGAGTCCAGAAATTTATGTGGGTGTGAGTAATTCAATTGTGTGTAAACCGTGTTCATTGATCTGTTTCAATTGTAAATTATTCATGAGAAATGAAATTGGGGTTGTGGGTTGATTGATTTTGCTGATCATTTATGAAGTGTGATAAATTTACTGGATTTTTGCATAATCATCTAGGGTTTAAAAATGGGATGTAGAAGATGAATACATTCGAATTGAGTTGTTGCATTTTGGCTTTTTATCCTATTTCAGATGTTTAGCAGTCTGGTTTCCAATGGATTTGGTAGAAAGAGGATTAATCAAAGAGGTTTTATCTAATGATTCATTTTTGGGTTTATCTTATAAGGAATGTCATTTTTTTGTGATGCATTGATATTTTAAGAATCAGGAGCTCAATGATTATATGTTCTGGATAGGTTGTCCGCGGCTATTAGAGATGACAGGAAGACTTCTGTTGAGGTGAAGCAAGACACACAGGAGCTGCCTTCTTGGTCTGATCTTCCTGCTGAACTTTTAGAGCTGATTCTCTGTCATTTGACCCTTAGGGAGAACATCCGTTTTTCTGCTGTTTGCAAGAGATGGCACTCGATTGCTGTTTCTGTGCGCCTAGTGAACCAGCCTCCCTGGATTATGTATTTTCCGAAATTTGGGGATCTTTATGAATTTTATGACCCTCTCAGCCGCAAGACTTATTCTATTGAATTAGCAGAGTTGAGTGGATCAAGAGTCTGTTACACAAAAGGTGGTTGGCTACTGTTATACAGACCCAGAACTCATCGCCTATTCTTTTTTAACCCCTTCTCCCGGGAGTTGATTAAGTTGCCTAGATTTGAAATCACTTGCCAAATAGTTGCTTTCTCTTGTGACCCAACATCTCCGAGCTGTGTTGTGTTTACAGTGAAGCATGTTAGCCCTACAGTTGTTGCTATTAGTACTTGTTATCCGGGGGCAACAGAATGGACAACTGCCAATTACCAAAATCGCCTGCCTTTTGTCAGTAGTATATGGAACAAATTGGTTTTCTCTGATGGGAAATTTTATTGTCTTAGCCTAACTGGATGGCTTGGGGTTTTCGATCCAAAAGAGCTTACTTGGAATGTTCTGGTGGTGCCTCCTCCAAGATGTCCAGAAAACTTTTTCACAAAAAACTGGTGGAAAGGTAAATTTCTGGCAGAACATAATGGAGACATTTTGGTGATATACACCTGTTGTAGTGATTACCCAATTATATTCAAACTTGATCAGACAAACATGGTATGGGAAGAAGTAAAAACCTTAGATGGGATTACTCTCTTTGCAAGCTTTCTTTCATCGCATTCAAGAACAGATCTTCCTGGAATAATGAGGAATAGTGTTTATTTTTCTAAAGTTCGTTTCTATGGAAAACGATGCATATCATATTCCCTGAAGGACTGTAGATACTATCCTCGCAAGCAATTTCATGACTGGGGAGAGCAGGATCCATTTGAGAGCATTTGGATTGATCCGCCCCAGGACCTCTCTATTTTCATGTGATCGTTTAACAAATTCTGTGAGTTTTTACTTTAATACTTGTCGTCACCTTGCATTATTTTGTTCATTTTAGTAGTTTTTGTTGCTTTGAACTTAGAGTAGATATTCAACTACGACAGTCTTTTTGTTTCCCCATTTTAATTCTTGAGTATATGTTGTTATACCCTGCACGCCATGAAAGCTTGGTGCCAGAGTGGTTTTAATAAACTCTTTTTATTGTTTCTCTGAGTTCTGCCTACATAACCCATACTTGCAACTAGTGTCACTCAGTAATTATGATCCTCTGTGCACCATTCGGATGCTAATGCTCTTTCAAATTAGAAAATTCTTTAGTAATTGTAATTTGCTGATCTTGGTTTGATTTAGCCCAGTTGTGATTTTGTAATTTACTTTTGCAAAGTATTAAAGCATCGCTCTTGCAGTCTTGCTGAAAGTAACCTGGTCACACTATTAGTTATGTGTGCTAATCTCTGGTTTTTGCATAACTGGGCTGTCTTGTCACATATTTCTTCTCAGTTATCAACTCAAATCATTGGAAATCTACAGTCCTCTTTTACTGTTTTATTTTATCTGCTGTTTATAGAAATGGGAGTTCTTTCAAAACCAAATTTGAATGTATTAAGATACAAGTATTTCATTCTTACTTCTGTTATTCTATACTGCAAACCTGGCTAGCAAAGAGCCAGTTGGGCGTGACAATATGTTAGCTATACCAGTTAATTTTATTTTTCACTGGGTCACAATAAACTTTAAATATCCTCAGATCTCTGTTGTAGTAAATTGGTAATGAAGATGTTTGCTCATATAACCATGAACTTTGTGAAGAGATTGGTCTCCTGGCCCCTCCCACCGTGCAGGAGAAAAAGAGGTTAGGGGAAAAAAACTTATCTGACAATGATCCATCTGGCTTTTCTGCAGGTAAATTATGTTTCAGTTATTTCTGAAAATTTTGCGTTGCTCCTAATGCCATGTTCCTCGATGATAATAAGGAGCAACTGTAAGAGAATTCAGAGCCCCTAAATCTGAATAAAGGAGTTTTGGACAACGCTTGTAGCAGTAGATGTTTTTTTTAACAGTGGATAGTTTTTTGTGAAATCAGTGTTTTAGAAGAAGAATATTAGAGACATTAGCAAAGGTCACATGTTGTGTTAAAATTGAGAGATTGCACCCTTCATATGGTGTCTGTATTATTTGTTTAGAGGACTGATACATGTTTTTTTTTTTTTTAAATTAGTCGACTAGAAGCATAGTGGTGCCGACCAAGTCTGTAGTCTCATTGTTTGGCAACTCTTGCTAGATCATACCTTAATAAATATATTGTGCTATAATACAGAATTCTTCATTTTTTCTGAGCCACAACTTTGTCATTTCAAAGTTGATGTCAGCTAACTTAGTTGCAACTTGCAAGAAACTATGCTATAGTCTTCTTGTGATTGGCCATTCATTTCTTGTTGTGCAAAAATCTTGAGTGCTTGGAGATCCTTGAGACTGCAGTAACATAAGCACACACATTATCAAAAAAGAGGTGAAGAACAGAGGGAAGACATCTTCCCAAATTCACCGAAACTTACCAGTTAATCACGGAAGCTTAAAATCATAGCCCCGATTCACCAGGAGGCCGTTGTAATCAAACTATCTGTTTGCTTCTAATCCTGTGGCAGATCAGTACATGATAACTGCGCATGGTGAAGACTCAGAAGAACATATTAAGGCTGTACGTCATGTAATGTTGATGCCTCTATTTCTTTCTTAGCTTCTTCAATTATTATGCTTGTTCTCTATGTTGTTTTTCCGACTGTATGACTTTTGTTTCAGTGATTCAATCCCTTTATTTCGAAATTAAAGGGGTTTTTTTTTTTTTTGGACGAGGGAAATTATAGTTATGCTTTTCTTCCTGAAGCCGTTTTTACATATATAATTATACTATCACTTTTTCTTATGTATGGAACACTCCACTATAAGTTAGCCTCCACCACTTTTTCGCAACTAAAAGTTTATGCTAGTTTATTTTTGTTTGGAACTTTTACAAGGTTACGGGAAAAAAATTCAAACTCAGTTTAATAACCTGGCAAGTAAATGATTAATGTGGCAAGCTAAAATAAGTATGACACTCGGTAGTACAATTTTAGAACAACGGTCTCCAATCCAATTGACATATATACTTCCTCTATTGTTTTTTAGTACTTACAACATTTCCTAAAATAGATGTATTATAATAACTATAATTTGAAGGGTTATTTAGTAGAAAGTGGTACTATTGCTCTTATTTAAAGCTTATAAGCCATTTAATTATACTCTTAACAATCCACTTTTTAAATACCGTGAAAAAGTGATTAAAAACGAATTAAGTATATTAACATTCTAAACCCAATTCCACAGCTTATTTGTGTAATTGTGTTCATTTATTCGCTCAGAAACTGGAAAGAAAGTATTTATAGTTTTGTAGAACTGTTAGAAATCCTACATAATTCATCCATTGTCGAAAGACTTTTCAATGGTAATAACCACGAGAAATAATTACACAAGCATTGAGCGCAAGGGTCAATGCAAGAATCCACCTACCTTCAAATCCTTGCCCAGCCCCAAAAGATCATCACCTAAGACTTCGTGAGTATACATTACCATTTGTGAACCAAGCCAGCTACAACTAGACATGACATTAAATTAATAGACAAATCCACAAGATAATACAGGTTGATTTAATTTGTAGAGTACATAATTCCTGCAATCCTAACCATAAATTAAATTTGTTACAACTGTCAAAAACGAATATTCCAGTCACACCATCCAGATAGAGAGTGGAAGGCCTCAGCGGCTTAGCCTCAATAAGGGTTGTAACGACTCCGTCCCCGACCACCGCCGTTATAACCACCCCTCTTTCCTCCACTAGAAGAGCCACCCCTACCACCACCACCACTTCTACCGCCTCGATGTTGCTGTGGAGGGGGAGTCTGTGGATGCACTCCAGGTTGTTGCCTACAGCGATAGAACAAGGCATTTTACATGTCAAGAGAAAAAACACACATCTCAGAGCAAAGAGGAACAAGGAACAAAAAGTCATGTTGATCCTTCTAAAAGTAATGAAACGAATTGCAATATTAGATTTAACAAATGATATTACTATGAAGTTCAACCTGGAAAGATATGCAAGGGGATAAAGGTCAAATGCTGATTTCACCTCTAAAAACTTACGACAGGAATAGTTTTGTGTCAATTGATTCACATTAAAATTCAACGCAAAAAGACATGCCCATGCACACACACAAGAAGGAGAGAGATTATAATGGCTCTAGACTCTCGTGACTCTACAAAAATTCCATACCGGTGTCAACAACTGGAGTTCAATTTAAGTTGTGTGTCTTGAAACTATATCCGGCTATATGCCATGAGTTGTAACACATCAAATTATAAAGTTTTCTCTAATACCATACTACTCATGTCGCACAATTAATTTGCCCATACCTATTTTGAGCATGGCACATCAAAAGCAATATCTCCAGTCACATCATTGTATGATTTCAAAGACAAACCATTAATCATTTTCAGATTAAAGGGCATCTTATATTTTGCACAAGTAATTTAAAGAAAATTTGGTTGAGCATAGAACCTCCATGTTATTTAGAAAGCCATGCCTTGTTGTTTTGAAGGCTTATATTTCTAATCCACCAGAACCCTCCAATTCTATAACTTGTTTATTTACATCGAGCAGCTCCACCAAAAGACAATGGTGATTGCATCAAGCTCAAACATTAAGAAGACAAAGGTCCCAACAATCCCAAAGTTCACTCTTACTATAGAGCCTTAATATAATCACAAAAGGCAATGTTCCATTGTTTGCCAAACTTCTAAGTATTTTCTTCAATATGGGCCACAAAAATAAGCTCCTAGATACCTAATAATTTGTGCCTCCAGAATCCAGTTACATAGTACGCATTGTCTTCTTCCACAACACTGTTTCTACAATGCATAACTAGACAAATCATCGGAAGCTCGTGGATAAAAGTTCTCTTTTACATTTTTTTTACTGTTTTTTTTTTTTTTTTGGCTAGTAGATGATACATGGACTTGAAAGATTGTATCAGCATGGAGCACAATCAAATTTCAAAAAAGTCAAATAACTTTCTGAACAGCAGTTTTCAAAAAAGGCACCAACAAAATGAAATCGTTTTTAATGTTGAAGAAAGTACTCCATAAGAATGGCTATTATATCCTTCCCTGCCTCTAAATACCATTGTCTTGCATAGAAAAACTTGAGAGCTCCTAAAGGTATTAAGTATTACATAAAGACGAGATTTTGAATTGACCAACCTCTCAAGCCAAGCAAAGACCTACAAGGAACTATATGGATGGAGTGCTGCAGTCACACTTGCACACCTCTGAATCTATATACAGGAGTACTGCTAGTCAACCGGCACTAAGTTTTAAAGCTCTAGACAATACAGGCACATATCCTTAGCAAAATCTAGTAGTCCGCACAAAATATACACCATTTCTATGACATTTCTTTCCAGAATGGGAGATTGCCATTTGAAGCATCGGAAAGAAGGAATATGGATAAGAGAGAGCAGTAATTGTTTAGCAACAACAATGATAAAGCAGCAATGTCCTTTCTTTTATCCCAGTAAATTAAGAGAAGTGAGCAGGGGAGAGAATTAACATCCCAAAACTAAGACGATGAAAGGGTAAAAAGTAGAAACTAAAAATAAAAAAATCATAAATCAACAGTAGTAACTTACAGTACATATCCAATCCTTCCATCTGGTAGAAGCATCGGCATCATTGCCATACCAGCAGGACCTGAACCTCTCCCGCCGCCATAAAGTAGTGGCTGAAAAAAACAATAATAAACGTCAGAATTCAACCAGAACAACATGGCACAGGGAACAGACTGGTACATCAAACTTTAAAAAAATTATAAAAAAAGTAACAATAAAAATATCACTCCTCATTTTGGTTAATGCTTCAATTATGATCATTTATGCAAGACAGACAGAAAAACAGATGCAAAATTAAAACCTCAGTTATTCAGCATCAGAAAACCTTCTCAGAACTATTAAACAACAACAGCAATTAAACCTCAGCCCCAAAATGAGTTGGGGTCAGCTAACTTGTATGGTCATAAGGAACCGTCCAAAAAAAGGTGTAGACAACATTAAAGCTACTGGAACTATTACCCACATCCAATCCATATAAACTCCCTCGATTAGAATAAGGCAATATTTTCTGATTACCTATCGTAAAAGGTACTTTAACAAAGCACATGAAAAAGAAAAAAACAAAACAAAACAAATGAGCCCAAATCCTCCCAAGGCAATGCATTTATCCAAATACAATCCATATAATACTCTCTCAATTAGGATAAGAAAATATTTTCTGATCACCTATCATAAAAGGTACTTCCCCCGTCCCTTATTTACATGCCTATTACTTATTTTTCACGGGAATTAAGGAGCTTAGAAATTCCTTAAAACCCATGATTGGGAAGTACAAATGTGCATGTGGGGTTAGAGAGAGAGAGAAAATGTAGTTGGTAATTATTGAAGAGATAGAGAGAGAAAGTGTTGGAAAATGATGTCAAAAGTACAAACATATAAAAGAAAATTGATGACAACTCATCAAAAAGAGGGAATATAGTTAAAAAGTACATTCTTTAAATAGAAATAGGCATGTAATTTTGAAACCCCCAAAAAGGAAAGTAGGCATGTAAATAAGGGACGGAGGGAGTACTTAACAAAGCACGTTAAAAAAAAATAAAAAAAATAAATAAATAAAAAGAGCTTGAACCCTCCCATGGTAATGCATAGACTTTAAGCTTCCAACATTTTTCTAGGAGAATTGCAGTGTTCTCCCTCACTTGGAAAAAAAAAACAGAATCAAAAGTCATAACTTATAAAAATAAAAACTCAAGGATCCCTCAGCTCATTTAGATCACATATAAATTGTAGATACTAAAATCATTTTTTTTTTTTAAAATGCAGGGTTCATAAACTGTAAATGTTCAAAAAGATTAAAATGGAAAATAGCTGTAGATATTCAAATCTAAAAATTGTCTAATGTGCTCAGGTCATCTCTTTGAATGCACCTTGCCTACATTTTTAAAAAGCACTCTACCACAGTCATCTAGTGCCTAAGGCACGCCTTAGACACGCTCTTCCATATACTGTTCACTGTTTTGAGTTAAAATAGATAAATATTTGCAGATATGCAAGTCTAAAAAGCTCCCTCTATTCCTTTTTGTAGCTCCTGCTAATTTTATTCAATGTTCCTTTTTGTCTCAGTATGCAATATTTCCGTTGATGTCCTACAATTCCCACTTTAGCCCTTAATCTTTCCCTTGTCATTATTACACTATTGAAAATCCTATCATACGCTCACTTCTCCCAAACTAACCAATTAAACCCCAATCCCCCCCCCCCCTCCTTCTCTGTAGTCTCTCAATCTTGACCTTCACCAGCCAACAACGCATAAAACCCCAATGTCACAACCCAAGATCAGTCCATCTTCCAGATACAACTCACTACAATATAAACTCCAGCCTCATATGCCTCTACCTTGTGGTCAGCCCCCTCTCTTTGTGTCTCCCTTGTCTAATTACGACAACACCACCGTCTCCAATCTTGAATGCCACACTAGTTCCAAACAGTTCACTCATGTCCACATGTTTTAATCTTTCAAAAAGTTTAAATTGTGGTGTTGTGGGTTTTGGTGTTGTTAAGTTCTTGGGGGAGTCGAATAAATACTGAGGGGAGGAGTAATAACTACTTGTATTAAACTAGCAAAAAACCCCAAATTAGCAATCCTGGGAGCTCTTTTTAAATATGAAGGCTCCAATAGCCTGTGGCTTTTGAGACCCTTTACATGACAAGAAACACAAGACTGCCAAGGGAACAAAATCTATTAGTTTGGGTGATGAGAACTGAAGCAGAATGATCCCACAGCTATAACTTATTAACTTCATCAAAATCTTAACTGAATAGAAAAATAAAGAAATTAACATCATTTTAAAAAATTATAATAAGGTTGCCGAAATTTTTTTATGAAGGGTGAACCAAATATGCTTTACAGTCACAATAGTTTCCATGGCATGCATCTCCTAAGTTATAACTCACTGTAAACAAGTAACAATCATTGGTCCATTTTACAAACTCAAATCACTACTACAAATAATTGACATAACAGAAAGTCAGAAACCACATCAGACACCACCATAATGGCCTTTAAAGAAGATAATATAGAATGAAGTCAATTTTTCTCCTCACAATTTAAAATAAATTCTTACTTGAGTTAGGC
This sequence comes from Chenopodium album, assembly GCF_948465745.1. NCBI lineage: Eukaryota > Viridiplantae > Streptophyta > Magnoliopsida > Caryophyllales > Amaranthaceae > Chenopodium > Chenopodium album. The sequence goes on along the minus strand of NC_137836.1, from coordinate 5,293,910 downwards.
CTGGAGTCACTGGAGCTCCATATCCTGCACCAACCGCACCATATCCCCCACCAAACATGCCATAGCCAACACGAGGCCCGTAATTAGGAAGTAAAGCTGATCTCTGATGATTGGACCCTGATGATGATTTGTCAGCCTGTGGCTTTGCCAAAGAGCAATCTAGAACTTGACCTGTGACCCCCAAAATGAAACCAAAGCCCGAGCAATTAGCAGCATGCATCAGAGGATATAGAATCTAAGGCCTTGTTTGATTCACCTTAATTTTGCTGAACTGAAATTGTTTTTACTGAAATGAACTTGTTTTTACTGAACTGAACTTATTTTTACTGAACTGAACTTAATTTTACTGAACTGAAATTATTTTTACTGAACTTAAATTATTTTTACTGATTTTCTATTATAATTCTACTTTAAGAAAATTGAATTTTACTGAACTGAAATTATTTTTACTGATTTTCTATTATAATTCTACTTTAAGAAAATTGAATTTTACTGAACTGAAATAATTTTACTAAACTGAAATTATTTTTACTGAAGTGAAATTAATTTTACTGAACTGAACTTATTTTTACTGAACTGAAATTATTTTTACTTAATATTATTTTTTTAAGGTGAAGAGAACAGGGCCTAAGAGAAACAATCAGGACCAAACAAGCGAACCAACAAAATTACCTTCAAGTTCATATCTACCAGTGTTCTTCAAAGATTTCAAAGCACTTGACCTTTCTTCAAAATGCACAAAGCCAAATCTGCTGTTCTCTTGCCCAGCTTTTGCAGGTGGCAAAACAACTTTGGTAATTTTCCCATGTCGCCCAAACAAATCCTTTAACATATCTTGCGTGACATCTTTGGGCAGGTTCTTGACATAGACAGCCTTAACCTATCAATTTTACCCACATGAAATTCAATTACTTACACCATACACTTCACACCATGAACCAGATTCAAATCAACAGTTACGAAAGCTACAAATGATCAATCAGTCATTTAACACATAAAAATACTTGTATAACATTAGAGACTCAATGGCGTACTTAAGTGATGAGTTTATCCAGACTCCAAAGACATCTTTCCTACAAGCCAAAAGTTTTTAATTTATGGTTTAAGTGGTGGCTCATAACTTCACAAGTCATGAAGCATGTCACAAAACATAGAAAACAACATATATAACAATCAGTAAAGAGACTAAGCAGTAATGACTACACTCAACGTAGTGCAATCATGTTGCCAGGCAAATAAAAAGTACACCTACATAGGAAAGCAAGCATTCTCAAGCCAATAATTAGATTGATTTATCATTGTATTAGCAATTTTTTAATATCACCATTATCTGATTTAACCACACAAGATGTTGATATAGCACAGTATATAGCACAGTATACCTCAACCAGTTGATGCAATTAATAAAGTACATAGGCTGCATCTTTAATATGTAAATCCAACTCATACACAGAGCGTTAAAAGGCAGGCAGCACAAATATGCAATGGTGATCCAAGAGCCTATAAGAATCCATGATTGTCACGTATATAAACAAGATTCACAAAGCACAAGACCTGACAAAATACACTGCCAAAGGTATAAAATTAATGCACCTTAAGACAACCTAAAGGCTATCATCCACAAAGCTTTGTGCCTTGGTACCTTGAGACACATTTTATCATATATAAATCTTCCCTCTATCCATACATTAAGTAAGTAATTGAAAAGGCACAAGACAACAAAATCCTAGTTACTTTTGACAGTAAAATGCTAGAAGAAATCAAGTGCTGTAATTAGGCATTCCAGAAATTATTTGCAGGCCTCTTAAAATTACTAATTTGAACAACAAAAAACAATGACACAGATAATTCAACACTTGTGCAGGAAAAATAAACAGAGTAAGATACCTCAGACACTCCAGAAGATTCTGCATTTGATCCGCTCTTAGGACTAGGGTCAGCCCAACTGACTGTAGGAGACTTATCACCCAGCCTGAAATCAGCTTTAGACATCTTTTGTCTTGCATAGTCAGCACAAGCATGATTATAGTACTCAATGAATGCAAATCCACGGTTACGACTGGAATTTTGTAGGTCCTGCAATTACATCAGATAACCACATTAACAAGAAGAGTATCAGTAGAAAATGCCCAAATTATAAAGAAAAGTAAGATATACAGGATGCAAAGGAGATGCATTAAAACCTTCAGGAGTTCAATAGCAATCACCCCAGGCCCAAACTCTGAAACCGCATTCCTTAAGTCTTCTTCGCCCAAAGTTTTAGGAATATTACCAATAAAGAGCTTATGCTTAGCTTGTGATGAGGAACATCTTACTTTCTTGCCCTGAAAAGATATACAAATAAGTCAACCTACTATAAAAGTGATAAAGCCTCTGTCTGTCTTGCAAATTTACAATTATCCCCTTTCCAATATATTAATGAGGCCTTCTGAAATGCACCATTACTGTTCTAAAATTAATCAGCACGTATAACTAATTTGCATTAGCAGTTTAGTAGAGACATATATTTAATCATATTAGATGCATACAAGTACTCATTAGGTGTATTCTAGATGAGAGCCTTCTTACAAGTATAACGAAGAAAGCAATCCAAGGTTACCTTCAGTTCAGTGCCATTCAATTTCTCCATAGCTTTAGAGGCCATCTCCTTTGTCCTGAACATCACAAAAGCATATCCTTTGTTTTCACCTGGCTCTTTGCCTTTCATTATCCTGACCTGTAGTCACAAACAAACATAATCATAAATGTGTCGGCATTTTACATCTAAACCAGAGTAGAGGAAACTAAAACTAAAACAAAAACATACCTCCACGACTTCTCCTATAGATTCACAAAAGCCCCTCAAATCTTCTTCGGTAGCATCTTGAGGTATATTACCAACATAAACTTCTGAACCATGAGGAGGAAGTGCAAGGAGCTCAGCATGCTTTTTTTTGTCATCCCCTTCCTCCATATCAATATCAGCATCACCCGCTTTTTCAGTACCATCAGCCTCCTCCTCCTCCTCTTCTTCTTCTTCTACTTCTTCCTCTTCCTCCTCTATCTCTTCCACCTCCTCTTCTACCTCCTCCTCTTCTTCGACCTCTTCCTCCACTTCTTCTTCCACTTCTTCGTACTCAACCTCTTCCTCTAATGTTTCTTCAGGATCATTTTCCCCATCCAAATCTACCTTCTCCTCATTTTCAATCTCCTTTTCTGGTTCACTGGCCTTCTCATTTGTATCTGGGACTGTAGCTGCTGCTGCAGCGGCTCTTGTCCTCGGCATCTTGTATATCTAATCTGGAAGGCTTGCTAAATTGCTGTGGAGGAAGCACAGAAGCCAGGTGCAACCCAAAAAAGAAAGAAGAAAATGGTAGAAAGGAGGAGCAATCGAAAGGCCAAAAGGAGTTGCACGGTAAGAATCTCAAATGAATCTGTGCCATGATTTACGGCACCAAGGAGTTTGAAAACTGAATGAAAAATAGAACTAACAGAAACAGGCAAGAAAGAAAACTGAATGACAAAGAAGAGGATGAGGCGATGCTCAACAGGTTCAAACAATGAATTTTTATCCGATAATTAGATAGGGACTTCCGCCCAGACAAGCAAAAGGCAAGTTTTTAAGTTTACATCTAGCGATTATAACAATGGAAACAGATCAAGAGAAACAAGAAAAAAAATATAGTAAATAATGAGAAATCGGTATCAAGGTAGCTTTATAGCTAAAAAAATCGCAACATTAATTCGATGCTTGGGCGCAATAAGAATCGACTGCCCAGATTTGATAAGCCGAACACTGGAATTATATTCAAATGTCATTTGTTAGAGCTTATGTATAGGATTCTTAATTCAACTCAAATTTTACAACAACCTAATCCCCAAAACTCCATTCAACCTAAATCTTTGAAACCCTAATCAATAATAGTGAGGGTACGGCAAACGTTTCGTCACAATTGGAGAACATAACCCCTGGTAAATTTCAACAGACATTCAAAATCAACAATAATAAACACTCATTACACACAAATCATGCATTCAAATTTGGGATCCAATTTTCCCACAAAATAAAAATATCAATTTCATTGTTTCGTCCTAACATTAAACAATTTAAGGGTTCTGCAGCACAATATCAACTAAATTTGACTCAAATTCTTGCCACTTAAGAAAACGAATAACAAAAATCTAACCTTTAGAAGAAATAAATTATACCCAATAGTTCAAAAATCAATCCACCTTAGAAGAACCCTAAACTGAATTAAATTAACCATTAACCCTAGATTGTGAAATTGATATTCGAAGATTAAACAAAAGAAACATCTTTACCTCAAAAGCTGCTTCAATGGAGGAGAGAGAAAGCTGAGAAGCTGCTTCAACAGAATGGTAGATTCAAATTTCAAGAACAAAACGAAGAGAAACTTTCTTTCGTTCTTTCGTGTTTTGTGTGTTGTAGCGGCTGCTCAACAAACTAGTTAACAGGCTGTTTACACAAAGCTATTCTAAGGCAGCCCAAATTCAAGTGTCCGCACGGATATTTGAGCGCAAATTTTTACTTGGTCTCGATATTTACTAAATTGAGCTGAGATAATTGGTATTGAACTAAATTGAAGTGAAACTGAACTAATTAGAGCTGAATTGAAATTAAGAGTTAAATTAATTTCAGTTCAGTTAAAATAAATTCTGTATACCAAAAATAATTTCAGTTAAGTAAAAATCAGTAAAATTAAAGAAGAAATATGATAGAAAATCAGTAAAAAATAATTTCAATTCAGCAAAATTAATTTCAGTTCAGTAAAATTAATTTCAATTCGGCAAAAATAATTTCAGTTCAATAAAAATAATGTCAGTTCAACTAAAATAAGGTGAAGTGAATAGGGCTTTATTCTTACAAAATTAAATGTTCATTTTCATAATATCAAATGTTCAATCGTATAATATTATTTTCATTTTCATACTATAAGAGGTTCATTCTTATAATATTAATGTTTACAATTTAATATAAAAAATATAAACATTTTCTTGCTATAGGATATTTATTCTTATAAAATTAAATGTCCATCTTCGTACTATCATGTTCATTCTTATAATATATGTTCACCAAATTTTTGTCATCTTCTCCCTCCAAATCCACCACCATTTTTTCTCTCCAAACCTTCAAATTCATCCTAAAATGGCGGTAGCACTACGAGCCACTTCCTCCACCATATCATGAGCAGTCACCTCTAAAACTCGCCCATTGATGGGCAGAGCTTGGTGGTCGTCGTCGACGTGGTAGGGTCATGTGGATCCGACAACTTAAGACCATATTCTTTGTGTACACCGAAACTTTCTTGGCGTATCCTTCTTCTAACAAAGTTAGTGTTTATTTTATACAAATAAATATCATACTACATGATAATGAACATTTATTTTATAAGAACGAACATCATACTGCATGAAATGAACATTTAATGATTGAGAAATACAAAATTATTGTAAAATATATTTAGTTACAAAATGTTCATGTTTGCTACGGTAAATGTTCATTTTGTAATGAGGGGCCACGAATATGTACTTGGTCACAAGACTAGCCTTCAACAACTAATATATGAGCTTAGACTTGTGAGTTGTGACTTGTTTCACTTTTTTTTTGCTAAGGCTCCGTTTGGTTTGATTTGCTTTAGAAAGTATTTTTTATGGAAATTCTTCGCTTTCTTTTATTTGCAACACATCTCTATGATGCGCACTAAATAAATAAGCTAACCAAAATAATTTATATACTTCTTAGTTAATCCTTCTCTATTTTTGGTGCTAAAATTATTTTGATATATTAGCTTGTTTACTTACTCTGATTAATCAACTCATAAAAAAAATGTGTCCAAATGGTGTCCTCCATTTTCTTTTATTTTGATAGATTAGCTCGTATCACGGGGTTAGAATTTTATGTGAAATGTTTTTTTTAATTATTATTATTATTATTATTATTATTATTATTATTGAGGATTGTTCAAGTGCAAATTGGGTTGTTTTCCATCCAAATAATAATATAAAAAAAAAAAAAAAGCAATAAAGATATTTACAAATTAACCATAGCTATTGACTTGTGGGTGAAGACCATAAGTAACATAAGATAATGACACTTGGTTTCAAAATAATTAGAAAAACAAAAAAAAAAAAGATAATGACACTTACTTCTTAAGAGCTTTGTGGGTTATGAGGTGAACAATTTAATGAAAACTGGAATACAATAATCCCTAACCCTTTAAAAAGAGGGAACTACTCCAAATAAAAGTAATAGTGATATGAGTCACAAGTCAATGAAAATTATTGTTCATAACTTGCAAAATTGCAAGAGTTTGACCAACTTGCATTTGGGTGCAATTTCATTTAATTTGTTGAGTCACTAAATTATACTTTCTCCCTAATTTCCTCCCTTCCATTCATTTCCCTTCTTTCACGTCTTCTTCTTCCTCTTTCATTTGAGTATTCTACCATTAATTAAAAAAAAAAAAAATCTCTATCTCTCTCCTCCCACTCTCTATTTCTTCACCATTGAAGATGTACTCTGAGCCTTCTCTACTCCATTGATGCAAATTTTGCGGTATGATGTTTATTAAGTTATGAAATTATCAGTTTGAGCTATTGAAACATAATTAAGATTTGTACTGTGGAATTTCAGCTATTTTTTTTTATCAATCACCGAATATCAATTCTACAATAGAGTTCATTCTTAATTGAATTCAGTATCAATTTAGGGAAGTAATCAAATTTAGAGTTCATTCCTCTTTCCTCGCTCCTTGTCCTTCTCGCCTCCTTCACCATGGCCGCAGTTGCATAAGATAATGACACTTGGTTTCAAAATAATTAAAAAAACAAAAAAAAGATAATGACACTTACTTCTTAGGAGCTTTGTGGGTTATGAGGTGAACAATTTAATGAAAACTGGAATACAATAATTTGTAAAAAGTAACATGTAAATATAGAGATGGAAGAGAGAAAGCGAAAACAATTGTCTATTATAATCATCCAATAGCAATGATGTATACAAAAATAACTACCAAAAGAGATATTGAAAGACACTATTTTACAACATTCCCCTTGGATGTTCATTATTTACAACAATATAATACCTACTAATGTGCATAGGATGAGGGCTTATAAAAATATCTTACCAGGAAAAATCCAACGGGAAAAAAAACCTTGGATAAGGAAAAAAAATGTAGCGCACAAAACTATTCTCATAATAATATCACTACAAATGTACACCTCGACCCCAAACAAATTAGGGAGAGGTCTATTGTCACGTAATGCACGTCAAGAGCCAACATCTGTCCTTACGGACCAACACAAGTTCTTTTGACGCATTTTGTCATCACACATGCGCACCCCGGGAAAACTTCCCATGAGATCACCCATCCCAAGACTACTCCCAGCCAAGCACACTTAACTAAGAAGTATCTTAGCATATGAGCTCCCTAAAAGAAAGTTGCATCTTATTGATATGAGTAGTATATTAAATCCATTTAAAACAATCATGAGGGGTATTACAACAGATCTTTAAGATAACGCAATCTAATGTATCGACGTAGTTCTTAATTGTTGTAGTTGGAATAAAGGTGGGCATCGTGTCGTGCCTGGGTGAGGCTCGTGCCGTGCCAAATTTTGGCACACCCCAGCCCACGGCACGACACGACCCACGTGTCTGGCGTGCCATGTCGTGTTGGGCTGTGGGCTAGCCCCATAATTATATATATATATATATATATATATATATATATATATATATATATATATATATATATATATATATATATATATATATATATATATATATATATATATATATATATATTTTGGGGGGGGGGGGCATTCTCTTGGTAAACCTCTAATGTTTACTTTTCTTAGTGGTAAATTGCAAAAATTCTTATTATCTTTGGTAAACCTAAATTATTGATTACCATTGACAAGTGTTATTTGAATTAAAATTGTTAACTATAGTTAGTTTTTATTTTTTTTAATAATTAAATTATTATAAATATATTTTATTTAAAATAATAAAATCAAACTCGGCCCTTCCCCCACCTAACCTAGCCACCGACAGCCCCTCCCCCTGCCGGCCGCCAGGCCTCGACTAAATACACCCGATTTCCCCCACATTCGGCCAACGACGCCCGACCTCCCCCACCCTCATTCGGTGACGCCCAACATCCTTCGCCCCACCTTCTCTCTTTCCCCGCATCTTGAAACGTCCCATTTCACCACCTAATGGCCACCGCCGATCGCAGCACTAACCAACCCGAAATCTAACCTCTTTCTCCGACGACTCCGTCCCCTCCCTTTTTCGTGCGGCCCGAGAACCTTTAACCCCACCCAAAACCACCTGAAAACCAAACCCATTTTCTGGGTTTAATTTGGTTTCAATACCCTAAATGGGTTTGGATTTTTGTGTTTTTGGGTGGGGTTTAGGATTTCTGGGCCAGCAAACAGGGGGAGAGGGGTCGTCAGGGAAGATGGCCGGTTTTCTGGATGGTTAGTGCGGTCGGGGAAATGGGACATTTTTTAGATGCGGGGAAAGAGAGAAGGTGGAACGGGGGAGGCTATCGCCGGTTTGGTGTTGGGGGAGGTTGGGCATCACCGGGGGCTGGGGGAGGACGGCGCACCAACGATGGTGGGTTGGGCACCGGCCGTGGGTAGGGGTAGCGGAGAGTTGGATGAATTGGTGTCTTGGTGATCTTGATCGATGATGATGATGAGTTAAGTGAGGATATTTTAGGAATTTTATTTTTTTAATTTTAAAAAAATGTTAACCATGGATAAATATTAACTAAATTGCTTCATTAAGTTTACCATTGAAAAAATATAACAAATTAAAGTTTACCAAGGATAAGAATTTTTGCAATTTACCACTGAGAAAAGTAAAAAAATTAGAGGTTTACCAAAGAGAATTTCCCTTTTTTTTTAACAACTTTAACTTAATTAAGTTTATATAAATAATTTATGTTTAAGTTTAAACATAAATATAAACTTAATTAAATAAGTTAATTTATATAAATAAACTTAATTACATAAGTTTTTATAAATAAACTTATTTATTTATTAATTAAATAAGTTTATTTAATTAAATAAATTTATATAAATAATCTTAATTAAATAAGTTAGCTATAATTGGGTTATGGGCCATGCTGGCGTGCCGACCCATGGGCCGGCGACCGTGCCGCTCGCCGTGCCCGTGCCGGATTTTAATTTTTTTGTTCACGGCCCACAAGGGGGCCGCCGTGACGTGCCATGTCGGTGATCGTGCAGGGCTCGTGTCGCCCACGTGTCGGCACGGTCCGTGCCCATCTTTAAGTTGGAAGCTTCTTAGTAAATAAATTTGCCAACTATTCAATCGAGCGAATTTATAAAATATTTAAATCGCTATTATTTTGAAGATCATGAGCGAATTTGCCAAATATCCTATTTTTCTTTGTTTCGGTTGTGAAGGTGTGAAAATCAATATTCCCAATGATAGAAAATCTATATCTATACTATATATTAAAAGGCATCTATATCTATACTATATATTAAAAGACATTCCTTTTAGAGAAACTGTGCCACATGACACTTTTCAAAGTATGCGTGCTATGTCACGATGCCACATCATCATCCAAAGTATATGCGCTACATAAGCTAGCCACTTCATTTAACAAAATAAAATATGCTTTGAAGCAGATTCAAACTCATAACCTCCAATACATATAGGTATTACACTTACCATCTCAACCAACTATATATTATTAATGTTTCAAGTTTCACATAATATTATATATTACTTTCATTTATTAAGTAGATTATAAGTAATATAATTCATTTATTTTTCACAAGATTAAATATAACTACATATGATGTAAAAAAAAAGTGACATATGAGGCAACGCTCGAACCACTACACACACTAACTATACAAATGAACAAAATTATTAAATTAAAGCAAGAGTTACACAAACTAGCAATCCGGGCCCGGGATACACACTAGTTGCATCATTAAATTGTGTTTGGTTTGACGTAAAACAATTTAAATGAAAAATTGATTTTTTTTTATTTTTTTTTAAAAAAAAAATCTTTAAAGAAAATAACAATTGCAAATAATTATTAGTTTTCTTTTGTTTGATTCCCAACAAGAAAAGTTATAGCAACTTCAATGCTAGATTAATTAGCAAATTAGCTTTTTATGCCACATAAGATTTTAAGCTAATCTCTTTTGTAGCTAGTTTGTGCTCTATTGGTTAGCTATTAACTTATGATTTAAATGAGTCTTAATTTCTTAATCAGCTTTGTAAAATTAATTTTATTAATATATCAATTAATACTCTAATCTTTTTGGCAAATCTTTTCTCAAGCTAATTTTCTTAACCAAAGTAATTTCATTTTTTAGCTCTAATGGTCAAGCTAGTACCTACTACCTAGGGAATATTTTAAATTATAAGCAAACCCCCTATCTTCAACTATTGGAGAAAGAAGATGTTCTTAGACCCTCTCCTAAAACTCCAATGGTGAGACTCAAGTGAGTATTTTTAGAAGAGAGAGAGTATTTTTTGCAATGTATACCAATAAGTTGGCATTTAAACTTAGCAACTTCACAAGAAAGTTGCTAAGGGCAATAACAATATGTATTTTTAGGAGAGAGATAGTGTGTTTTTTGCAATGTATACCAATAAGTTGGTATTTAAACTTAGCAACTCCACAAGAAAAGTTGCTAAGGGCAATAGAAATCAGAGGTTTGTGGAGAGGTTTGTGGGAACTAGGGATGTCAATTTAATCCGAATTCGATCCAAGTTCGATCTGATCCGAAGAAAAAAGTCTGATCCAAATCTGAAATGGAAAAATCCGAATCCGATTTAAAAAGTCCGAATCCGAATGGAGTTGGATCGGACTCGGATCTTGCTTGGGGTCCGATGGACTCAACCCGAGTCCGAGTCCGACCCGCTGTATGTAATAAAATTATACGGGTAGGTTTTATAGTTCTGATTATTGTGGCCTTGGGGGTCATTTAAAGAACCAAAAGCCCATAACCCTTTTTCTATTCTTCCGCTACTTACTCTTCTCTGCTACTCAATACTCATCTTCACCTATGCTCTCTTTTCTCTCTCCTCAAAATTCCTCTTTTCTAAAAATCTCCCATTTTAAACCCTTTAACATTTCTATCTCAGAAGTTACTCTCTCTCACCTCCCATCAATTTGAAGGCCCCCATTTTGGTTCTAATGTGTAGTACTTATGCTCGTACTCGTTCAAAGCTGCAAAATTCCTTCCCAAAGATCTTTTATCAATTTGTAGATCTAGTTTTGCAACTTGTTAATAAGGATTAAATCTGAGGAAAACGTAAGTATATGCTAGTTTGAATTATTAGTGTTAGTATATATTTCTACATCTGAGTTTGTAATTTTTATAATTGTAAATTTTTAAAATATTAATTCGATTTAAATATTTAATTATGTTGAAAATTTATTTGCAATTATACATTAATGTAGAGTCTTCAATGATTTGGATGTATACATATAAAAAAAAAGTTAAAGATTTATTAATAAACTGTTCGGATTCGGGTCAGAGCCGGAGTTGGCGAAAGTTATCGGACTCGGATTCGGAGTTCTGCTACTCGGAGTCGGATTTAGAGTTTGAGCCGGATTTTAGGTCTGATAATGTGGCGGATTGGAGTCGGATCCTACATAGTCCGACCCGACTCCGATCCGTTGCCATTCCTAGTGGGAACAATTTAGAGGGAACAAACCTCATGTTGTGGGTTGAAGTTTGTTTTGCACTAGATGAGTTAGCAAAAATTGATTCCTTTTCTCTCTCTCATTTTTTTTAATTTATTTTATTTTATTTATTTATTTTTTTACAGAAAAAATGTTGGGGGCCCACTATATTGTATTAGCATTAAAGATAGTAAAAAAAAAAACAAAGCTTTTGCATGCATACAACAGTAATATTGTGTTGTCTATTTTATTTTGACAACTCCAATCATGCCTCAAGTTACTTCATGCGTGCAAATATTTTCATTTACAGTAGTTCTATTCATCAAGAGAAGTATTACATGCAAAGTTTTTTCGTAACATTTATAATTCAAGTGTTGTCAATTTTTTTGTACAGAAATCTGAATAATCATAAGTTATAAAAAAAATATAAATTCATAATTTGTACACTATTTATAGAAGATGTTGGTCCAAAGTATTCATAATACACTAGCATTTCTCCATTGTCTTTACCAATTTATAATATTGTCTATCTAATGCTAGTGTTAAAATAATTTGTTATCTTTTTTTCCAGTAGTATCTATTTACAATGGAGGATAATTATAGAGGTTTTATAAATTTATTAAACTCCTCGAATACTCCTAATGACCCCCAAAATCCAAATACCCACATAATTACCCAGCTAATCCACCTCAAAATGACTCCCATATTACACAACCCACATCTTAAAACCCACAAAATTTTCCTCCTTATCCATTTCCAAATTTTCAACAATATCCCGTGTATCCATATCCGCCATATTATCACCCAGGTATGGCTCCATACGAAATACCTAGATTTGAAGGTCCGTGTGGTAGTCCAGTGGGTAGTTAAAATGAGCAACGAAGAGAAACTACGGAAGGATCACAACCCACAACTCCAGCGTATAAGACAGGGTCTATAGAAGTGCCCGTATATTCTACTCAACATGGATTGGATAACATTGCTCTGAATGATGATCAAGATGATGATGATGTAGGGAGGCGCCAACCATGGAGTATAGAAGAGCAAAATCGTGTTGCGAAGTCTTGGAGTACTATATCACAATGTAATATTACTGGCAATGCACAATCTGATAAGCAATTCTGGAGGAAGGTGACTACATACTTCAATGAGTGGAGTAAGTCCCCTATAAAACAAAATGTTAGTACGGTAAAGTCATTTCACTTTAGAGTTAATCCTTTAATTAATGAGTTCAACCAATATTACAACCAAATTCGTGGTCAGTACCCTAGTGGATGGTCGGAGGATCAACTACGGTCAGCTGCACATGAATAATTTTCCATGATAAAAAAAAACTACAGGAAAAGATGGAAAAACAATTACAAGACATTTCAAGTTGGTTCACATGTGGGAAATTCTCAAAGATTGTCCAAAGTGGAAAGAACAAAACCAACCCGAAGGAATAAATTCTACTTCTTCTAAAAGATCATCATCTGGTGCAGATACAAACATTGACTTAGAAGCTAAAGTTAATCCTATGGGTACAAAGAAATCAAAGGCACTAAAAAAAAGCAAAAGGAAAGAAAAAAGAGGTAGAAGCAGATCCCTTCGACAGTAAATGGAAATTCATGCAAGACAGCCAAGTCGGGAAAATTACAATTATGAAGGAATTAAGGGAAGGTTTGGGGGCTAGTGTGAAAGCTAAACAAGAGGAGATTAAGGTGAAAGAAGTGGAATTACTATTCAAGGACACTTCTGTCATGACCCAACAACAATTACTCGTTCATGAGAAAGTGTGTAACAATATTAAGGAAAAATAAAATCTGCTCTAGCAATTTTTATGTATTTTTAATTGATGTACTTTAATTTGTGTAATATCTAATGCATTTTAATTTAAAGTTTTTAAGGATATATATAAATATATATACAAGATATACATTTTCTCTTTCAGTTGTAGTATGGGGAAGAAGTGGACTCTAGAAATACTAATTTAGTTTAGTTGAGGAATAAAGCTGTATCATTATCATTTGTTTTATCGATCGCTTTGCAAAGTGTATTTAAAGATAATAATATCAATAAAAAAAATATTTCAATAATTCCCACGTTTATATTTCGAAAGGAGATATAGATGATAGGAAATTTATCTAATTGAGTATATATATATATATATATATATATATATATATATATATATATATATATATATATATATATATATATATATATATATATATATATATATATATATATATATATATATATATATATTCATTTTTATTAAATTTTCATAAAAGATAACATTGTTATCTGATCACAATCATCAAGGATAAGGATAATATATATCTTCCTTTTAACAATTGGGCAAAATGGATTACAAAGATAAAAGTCTTAGCCTCTTACTCATAATATACTGTCTATTTATTTGAATCATTGAGCATTCATACTTTTCAAGCAAAAATATCCTTTCACTACAATAATCTCTTTTATCAATTCTTTAATCTCAAAATCTATTTCTTACATTTCCAATTACCTTCCATCCACAACATAATGTCAGACGACCATATATTTCCAAACTGTTGCCCAGTTCTTGGTTAATGAATTGGATGATCATACAGATGAACAAATGATGACAATGCTCATGGAAGAACATTGGAGGAGTCAACAACCTCTAAGGGTTGAGGTACCTCAAAATCGTGGGTTAAGGTATGACTGTATATCGTCTTTTCAATGATTATTTCTCTGAAGATCCAGTTTACCCAGCAAATATGTTTCGACAAAGATTTCAAATGGGAAGAGAGTTATTTGTTCGCATTGTGCAATCACTTGGGTGTCACTCTCCATATTTCCAAATGAGGAATGTGTGGTACCTGGTTTTTAGTGGACAGAAATTAGTCTATAAAAGGTTCCACTTAAGTGTCTGATAAGACTTATAAACAAAACTTAGAGTCGCCACCTTATTTTTATCCGAATAAGGACGGATTTTAGAACAGTCAATTTTAAGAAATTAAAACTTAATAAAAAATCAACTGCTAACTCCATAATAGGAAATAAGGCATAGGGTTCGGGGTTTAGGTTAAGAGAATCGAACGTCTGGAACTCATCTTCTCTTCCGTTCTATGGAACGGGCTCTTACTATTGCGTTGTCAAAAATCAAGTTTTAAGACATATTAACCACATAAAAAAAAAAAAAAAATTAATACAAGGTAGGTTTGAGCACCAAAGTTGCACTACGTACCGATCATAGTGAGATTTTGAATTCACTCACGGATCAAAACTTTCGTAGTTCGGACAAATGCCATGTTTTAAATAACCAATTCCATTAGGTTTTTAATTTGGGTTGTCGACATAAATGTCATTTTTGTAAGTGGGATCTTTGTGATCTTTGACGGATTCACTCATAAAAGTAAAATGAACCACCTTGGTTGAGGAAGATCACCCCGATTAGTGATCACAAAAAAAAAAATGTCTTTTGAATAAGACAATTCAACAAATGCGTCCCAATTGACGACTTTTTAGTGGGTCAAGGTATTTTTTGGAGCGAAACTGTAAGGGTTCACTATATAATCTCACTTTGGGTTTAAATTCACTCAAGGTTAATTTTTGTAAGGTTTTAAGGGTTATGTGTTTAGGCTTAATGGAATTGACAAAATAAAACACGACACCTGTCAAGGCCTTACTTCCAAATAAGAGGGAACAATAAACTATTTAATCATATCCGATTGTCAATTAATCCATCGGGTAATTATGATGGGATATAAGTTTATTTTCATGGAGATGGATAATTGTTACAACCTTATACAACTAAATAATTAATCTTAACCTCATGTTTGGAAATGAGGCCATAACCTCATATTAACTATCATTACCTAAAAACAAACAATCAAAGTTATGATTCATTCTTGTTCACAAAAGGGTTTGAAATAAGAAGGTTCACAAAATTATAAAAGAGAATAATGCTTGTTAAAACTTTTATTTCTGAAGTCATCTTAAAAGAAAATTAAAGTCCTTAAGACATCATTTATTTCAAAAGTCATCTTGAAAAAATAAGATTAAAGATTTTAAAACAACAACATTTAGAATTAAAGACTCTTATTTCTGAAGTCATGTTTAAAATGAGATTAAAGTTTCTTAAAATAACACTTAGAATTAAGGCTTGTTAAAACTCTTACTTCTAAAATCATTTTTAAAATAAGATTAAAGACATTTTCATTAAAACTTCATAAGTTAAGAAGTATATATATATTCTTTCAAAAAAAGAAAAAAAAAGTATATATATATATATATATATATATATATATATATATATATATATATATATAATATAGTGTAATATAGGTTTCATACCACCATTAGGTTCTTAAAAAGAAATTAATAAATTTTTTTTTTAAAAAAAGCAATTAAGAGAAAAACGTGCATATTTCCTCTTTTTGATAGCTTGAACTAAAAAAATCATTAAAAATCATAGAAAAATCAAAAAAATTATTGTGAGATATGGTTGGAAAGCTCTTGAAAATTTCTATCACTTGAGCTAAATAACTAGAACTGATTCTGGTCGTAAAGGTTCTTTAATAGGCTATCTTTGGGACGTGGTAAGTAGTTCTTTACTCTTGAACAACCTTTGCTTAAACTCTTAATTCCTTAGGTCTTTAAGCTCACTTTAAGAAATACATCATTCTTTTAAAAAATATATTAGGTAGTCACGTGAATGTATTAGCCTTTCATATTTAAAATGCATTATAAAGAGATACAATGCAAAATGCAATTACCCCCCCCCCCCACTTTGTAACCTATCACCTCACCAATAGGCTTGGCTTTCTAATGTGGAGTAATGAAATATTTAGGGCTAATTTAGCACCTAATATCGTCATTACCCCTATTGGTAACACCACATGAAAACAAACACATTAGTTAGCATAATAATAATAATTAAGGAAATTAAGAAAGGAATAAAGATAATACCTTGAACTAGATGTAGCAATTTTTTGGATAACCCTTCTTACTTATCAAGAATGAAAAGATGATTACTCCTTAGTTAAAGTGTAATAAAGAGACTAAGTGATTTTTTTGGAATTTTGAGATATTAAAAGAAATTAATGCAAAATAAAGCTAAAGAACCTTTTTTTTTTATTTTTTTTTTTATTTTTTTTTTATTATAGAAAATAATCTTGAAAAATAAAACTAAATCTTAAGAAAGAAATTTTTTTTTTTAGTTTTTTTTTTTAATATAGACTAGGATACTTGAGCAATTAAACTAATATTTTTAACAAAGATAATAATAACAACAATACTTGAACTTGAAATATTTTTTTGTGTTTTTTTTATAGGAATTAAAGATAATAACAATACTTAAATAAAAAAATAGAAATAGCAACTTAATTATAAGATGCTTTTAATAAGCTAATAACTTAAAAATAAAGCTAAATTAGAGAGATTTTAACTAAAACAAAGATTAGAAGAGAAATTTTTAGAGAGAGAAGTTGTAAGAATTTTTTGATGTGTTTAAAACTTGAGAATTAGGGGGTTATTTATAGGAAAATAAAGGGGTTAATTTGTAAATAAAAGAAAGTAAATAAATTAAAATTCAAGGATTATTTTGGTAAATATCAAGATTTTGGTAATAATTAGAATCTTGATATTAAATTCTCTTGTTTTAAATAAAGAAAACCGTAATAAAATCAACTCTAATATTCACATAATAAAAAAGGTTCTAAAATGCCATGGTATATATATATATGTGAGAACCCACACCTTATGTGAGAACAAATCTCAGCCGCTAGATTAGATGAAATCCAACCGCTGAGATTATAAGCCTGCCTAACAAACTAACTTTCATTGGAAGCAAAGAGGATTGCAAGAAATAATGAAACAACAGCTGGAAGTGCAAAAAACAAAGAGCAAGACATTGAGCTATTGATTGGAGCTAGTGTGCCAACTAAAATAATTGTCAAACCTCCTAAAGTTTCAAAGAATAAAGGGACTGGAGTTCATGTATCAAATGAAGAGACTTCAAAAAAGAAAGCGACTGAGATTGATGTGTCAAATGTTGAAACAAGAGGTAGAAGTGCAAAAAGGCTTAAGGGAGAAAAAGAAAAGGTTGTAGAACAAAACCAAAAAAAGAAGAGATTATGTAGAGGTTGTGGTGAATTGAGTCATCATGATATTTGTCCAAAAAAAGTGTAATGGTACTTTTATATACACTAGTTGTTGGCCTGCGCACAACGCGCGCAGTCCCCCAACGGTGATTTTGCTTTGGTGATTAGTGTCTAATTAGCCGCTGTTTATCCTTTAATGTAATTCGCCGTAATTTGATTGTTTGTAGGTGTTGTTTTCTTAGACTATTTAACTTAGATTATCATCGTATAGATGGAGCAGAATCATCGTTTTGCGCATGCTTCAAGTGAGTCGTTCGCTGATCTGGAATAATATCGACATTTGGTTGGTCGTAGTGCATGTTTTGGCACAGTTTTTGAGTGTTCCTCAAGTTTTTTCATTGGGATGCGGCCATTTGTGTCTTGCGTTATCTTAAGGGTAGTCCGGGACAAGGTAGTTTGTTGCGACCTGCAATGGATTTACAATTGATGGTATTTTGTGATACTGATTTACATGCTCCAACTTGAGGGGGAGTATTAGAGTTTCGTTTGTTATATTTGTTAATATTGTATTATTGGAGAGTTTATCTTGTTTAGGAGTTTTAGGCAAGTTAGGTATTCTATTGTATTGGGTATATATGTATGATTAATAGAATACAAAGGCTAAGCCGTTTTCTCCACAATATTCTTGAGTTTAACACTTAGCATGCATTTCTATTGAAAATAACAAGAGTTATACAAACTTTATACATATTTTGTACTTTTTTCTATTGTAGTGAATATTCATACTCTATTTTTCATGACTTTAAATATGAGTACGGTTTTATGAAAGAGGTAGCGAGTATGACTACATCGATATTTACAAAGCTTCAAGTTAGTCTTATGTATAAATAATATAAGCATCCCTTTTTTTATTTTTTTATTTATATATATATAATAAATAAAAGCATCCCTTTTTGTGTAATTGGATATAATTTAATAATCAATGATGTCTATCATACTTAAGTTCCATATCATTGAATATTAGTTGTGCACAAATAAACAAATCTCGAATTCTTTTGTCATGGAATAAAATTCTAGGGCTTGAATGTACGCATAGTAGCTGCAATATTAAATTATATTAGTAGTTCGAATCACACTATTAATGTACGAGTAACTATTAATTTTAGAATGTTGGATGGAGTATATATACGAGTACATACTTTGTATATTATTAAGCTTTTGAAATATAATCCACAATTTAACTTTGGACTTAGCTCCTAATTATGGTTCTACAGTTTAAACCATATTGTATATGTACATGCTACATAGATTCAAATCATTTTTATAAATAAACTAAAAAGGACCCACTTGCTTATTACTAATGTATGATAATTTATTCCCTCAAAAAAAAAAAAATGTATGATAATTTAATTTTACTGGTGAAGTTTGTCCATATTGTTAGAATAAAGGACAGTTTTAGGTGTTCACTTCTTAATTAACTCGTTTAGCTCTTCATTTTATGTTAACTCTAAGCATATATTGTTAGCTACTAATTTACAATTTATATATAGACAAATAATTTTATGTACCAGTAGTATAATGTTGTAGTAGAATTTTTATAAACCTTTTGTATGTATCTACCTTGGTCATTTTTTGTAATAATAGATCCTTTCGAATTTTTCTAGTGAGTAATCAGTTCAAATATTTCGTTTATTGGTGGAATGATCCATAAAAATAGCTTCATATTTATTATGATTTTCAACAATATTAAAAAATAATTTAAAAGTATATTAAATTACATTTAATAAGTAATAGTAATTATATTACATGGTAATATCGTGACTTTACACTATATACTTTAAGATACAATTTTTTCTAATGATATGTAAAACTTTTTTCGCTATTAGCCATCTAACGTGCAAAATCCTCCAAAATGAAGTTGGTCGGTTGGTGCTGATCTTCTATTATGGAGTTTTCTTCCATCTCTTTGATGTAGACACCAACACCAACCAATTTGGATTCTGATTAGGTATTTAGTTGTCAAAATTTTAGTGATTTTATTTAGTGACAACTCACCTAAACAGATATATATATACGTGTACGTAATATGAAAAATTATAGATTTTTTTCATATTCGCACATTTCTCCCAAGTTTATTTGTTGGAGTTGGATTCATTAGATGGAAATTAATTCCATTTCTTTCATATAAACACCCACTCCATTTGCTTTAATGCATAACTTGGGATTTATTTATACACTTTAATATTAATATGTTACTTCTGCAGTGAATTTAACCGCCAGCAACATAATTATATTAAAGTGCATTTTAAGGGAATACGTTACCACCAACTTTGCTGCTGATTCCCTGTTTTACCACAAACTTTGCTGCTGATTGTGTTTTTATGTGTAGATGTAACGGTATTTTTATGTAAGCTGAAATTGTTTTTTGGTTTATAATAGGAAGGTGAAGTCGATATTTTTTGGTAGTTATTGTTTGAGGCATTTTTTAAGTTAGGATGATAAGGAATTTTTGTTTTTCTTTTTGTAGAGAATTTTTGGTTTCTATTTGGTTTGCAATGTGTTGGAATGAAGTATTTTGCATTTGTTCATTCACATGTTAAGTCCTATTTATAGTAAGAAAATGCTCCTTTTTATTTTATTTTTTTTTACAGGTAATTTTTTTTTAGGTGAGCACCTTGTCTTGTAGTGCTTTCATTATTGCTTTTTATTTGACTGTATGCATGTATGAACGGCCCACCAATATCAAATTGCTAAGCAGCATGATATTCTTGTAAAAGAACACATATCAATATAATTCTAAACAATTCAATTACCAGAACCAAGCCAACAGATTGTTTATTTGACAATGTTAATATCATCTTAATACAATAATGTAACAATTACTAAAGAAATTACATACTTACAAGTTACATTGAGAATCTTAACCATTTGGAGAACCACCATGATCTGAAGTTCTTTTGACAGTTATAAACTATGTGATAGGTCTGTTAATTCTATCACTTTAAATAGATTTTTAATTATAAACCGCAGAAATGTAAGCCAAAATGCTTAGACTATCCAACAAAACAGTTGGGAGAAGAATTAGAGCAACAATTACTATGAAGCATGATTTGCCTTCGATTGGGATTCCAAATACTCCAACTGAAAATCCCGGGAATACCTTGTTTAGATTATCTCCTTCCGAGATCATGTAACTTGAAGTAACCATATAAAGTTCAACATAAAGAACAATTGATACGATTACTTTACCAGCATTACCAAAAGTATACTCGCCTATGTGAGAATAAGTGCTGATCCTTGGATCTACGTCCATACACCATTTAAGAAGCAAGCTCGTGTAAGTAGCTACCGCGGCTATAAAACTATTTGTTCAGCATAAGTAATTTAGCTTTACTTTAATAAGAAAATGAATTGATAATTTGTTCAAATTAAATTGAGCAAGTCTAAAAGTTCAATGGCTTAAAAGTACTACGGCTATTCTCTTTGAAAAATTGCAGCTTTAAGCATCACCTTTATTTTGATAATACCTTGCATAGTGCCTCTGGTTCATAGAGATATTTTACAATGCATTCACTTTAAGCATCACATGGCTACAGCTGTAAACGAATGGTGCATGATAAATTGCAATTGTTGTCATCTCTGAATAAGTGTCATGCATGCTTGTTTATTTTGCTGCAGTATGAACATGCATGCTTCTTCACAATTTGGAATTAATGATGCAGCTTTGTTGTCAAGATTCTGCAATGTTGAGTCTTATCTTGAACAAACTATATTGCCATTGCAGTTAGCTATGTTGTATATTTTGGTGGGACGTTCAAATTTTGTCAATTGTTTTTAAGAGTTAACTATACTGAGGGTTTTAAAGGTTCATTTAAATTGGGTGTAAGATAATAATAAATAAGACTTCAAAGGATAATTGAGAAATCAGAAAACAACGATTAAGACATTACATTTCAAATTAAGTTTTGATTTCTAAAGAATGTTCAGCGAAATTGACATACAACCATAGGTTATATCAATTACGCATGAAATGGACTCCGTCTATACTTTATTCATGTTTCAGTTTACTTGTGGTTCATTTTAATATATAGGTTTCTGAACGAGGATCATAAGATATCAAGTTCAGTATATACTTAATGTTGGCTTATGAATGATCGAAATCTCCTTTGATTGCCTCTACCAGATGGATGAAGCTCATTGAAGTTTGGAGTTTCTTAATTTGTACTTTTAGTACTTAAAGATTAATTTGCTCTTGTATTGTGTAAAGATTTTCAGATATAGTATCTCTTGGTAAGTTTAAATAGAAATAAGCTAGATTTTTTCCAACTTTAAATCTAACTGATGCCATTTTGATAGTCCAAGTTGCTGCTTTAAACTTTAACATTTCAGATTGTGACTCTAAAGCTTTATTAAGGTCTGAACTCTATAGTTTTAACAAGTTCTATCAAATGCTTAGGTACTAATTTAAAGAGCATCCATCAAATTCTTGAAGGAATGGTGCTACTACCATACATGGATAGCTACACTAATGTTTATGCTATGTCAGATTATGACTAAGACTCATCTAAGAAACTACCCTGGCTAGGATTGAAGGCTGTGTTTTTAATCATTAGTTGGGTGATCATCTGAATGAACCTCTAAACAATTGTCATATATAGCAGCAATGCTGGATGGTTTATTATTGTATGACTTATTTGAGAAGATACATGTGTGTGAATTGATTTTAGATTGTGTACATTTCTTATAAGCTTTTTTACAGTGATTTGATTTCATACTGCAAAGCTGAAGTATTTGCAGTCCATGAAGAGTGCCTTCTCATATTTTGATTCACATGGCTACAGTTTTTAGCTATTCTACTCATATAATGTACAATGTACCCTTTATCTTTTAGTAATTGTAACTACTATGTGATGCATTATCTGTTATTTGATAATGTCTTTTATTATTTTATGAGGATTTAAGCTTAGTTTATAGCTATTGAATACAAATAACTGTTGAGTTTATATACATTTACCGCTGAATTTGTTTGCTTTATTCATATGCCGGAACGCTTTAAATATTGCTGATGATGCTGCTTTTGTTTTGTAGTGGCTGAATTTTATTACTTGGCTTTATATAGAGCAGTGAGATCTATGTTATAGTAAAATTGGTTAAGTAACATCAATGTTTTAGTTTGAGTATTTATCTTGTATTTATTTATCAGTCTGTACTTTGACAAATTCCAAAGGAGTTATTGTATTTGTGATTTAATTAATAGGTATATAAGTTTGAAATTCTGTAAAGGCTACACATACAATTGTTGTATGTGGTCCCCACATACAACTCTAATTTGTCATATTTTTATTGGCTAGAATAATGGGCTTAAGTTCCATTATATTCAATTTATATTTGACTTCTAATTTTCTCCCCTTTTCTGATAATGTGTCAAATTTCTAATGGTGTTGTATGTAGGGACAACATACAATGGTTGTATGTTTATCAGCTCTCTTGAAATTCACTGACCAATTTTCATATATGTTAGATGAATAGTCAAGTTTTCTATTATCTATTTTCAATGCATTCAATTTATAGTTAATGTGAAAGTCTTATTCTTGATGAAGTTATACATGTGTTTAATATATAGTTAATAAGCCGTTATAAATGTGGTCAATATTTATCAATATTATCTTTAATTGGAATTACTGTCAATGAGATGTTTTTCATACACAGTTTACTATATATGCAGTTTCCATTGTAATGTGCAAGTAATTGAAAGAAAGATCGTGATAAGGTGTATGAAAGGCTTGATTATTTTATATTTTTTGTATTTTACTATTTTTTTATGCAAATTTTTACAAAGTAATTTACTGAGATTGAAATTTGCTGAAATTTCTTACATTCTGTTTCTGTAAATGTTTAATAACAACTTTATTCTATTTGATATATATGCTTGCATTTTAATTTTGAATAAATTCTTTTGATTACAGGAATTATGAGTCTATACACAAATTTACCTTCTCATTTGCTGTTTTTTAAAGATGAATATCGTAAAGAGTTGGTATGAAAAAAACGATTTGTTTAAATTTTTTTTTTTGTTTCCTGTTCTTGGATATTTATCAACTATAATTTTGTTTTTCCTAGGTGTTTTTATTTCTTGGATTTAGATTTCAATACAATTTTTAATTTATTTTGTAGGAGTTACCGGAGAGTTGGACATCTATGTTAACTGGTGTATCCAGTCCAGTGGAAGTCATTCGTGGCAGCAATAGTCGTGTATGGATTGTTCAGTTGCTGAAAGTGACAGAGCATAGTAGGCAATTTATGCTATTAGACTTTGGTTGGGAAGGGTTTGTCAATGATAATCATATTTGTGAAGGTGAGATCCTTATTGTATATTATGGTGGGAATAGGAGATTTTATGTAAGAATATTTTCATCGTCGATGGTGGAAAGGTTTGGTTCTCTGGAACCTTTACATAGGTCTATGTTAAGTGGTGGAATTGGTTCTTCTAATGATGATTTTCTTGCTTCCCTAGGAATTGGGAATCAGCCATGGTTCCCTTGGGTAATTACACCAACATGTTATGAAGAAGATACTTTGGTTAGTATCTTTTTCTATTTATTTAAGTTATGAATATAAGATTTTAAATAAGTGATCTTATTTTATCTAATGCATTTTATGTGTTACATTTGCAGGAAATTCCAGTAGCCTTTGGTAATCAGGTGTTTGATCATGTCAATATGCGGACTGAAATTCAAATGCAATTTGGAAATAGAAGATGGGATTC
Source organism: Chenopodium album (assembly GCF_948465745.1). Classification (NCBI taxonomy): domain Eukaryota; kingdom Viridiplantae; phylum Streptophyta; class Magnoliopsida; order Caryophyllales; family Amaranthaceae; genus Chenopodium; species Chenopodium album. The sequence goes on along the minus strand of NC_137836.1, from coordinate 5,269,386 downwards.
TGTCGTCGAAATTTGTTCCCGATTGAATGGAAACATTCATAATAGGATAATGGGTGGAATTTCGCAAGTGATTGCAGATGGTCAGTTAGAATATGGGAAAATCGGAATTGTTTTTTTGCAGAGCAATGATCCGATTGTGCTTGAGATTGTGTTTCTTTAGACGTTGTTTTAGTGATAGGTTATTGCAACGCTTGAGAAATGGAGCTGTAATAATAAATGAAGATTTGAGATCTTCTAAAATGTAATGTTTTTTATGATAATAATCTATGCAGAGGGTTATTTTAACCTCCCTAATAAAAAGATTAGTGAATGACAATTTATGTTTGTTGTTTCAGCTTTTGTCATGCCATTGAAACCTTTATAGCATATCAGCTCTTATTTTTTTTTTTTTGCTTTAACAATATCAGCATATCAGCTCTTATTTATTTTTTAATTCTTAACATTAGTCTAAGTTTTAATATTTTTAATAACAAATTTTATGTGTTCTCTATTTATTTGTGAATTTCTCCTTTCTTTCTTTTTATTGTTGAAGTTTATAGTTTATGCGACTTATCTGTACTGATGTTTTATAAATTAAGTTTGAATTCTCATAAGATGATTATTTTCTTTATCTTGATCACTTTTTTTTTTATAATTTCAATTAGTTCTTTAAAAAAAAAAACAGTATAATAATAAATTTCAAATAAGCCACATATATAAACTACTATATTTTTATAGATATAATTTAACATCCGTTGTAATGTAGCAATACATCAAACCTTGATCTATTTGTGGTGTTTGCCAGGAACACTAACTGTTGTTACTGTTCCAGGGAAACCCTCAAAAGAGCAACTCCTACAGCATCTTACTTCTATATACATGAAATTTTGAAAGCAAGTTAAAGATTAAGTACTACATGATGCTGGAGTTTTATATAAATACATGGGCAACTATCTATTGTGCTTAGCATTCTGAGCAAAAAAGAATTTCTTATAGTTGTCCATATATTTGTAATCTAGCAAAATATTTATTACTTAGATGATGTGCAGGTAGTGCACCTTAGATTGTTGATCTGCAGTACTCCATTAGGCTATTATATATTTTTTTTGTAGTTCACCGCCTTATCATTTGTCGTGGCAGATTTAATGGAAGATTATTTCGGCTTCTCAGACTTCACAGTTACAGGTTTGGCTTGCTTCTTGTCAGTTTTTAGGGGGACAGGTTCATCTTGAGCTTGATCCTTTCTTGGTGATATCTCTGGGCCTTGGGCTGTCTTGTGCTTCTCTGGAGTCATTCCTCCGAAGCAAAGTTTCTTTTTTGCACGGAATTGTGATAGCGGTGGCTCGGATTCAATTTCCTCACCTTGGAATTGGACAGGAGTTTTCCCTAAAGCTTTCTTGCGCTTAAGTGATTCGATATCTCCCTGAGCTAACTCTAGTGTTTGAGTGAAAGGGCTATCTTGTGTATGCTTTTCTGAAGAACCCTTCATGTTTGGGGTTAGAAGGACTGGTTCTGGATTCCCTTGTTCCATAGTTTGCTGTTTTTCCTCTTCATTCGCATCTTTTGCTTGGTTGTAGGTGCCATCAAATGGTTGCAGAACTTCAGGTGTCTCAGGATCTTCCTTAAGTTCTATACCCTTGAGAGTCCATTCTAGGACATTGTTCTGGCCTAAATGCGATGTAGGGCCTACTTTAATGTAGAACGGTTTGCTGCTAAGCATGTCTTGAATAGCCTCGAATGCATTGTGGTCATCCTGCATTGTATTTATCATCATGGCAAGTATTAGTATTAGATCAAAATTTGTAAACATTATAATATATATCTTTGACCGTGTATTACACTAATATTATCTAGTCAGATGACTATATTTCTTTTCTGCTTTTGTTTTTTTACTTTTCTTTTTTTTTTTTTATAAATCTTTCTAGGCGGGACTGATTAGCAACATTACTCAACAATTCATTGTCAATTGAGGCTTGGCATTTTCATCGTTGACAATTTTGCTAATAATGGTGTTTTTTGTGTTTTTGGTTTCTAAGGCATAAGATAAGAGTGCTTGACTTTTTCAAGTTTACTGGACCTTTAAACATCTCATGGGTGATTGTCTATTGGAAAATCTATATTCTAGATTTATCTTAAGCTTATCTAATCTTATCAATTTTCTTACTTATAATTTTAATTTTATGAAGTAAAAACTTTCAAGTATTCTTTGGAAATTTACATGGCATATATAAACTGTTTCAAAAATTAGAAGGTAGGTACATGGTAATTGTAATTTACCGCTTCTTTTATGGCATAAATTTCAGCTGCAGTTCTCCTAAACAGTCTTTCTGTGTCATCGTTGAAAGTGGAGAATGCCATAGTTCCTGTGCCATCGCTAGCCTCAAACTTAAAGGTTGTCCTGGCATGAATTCACAGGAATTTTTGTTAGGTACAATATTAACAGATAAGGTTGGTGTTTAAAAAGAGCTAGTGTTATACCTCTTAGTGCATATGCATTCTTTCTTATAACAATAAGTGTAAGAATAACGCTTCTGCAATGGAAGGTTGGTTCGTTTCCAGCAGTTTGAACAGCCTGTGTACGCGTGCACTTTTTCTAATTCTGCATTCTGAATGGTTACCTCTATCCTTAGAAGTTCTTCCTGTATGGTGTTGCTTGGCTACACATGTATTATAATTCACAAAATATCAGTTAGAGCATGCACACTTAATTTTTAGTGAGTTGTAAACCTTGGAAGAGGTTGTAATGAATTATTTTTCACCTTTTTCTGTCTCAGTTCAGCAATGGAAATAATTTTTTTATTTTCACCTGGGTACTTAACCTCTAATACTCTAGTTTGCCTATCTAATACCTTATGGTGAAAGAGGTTAGCCCTGCACATTGTTCATTATAGAGATGATCAACATACTTTAATGGTTGTTGTTTTTGCTAGGCTAAGTTTTGGTGATTACCAGTCAGACAGCTCACGTGCTCGATCCCCTTTAGGTTATAGATTATTCGAGTAGACATACCAGAATTCATTGAAAAACCTAAATAAAACAGATAGTGTTAATTTTGTCATAGTAAAAAATCACCCAGGATCTAAAGTATAATAGCTTTTCTCTTACCACGGCGAGTATATGGTTTAAGAGCCCTGAAACCTATAACCTGGAATGCTTCTGCCCAATTAGGTAATTTGTCGAAGAATTTGGGTGCTGTTAGATCATTCCACAATGAGATGGTGAGCGGTTGATCGCAACTGTTACATGAAATACTTATTGTTAGTGATTTCAAATTGTAATATATATCAAATATTATTTTTACTATTCCTGAACATTTAGGTGATCTGATTTTAACCTTTCATCAGTAACGACTATTTCTCGTACGAAGCTCTCTCGCTTTCCATCTCTGGCTTCAATTTTCCTTGGCCCTTCTTCAACAAATAACACCACACCCACGATATCTGTGAATTCAGACAAGTTTGTTAGTGTTTTTTTAATTGTATTTTTATGTGAAACTGTTATGTGAGTGTAATATACCGTATTTCTCATCAGGATCAACTGTACGAGGTATACTTGTTATGGGTTGATAGTTAGGCAAAATTAGTCCGAGCTCTGGATGAACTGGCTGGATCACAGTTCTACTACCAAAAGCCATTTGGTACGAAAACTGATCAAGTTCAGTTCTCCATTTTTCATCAATGAATTTAATAGGTGCAGCAGAAATGTCGTATTCACCTAGGTACTGTAATGCTTCTTCAAATGCTTCAATTTGATCGCCAAATAAAGAACCACACATCCTATTACCCTATAAAGCAGAAAGTGATAGTGAAGCAAGGTGAGCTTAATAACTATATTATAAGGTCCCTTAAACTTATTAATTATATATAATTTGCTATTAGATATGTAGAATAAGGCATCTTTTGTTTGAGATGTAATTAAAGTGCCACAAAATACGTGCTTTATTTAACATTATTTTTGCTAAAACAAAGTGATTTTAACACTGATGTAGTTTATATTATACAAGTATGAAAAGGTTACTAAAAATATCTATCTATAATAAGCTTTGTAGAATAGCATACTTACAAGATGTTTTAGATTTTATTGCAAAATAAATCTATATACATTATATTTCACTTGAATCCTGAACATTTAGACATAATTAGGACTGCATTATATTCTAGCTTTATGTATATTTAAGTGAATCTTAAGCTGACCAAGATTATAACATAAGTAAAAGTATGATTATAGCATAAGCATGATTATTTCAAGAGTAGTTAATGTAATTTTTGTACTGTCTACCATAACTCTTTAAGCCTACCCTAATGCTTGATATGATTTAGATTACAGTTAGGAATATTCTCTCTGTTGCATCATAATTGTAATAAAGCTAGTGTGATATTTACATGTATAAAGTAATAAATGCATACCTTTTCATCCTTTGGAAGTAAAGTTTGGAATCTAACTGTTTTTTTGGAAGATAGTGTGTCCCTTCCTTTTTCAGCAACAACTACTCTTACTATATAAGTCTTGCTTGCTGCATTTAACTGATCCAAGTACACATACTCTGGCTTCTGTCTAGCTGTTTTGTATTTTTGATCTGTGTATACAAATGTTTTCTTGTTATTTTGTATAGTAGTAGTTTTACATGATAATGTAGGATGCTACAACATTTAATATTAAATATTAGTTAATCAAGCATACAATAAGGAATTTATATAGGAAAAACATTAACAATAATTGAGCTAAAGGATAATGGAAGCAGTCTGTAAAAGAAGGGACCATACCTGCCATGGCTGAGTAAGTCACTGCTATTGTGTTTGATTTCTTCTGTGAAAAAAACGAAATGCCAAAGATGAAACACTTTTTGTATGAGTTAGTACAAATTTTAAAAATAGGAAATAGCTAGAATACAGTAATTGAAGAAGGTTCTGGTAATAGTGTTCAGAATAACTATGGTAATTTTTTTCTTTCTTCTTACTGTTTGCACTGTTCATTCCATACTTTAGGTAAAGAATTCCAGCTGCTCATTGTACTTTTATATTACTTTTTAAAGATTGCAAAAGTTTATTTTTTTTATAAGTAATAAAATAATAATATCTTGATTTTATATAATAGATAACCATAGCCTAGAAAATTGTTGGGGTACAATTTTCCTTTTTTTAAGGGATTGGCTTATACAATCAGTCATAATCAAATCAGACATGTATATATATATATATATATATATATATATAGAAATATAGAAATGTGAAATATTGTACAACTCTTAATATTAACTTTTATTTTATGCTAGAAAGCTTAATTTAAACAGCTCACCTTAGTAGGCTGTAATTTAAGCGTATATGGTTTTTTATATCTTTGTTGCTTGTCACATAAATACTGATATTTGTCATCAACCTATATAATATAACAATTCATATACTCACTAAACATGATTGAACAAATCATAAAAATACTTAAAATCAATGCATAATCAACTTTTATCTACATGAGATAAGAAATTATGATACCTCTCCTTTAATGTTTGGTTCTACAGGGCTTGTCAACAGAACAACCTCATGACAAAACATATCATGCTTTGTTACTTAAAATTTCTTCTAATTAATTTGGTTTTCCGTGAAACCTGTCCAAAGAAATCAGTTTCTTTATACCAATGTTTATTGAGCTTGAATGTGATCCTAGTTTCACCCATGCTGAAGCTCGGTCAATCTTTCATATGCTCATAAATTGCATAGGTATATGACCTGGATGAGCCACGCAGCATTATAAACCTAAAAGTTTAACGATTATTGGTTTAAATTACATTATTAACACGACAACTAATTCAAGAGAGAGGGGTACTAATATATAAAGGAGGAAGTGTGCTCTATAAAAAGTAGTAGTTTATATAATATGGTGAAGATTAAAGCAACTACCTTTTATCAATATTCAATGGGAATAACTTGCCCTTGAGTGAAGGATCCCACTGTCTAGAAAAGGAAACTTCCACCTGATCATCATCTGACATAATCACCTGAAAAGTTGTTGCTTTAATCTTGCATACAGTTAGCAAATAGCCTTAGTCAAATTTGTAAAACAAAGCCTAAAATTTACAAGTTTATCCATTTAATTTTGGTAAACTAAGAAAGATAAAGGCGAGAGGAACAAACATGTCAAATGTCCCTGGTGTATTAGCATCATTCCAAACAAGATCCCAATACATGCATACATAACACAGTTAAATATATCATAAAACAAGCGAAAAAAATAAAAAATTCCACATGTGATGATCAACTTTTCTTTCATTATCTTGAATTTTGTTTCTAGATTGTATATAGAGACTGATTGAAGTATTGAATTCATTAAGCAAAATGACTGTACAAATCTGATTATATAGAATGTTTAACCTCTATTGTCCTCAGGATTTCGAGATTCAAGCAAATTGTCAATGCCATTATAAGCTAGTCCAGTAACAATTTCTCGTGGTTTAGATATTGTCACTCGAGCAATGCCATTTGACATATAAACTCTTAGAGAACTAAGGTTGAAGATATAATACTCTATGTCAGTTTATATAAATCCATGCAGAAATATAAACTCTTAGAGAACTAAGGTTGAAGATATAATACTCCATGTCAATATGTCATTGAATAAATTCAAATATATGAATCCATAGATGTACGAACTTGTAGACCACACGATGCTATCAGCATCACATTTCTTAAGGGCTTCAATGGTTCCAGAGCTCAGAAATCTGAAAACATATACTCTCTTCTTTTGTTCAGCTCTTCAAACTCTTGCAGCAACCTACAAGCAAACATACCGGTAATATGAATAAGCACACCATCGATCACTCTACCCAAGCATTACAGTTCAAGTTCAGTAGGTCTAAAATAAATTCAATAGATTTAAACTTTTAGATTCTACCTAAGCTACCTGTTGAATTTGAATTCATAATTGTCCTTGATCCGCTTGATGCAAAGAGCTGCGATTGCTGCCTTAGTATTAAACTGAAAGAGTCAGACCAGAGTTCCAATTAATCAAAACCAGATATTTTAGTTGAAAGCCATATGACCATTAATTATATAAAAATAGAAATAAAGCATCAGCTAACAATTAAAATAGCATTATGAATTAACTTATTCAGGAATAAAAAAATGAAAAATAAATAAAAATAAAGAAAGAATGATCATGAATAAAAATGATGTATTAAGGGAATAAGAGTAGTGACCTTTGAAAAATCACTAAAACCGCTGACCTGCTTATGTCGTTTGCTGATTGACGTTGATCCATGAAGCCTAACAATAAGGGTATCTTTTCGCACGACAAAATTGAGCAAAAGAAATCAAGGGTTTGAAATAACATTAGATCTTCAGTTAAATAAATAAATCAGAAACAACCATTAATTATTCTAATTGCTCTTACAACCAATAATGTTAAATAGTGAAGCAAACATAGTTTAATTTCAACCATCAATCATTCTAATTGCTCTAAACAATACCAGCTATAATCAAAGGAGAATTATTATTAAAAGTATCATGTCCACTATAAGTGTATGCTACATCAAAACATGTAAGGAGAAAGCTTGACAGAAAACCAATTTATGCATGGTTTGCCCGATGATCAAGAAACAATTAACAAGATGCTTATACATTTCTTTTCTAAACCCAGGTTCTGATGCTTTAGTTATCACAAAACCATGCCAGCAAAATTTGGAGGAAGCTTCTGAACCGTTGAAGGACCTGAAATCAAAATATATGGCATTAATATTTAGTACATCTGAAGACCTGTAATTGAATATTCAGCAATAAATCCTGAGACAGGTTTTTTCTGCCAGTAGACATGTAGTAAAGTCCAGACAGATTTTCTGTTCACTCCTTCCTTGTGATGTCAGCGCCGGAAAACCCAATAGCAATTTACTCAAAATTAAACACTTATTACTCTCCAAACAACAAATCATATAATACAAAACACCTATTTTAAAACAAGATCTGATCCAGAGTAATAAATTAACTGTCTACATTTACTAAAAGTAATCTTTGCTCATATGCTATAGAATAAAGCCCATAAATGAATTCATTGAAAAGAATCACATGTATTAAAGTTCAGAATGCATAATTGGAATCAATTAGCATACTAACTTATTACAGTAGTCATAAAGCCCTGTTAAAACAATCACACACACACACATAATATAAAGCAGCAATCTAAAGCAAGAAAGATATGACCCACAATCACTAACCAACCATTATTGTCATTAAATATCACCTATAGTTAATGCCATATATGAATTAGTATATTCACATTCAAATGGATTGCAGCAAAATAGAGTATATTAGTATGAAGCAAATAGGGGAAAGAAAAGGCATACATGGAATTCAACATTGAACCACTGCTGAAGTGATTGCACATGACTTAGCTTATCTCAGGAATGATCTAACAGCACCCAGATTACTCCTGCAAAATAAAGGAAAAACACGAAATTTAGGACTGACATTATATATTTCGAAAAATCAACTTTGTAAGCTTGGTCAGTGTATAATCACCTAAATTACTCCTGCTAGCTTTAGGACAACATAAGATACGACATTTTTAACAGAGTTTTCTGAATGCTGTAAAGTAGGAGCCACTGATACAACTCTCACTTTATCTGCAGACCGTGCACGTGATAGATTAACTGACCATGTGAAAAACACGAACGAGGGAGATAGATTAACACTTGATCTAAAGTTTGCCCCTGTGACTTGTTAATAGTCATTGCAAAGCTGAGCTTGATAGGAAACTGGTTCCTCTGAAATTGGAAAGGATATTTCTGAGAACTTGATGGTCGGAGTTTAATTCTGGGTATAAATACATGTTCCCCTTGATACTGTCCGATAGAAATCACGCACTCAATTAAATTAGGGAAAAACCTTTTACATATAAGGCGCGTTCCATTGCATAAACCAGAAGATGGCAGAAGGTTTCTAAGCAATATTACTGGGGAGTTTTCTTTGAGCACAAGATTGTGAGGGCTCATTCCACCTGGACATAGTTTATTCAGGAATTCTGTAGGATATACGCTTCCACTATCATTTAGAACACTGTCATAGCTTGTATAAGATATGGCTTGTCTTGGGAATCTCTCAATCATGAACGAATTTATAGTATCTACATCGTCGTTTATAGGTGTTAGAACTGCCCTTCTTGAAAAGATTTGAGGGTCCAGAGCACCCGAACCAAGTTCTGGAAAAGAAGATTCGAGTAACTCATCTATTGGATCAGCATCAGGCTGGAAAGTCTGCACTATCTGTGGTGGCAACTCAACAAAATCACTTTCCATGGTCTGCAGTTCACCGTTTCCCAGTGCAAGTAAAAACTGAGAGAATGAAGGATCTTCCCTAGCTCTTAGATTTTCAGTTAACCTGAATCTCCGCAAATGCTGCCATATATAAGAACTCACTATACTTGCTTCCACTGCTTCTCTAATAGTCTTGTTAGGAACAACAGACAACACTTGTCGAAAGTCTCCACCAAAGACAATTACCTTCCCACCAAATATCACATCACTATCGCATATGTCTTGTAATAGAAGGTCTAGAGATTCTAGATTTTGCTTGTTTGCCATAGATGCTTCATCCCATATTATAAGAGCTGTTTCTTTTATTAACGCTGCTAGGCTACTTTGCTTAGAAACGCTGCAGGCTAATGAAGCATCACTGTCCAATGGAATTTTGAATCTTGAGTGTGTTGTTCTACCTGATGGAATATTTGCTGCAGCTATTCCAGACGTAGCAGTAGGTAAAACAATCTTATTCATAAGGCGGATCTCAGCATACAGCGCATTATATAAGAACGTTTTACCAGTTCCACCAGGACCATCTACGAAAAATGCCCCTGGTTTTCCTTCTACTATATGCTGCATAATACAAGTAAAAATTTCCTTTTGTGCGGTATTAAGCAAGCCACGACTTTCTATACAATTTTGAGGAATCGGAGCATCTAAGGCATCTTGAATGTCTTTTGTTCTATCAATCTGGTTATCATTGTCTTCCATTAAAACAGCCAAACCACAAGCAGATAATGACTTGCCCATGGCCTCTAAATGCTGCTCTACTGATTTGATAGTTAATCTTTTAATTTTGTTTTCTACACCAGGGTATTGGCGTGCAAAATCTTCTGATAATGCAGAATAATATTTAAACCATAATTCTTCAGGGTTACTTGGCTGACAAAATATAAGAACAGTTGTAAATAGTCGGCGTAAAGCCCGAGGGAGCTGAATTTCAGTTGCTTCTGCCAAACAAATGCTTGCAGCATCGTCCTCTTCCAAAATGTCAGCTCTTAGACACGCTTCTTTGAAAGTTGCACACACATAACCTTCAACTGTGCGCAAGTCTGTGAAAGATTTTGGACTTTTGACATTCAGTAATAGAAGCCGAAGGTAAAAGCGTTCACCCTCCGAAGGAGCGACAAAAGCTAATCACCCTATCATCACTTTTTTATTTTGCCGTTTGGACCATGATTTTGCTGAAGCATCCCACTTATAGTGTTCAGGAAATTCTACATATGAGTAACCAAGACCATTATCAGTAGCTGCATTCATACGGAAGAACTCAGTTAATTGAGTCCTACCATAAACACCGCTTGCAATACCAACATCCAGGCGTTCATAAGGGCGTACACAAACTGTGTTCATGTCTGGAATATGAACTGACAAAGGTAAGACTGGTGGATGCATCTCAAATAAATCAAATCCAAAAATTCTCCAAGCTGCCTCACATGGCGACACCCACCTCCCCGACTGAAACTGAGCAATTTCATCGTTACAATTTTTATCTTCAGCCAGAATATTGAAGGCCACTCGATCATGTCCCTTGTAAACATACTTCTATAAATATTTCACTGCTTTAATAGTTGAACAAACTTCTACGTTCAAATGACAATCAAAGAGTGATGCGAGATAGGGGTTATAAGGGACAACCCATCGGTTATCTAACTAAGCATTTCTGACTTTCACTTGTTCTCCATTATCAGTTCTCTTATAGCAAGGATAGCCATCTTTATTTGTTGTTGTTTGTGCGGTGAATTGTTTTGGGTACCCATTTTTACAAGAAACAACATCATCCTTGTTTCTCATACAAGGACACTCTGGATTTAAGTGGCCACATGGTCCATGCATCATATGCCTTAACACAATTTTACGCAGCTCAGGCTGAGTAACAGGAGGTATTTTTGCACAGACATATCTATCATAATCAGCAGGACATTTCATCTTATGCTGTTGCTCTAGAATCAAGAGGAAATGAGCATGTGGCAATCCTCTTTTCTGAAATTTTATGACATATATCATTGCTGCCACTTTACCAAATACTTCGTCTTTCTTTATTTTGTTTTTCAGAGCAATCAACTTTGCTCGAAATATACGAGCAACTAATTCTGGCCGGTCTTGTGCGGTCTCACCGGACTCTAGCTCAACTTTTATCTATGGCCAATTTACATTGCAGGTCATAGTGACAAAGAGATCAGGCTTCCCGTATTTCTGCACAAGAGCCATTGCATTCAGATATCTCCTTTTCATATCATGAGGGCCTCCTATAAATGATGGTGGCAAAATGAACTTATGACCAACATTAGCTGCACTTGTCTGGCCACTCTCTACCGTGTCTAGAATCCCTTTATAAAGATCCGCTCTTATTGTATCTTGATTTTGCCGAAAAAAATCTAACCTTGTGTTTTTAACTTTGATATACATGTCTGTGATATACTGCAAAAATGCACGGCCTGCTCTTAACAACATGTTTCCTGGTCTAATTTGAAGCTTATAACAATAGTATTCCCTTGCAGAGATATTCTTATCAGCTTTGGTATGTTTTCCAAAAGCTCCTACAAACATTAAAGTCCAGAGAAAATTCAAATTAAGCATACGATAAGGAAACATAGGCATAGAAACAACTTTAAAAAGAATACCATTATTCTTTTAAGAACTTACCAGCAGCCTCTGCATCTAGAAAATCTGCTGGAGTGTGCACTGCGCAGGACTGTATCGGATCAGGTTCGGTTGCCACTTGTCTGTCTCCACCATAAGAAGTTTTCTTTAAACCCAGATGCCAACCACATTCACCTCTTGGGAATAGCAAGGGATACTGCAAAGGATCATAACACCCATAAAAATGAGCAATCCGATGGGATTTTGAAGACTTTGCTGTTACAAGAACATGTGGCCATGAACTCTGACTTGACGAAACACTATCAGGCCAGATAACAACAACTTCATCTGAAGTGGGAGCATTATATACTCTTTGATCTGGTACAGTGTTTGAATTTATTATAATGTTAGTACGCTCATCAACATTTACTTCTTTCAAAGAGCGGAAAAATCTTGCATATGGATTATCTTTAGTTACTTGCATTAATTTGTCAATAACATCTTGTCTTAATTCAGGAAAGCAGTCTGTTCGGTGTTTCAATTCATTTTGCCCATCATAGAAATAAAGTTGCAGATACTTTGGACCATTCTCATCTGGTAATAAGTCTGGTACAGAATGATATATTTGGCCATGCAGTTTAAAGACATATATACCTTTGTATGTTTCTCTATTAGTTTTACCTCCAATTGAACTAAAAGCAAATAAGTTATTGTATAATCGTGCATATTTTCTAAAATGCAGAGCATCTTCATCTCTTGAAGTAAAAAGCCTCATTAATTCAGAGGGATATTCATTTTCAGCTATTTTAATATCACCATTGCCACAGCAAAAATGTAGAGTTTCAAACTCAAACTTCTTAGCTCCACACTTATCACAGTAAGTAGGTGGAGATAATTATAGGGGATGCCTAGGTAATGGTTTTCCTATAGTTGCCGCAGGGGTTTCTGTAATAGCATTAAAGGATATTTGAGATAATTTGATTGTGCAACTATGTATGTGTGCTAAATAAATAGATAAACTAAAATTACTACTAAACCTTACTTTTAGCTGCATCCCTTAGCTGTTTTGAACTTTGGCCATTTGTTGGTGTAGATCTGTGAGTCGAAGGCCTCTCTGTAGCACGACCAAAAAGAAATTAAGCCAGATCTTATAAAAAAAAGACTATATATATATTCACTTTGATAACTCAATGTAAGGCAAAGGACCCACTTTCAAGTACAATATATTTCGAAGGTCTTGATTTAGGCTTTTTCGATTTTGGTTGTTCTGCTTGACTGTACAAAGAATAAAGAACTTATGAATTTAGTTCACCAAAATAATAATTTTATTATTTTAAATCATCTATTTTACCTAGTAGAATTATGAGTTGATACCAAAGCACTCATTCGCTTTGATTTTCGACCTTGAAATGATGGTCTCTTAAAATTAATAGGTGCATCAGCTATCATATAAACAATTAAAACAATAACTCAGCAACTTGAACATAAAATAAATATCATAAATCAAGATAACAATGCGCATATAAATAGAAAAACTTATCGTAAGCATCATGCAAAATTTTCAGATATACCCATATTACTTTGCTGCAGACCAAGTCATGTCAACCATTTGCATGCACATCTCAACAATTTGCACAAGTTATTAATGATCCCAGTTTATGTCATTAACTGTAAAAAGAACACATATAGAAATACTCAGAAGGTGCAGCTAGCAAGATGCTTTTTTAATAAAAAACAAGGAGCAATTTAAAAGGCTCTGCAATTTAAATCCTCACAAATTTGATCAATCTAATACATTAACTTGCATATCTCCTTCAACTCAAGCAAATGTTTACCTGTTCCAATATTTGTTCTGCGTAAACTTCTGTGATTAAAGCAGCATCAATAACAATAATTCCTAAATTTTACACTGATTTCGAGTTGAAATTGCAATATCCCCCTGTTTTCACTGCCACAAAATAAAATAAAATGAATTATACTAATCTACTACATTATTCTGTACCTTAGTAAGAGCATGTGCATATCATTAACAATACTGGCTTTGTATTATTTTATAAAGCCATTGAAGCTTGTCATTATCTCATCTTGTTACTTCCTCTAACTCTAATCCTACTTTTGAGATTTCCTTTTCTCCCTATTCCCTCACATGCTTATATACATACATGAACTAAGTTATACAATCGAAATTTGAATATCAGTATACATACATAGCTATCATTTACTGCAAACAGAAAATCTAATGCATAATTAAAACCCGTATTTATATTTTCCATGTAGCTTCCAAAAATAAAATACTGAACATATTTAACACCAAACGTGAAAGAGCATTGTCAAATTAAGAAGACATACAATTAACAATAAAATTAATCAAAGAGCAATATTAAATTAAGAAGTCATGAAAACAACAATAAAATTATTAAATTTTCATGAAGCAACTACAAATCAAAAGTTAATCCATTCATTACTCAAGATACACATTACATTATATTTCAATTACAGCCTTCAAGTCTGTTTTCTAATGAAAAATTTCAGCCATTACTACTCATAGACCTAGGCTCTAAGACAAAAGGAAAGATAATAAGCATATATCAATGCTAAATCTAAACACCTATATCCAGGCATACAACTTTCTACCCAAAATACTAATGTAAGTCTCCATATAGGCTAAACAAACTTTGCCCGCTTCCATACAGTCTCTAATTCAGGTATGCCAGAAACCAAAGGTTCAGCAACTCTAACAGTAGAAGAAGATGCTGCATCTAATGCTGTAACCGAACGTCTTTTAACTGGAGCAGCTGGAGGCAAACCAATCTTAGGGATCTGAAACCTCTTAGAAGTAGGAGTCAAGCATTCATCAGTACCAAAGTTTTCTTCTCTGGCAGCCAAATGCTCCTTTAATTGGTAAAACCTTCTCTTTAGAGCACTGCAAGCAACTTGCTTCTCCGAAATTGCACCATAATTAGCATCAATGATCTCTAGATTATACTTAGTCACCAAGTAATGAATAGTTCTTTTGGCAGCCTTTTGCCTCGCATCAGCTAACTCAGGACAAGCATCACTATATATGCATTCCATTTCACCTCCATTATGTGGGCAAGACACTGTTAGCCAAGACACAAAACCCAAATTTTCAACCCAAATAGTCTCTAATGGACTCACCTCTGCTCCAGTCCTTGTAACAACAGCTCCTAAAAAGCCTACAAAGTCAATCGTCACATGAACAACATCATCAGATGGTTTTTTGCCCAAAATCTTCTGTGCACCAGGCATCACTATCCCTTTTTCACTACATAACTCAACCACCTTATGCTTAAAAAGCTTACTTCATAGCTAATACATCCTTGCTCTATCGGATGTAAAATCATTCACCCGCACCCCCAAATTGGTTCATCAATTTCTGCACAGCTTTTTGAGCTGCTATCTCTTGGGACTCCTCAACTGTGTTAGCTTCCCCACCGAAAAATACAAATTCAGACTTCCCACATTCAGTCTTAATACGAACACAAGCATTATTCCTATCCCTATCTATGAAACCATAAACCGGTTTAGGAAAATTTAAACAATCAACCAATTGACCTAAAAGAGGTCGAAATGGAATGGCAATTTTGCTTGACTGAATAGCCATAACCTGTAACCGGAATTTTTTTTTTTTTAACATATACATCCTCTAAACTTAAACTACAATCAAAGTGCAACAACTAAGGTAACATATGTAAGAAAACCAAGCCACCTTATAAAATTCCAAGTTAAATCACTAACAATAAACTTACCACCAGTAGCTGCAATTAATTTTATCAGCACAGCCAGCTCCAAGTGCATACACCTACAATTATTCCTTTTTTTTTTCCCTTTTTTTTATCCAAAAAAAAGAAAGAAGAAAAACAAAAAACACCAGGGCAAAAAACAATTAAGCTATGTAACCAAATTGAATGCTTCAGAAATAACAAAAATGCATAAACAACTAATTTCAAGTAATTGTTCTAATTTACTTTCCTATAAAAAATGTATAACTGTAAATTCAAATATTGTACATTAATGTATGTCCAGGAAATTATGGTGTATAAAAGTTCAAGATTCATTAAGTCAATATCCAATGTTATCTGTACAAATGAGATCCATTTGGAATTAAACCCATGATATTATATTTTTATGAAAATCTAATTAATCAATTACCCCAGCAAAGTTTCACATACAAACCTTTTCTTTCAGAAGATAAAGAAGAAGCAAGTCAGAAAATTGAAACAAACTAAACATGCAGAACATATATATAGAATAAAGGAAAGGACATATCCCATATATTTTATTAGCCAAAAAAACCAGACCATATAAATTGTTCTAGTACATCATAAAAAAATATCTTCTCCTAAAAAATTATTAAATAATACACTGCAACTAAAAAAGACATCTGAAATATACTCTAGTTTATTTTTATCATTATTATAGTAACAAAAAAAAAGGTATTTTTATCTCTTCAGAAAAAAAGGAAGTTAGTACACACTAAAACCCCTCTATAAATTTTTAAATACACATAGATACACATTACAACACCAAACAATTTCCTGTATAAATACTGTATTTGACCAGTGCACTCTCCAAAAGCAATTGCCCCTATCACTGTAGTTTCTGAAGCTAAGTTTATATTTAAATAATAAACTAATAAGACAAATTTACAAGAGATTATTTTTCGTTCATAATCTCTTTATAAAATCCTTAAACAAAATTTATAAGAGAAATTAATTTTTATTACACAATGCTAATTCTAATTTTATTTAAATTAGCTAACTCATGTTTTTAATCAATGATACTATAGGTAAATTGAAATGATACTAATGCTATAATTAAATTTGCTTAAAAACACTTCTCACGTCTTTATTTTATAATTGATATTTTGATTTGATTTTGAATTGATATTTTGATTTTGATTATGCACAAATTTCCTACTGACAAATACTCAAGAGGAGAATACCTTATAGCACGAAACAACCAGATCCAAAAAAATACCACCACCAGGTCCTTCAAATTGGGCAAATACACCACCATCAGCTCCTCGAATTCGCGCAACAACACCACCATTAACTCCTCGAAATCGCGCAACTACACCACCATCAACTCCTTGAAATTCCGCCATCGACACAGCCGCTGCAACACCCATACACAATAAAAAATCAACAATTAATTTACTAAGAAAGAAAAAGGAAAAACGAAAAGGAAATACTCTAGCTATATAAAAACAAACGAAAGGAAGAAAGACATAGCTAATCAGAAAAGAAAGCAGGAAAGAAAGAGAGAGAGTAAGCTGCAGAACACCGACAAAGAAAGAGAAATTGCCACGCGTCAGCCCGCTGAGAGCACATGCAATGTCAAAGCAAAAAGACCGAAATAGCCCGGTCAACTTGGTCAACCAGAGAAGGGTGCTAAGGGGCAGGGAGGGCAAAACAGTCAATTTCCTATTCATAAGGAACAATATAGTATAATTGCTACAGTCTTGGTGCTTGGGGCTTTTATAAGGGTTATAGATATAAGATTTTGTTGAATTTTTATATCTAATAATATATTATTAATTTTATACTAATCATAGTTTAATGCTTTGCAATATTGTTGAATTGAAAATAGAGCATATTCAAATGAGTGACTAAATATTTGTTCATTTCTCAAATGAGCAATAATTCCTTGCTCATTTATCAAATGAGCAAATAGTTAACTACTCATTTTGTCAAATGAGCAAATAATTATTCGCTCATTTGGCAAGTGAGCAAATTAGCTATTATATGAACTTGGAACAATTGCACTCCTGTTTCATCTCCCAGTCCAAAATCAGCTCTCCTCGGGTCAAATGAGAAAACATATATTTTCTCAATCATCAAATGAGCAAGTAATTTCTTGCTCATTTAGCAAATAATCAAAAAGGTAAAAGCTCATTTCTTAAATGAGCAAAAATAGTTGCTCATTTGTGAAATGAGCAAACATTTCTTTACTCATTTATTAAATGAGCAAGAAATTCTTTGAACATTTATCAAATGAGCAATAATTCATTGATCAATCATTTAATGAGCAAACATCTGTTTGCTCATTTAACAAATGAACGAATATTTCAAATGAACACTGGCTATATATAACAAGGTATGTGAAGTAAAAACAAATAAAAGATTGAATTTTAATTCAAATATAATCATCACTATAGTAAAAAAGGGTAGGCTTCTGTTGGTAAAATCTGTTTATAAATCAGTTTTACATCATTCAAAGACTACTTAAAAGTAGATAAAATCTTAATTTACCCAATTCCCTAAACCAAAAAAGACAAATCATCACTACTAACTATTCAATTCCCTAACATTCAGCTTTCTTCAGTCTTTTGCTCTTTCTTCCTTGAACTTTTTCTTCTTCAGGCTCTTCTTTTTCAGCATTTTCATCTTTGTCAGCAACAAAAACTTTACTTTGCTTTTTCTTCTTCTGAGCAATTTCTTTAACAGATTGAATAGTGTTCACTTCACTTGTAATTATTCCCAGGGTGTACTTTTCACGAAGTTTAGCCAAGATTATCAGCTGCAAAACAAATAACATAATCAAACCCTATACAATTTAGGAGATTTCAATAACATGAGCAAACATGTAAAAGTAACACCACAAGTTGCAGTTGTAACTTGTAAGGCAATGGCCTACGGTATTGCTAGATTAATGGACCATAGACCTCAAAATTAAAGTAAACATTTGATAGGAATCCTTGCTCATTTATGAAATGAACAAGTAAATCCTTGCTCATTTGTCAAATGAGCAAACATTTCTTTGCTCATTTGATAAATGAGCAAGTAATTTCTTGCTCATTTAGCAAATAATCAAAAATTTAATTGCTCATTTCTTAAATGAGCAAAGAATTAGTTGCTCATTTGTGAAATGAGCAAACATTTCTTTGTTCATTTATGAAATGCACAAGTAAATCCTTGCTCATTTGTTAAATGAGCAAACATTTCTTTGCTCATTTGATAAATGAGCAAGTAATTTTTTGCTCATTTAGCAAATAATCAAAAAGTTAATTGCTCATTTCTTAAATGAGCAAAGAATTAGTTGCTCATTTGTGAAATGAGCAAACATTTCTTTCAAGTAAGCAAATAGGCCAAAACATCTTATTATTAATGAGACTAATCTGAAAGACTTACATTATTTTTCTTCAAACTAGGACCCCACTTTGCAATTCATTGCTGGATTTCATCTCCACTACATTAATCATCTGTTTTTCTTTCTTTAATGTGTCCTTTAAAACCATTTTTCCTTTGTCATTAGAAGATCCTGTCTTGAAACTCATTCCTTTATATTGTGGCTGTGTAGAACGACCAACAACTCCTAATTGTGCTGGCCTGCTGCATCTTCGTCACCACCAACAACTCCTAAATGTGATGCCCCTGCTGCATCTTGCTCACCACCAACTCTTAACTGTGCTGCCCCTGTTGCATCTTGGTCACCACCAATAACTCTTAACTGTCCTGCCCTTGCTGCATCTTGCTCACCAACATTAACAACAAAATCTGTCTCAACAGATGTCCTGCTCAACAAAATAGGTATCCTTGATGTCAAATGAGCAAATACTTAGCTACTAATTTAACAAAATGAACAAAAACTTAAATGCTCATTTCTCAAATGAGCAAATAGTTAATTGCTCATTTCTCAAATGAGCAAATAGTGAAATGCTCATTTGTCAAATGAGCAAATACTTAGTGCTAAAATGAACAACAAAACATAAAATGAACAAGTTATCAACTACTTTCAAAGTTGTGAAGAAGTTAGAGAACTTGTTTTTAAACTCAAATTCTTTCTCACTGATATCTACTTTAAGACCTGATGTGCAACATAATGAAATAACTTCTAGGCTTCTGATGTGAAAAGTCGAACAGTAAAACGCCTTCAAACTATCAGCTTCTTGGCTTCTGATGTGAAAAGCCGAACTAAGTACACGACGAAGTTGGTAGCTTTGTGGTGACGATAGTAATAACATTGCACAGGGAATTTTGATTGTGAGAATTTCTAAGACAAAAAAAAATATGAGAGCCCTGTACTCCTATCTTAAACTGTTTTTTTTTTCCTATTTGCTTTCACATACAAGTATTAACCTGTGGCAGTTTTAGATGTATTGAAAATTACTTCCCAACATAATCTACAACTTTTTATTGCTTGTAACTGTCAATTAAAAAGCTAATATTTCATAAATGAACAACAAAACATAAAATGAACAAATTATCAACTAATCTACAAGAACTCCCATACAAGTAATACAACTCATCAACTAATCTACAACAACAACAAAAATAATAATAACTCAAATAATAAAAATAAAATGAGCAAAAACACATACATTGTATTTTCTTGAGGAACATTTGCAGAATCCATAGCAATTACTTCTAGGTTTCCAAAAAAACAAAGAAAATGTAAGATAATTACTCATATGAAGCAAAATTAAAACTAAAATCAACTAATAATTACTCAAATAAAGCTACAATCAAACAAAAAATAAGATAAAACCAGAAAATAAAACATAATTGAGAACTAAAGTAAACCGAAAATCAAATTAAAATACACAAAATAATTAAAATACCTAAAATCAAGCTAAAATCAACATAATAGCACAAATTATCAGTGATTTCTAGATTTCCAAAAAAATGAAAAAACTGGACAATAACGAAAATAAGCAAAATCAACTTGATAACTACTCAATAAAACGAAAATAAAACTAAAATCAATGAAAAAACAAAGTAAAACATTATCGACACAAATTGATAAACAATGTGAGCTGAAATCAGCGAAAATTAAACGAAAATCAAAACGAAAATCAACAAATGTAACTGAATAAGACCTAAAATTAATTGTAAAACACGAAAATATAAACAATAAACTCACCTTGACAAAGAATTGATGAAGATTGAAGGAGTAGTGATGAAAAATTAGAGAGAATAGCAGAGAGAAAGAGAGTAGAAAATAGAGAAATTGTGAGGAGAGAGAAAATAGCGCGTGAAAGAGGAAGGAGGAGAGAGAAAAAACGCAGGAGTTTTGTTTGACCGGGATTTAATTGTGGCCGTTGCATGTAATTGATCCAACGGTTATAATTAGTCCTCACATATAATAGGGTTCTCACATAAGGGATGTGGTCTCATATGATCCCATTTCTATATATATATATATATATAAAATAAAATATATAACCAAGTCGTGTCATAACCCAAAAAAATAAAATAATACTCACATGGTATACAATAAAAGAGTGCCTAAATTTAATTAGTGACTAGTATGTTCACCAAGATGTTAAAACAACACTTATACAAAAAAAAATCAGCTCTGAGAGGTCAGCTCTAAAAGATACACAAAGACATCATGTTACAATACTAATAGGGTTGGACAAAATATCTCAGAGTTAGTAAAAAAAAGGAAAAAAAGAAATAACCCCTGCCCTCATTAGATGGTACATATAAACTTACCCAAGCATATCTAAACATACGACAAAACCTTATACATATGAGCATTTCAAATAATAACCCTTACTAAAAAAGTAGATCGTATAAACTCACAAGATTGACATGGTCAACGTGAAAATATATCATACAATATTAAGTCATACAACATGAATTTAAGGTGGTCAAGAGTAAAATATATTCCCTTGACCAAATGACCTTAAAAAAAAGGTGAACTCTTATCTTGCTTTACTCTACTAAAACACAAATTTATATCTATCATAGTCGTAAAAAACAAAGACAAAAGATACAAAACTAGATCAAAACAACAGAAAAACAAATAAAACGGAAGACCAAATTCACGTCGGCAAAGCAAATTAATGTAACGGAAATTACTATTTGGAATAGTGTCAAATAGTGTTTGAATAGTGTCAAATAGTATTTTGAATAGTGAAATGCAATACATGACACGTCTGAAATCTACCTGTCCCAACTAGAGTCAGATAAATATTGATGCAATTGGTCCAAATTGAAATTTATTGGATACAATATTAACCGCGGGGGATAAAAAAAAGGTGACGTTATTTCACTATTGACAATTGCTTATCAAAACTGAATAAAGAATACACAAACTAGACTGAGTAAACAAACCATAAAAAAATAAGACAAAAAAAAAAAATGTGAATGTCAGAACTCATTTTTGTTTTTGTTGAAATAAAAGTCAGAACCCATAAGTTATAGGAATTCTCAGAGAAGCAAAATGTCATTGAAATGATACGAAGCACGATCCTATTTTTTAGGAACAAACACTATTCATCTATACGTGCAATTATACATTTGTTAGGAAAAATAATCAAAGCGACGTGAAAATCACTGTCCTTAAAGTATTATTTGCGCCCACTATGTTTGCACTTGGGAGATGGCAAAGATACTTCCAAGATTTCCCTAAGAACTAGTGTTTTATGACTGCAAAAATCAATACACACTGCATGAACGTTTTTCAGAAATTTTATAGAGAAGAAAAAGAAAAAGAACGTAGTTTAGTAAAAACAATCATGTTTTATTTATAGAGAAAAATAAATCAGATAAGAAGATACAATTTTTTTTTTAAATCTTATCTTCTTAAATCACCAACTAACATCATTATCCATAATTAACTAATTAATTACGAATTTATTTAAAAAATAATCAAATAAATGAGTATTTACGATTAGGCGAGTCTACTGCAAAATAGGCGTTGTATAAATTTTGTCGCAACATTATTGAGGTATTTGGCGGGCGATACTTAAGGCGACCCAATGCAAAAGATGTCCAACGCTTACTCCGTATTCTTTATGAGCGCCATGGCTTCCCTGGCATGTTAGGTAGCTAGCCTTGATTGCATGCATTGGGCATGGAGTAGTTGTCCAGTTGCATGGGCTGGTCAATTTACTAGAGGCGATCAAGGGTGCCTTACAATTATGTTAGAAGCTGTAGCTTCACATGATCTATGGATTTGGCATGCATTCTTTGGAGTTGCAGGCTCTAACAATGATGTAAACGTTTTAAATCAATCTCCATTATTTAACGATGTTTTACAAGGATTTGCCCCCCAACAAATTTTACTGTTAATGACACATAATATGCACAAGGTTACTATCTTGTTGATGGTATATATTTATCCAGAATGGGCAACTTTTGTTAAAAGCTTTTCACATCCTGAAGATCCAAAGAGGAGTTTATTTAAACAAAAGCAAGATTCTGAAGAAAAGATGTCGAAAGAGCATTTGGTGTTCTCCAGTCTCGATGGGAAATTGTACGAGGTCCATGCAGGGTATGGCATCGAAAAATAATCAAAGATATAATGTACGCATGCATTATATTACATAACATGATTGTTGAAGATAAAGGAACAACAATAAACGAATAGAATGAAGGAGGTTCCTCTACTCCATTTCCAGCAAATCATGGGTCGATTCAACAATTTCAGCAAAGTTTACAAAGACATGTTCAATTACGTGACCGTGAGGTGCACCACCAACTCCGAGTTGATCTGGTTGAACATATATGGGCAAAATTTGGAGGAAACTTTGACCAATAATTGTTAATTATGATTTGTTGTATAATCGTGTTTTTATGCTGCATTAATGTAATTCGCTTTAATGATAAGTATTAAAATTATGCATTTTGAGTTGTCTAATGATTATAAGTAAAAATGAAACTAATTAAAGACACGTATGGATACACAAAGGTTCGTATAAAAATTGTTTAAAAATATAGTAGCTGATTTTTAACCAAATTTTATGCTTAAATATTTAATACATAATTAATCAATTTATTAAAATAATAATTATTATATTTAAACATTATTTTTCTTTACTTTTGGTTTGGATGAATTAATGAGTTGTATTGAAAGTGGGTCCCCTACATAAACTTGTAAATAGGTTTATCTATTGTTAGTGAAAGGTTTGTTAGCAGAGAGGTTTGTGTAATGATGACATGTCAAGTGAAGAGGTTTGTTCTATTGTTGATGCCCTAAGTTTAGATACTCAAATTTGAGTCTCATTTTACAAAATGTGTGGGACCCTTGTCACTATTCTAATATATTTTGTAATTTATTTAAGTTTTACTTTTTTTTTTTCATCTTTTAATCTTATAATATTTGATATTAAAAAATAAATGGATTCGGTGGGCCATAAATTAAAAGTGACATTTGTATATTTTTTAGTGAGTCACACCATTGGGAAATTAGACTTTACATGAATTGCTAAGTTGAGAAGTGAGTATGGTATCATAATTGGAACTAATAAAAAACAACTCATTTTGTATTTCAATACTCAAACTTGAGTCTCACCATTGGAGATGGTCTTATAGAGAAACCTTACCACAATCATGTTCCATACATCAATTAAAACTTCAATGAATAAATACCACACTTAATACCATCTTAGCTACAACCAAATCATTCTATACATCTACATAATTATATAAATACATTTTACCTCATGCTGGGTAAAAGAAAGAGGAGCACAGAAGTGAAATATATAAGGTGGGAAGTGTTTCGGGGGTTTTAGTCCCTTGGGAGAGTTACAACACTGAGACTGGATTCAGCAAAGGACGCCTGTACCTGCAAAGCAAACGGACCGTCGGATGGTCGGTAGTCCACCTCCGATGATTAAGTTAGTAAGCGTTCGGTAATAAAACGTGCGGAAGTAAAGTTTATCTGCTCGGATTCCAAGCTCAGGTAAAGTGTTGTCTGTTCTTTGAAAATGACAACTCTGTAGTAAGTGACGTATTATCTCGTATTGCGTGTATATCCGTGTATATCCGTCATAAATGTAAGAATGTCCCTATTTATAGGGTCCTTTTGGAAAGTATGCGCTCCCTAGGATCTGGTGACCTAGGAATTAGGTCACGCCGCAAAACGGCGCCTCAGGATTTGGGCCCTTGAAGGCCGCCATTCTAGAGGCAATGCCTGAGTGACACGTGTCACTAATCCCAAAAGGCCTTTGGGCATCCTTTGGGTGACACGTGTTGTCGTCTGAATGGTCCATGCTGGATCATCAGTCTGTTTAGGACAGAAGAATGTCCACCCTCCACGTGTCATCATCTCATAGGTCCAAATGGCACCTTTACTGAGGACACGTGGCGCTTTCTGATTGGGCCACCTGGCCGGGTAAAAATACCCAAATCATTTGCCCCTCACAGGGGTCACGTGCATTGCACATGGCGCCTGTGACAGATGTCATCATGTGACTGGGCGAATTTTCAAATTACATTTTGGAGGGAAAAATTAGGGTTTCCCCTTTCTATAAATAGGAAGGTTTGACTTCATTTTTGTTTTCACACCTTTGCGAATCTTGGAGAATCTCTGGACTTTTGACTCTCAAAGACTCTTAAAGACCCTGACTTTTGTCAAGCATCCGACACTCGGCCTTTCCTACCGACTGCTTCAGCCAACCAGGCGTCTCAAATACCTTCTTCTAAGGTAACCGCATGCTTTTTTCTTTTATTTTTTCTTGTATTTTTTGTTTATTCAAATGGTTTCCCAAACGTACACGACACGACCTAGGTTAGCGATCAGCCGGTCACCGAGGACGGCTGAATCTAGAACTAGGAGTGTCGAATGCTTGTTCGAGAACTTTCCTTTAAGTACATCTCCAAATCCGACAGTGTCTCTGCATCTGCAGGACACGATGGCTCGAACAAAGCAGACAACAAGGAGATATAGGCCGGATGGTACCTTTTACCATTCGGACAGTGAGACTCCAAATTCAGATGGCTCCATTAGGGTGCCAGCTAGTGAGATTTCAAAGCACCCCCCAAACCCCTCTCCTGACCTTCCCCCAACTTCAACTTATTATTCTCCCTCTTCTTTAAGCGGCACCCCCAGTGATACTATACTGCGGGAAGCCAACAGTCAGTACCAGGCCGAGCCTTCAGGACAGGCGCCTGAGGAGAGTCTAGGGGAGGACCCTGCTAGCCCTAGCCGGCAGTCCCTTAGCTCTGAGGAAAGCTCTGATGACGATTCGACCTCGTCATCTTCTGACAGCGCCTCTGTTGAGTCAGAGGAGGTCCGAGCAAAAATAGATACTGCAAGGGAGTCCTTGTCAGTAGAAAAGGGGGAAGGCTGGGCGGAGCCGAGTGCTTCCAGGCGCTTGGAGCACGCCCCCTATTTTCACCATGTCCCGCAGAGCAAGCGGGCCTCCATGACATCCGGCCTTGCCAATTACAGGCGCAAGGTCGTAATGGGGCATGGCTTCTCCTTGAACGTCCCCAACAAGGAGGATACTATAACCTGGCCCTCCCTGGCCAGCTATAAGGACAAAGCCTTCGGCTATTACGAGGCGGTCCTTCAGGCTGGCTTACGCTTCCCTTTCCATCCGGCCGTGGAAAGGATACTGGATGGATACCAACTGGGTATCTGGCAACTCGTCCCGAATTCATGGATAAATATAATCGGGTACGTTGCCGCATGTGAAATGCTGGAGGTGGATCCCAGCTTTGAGGCATTCGCCCACATGCACTATCTCAGTCGAGCGCCTGCCAAGGGCGGCGAAGGCTGGTACACCCTGACCACCTGCAAGGGGTACATGATGGCAGTCGGCAAAGAGAACAAATGGAAGGATTGGAGAACTAAGTTCTACATTGTCCTTTCACCTGAAAGCCGACTGAACCAAAAATACTATCGGTGGAACAAGGATCCGCCCCTCCTGGCTGGCAAGAGTGCCTTGCCCCCTCTCCCTAGGCGGGCCCAGGAGGAAATTTTTGACCAGGGTCTGTTTACAGTGTCTGTTCGGACAAACGAGCATGGGGAGAAAATAATCGTCCCCCAGAGCTACATTCCCCTTTACAAGTGGCCAGAAGATGGGGTGTTCTTGGCCGCTTGTGGTCTAAGTTCTGAGATGCCGAGAGGTAGTCGGCCGTCTGTCTTTAAGTAAACTTAAAATTGTTTTCAGTGTATGCTTATAAAGCCTAACTTCCTCTTTTTGGTGCAGACAAAGCAATGGAAAAGCTCTCGGCAACAAAGAAGCCGGATGCTGTCTCTGCAGCTAAGTACCGTACCAACGTCCTCAACAGGGCGAGTGACGAGCAAAAGGCAGCCGGTACCCCCAAGGTAGTGATTTTATGATACTTGGTATATTTTTTCAATAGAGGTTACATTTTGCCTGCCTGCTTTTCTGACGCTTTTCCTCTAACTCATGCAGAGCGTTTCTACCAGGCCTTCTCCCTCCAAACAACCCCAACCCAAAATCCAAAAAACAGGGGCGGGTGATGTGAGTGCATCCGGCAAGAACCGGAAACACATCGCTCACAAGCCCAAAAGAAGGGACGGCTCTAATCTCGAAGCTGACAGGGAGGTCAGCATACCGGATGCCACTTAGGCATCAAAGGGTGGATTTAAGCAACCCAGCACTGCTCTCGGTTCAGCAGGAGAGAAGAGACGTCAGGGGAAGGAGAAGGAGGAGGAGGCCCAGCCGGACGGTATGAGCCGCATCTTTATTAAACTTCAATGCTTAATTTTGCTTCTTGGAACTTGACTTACATATAATTTTGCAGCCCCCCCACGAAGGCCGACCGTCGTCCAGATGGCCAAGGAGATGCTACGGTCGCTTGATCTTGAGGACAAGGCGTCCGTCAGGGGAGTCGACACCCTTAACTTGGATGCCATCTTGGGGAACCTCTGCGAGGTAAAAGAGTTAGCTAAGTTTTCCTTCACTTTTAATACATATCCGACTGGTTTTGACCATTCGGTCTTTTCTTATTTCCAGGCCATGCTGCGCGTCCAAGGGCTCAGACGGCCAATCTAGGAAAAATCAAAAGAGGTAACAGCCGCTAAAGCTCGAGCCGAGTCCGCCTTAGACTGAGCTCAATTTGAAATTGCTCAGAATGAGCTTCTAACCCTTGATATGATGTATTCCCAGGCGGACGCCAACTTGCAGGTGAAGAAGGACCTGGATTCGGCCCGCTCAAGAATCAATGACCTTAAGGCCGAAGTTAAAGGCCTTAAGGAAAAGCTTGAGCCTCTTCAAGAGGCCAAGAGGCCAAGAGGGCCAAGGAGCGGGTTAGCCGCCTGGAGGGGCGTCTGGAGAACCAGCAGGAGCAGCTAAAGGCCAAGTTCCAATCTCGGGCTGAGGAGGAGAAGCAGGTCCTTGTCAAACAAATGATGGAAGACTACGAATCCATCATGCGGGCGACATGGGAGGCGGTACAGCCGGGTGCTGATTTTGGCATCTGGAAATCCAAGTTTGATAAGGCAAACGAGGATTAAAATGATGAACTCCTTCGCAAGGCTGAAGAGGAGGATGCGGATGGTGAAGAGGTCGACTCCTCTTCAGGCTCCTCCGGGGACGAGGACGGGGAAGAGGATGGTGATGACAATGAAGAGCAGCCGACAACTGATGATGCGGCTGCCAATGCTGACAATCCCTCTGCCCCTTAAAGCTTTTGGCAGTTATTTCTGCGGCCGAATGCCATTCATTTCATCTTCCGGCCTGCGTGCCGAGTATTCATGTATCTTTACCGACCGAGGGGTCGGGTGATTTGACAATTCCTTTGGCTTTGCCAGCTAACAATCTTACCCAATCGTCTGATGGCGGTTGGGCCTTTTTAATTTAAAATCATTTGGCCATTTGGCTGAAGTTATTCATATTGTTGTTCTTAAAATTTTTTATTGCATGTTTTTTGGCTAAGTATTATAACCTGTATAGCATGCGAATGTTCTTGCCCCTGGACGAATGTCGAGTGGTTTCGGTTGAGTGGATTGATTGACTTAGAAATTATTGATACTTAGAAGAGTATACATGGTTTCTAAGTCAATCAATCACTATGGTGATTGCCCCAAACCACGCGACAGACGGCCATCAGGAGCGAATGAATAATTATTTTCATTCAGCCACTGGCTCAATCGAAATACAACATTTTGACTTAGCAAATTTTGCTAAAAAGAAATCCCTCGCCTGTTTTGTTCCAAGAACTAAAAGCAGGCGCATTCGGCCTTAGGCTTTGACGAGATAAGGTGCTAAATTTTAACTTAGTCTTAATTTTACTTTAGAATAATCCGCCTGTCTTTCCCCAACAGCAAAGAATAGGCGCATTCGACCCACAAGTCTCTTTTTAATCTGCTAAGTGTTTAGGGTAATTTTACCCTGCCACGTGGCCCAATCAGAGGGTGACACGTGTCAGCCTCAGATTGGTCCAGAGCGGACCAACCCCTGCTTGACACGTGTCACTCCAGAAATAAAGGGAAAAAGGCGGCCTTCAGGCCTAAATCTCGAGAACGCCGCAAAACGGCGCAGCCCACCAATGATTAGGGTTCAATGACCTAATCAGGGGCACAATTCCCAAAGACCCTATAAATAGGGAGATGTCCCTCATTTTGAGGGCACGTTTTACCATTTATTACACTTGCACTCTCTTACATCAGAGAAACACCTGAGCTTGGAATCCGAGCAGATACCCGCCTTAATTTCCGTTCTCTTTATTCCGTTTCAAGTTACTAACTTGACCGTCGGAGGCGGAGCTCCAACCACCCAAAGTCTCCGTTATTTTGCAGGTACAGATCGGCCGGATCAGACTTCGTGACGTAACTCTCCCGAGGGACAAAAACACCCAAAACATTTGGCGCCGTATGTGGGGAGAGTACCTCGAAGATGGTTCAAGAGTCTGTACCACCCCCTAACCGTCTGGGTGAAGACCCAGAAGTTTTTACAGACCATGAGGAGGATGAAGACCCTCAGGTCGAAGCCTTTACAGCCGAAGACGACTCTCTCAGAACCAAACGCATCCGGCCCTAAGACACTCTGGAGCGGGGTGCCTCCCAAGCGGGTCCAAGTCGACCCTCTGGGCAGCCGAAAGGGGAAACCCAAACGGCCGCTGGATCAACCCCTGTCACTCGAGACGAACTCATGAGATTTATGACAAGTTTCAAGGGTGAAATTACAGAGCTGATCACCAAAAGCCGGGCTGGCCCAAGAAAAGGTCAGTCGGCGAAGAAGACTCCTCCAGATAAGGGGAAGTCAGTCAGAAACCGGCAGCCCACTCCCTATCCAAAGGAGAAGGCAGCCGGGACCATTGATTGGTAAAAAATTCTCCTTCCTGAGAAGAACACCAATAACACTCGCCGGACTCAACAGCCGGTGAGAAGTAAAAAATCAACTATTGATGCCCGGGAGATCATCAACCGGAAGAGAAACCAATCGCTGTCTGAGTCGGCTTCAACGTCGAACTTTCCAAGCAGCTTCAACAACATTTCTGCAGGGAGTGCACCCTCCTTCCATGAGAGTCAGACAGGCGGTAATACCGTCCATTCTGGCCCTCATATGATTGGAGCTGTACTGTATGTGCCTACTCAGGCTTACGGACAGTATCCTCCTCACTTCATGCAGCCGACCTTCTTTGGGGGTCAGGCGGCATATCCAAATGTCCAGCCACTGGACTGACAGCTTCGTCTGCTGCGCCTGGGTGAACAACCTTCTGCGTTCACTCGGGAGATAACCGAGGCTGCTTAGCCAGCCAAGGTTAAGAATGTGTTGGTTGGTACCTATGATGGTACCACCAATCCGGAAGACCACCTCATGGCTTACACCAACCTCATGTACCTGCAGGGGTTAGATGATGCCACTTGGTGCCGGTGCTTCCCGGCTACATTGAAGGGCATCGCCCAACAATGGTTTGGCAATTTGCCAGCCGGGTCCATCGATAGCTTCAGGAAGCTCGCCTTCCTGTTTGCTTCCAACTTCTCAATGAACATCCCTGCTAAGAACACAAGCCTTGATTTGAGCACTATTAAGCAGGGAGAGAGAGAAGGGCTGCGCTCATATGTCAGGCGGTTCAATCTGATAAGAATTCAGATTCAAGGACTGTCTGACGAGGTAGCTTTTACAGACTTTTTCAAGGGTCTGAGAGACAGGTCGACTTTTAAGTTTGACCTCGTCAGAAAAGGGGCTTTCACCTTACAGGCGGCCCTGAGGGAGGCGGAAAGCTATATCCAAGCTACCGACCTCTGCTCGCCTGGAAGCCAGTCGGACTCCAAGAAGTCCGACAAGCAGAAAGACAGCCGGTCAGCTCAGCCGGCCAAAAACAAAGAAGAGAGCAAGAAAAGAAAAGAAGTCTGGGCGGTTACTGACTCTGACCAGCCGTCCCAGAAGAAAAAGAAAGAATTTAAACCGTACGTCCCCAAGTACGAGTTTAATAAAGACTGCAACACAATCCTCATGGAAGTAAAGGATCAGCTGTACATTGAAAAACCGAATCCAATGAAGAGTTCTGTACAGTCGCGGAACAAAAATAAATTCTGTCAATTCCATGAGGAGGTTGGCCATGACACCAACGACTGCTTTAGTCTTCAGCGTGCGTTGGACTGTCTGGCTGACAAAGGGCTGTTGAAGTCCTACATTTCTAAGTCTCCAGCCGGGGCAAAAAAGAAAAACAAGGGTCAGTCCTCCAAGACTACCCCCCAGCCTGCTAGTAGTTCGGATACCGATAAGGAGCCGGTCTACACTATAGCAGGCGGGTTCTCATGTGGTGGCCCTACCATCCGGGGCACCAAGAGCCATCTTCGAAAGATGGACAAAGATGATGATGAGCAGGTGTCTGCCAGCTCCTCCTTCCCAGACGTCTTGATTACGGAGAAGGATAGGGGCAGCGTCCGCCACCCGCATGATGACCCGATGGTCATTGAATGTAAGGTTGCCAACCAGCTGGTTGGACGGATCCTTATAGACACCAGCAGCTCATCAGACATCATCAGCCTCCGGTGCCTGCAAAAGTTGAAATACAATGTCAGCAGCATGCATCCGGTCACCCACCCCTTGGTTAGATTTGGGGGTGGGATGGTCTACCCAGCCGGAAGAATTGACTTACCCATCCGGCTGGGGGAGAAAGGCCAGGGACGGCATATTGTCGTCAGATTCTTGGTCGTTGAGGAGCTAACCGCCTACAACATCATCCTTGGCCGACCAACTCTCAACAAAGCCAAGGCAGTAATCATCCCGTCCCTCATGCTCATCAAGTATGAGAGAGATGACGGCTCTGTTGGTTCCTTGAATGAGGATCAGAAGACGGCCCGAGAGTGCAATCTCTCAGCCGTCCGAGATACCGTGGCCCCAGGCGGTCAGGAACCAATAGACCTTGACAATGTCAAGGATGCCGACCCAGCTCCTGCCCCACCAGCAACCGGAAAGAAAAGAAAGGCACCTCTGCTGGTGGAGGTGAAGAAAGAGAAAAAATAGCAATCACTGACCGGTGAACGGTCAGATGAGCTCCGTCCCCAACCGGCTGGCGAAAGCATTGATCTCGTTCTGGATGACAGCCGTCCAGAACGTACTGTCATCCAGAACGAGATCAATACGGTCTTCATTAATCAGATTGGGAGGAATGTGGAGGCGTACATTGATGACATGATAGCCAAATCCAAGCAGCAGGCGGATCACCTTGATGATCTCTGAGAAACCTTCACCACACTCAGGCGGCATAAGGTTATGTTAAATCCTAAGAAATGCGTCTTTGGTGTTGAGTCTGGGAAGTTTCTCGGATTCCTGATTGATCAAAGGGGGATAGAGGCTAACCCCGAAAAGATACAGGCGGTAATTGACATGAAGTCACCCCGTTCTGTCAAGGAAGTTCAGAGACTCACCGGTTGTCTGGCCGCCTTGGGGAGGTTCCTCAGCCGGTCAGGCGACAAATGCCTCTATTTCTTCCAAGCAATCAGGAAGAAGACCAGATTTGAATGGGGGGATGATGCTGAGGCGGCGTTCCAGAGGTTGAAAGAGCATTTACATTCTCTACCTAGGTTGGTCAGTCTTTTGCCTAGGGAGACGTTGTACATGTACTTAGCCATCTCAGACCATGCCCTCAGTGCCGTTCTCCTTGCTGAACGAGACGGCGTGCAACTCCCGGTTTACTTCATTAGCCATGTTCTTAAAAATGCTGAACTCCGGTACCCCATGGTTGAAAATTTGGCCTTGCTTTGTATATGGCATTCAAAAAATTGAAGCCTTACTTTTTGGCACATCCGGTGGTGATCTACACTGACCAGCCACTCAAGCGGCCAATGTCCACCTTGGACTCATCCGGGAGAATGCTGAAATGGGCTATTGAAATGCAAAGCCTTGAAATCACTTACGAACCCAGAAAGGCAGTGAAGGGTCAGGCGTTTGCCGA
This sequence comes from Chenopodium album, assembly GCF_948465745.1. NCBI lineage: Eukaryota > Viridiplantae > Streptophyta > Magnoliopsida > Caryophyllales > Amaranthaceae > Chenopodium > Chenopodium album. The sequence goes on along the minus strand of NC_137836.1, from coordinate 5,236,464 downwards.
CTTCATTGTTGAAATGACTCGTCCGGTGGCTCCGGATAATCTTGATCAGGTTTGGAAAGTGTACGTAGACGGGAGCTCTACAAAGAACGGCTGTGGTGCAGGCGTAATTTACGAGTCTCCTGAAGGAGACAGATTTGAGTATGCACTACGCTTCAAGTTTCAGGCCTCTAACAATGAGGCAGAATATGAAGCCCTGCTAGCCGGCATACGCATGTGTAAGGCGGCAGGGGCCATGAAAATTGACGCCTACTCTGATTCTCAATTGGTTGTTAGCCAGTATGAGGGAAGTTATGAGGCTACCCATCCGGCTATGATCAAATATCTTCAGGCAGTCAAAGAAGAGGCCGGGGCACTTGAGGAATTCCGACTAAATCAAGTGCCTAGGTCTGAAAACAACCAGGCGGATGCATTGTCAAAACTAGCGTCTTCCGCCTGCCATGATACGCCTCGGTCTGTCTTTTGGGAAGTACTTGAAAAGAGAAGCATCTATGAAGATCCCATTGGAGTTCTGGACCGAAGCTCTACCTAGATGGATGGCATCCGGGCTTATCTTTCAGACGGCACACTTCCTGATTCGCCACAGGAAGCAGTCGTCCTGAAGAAGCGAGCTGCGAGCTTCGAGTTGAGAAATGGAGAACTCTTCAAGGCGGGGTTTCTTAAACCCCTGTTGAAGTGTGTCACCCCAGAAAAGGGGAGGGAAGTTCTCGAACACTTGCACTCGGGATTCTGCGCCTCCCACATAGGCGGCAGGTCCCTAGCCGTCAGAGCCAGACGACATTACTTTTGGCCCACTCTTGAGGCAGACGCCAAGGAGTTGGTGAAGAAATGTGACAAGTGCCAAAAGTTTGGCAAACTTATTCATCGCCCGGCTACTGATCTGACGGCCATCCACAGCCCAATCCCGTTTGCAAAATGGGGCATGGACATTCTAGGCCCTTACACGCCTGCTCCAGGCGGAAAGCGCTACATTTTGGTGGCTGTGGACTATTTCACCAAGTGGGTTGAGGCTGAGGCGGTTAAAAACATCAAGACATCAGACGTAATTTCCTTCATCTGGAAGATTGTTATCACCCGGTACGGGGTACCTATGTCTATGGTGTTTGATAATGGTCCTCAGTTTGAGACGCCTCAGCTAAAAACTTGGTTGGGAGATCAGGGGATCTCAAGCTGTTTTGCATATGTTGGCTGGCCCCAAGAAAACGGCCAAGTTGAAGCCTTCAACAAACTCATCTCAGACGAAATTAAGAAGAAAATAGAAAGAGCCGGTGGCTTGTGGGCAGAAGAGTTAATCCATGTCCTATGGGCCATCCGGACTACAGAAAAAGGGGCAACCGGTGAAACCCCATTTCTCATGGTTTACGGTGCTGAAGCTGTCTTGCCCATCGAACGTTACGAACCGACTCTTAGAGTCATGCTGTGTGATGAAGAGGCAAATTGGGAAGCAATGCGCCTGGCATTGGATTCACTCCTAGAACGCAGGGGCAATGCTGCCTTGCGTCATGACATTTACCGTCTGAGAATGACTAGAGCCTACAACAAAAAAAGTACACAAGCGTCCTTTAAAAGTTGACGAATTAGTGTTACAGAAAATGGAGGCAACCGGTAGGGCCAATGAGCTGGGAAAGCTAACTCCAAATTGGGAAGGCCCCTACCGGATCTATGAGGAAGTAAGGGACGGCACCTACCGCCTGGAAACCCCAGACGGCAGGCGCCTGCCTAGAACTTGGAATGTAGACAATCTCAAAAAGTACTACTTCTGAGAATGTAAATTTTTGTAAACAAATAAACCAATCAATGAAATCAGACTTTGTTTGCAAAATTGAGTTATTGTTTGATTATCCATCCGGGTAATACCCAAGCGGATTCTTCTTTACCTAACTAAGTTTGACACGTAGTAAAGGTTACATTTGTTGGACCGCCTGGGTAATACTCGGATCCCTTGTTTATTTAAGTTTGATACTTTGTTTATTCAACCGCCTGATTATCCGCCTGGGTAATACCCAGACTGACCCGCTTGCTTAAAAAACTAAGTTCGATACTTAGTGTAAATTCAATACTGACTAAAAACTAAGCACAAAAACGTTTAGTGGCTATACAACCGGTCTCAAACAAGACCTGAGGCTAAAATGGCCGGATGGTTGCCCATTTTATAAAATCGTCTGTCCCAACATGGACAAAGGCGTCTGACGACACCCCTCTAGGTGCAATCGTCGCAGAGAACAAACTATTTGTCGGTTCTACATATCCATGCAGACGACAAAAATTGAACGACCAAATTGGTTAACTCATAGCCGTCTGACCAAAATAACCTACGAAGAACGAACAAGTTTCCAGATACCGGATGCCCATAGGCATCAGTCGGTAACCGGCTGAAGTTCTCACTTAGGTTATTTATTCCTAAATTGCACTTCCCACCCCAATTGGGGCAAAAGAGTTGTTCAATGGCTATGAAATCGCTACCAAGACGGACAAACGCCGTCTGTGTAGTGACTGAAACGCCTGTTGGTGTACGGCTGTGCACTTGGTTTGGGGCAATCACTACTGTGATTGATTGACTTACAAACATATCATGCTCTTTGCAGCATCAGACGTTTTCAAGTCAATCAACCAACTCCACTCGAAACCAATCACACAGCCGTCCAGGGGCAAGGACAGCCAGACTATTGACTAGTTAGGTAAAAAATCGCCGTATGCCTTTGATAAGTTAGGCAAAAACGAAAAATTAAAAATTTTGCACAAAATAAAAATTCAAACGCAAAATGATCAAAACCGACTTAGTCGGTGCAATTCATAAAGTCCACCCAACCAAACGGTTGTAGTGGATTAAAATGTTAACCAGACCCCGTCCGGGAGAAAGCAAGAAATTGTTAATTAACACGGCTCCACAGCCGGTAAATACAAAGATACTCGGCACGCAGGCCGGAAAAAGTAAGTTTTGGCATACAGCCGCTGAATAAAAGAAAAAAGAAATAAAAAGCAAAGATTGGCATACTGCCGCAGAGTGGTCACTTCTGGCCTGCAGACGGAGCCTCCTGGTCCTCCTCCTTCTCCTCATCATCTGAGGGTATCTCCTGCGCTTCACCAGGACCAGGAAGCTCAGGCGCGGACGGCTCGTTGGAGTTGACCCAGGCTTCGAAAGAGGCAGGCTCTGGCTCGCCTTGCTCTCTCAAGTACACCACGTACTCGGCATATCTGTGCGCCAGTTCCCAGATGCTATAATCCGCGTCTGGGTACAAGGCAGCCCAGGCAATCTTCATACGGGCGTCGTTGTCAGCGTCACTCTTAGCAACAAGGCGGTTTTGCTCCGCCTCCAGGGTTGCTGCAAAGTTTGTCCGAGCTTGAGCAGCCTCCTTCTTCAACCTCTCAACCTTGGTCTTCAGTTTGCCAAAGTCCGCCTGGGCCTTCTTGAGCGCCTCATTAGCCTTTTTGGCGCTCTCGTCCGCCTTCTTCTGGGCCTCCTCCGCCTCCTTCTTGGCCGTCTCAGCATCCATCGCCCGCTGGTTGGCCGCCTTCAGATCAAACTCCAGCTGCTGGATTTTAGACGCCTGTGTCATAATTATTGCTTTAGTTTCAAGTTCATTCACGATAGTCGAGTGTAAAGCAATATTATCAGCGTCTATGGCGGACTTCTTGGCCCGTTTTACCTCTTCCCGTTTGCGGGAATAAGGACGTTTGAGCCCGTCCACCCGCAGCATGGCCTGCAAAAAGTTAGGCGGCATAAGTATTGCAGGCGGGATAAAACACTTGGAAAAAATAAAATTGAATTAACAACTCTTACCTCAGCCAGAAGGGATAGAATGCGTTCAAGATTGAACGTCTCTATCCTAGGGATATTGTCCTTATCCCTCTTTCAAACGGCTTCCAGCATGGCCTTGGCATGCTTTTGGACGTCTGGCCAGCGGGGAGATTGATCTGCACCACAATCAATACGTGATGAGTGCGAAACTAAGGCAGCACCTATTTGTTGTCGGCCGTCTGAGGATAACGTCTGTTGGGAGTGGGATTTCACCCGCAAAGGCCACCCCAGCTCAAGCGGGGATTCAAAAGGGTTCTTACCTTCAGAGTCGGCCAAGCGGGAACCGCTTGCAGGCGTGGAGAACCCCCCGGTTGCTGTAACGAGGTTAACGAGATCGAGGCCCAGGCTGCCGCCTACCTTCTCGTTACGCCCCGCTATCCGCATCTTCTGAGGTCCGGCTAAGGCGCCAGGAGTCGACGCAGAGGTGGACTTTTTTATTTTGTTGAGAACGGCTGGGGCCTCCTCCCTAGCCCGCTTGAGGGTTTTCTCAAACGACTTCCCAACTTCTCCCCCCTACGAAAAATAACCAAGTCAAGTTAGCATCCGGGCAAAATAGTTTTTAAAATCAATTTAAGAAAGGGTCAGGCGGCTAGCCCTAGCCCGCAGGCGGCTAGGAAACATTCGTCCCTAAACCAGGCGCTCTTGGGAATTCAATTCTTAGGGACTTTTATTGTTTCCCCGGTTGACAGAGTTGCGTCTGTGAGGCCGAAAAAGTCTGCCTCAATTATCTTGTCAAAATCTTCCTCTAGGATCCGGGGAAGAGCGCACTTCCTGCCCAACAAGTCAGGCTTCTTATTGTACAGACGGAATTCATAATTTTCCCGTCTGGTTGGGGCTGACATCAGGTAGAACCTGTGCTTCCAGCCATCGAACTTTGAGACCTTGTCCAAGGTCATCATATATTGCGGCTGCGTGGTTAGAGTGTACCACGCCCTCCAGCCGCCTGGGCTTTTGCTAAGACAGTGCATGCTAGCAAAAGCCTCCCAGCCGGGGTTAAGCCCTTGAAACTCGCAGGCGGCAACATACCCCAGAATGTTGGTCCAAGAGTTGGGGGTAAGTTGCCAGACCCCAAGGCCGTAGCCTCTTAAATTTGCCTTCACCGCCTGGTGAAGGGGGAAGCGAAGGCCAGCTTTGAATGCCGCCTCATAACAGCCGAAATAGCTGTTGGCGTTCTGTTGATCGTCCCCCCAGGCGATGGTGCCCAGCTCAGGCGGCACCCGAATACTATACCCGTCTCCTAGCGGGTGCATTTTCTTAAAATTTTCTAAGTTTTCCTCCATTTGGATCCGGTCCTTGGAGGAGACGTGGATGCTGAAGGGATCATCTTTCTCGCTCCACTTTTTCCTTTCTTCCTCCTCGCTATTCGGAAGAGGGCGTAAGTCATCACTGCTCTCAGAGGTAGAGGCGGAGCTGTTACTCTCCGTCTCCTCCTCACTTTGACCCAAGGGGGCAGAGACGGCCTCGTCGCCGCCTTGGTCGCACTCTTCCAAAAAAGAGTCAGCAGGGGTTGAAGGGGCACGTAGAGGGGATCTCTCCAGAGCCGTCTGGTCTCCCTGACCAGACGTTTCTCCCTCAGGCGTTTGGCCGCCTGAGCCTTCGCTCCTGTAATTTGGATCAGTGGTCGTCTGCATTGTCCGAGCCATGATGTCCTGCACAGACACATAACTGGTCGGAATCCGTGGCAAAGGGCGGTCCCAACACCCCGAGACGGCACTCCCAGTCCTAGACTCAGCCGTCCCTGGTGGCCGGCTGGACTCTAACCTAGGTTGTGCCGTGTGTGTTGGTGATGCATCCATTTATTGCAAGAAATATGTACAAGCGGTGAAAAAAGAAAAGAGCTGAGAGAGACAGAGACGGTACCTTTAATTTGATATCTGAAGGTAGGCGGGTCCGGCTGGGTCGCTGAAGAACAAACTTTCTTGCTCGCGTCGGACTCAAACGGATGACTTCTGCTCTCTCAAAGTTTCTCTCTAGAAAATTTTTGTAAACGTACAAAATTATGAGGGTAAAACGGCTATATATAGAGGGTAAATATGGGGGCATTTTCGTAATTTACTCGGAAGGTGAACGGTTACTCTGTAACGGTAAAATCACCGCCAACCGGAGCGTGACATGTGTCACAGATGCCACGTGGCGTGCCACGTCACATCTGTGAGGGGCAAATATTTAGGGTAATTTTACCCTGCCACGTGGCCCAATCAGAGGGTGACACGTGTCAGCCTCAAATTGGTCCAGAGCGGACCAACCCTTGCTTGACACGTGTCACTCCAGAAATAAAGGGAAAAAGGCGGCCTTCAGGCCCAAATCCCGAGAACGCCGCAAAACGGCGCAGCCCACCAATGATTAGGGTTCAGTGACCTAATCAGGGGCACAATTCCCAAAGACCCTATAAATAGGGAGATGTCCCTCATTTTGAGGGCACGTTTTACCATTTATTACACTTGCACTCTCTTACATCAGAGAAACACCTGAGCTTGGAATCCGAGCAGATACCCGCCTTAATTTCCGTTCTCTTTATTCCGTTTCAAGTTACTAACTTGACCATCGGAGGCGGAGCTCCAACCACCCGGAGTCTCCGTTATTTTGCAGGTACAGATCGGCCTGATCAAACTTCGTGACGTAACTCTCCCGAGGGACAAAAACACCCAAAACACTAAGTATTTTAGCTTGTGTTCTTGATAAGTAATAGTCCGCCTGTCCTGTGTTTGGGCAAAAACAGGCGTATCAGGCCAAGGGCCGCATTAGTTGTCTTGTAAATCAGTAAAGATTTTCCGCCTATTTTGCATTAGAGCAAAAACAGGCGCATCCGGCCTAATGCCTCAATAGCCTCTACTTATGAAACAGTGACCCTTTTCCGACTGTGCTAGAACAGTTAGAAAATTTCTGGCCTTTTAGATCTCACTTTCGATTAAACCAAACGACTGTGAATTCTGCCTTAGCATTCGGTAGGGCCGCTTAGTGTATTTGTAGAGCAATGTGCCACCCAAATGGGAGATGCTTCTCCTCGACGAATTCGCCCGAATGGACGTCGTCGGTTATCTGACTCATGTTGGAGCAGACGGTCATACTCATGTTGGAGCAGACTGTGACCATTCGGCCTCTATTGTGACTATGTTTTTCCTAATATCTGGCCATTGGCCTCAAAATGATCTTATCTGGCCTTAGGCCTTCTAAAGAGTTAAGCAAACATTAGTTAAGTGTTGGCGTAAATTTAAAGAGTTTCGTAGAAACGACTGTTTTAAAGCAGTCGGCTTCTTCAGAGGGATTGGGACGTCTGGTGTTGGGACAGACGCCATCCAAATGCATTGGTCGTCTGTATTTTGTACAGACGCCACTAATAATAAGAAAAGACAAGCTGGAAATGAAGGCATATTCTCATTAAACAAATTTTTAAATGACAAAATTTGAGGTATTTACATTCGTACTTAGAAGTAGTACTTTTTCAAGTTATCTACATTCCAAGTCCTAGGCAGTTTCCTGCCGTCTGGTTCTTCCAGGCGGTAGGTGCCGTCTCTTACTTCCTCATATATTCGGTAAGGGCCTTCCCAATTTGGGGTTAACTTTCCCTGCTCATTCGCCCTACCGACTGCCTCCATTTTCCGTAGCACAAAGTCCCCCACTTTGAGAGGACGCTTGTGTACTCTCTTGTTGTAAGCTCGTGTCATTCTCAAACGGTAAATCTCATGGCGCAAGGCAGCATTGCCCCTGCGCTCTGGAAGCGAGTCCAATGCCAGCCGCATGGCCTCCCAGTTAGCTTCCTCGTCATATAACATGACTCGAAGAGTCGGCTCATAGTGTTCAATGGGCAGGACAGCTTCTGCACCATACACCATGAGGAACGGGGTTTCTCCAGTTGCCCCTTTAGCAGTCGTTCTGATGGACCAGAGGACGTGTGGTAATTCATCCGCCCAAAGACCACCAGCCCGTTCAATTTTCTTTTTAATCCCGTCTGAGATTAACTTGTTGAAGGCTTCAACCTGGCCGTTTGCTTGGGGCCGGCCGACTGATGCAAAGAGGCTTGAGACCCCTTGCTCTCCTAGCCAAGTCTTGAGTTGAGGCGTCTCAAATTGAGGACCATTGTCAAAAACCATAGACATGGGCACCCCGAAGCGAGTGATAATGTTCCTCCAGATGAAGGAAATAACGTCTTTTGTCTTGATGTTTTTGACCGCCTCCGCCTCTACCCACTTGGTAAAGTAATCCACAGCTACCAATATGTAGCGCTTGCCGCCTGGGGCCGCGGTGTAAGGCCCAAGTATGTCCATGCCCCATTTGGCAAAGGGAATTAGGCTGTGGATGGCCGTCAGGTCTGTGGCCGGACGATGGATGAGCTTGCTAAACTTTTGACACTTGTCACATTTTTTGACCATTTTCATAGCGTCCAACTCCAGAGTTGGCCAGAAATAGAGTCGCCTGACCTTGGCAGCTAAAGACCTTCCGCCTATATGGGAGGCGCGGAAACCCGCATGCAAATCTTCGAGGACCTCCCTACCCTTTTCTGGGGTAACACACTTCAATAGGGGTTTCAAGAAACCAGCTTTGAAGAGTTCTCCTTGTCTCAGCTCGAAGTTTGCCGCTTTCTTTTTCAGAGCAGCCGCCTCCTGGGGTGAATCAGGTAGCGTGCCGTCTGCAAGATAAGCCCGGATGCTATCCATCCAGGTAGAGCTTCGGTCGAGAATTCCAATGGGGTCATCATTAGATATACTTCTCTTTTCCATAACCTCCCAAAAGACCGACCGAGGCGTTTCACAAGAGGCGGATGATGCTAATTTTGACAGAGCATCCGCCTAATTATTTGAAGACCTAGGCACTTGAGTTAGATGAAATTCTTCAAGTGTCCCAACTTCACTCTTGACCGTCTGCAAATATTTTATCATGGCTGGATGAGTGGCCTCGTACGTTCCATTAACCTGAAGTACGACCATTTGAGAATCAGAGCAGGCGGCTATCTTCTTTGCCCCTGCCGCCTTGCAGTACCGAATGCCGGCCAGCAGGGCCTCATACTCGGCCTCATTGTTAGAGACCTGGAACTTGAACCGTAGTGCGTATTTGTACTTATCTCCCTCAGGAGACTGACAGATAATCCCTGCACCACAGCCGTTCACAGTGGAGCTCCCATCCACATTCACTTTCCAAACCTGGTCTGTATACTCCGGTACAACCGGCCTTGTCATTTCGACAATAAAGTCGGCGAATGCTTGCCCCTTTATTGCCTTCCTTGGTTCGTAAGTGATTTCTAGTCCTTGCATTTCAATAGCCCATTTAAGCATTCGTCCAGAAGACTCCAGGGTTGTGAGCGGCCGTTTGATCGGTTGGTCAGTATAGACTTCTACCGCATGCGCCAAGGAGTAGGGTTTTAGCTTCTTGATGGCCATGTAAAGGGCAAGGCCGAATTTCTCAGCCATGGGGTACCGAAGCTCCGCGTTTCTCAGAACATGGCTAATGAAATACACCAGGAGCTGGATGCCGTCTCTTTCAGCTAAGAGAACGACACTGAGGGCATGATCAGAGACGGCTAAGTACATGTAGAGCTTCTCTTTGGGCAAAGGGCTGACAAGCCTTGGCAAAGAGTGCAAATGAGTTTTCAGCTTTTGAAAGGCCGCCTCTGCATCATCCCCCCATTCAAAGTTGGTCTTCTTTTTGATTGCCTGGAAGAAGTAGAGGCACTTGTCGCCTGACCGACTGAGGAATCTCCCCAAGGCCGCCAGACAATCTGTTAGTTTTTGCACTTCCTTCACAGTACGGGGCGACTGCATGTCGATTACCGCCTGTATTTTCTCAGGGTTGGCCTCTATTCCCCTTTGGTCAATAAAAAATCCGAGAAACTTCCCAGACTCAACACCAAAGACACACTTTTTTGGGTTTAGCATGACCTTGTGCCGCCTGAGTGTGGCGAATGTTTCTCGGAGATCAGCAAGATGATCCGCCTGTTTTTTGGATTTGACTATCATGTCATCAATGTACGCCTCTACATTCCTTCCGATTTGATTAATGAAAACCGTATTAATCATTCGTTCGAAAGTAGCGGGCGCATTCTTCAAACCAAACGGCATCACCATATAACAGAACAACCCCTGATCAGTGACGAATGCCGTCTTTTCTTGATCTTTTTTCCACAGGGGGATCTGATGGAAACCTGAATAGGCGTCCATAAAACTCATCAAGGCATGTCCGGCTGTTGAGTCGACCAGACTGTCGATCTTAGGCAATGGATAACTATCCTTTGGACATGCCTTGTTGAGGTCTGTGTAGTCAACACATATCCGCCAAGTTCCATTCGGCTTTTTTACTAACACAACGTTAGCTACCCACTTAGGGAAATTGCGCGGCCGAATGAACTTGGCATCCAGCAGCTTTTTTACTTCGGCAGCTGCCGCCTGACTTCTTTCTTCGCCGTGGTTTCTTTTCTTTTTCCGGATGGGCTTCTTTTTAGGATCCACGGCGAGTTTGTGGACAGCAAGATCCGGGCTGATGCCTGGCATCTCCTCCACTTCAAAGGCAAAGATGTCTTTGAATTCCCTCAGCAGCTGGTGAAGACTTTCACCCAGCTTTGCAAATGCAACCGTCCCCACCTTAACAGTCCGCTCTGGACGGCTGTCGTCTAGAGGGATATCAATGTGTTCACCAGCAGGCTGGGGACGGAGATCATCTGACCGTTCCCCGGTCAGTGATTGCTATTGTTTTTCTTTTTTGACCACCACCAGCTGATCAGTTTTTCTTTTCTTTCCGGCTGGTGGGGCCGATTGTTCTTCCTCGACATCATCGAGGTCGATCGTTTGCTTGCCCTGACCGGATGCTACGGCCGCGGGCTTGACGTCCGAGAGGTAACACTCTCGAGCTGTCTTTTGGTCCCCATTAAGGGAACCGACTGTTCCATCATCCTTCTCATACTTGAGTAGCATGAGTGCAGGAATGATGACGGCCTTGCACTCATTAAGAGTGGGGCGGCCAAAGATGAGGTTGTAAGCTGTGAGCTCTTCAACCACTAGGAAACGGATGGTCATGTGCCGACCGTCTCCCCTGCTTCCCAGGCGGACATGTAAGTCAATTCGTCCGACTGGGTGCACAAGTCCTCCCATAAACCCAACAAGGGTATGAGAGACCTCCATCATGCTATCTGGTTTGTACTTGAGATTGGATAAACATTTGAGGCTGATGAGGTCAGAGGAGCTTCCTGTGTCAATCAGAATTCGACCAACCAGCTGGTTGGCGACCTTGCATTCAATGACAACAGGGTCATCATGCGGCCGACGGACTTTGCCTCTGTCCTGCTCGGTGATGACAACTTTAGGGAAGGCGGATGTGCCTGTCGCATCCCCTTCCTCAACAGAGATGACCATCATCCTTAGATGGTCCTTCGTGCCCCGAATGGTCGGGCCACCACCGGCAAAGTCGCCTGCTATGGTGTATACCGGTTCTTCATCAGTTTCGGCACTCACACCAGGCTGGGGAGTCTTTTTCTTGGACTGCCCTTGATTTGCCTTTGAAGTCACTTTGGACTTCACATAGGACTTCAGCTGTCCTTTGTCGGCCAGACGGTCGAGCTCCCGCTTGAGACTAAAGCAGTCGTTCGTGTCATGGCCAACATCCTCATGGAAATGGCAATGCTTGTTCTTGTTCCGATTTTCAGCGGAACCTCTCATAGGAGTCGGCTTCTCAAGAGTCAGCCGATCCTTAATTTCCAAGAGGATGGAGCAGCAGTCCTTGTGGAATTCGTACCTTGGGACGTACGGTTTCCACTCTTTTTTCTTCTTCTGGGCCGGTTGATCAGAGTTATCAATGGCCCAGACTTGCTTTTTCTTTTTGCTCTCTTCTTGCTTTGGAGCCGGCTGAGCAGGCCGACTCTCTTTCTTCCGGTCGGACTTCTTATGGTCCGACTGCTTATTGGAGGAGCAGAGTTCGGTCGCCTGTATATAGGCTTCCGCCTCTCGCAAGGCTCCTTGCAGAGTAAAGATTTGTTTGCGGACGAGTTCGTACTTAAAAGTAGATCCGTCCTTCAGACCCTTAAAGAAGTTTTTAAAGGCGACCTCATTAGACAGCCCATGAATCTGGATTCGGACCAGATTGAACCGCCTGACATAGGAACGCAAGCCTTCTCTATCTCCCTGCTGCACATTGCCCAAGTCAAGACTTGTCTTTTTGGCAGGGATGTTCATAGTGAAGTTTGAAGCAAACAAGAACGCAAGCGTTTTGAAGCTATTTATGCAACCAGCCGACAGATTGCCAAACCACTGCTGGGCTATGCCCTTCAGGGTGGCTGGAAAGAAACGACACCATGCGGCATCATCCAACCCCTGTAGATACATGAGGTGGGTGTATGCTAACAGGTGGTCTTCCGGGTTGGAGGTCCCGTCATAGGCTCCAACCAGAACGTTTTTAACCTTGGCCGGCTGTACGGCCTTAGTTATTTCCCTAGAGAAAGCAGAGGGTTGATCTCTAAGGTGCTGCAGCCTCAGCTGCCAATCCATCGGCTGATAGCCGTATGCCGCCTGTCCTCCAAAGAGGGCAGGTTGCATGTAAGGTAAAACCGGCGCCTGGTACAATGGTTATGCCATGTACTGGGCCGACTGGATCATATGAGGACCAGACTGAACCCGTGGGCTGCTTGCTGGAGTCTCATGTACAGACTGGGAACACCTCATAGAGGTATTCCGAAAGCTATCATGATAAGTCGACGTTGAAGCCGACTCTGATAGCTGGGTCCTCTTCTGCTCAATGTATTGCCGAGCGTCAGAGAATGTTTTCTTGCTACCATCCGTCTGTATGTGCCGGATGGCTTTTCTTGTGCCCGTTTCTGGGAAACGGAGCCGAGTAAGGTCAGATTGGGGTCGGGCCTTCTCCGTAGGGGCAGGATGAGGAGTCGGCTGACGGTCTCTGACCGACTTCTGTTTGCCAGCTTGGGCTGGCTTCTTGGCCGACTGCTCCTTTCTAGGAGTAGGCGACTTCTTTGAGGCGAGTTGTTTGATTTCACCCCTGAGGCTGCTTAGGAGTGTCACTAGTTCATCTTGAGTGACGGGAGTTGATCTCGCCGCCTGGGAAGGATCAACCGGCCGCCCAGAGGGCTTCTTTGGCTGACCAGCAGTTTTGCTTGGCCCTGCCTGGTCATGGTGACGCTCCCGCCTCTCCTTACTGCGGATGCGTTTAGAGATGAGGGATCCATTTGGATCCACATAGGTTTCGACGTCAGCGTCGTCACCTGAGTCATGGTCCGTTTGGACCACTATGTCCTCTGGAGGCCGATTGGCATCTGGGTTCGGTACAGGTACTTGTAAAGCCATTTCAGAGGTACTCTCCCCACAGACGGCGCCAAATGTTTCGGGGGTTTTAGTCCCTTGGGAGAGTTACAACACTGAGACTGGATTCAGCAAAGGACGCCTGTACCTGCAAAGTAAACGCACCGCCGGATGGTCGGTGGTCCGCCTCCGAAGATTAAATTAGTAAGCATTCGGTAATAAAACATGCGGAAGTAAAGTTTATCAGCTCAGATTCCAAGCTCAAGTAAAGTATTTGTCTGTTCTTTGAAAATGACAACTCTGTAGTAAGTGACGTATTGTCTCGTATTGCGTGTATATCCGTCATAAATGTAAGAATGTCCCTATTTATAGGGTCCTTTTGGAAAGTGTGCCCTCCCTAGGATCTGGTGACCTAGGAATTAGGTCACGCCGCAAAACGGCGCCTCGGGATTTGGGCCCTTGAAGGCCGCCATTCCAGAGGCAATGCCTGAGTGACACGTGTCACTGAGCCCAAAAGGCCTTTGGGCATCCTTTGGGTGACACATGTCGCCGTCTGAATGGTCCATGCTGGATCATCAGTCTGTTTAGGACAGAAGAATGTCCACCCTCCACGTGTCATCATCTCATAGGTCCAAATGGCACCTTTACTGAGGACACGTGGCGCTTTCTGATTGGGCCACCTGGTCGGGTAAAAATACCCAAATCAGGAAGCTCCAAGGTTGGGGTGGGTGAGACTTAATACAGATGGAGCTTCAAGGGGGAACCCAGGTGTTGCAGGGTGCGGGGGTATAATTAGAGGTCATAGGGGTGAACTCTTTGAAGTGTTCTCTGCTAAGTGTGGGATTTGCTCTTCTACAAAGGCTGAACGTCTAGCTGTTATTCGTGGGCTGGCAGTGGCTTGGAATGCTGGTCATAAGCAAGTTCAACTCTCTTTGGATTCGGAAATAGTTGTCAACCTATTAACGAAACCATCTGTTCCTAATTCTCCTTTCTTTCATATCATTCGGAGATGCAAGTGTATGATGCGCAGAGAAGGCTGGAAGGTAACAATTCAACATTGCTATCGTGAGGCCAACCGGGCTGCGGATTGGCTTGCTAATGAGGGGGTGGAGTTGGACTCCCGGTTCATACTTTATGAGGCGGTCCCTTCGGATCTTCGTGCTATTTTATTGGAGGATTTGGGGGGTGTGACTATAGCAAGAATGGTTCCGGCTAGAGCGGCTTAGTTCTTGTTTGTAGTCTTTTATGTTCTTGTTCTGTTTGCTTTTGTGTGTTCTGGTTTGCTGTTTTTTTTTTTCTCTTATAGTTTGCTAGCTTTCTCTTTGACTTTTAGGGGCTTGCCCCTCCCCTTCACCAAAAAAAAAAAATAAAAAAATATAAATACATTTTAGAATCTTATATAATGTATATAAGTAATTCAAAATAATTTATTGTTGTCATTGTATTATCATAATTCACTGTCAATTAATAAATCAACAAGTCTTTATTTAAAGCACTTTAATTAAAAAAAAAACCTTAAAGTAACACCCGGAGCAACGCTCGAGCCATACATTAGTTTCTTCTTATTTTCTACAATTAATGCCTTACATAAAATTAGGGTTCAATCTCCTTCCCCCAAAAGTTCAATCGAATCAAATCTTATCTATTCTAGAATTTCGTCATCTTAATCAAGGTTATCAAATGTGGGAGCTAAGATGGTAATACCGTTCAAATGTGGGGGCTAAGATGGTAATTAAGATGGTCATCTTAATTCTTTTTCATTTAAGATTCACGGACGATCCTTAGAAATGGAACAAACAAAACTTATTTCTTGTGAGTTTACTCTCAATACCGTTCAATCGAGGCGTAAAGCACCGAGTAGATTGACGATAAAATATAAATCATATCAAAGATTATTAGAGGTGATCCTCCTTGCTTCGAAGGTGTTGCAACTAGCAAGCATAAGAGTATATAGAAAGGAAGCAAAGGAAGGGAGTGTCCAAAACTTGTAAAATTGAACAGAGTCTAATTTAATGGGCTTTTTGGGTCTAACCAAAGTAAATTAAATAAAGTCGGGCTAGTTCCATCTTGATCATCGCTATTAACAATGCGAGACAAGTGCGTGAAGTGTTATACAGTCTATGGAAAAAAAAGAAATTCTTACAACTCTTAAATCTGTTGACTTTAAATAAGGATGAGATCAACTACGAGTAACAATTATTTTTTTATACTATTATACAACTAGTTATACGTTTGGTAAAAGTTTTGTGTAGAACAGACTCACGTGAGTCCGTTCATACAAACAAAAAAAAAATTGAGGAAAAAAAATCTTAATGGTCAGAAATTAGATAATAATAGTCAGATGTTAGATTATATATAATGGTCAGAAATTAGATTATAATGATCAGATATTAGATTATAAATATCAAATACTATATTATAATTGTCAAAAAATAAGTAATATATCAGAAAATAGGTTAAATATATCAGAAATTAGATTATTATGGTCAGGTATGAAAACCCTTCTTTCCTTCCTCTCTCCTCAACAACCCACAATGGGTGGGTTGTTGAAGAGGTCCAATAGTGAGTTTCGTCCTCGACTCGATGAACTCGGACATTGATTCAACGAGTCTCGAGAAGTCACACTGATCCATGTGATCCGAATTCTTGAGATTTTCGACATGGGGCGAAACGCGAAACGAGGTGAATGTGGGGGAGTGAATTAACCCCAAATAAGCTGAAAGATAATTGGGATCTAGGGAGTCTTTGTTGTTGTGGATCGGAGGAAGGATTTAAAGAGAATTGAGAATTCAGATTTGAGGGTTGGAACTTGGAAGTTAGAGTTCAGATTTGTCGTGGAGTTAGGTTGCCTCGAAGAAGATGAGGAGAGAGAAAGGGCGAGGACAACGGAAAGAGAGGATGCGGTCGAGGAGGTGGTCGGTGAGGCGGAGGACGCCCGTTGGGTGCGCCAAATTTGAGGTGTTGTTAGTGACAATGGGTAGGAGATGAGAGTATGCATTATAATCCGGACTCACGTGAAACAGACTCACATAAAACTTTTTGATAAGTTTATAACAAGTAAACATGCAAATGACTTAAAAAAAGGAAAGATGAAATTTATTCTTTTTTCACTTGTTCCATGGTGTGCATATATGTTACTTGTTCCACTGAACTCTATCTCTCTTTTCTTTTGAAGTTAATTAAGAAGAGTATGCCTTAGGATTAATTTTTTTATTTTAAATAAAACTAGAGTGATTCCGTGCTAGCGCACGGTATACATGTAACATGTATATTTAAAAAGAAAATATAATACTTCGTAGGAAAGATAGAAGTTTTTCTAAAACAATGATGGACGTTACTTAATGGGAGGTTATTAATAATAATAATAATAATAATAATAATAATAATAATAATAGTAATAATAATAATAATAATAATAATAATAATAATAACAATAATAAAATAAAATAAAAAAACTAAACTCATGAGAGTTGAGGATTGAGGTTTTTCCAAAACCTCATTAACTGACTCTGTAATCTATTAGTATATACTAAATTAATTCCCATAAGTATCCCTAAATTACACTTGGCATTACCTCATAAAAAATTTTTCAGCTAAAAAGTTTGTTACTTTTATTATTATTAATTTTTTTTTTGAAAGAAGTTTGTTAAGTTTAGCATTATATTTAGGAAGGGAATGTACGCAACCATAATAATTTAAAATAAAAATATGAAAGTGTGGTAGTAAAGTATATATATAAAAAAATGTTATGTAATACTATATAATACAGAGTACTACTTTCCTCCTAGGATCGGGAAGGAAGCTCTAACCACTTGAGCTATCCCTCACTCTCAATACAGAGTACTACTTAATTGAGAATAAGATTAAACTTTAATATTATGAATACTAGAAATCTTATCACTCAATATTTCTTCCTTTTCACATCACTTGCATATCACAAATATAATGTTTATTATAAATTTTTTATGTTTTTCTTATAGACAATGGTTTTGTTTTACACGTTTTTAAATAAACGAATAATAAAAGTATTATTGTAATTTAAAACCGTGCATAACACGGGTTCTAAACTAGTTATAATATAGAAATGCTAACATTTCATGATGATTGGTCCTTATTACCCTTACTAACTCCCTATCTGCTCTCTGGGAAATTCACTAATCCTCTATTTTCTAATTTTCTTCCATCTTCTTTCCCTCTTATCAACCAACAACTACCACTTCTCTCTAACCACCACTACAACCATCACCGGAAGTGGTCATCGTAGACGGGCCCGGCAAACAAGGAGGTAAGCTTTTTAGTTTTTTTTAAATAATTTTTCTCGGCCAACATTACTTGAGGCCAAATGACTATTGCCGGTGATCAAGGTCAATTACCGACTAACGATGGCCGTAGTAATGGTGGTCGTTGCTTTAGCTGTTCACGTGGTTGTGATATGATGCAGAACATAAAAAAATGTAAGTGGTTGGGTTAAGTGGAAGAAAGGAAGCTAGTAAGGGTAAATTAGAACTTTCACTGTAAAATGTCGACGTTTTGATTAATTTTGTTGACGGTATTTAGCGTTAATTAAACTCAAATTGAAAGCAATTAAAATTGTGGTTTGTACTTTGTATTTCGGTTAGATCAGATCAGAGTAAAGTATATTACTGGGGTCCAAACTTTGCCAAAATGTAAGTTTAGGGGACTGAAGTTACAGGAGTTTGATTTAGGGGACTCAAACCTGTCGTGCAAGTTATCACCAGTTTGCTTACCCTCGATTACCAGTTGTCCCAAATTTTCAATTTTAAAAAAAATTAAAATTGTCTTAATTTTTTCTTTTAAGAAATAGAATTGTCTTAATTGTTTGAGTTAGCCTAACCTTTTTCACTCTCTTCTCCCTCATCCTCCTTATTCCATATTACAACCGCCATCTTAACCCTTTTTCACTCTCGTCGCCTCTTACGTCGCGCCACCGCTCGTAACCCCGCCCCGTTCAACCTCACCCTTTCGGCCTTTCTCATTTTTATTACTTTCTCTACTCCTTTTTTTCAATTCATTACCACCAATAAAGCTTTAAATTTAACTTTGAAAAATCTAGAGTGGAAATTTTGTTGGAGGCTCCGGTAACAAAGAACTCGAACTCGGCCTACCTCGTAATGCGGACCCATTATTTGGTAGGTTTTGACTTCAGGTGGGGCTGCGGTGGTTGTGGCGGCGGCGGTAATTGCTCAGCCGTTACGGGATTCATCCCCGAATTAAATTCCCCTTCTCTCTCACCTTTGTGATTCCCACTATTGCATTTTCAGAGAAAATCAAAGAAAACCATATTTGAAGTTTTGTAAGGTAAGTTTGGGTCTGGATTTTAGGATTTGTGGGTCGTTTGGGGTTTGGGTGGTGGTGGTTTGTGGTGTTGACAGGGTTTGATGGGTGTATGGTGGTATGGGTAATAGCTCATGGTGGTTGTGGGCAAATGAATTACTTTTGTTTATCAACAATTTTTATGTTTCCCAATGAAATGAACTTTCAGTGATTTAGAGGAAAAAAAGAAAAATAAAATTCTAATTAGCTTTGTAACCGGTTACTGAAGGTCAGCTTGGCCAAAATAGTAGCCTTAGTCCCCTCTTTCAAACATTTGAAAGGTGAGTCCCCTAAACTTACACTTTGGCAAAGTTTGGACCCTTGTATTGAGCTTTACTCGATCAATAAATGTGGGGCAGAGGCAAAGGCAAAGGCAAAGGTAGTAGTTTGGTGAGAAATTGGTGTGATGAATGTTAAATCAAATACTACTACACTACACCACATACTTTTACAGTTGGAAAAAAAGAAGAGGTAAAAATATAAAAATAATAATAAAATAGTGTTCTGTTAATATTGAGATCCAAATCTGAATTTCATGATATTTTAAATTCATTGTATTTCATTAATTATAACAAAAGGCAGCCTAAACTCACCGACATGTTCTAGTCACCCTCACTCTTCCCTATTACTCACTTGTTTCATTGTTTGTTCGTGTCGTGTTATAAATTAGTGATTGACCCGGGCGATATCTCGAGTTATTGCATAAATTAGCGGTACCGGGTTGTTATATCACTTGTTTATGTCCTACACTTTTATGTAGTGGAGGTCGATTACTGTTTGATAAGTAATTGCAATATTAATTTTCCAACTTCTATTTCTGATTTGAAGTATTAAGTTCACCTCCATTGTTATTGTTCTGAAGAGAGATGACGGAAATAGCAGCAGCAGAAACGACGACAGTAGCAACAATGGCGGATAGTAATGGCGTCAATGCCATGGCTGCATCACCTCCTCAAGCTCTGCTAGAAAGGCTTAAGGATTACGGTCAAGAAGATACTTTCGCCTTCTGGAATGAGCTTTCTTCTGATGAACGCGAGCATCTTATCAAAGATATTGAGGTTTTTTTATTAATTAATTTTTATGTACTGTGTTGTGCAATTATTCGATCATGCATCTAATAAAATATGTGTTGTTGATTTTATTGAAATTTTTTGATGAAATTTGTTCAGAGTTTAGATCTTCCGAGGATTGATCGGATTATTCGATGTTCGTTTCGTTCTCAAGGTTTGTGGATTTGTTTGTTTGATTAGTTATGAATTAGATTAGAAAATTGGAGATTGAATATATGTATATATAGTTCTAATTTCTAAATTGATGCAAAATTTTGGGTTAAAAGGATTGCCGGCTGCGGCGATTGAGCCGGTGTCGGAGGACATTGTGTCAACGGTGGAGCATCGGACGATCGAGGATAGAGAAAAGTGGTGGAAGATGGGATTGAAGGCCATACATGCCGGCAAGTTGGCTGTCATCCTTTTGTCCGGTGGTCAGGTAATTTTTTTTTTTTTTTTTTTTTTTTTCAATATGAATATTATTTACTTGTATTTATTTTCTTGTCGATTATGATTATTTGTTGGTGTTGTTGCTGTAATTGTCAATGAGCAATCGAAATCAGATACCAAATTATTGGTGGTGTTATTTCATAGTTTATGTTATTTGTTGATTAAGCTATAAAAGTAATGTTGAGTGATAGAAATCGGATACCAAATTATTGTTGTAGGATTACTTTCTGATTGTTTGTTGTTGTCATCATTTAGGATTATATATTTAAATTTTTTAAAAGTATATTTAGTGAACAATAAAAATCAGATCACTAATATAAAACTGTAGGTTCACTTTTTGAGTGTAATCATGCTTAAGCTTTACATTGTCTTTCTTTGTGTTATCTGCAAGTTGCCTTTTATAGCGCAAATGCAATCATGATAATCTGTTTATAAAATTATTTATGTTTATCTGAGGATCTTTTATGGTTGACCTTTTTAATTAATCTACAATACTCAGTATTAAAAGGCATTTTGTACTCGGTATAATATTAATTTCTAAACAGGGTATGTAATAATGTAAATAATGCCCCGCCCTACATTATTTCAAATGCTGAGGATTTTATACTGAAGGACCTCTATGCCATATTTTAACTGATTGTATGTCATAGTTGAGAAAACTATACTAGTATGGAAGCTTAAAGGATACCATTATCTTCAAAGACGGAGCATAATCTTCTGCACAAAAGGAAGAACCAAGAGGAAATGGGAGAGAGAGAGGAGAATTGTAGGAGTGGAAGAACTACGAAGGGGGTGGATACAGGATGGCTAATTACATTTGTATAGAGAATTAGTTTCAGCTTAATATAATATGGAAATTAAAAATGCCTTTGCTTATTAAACTAAAGAGTTTAATTGGAGGACAGTTGATATTAATTAGGATTCTTGTCATAAGTTAAACTTTAGAAATTTGGGGGAGGGTGAAAGAAGAATTTTATTTAAAAAAGGGAATGGAAGTTTAAGGAGAACGCAGAGTAATATCTGTGCAATGGTGACTTTTGTTATGTGTTTGTCTAGGTAGAATGATGGGTCTTCACGTTATGCTGTCTCCATTATTCTCGAAGTGCATATTCACTTAATTTTGTTGTCTGTATGATTTGTTTTAATTTGACACTTGCTAAGATCCGAATATACTAATGTCTCAAATGCTGATACAGGGAACTCGGCTTGGAAGCTCAGATCCTAAGGGTTGCTTTAGTAAGTGACAGCACTATTTTTATCCACTTGCTGTATATTAAATTTCTCATATAGGGCAGAACTTTTTACTTAATGTCATGAAATCTTCTTGCACCTATATTTTTGTTATTCATTTGCCTTATTCCTAGATAATCTGAATCAATTATGAACCACAAACTACAGTCACACTCTGTCACTTGCTTATCATGATGTGCATCGGTCTATAGCATGAGATAAGTAAATGCTATCCTGTCTGTGGCTGCCATGTGAATTTTTACATAATTAGCATACTACTGAATTTGATCTTACAAGATTATAGTCCATGTGGTAAGGGACATTAGCCTTTCTTGTCTAGTGATGAGTGACAAGTTCTTTTTCACGCCTTTTGCTATGTTGAAGTTAGTTATAACTTAAGATTGTTTGTTTTTTTTTTTCTCTCTCTCTCTCTCTCTCTCTAGCCTTGAATAAGACTTCTATTGCTCTAATTTCATCCATTTGCCTTCTGTGTCACATCTTATAAACCCCTATAGCATACTATTTTTCTTTAAAATTCTAATTTATTTACTGTGTTCCTTATATCTGCAAGTATGCTTATGTAGTGTGGATTTCATCATAATTTGTGTCAGATGTTGGCCTTCCTTCCAGAAAGTCACTTTTCCAACTTCAGGCAGAGCGAATTCTGTGTGTTCAAAGATTAGCAGCTCAATTTATGAATGAGGGTAAGATATTTTGAGTTGAAAATGCCATTTCAGTTTTTTTGTTTTTATAATGGTATTCTAATTGCTTTTCAATTTGCACCCTTCAGGATCAGCAGATGTTGTACCAATCCACTGGTACATAATGACTAGCCCTTTCACGGACGAAGCAACACGCAAATTCTTTGAAAGCCAAAAATTTTTTGGTCTTGAAGCTGATCAAGTATGAGTTTAACATCTTGCTTCTCCACTTTTCTTTGACTAGCTTCACTATACAATTGGTAGTTTAAAATGTAGTTTTTATTTTATTTTATTTATTTTTAAACTTATATGAGACGCATCTTCGATGTAGGTGACGTTCTTCCAGCAGGGAACAATACCTTGTATCTCAATGGATGGAAGATTCATCATGGAGACTCCATATAAAGTGCGTTCACTTCTTTTTCTTCATGCCTTCAAATTTTGATAAATATTGTCATATTTTGTATGTTTTAGTGTCAATTGTGAAGTTTGTAACCCAAGTAACTTCATAATGATTTCACAGTATGTTTATTTTTTGTGGGTAAAAATATTGAAATTTGGTTTAATTCTCTAACTCACAGGAATAGAGAGTGTTTTATATAGGAATCTGGACTGAGATTATGAGGATATTATGAATCGAATCTCAGGACAAGTACTAAGTTCAATAATTAGCTCAACATGAGGGTCGTTGGACTAGAAAGAGTTTTTTTTTTTTTTTTTTTTTTTTTTTTTTTTTTTTGAAAAGTTTAAAAACTTCCTTCATTTCACGAAGTTCTTCTCATGTACTAATTAATTTAAATGTGGTCAAATTCAAATTTTGACTATCTTTGGTTATAAATATTTCCTTCATTTTCTTTTATTCGCTACATATTCCTTTTTTGGAAGTTGTAAAATAATAGCAGCATTCTTTTATTTGGTCAATGGTTCTTGCTATCTCTTAATTCATCACATGAATTATGTTGGACGTTAATTCTGGCTATATTTGGTCAAACCAAATCAGCACTCACTCTCCAGCTTCTTGCTGCAGTTGAAAATCTGTAACTCTTAGGAATGTAGTGGGCTCTGTCCAACCATAACAAATTTGTTCCACTGTGTAGCTTTGATGAAGACCAACTCATCTATGCAAGTTTGCATAGGCATTTGAAACCTGGAGTGTGCCTCAACTCTAGTTTATTTCAGAAGCCTTTCTTCCTCTTATGCAAATCATGCTTTATCCCATGTCATATAGCCCAATGAGGTCATGATCCGTAAACTCAATAACTCAAGTAGTCCAAATGGGGCAAATGACTAGAAGAGTACCCTTGCCCTTCAACTTATGCACATTAAAGCAGAGCTTTCAATTCTTATGACCGACAATAGGAGAGGGATTTACCTTCATCGCTACACCCACATCAAATGCTACTATAGCTGCTATATAGAAACCTACGAGTGTTTAGATGCTGCCAAATGCTCTTGCTTTCTATGCATGTGGTTGACATTTAGACTTGTTAAATAAATATATTTCTTAAATTAATGGCTCAAGTGTCTAAACTCAGATGGCAAAGGCTCCTGATGGGAATGGAGGAGTTTATACAGGTAAGGCATTTTTCACATATCTACACCTTTTCTGATTCAATGAATTCCGTGTATCATAATTTCAGTACCCATATCATGTCCGAAGTGTCTGATTACTTTTGCTATATGAACCAGCTCTAAAGTCTTCGAGGCTGTTAGAAGATATGGCTGCACGAGGAGTCAAATATGTAGATTGTTATGGTGTAGACAATGCACTCGTAAGCTCTCCTAATTACTCTTTTTTCTTCTCCTTTCTTGTTGATATATGTGTTAGTTATCTTATTTGCTATTATATTGAATTGCTGATAGGTTCGCGTTGCTGATCCCACTTTCTTGGGTTATTTCATTGATAAAAATGTTTCAGCTGCTGCCAAAGTTGTAAAGAAGGTAATTTGGATTCATATCATCGAGGTTTATAATTTGCTAGTCTATATATATATATATATATATATATATATATATATATATATATTTTTTTTTTTTGTCTTATCTGTCTTCTTTAATGTTTCATGTCCATGTCTTGTATATTGACAGTCTGATCTTATGTTTTAATATCCCATTAAAAGTTGTGTAACCTCATACAACCATCTTCACCTCCACGCAAAACTGCATAACACAGGAACAAATATTCATGAGAAAATTTTCCATTGAGCTTTGGCAGAGCCTAAAGATATACCCCCCCCCCCCCTCCCCCCCAAAAAAAAGGACTGCAGTAAATACAGACGTAATCTAGCTAGATTATGTACCTTTTTCCATCAGGAATTCAGGATCGCCAAGGCATTTATAGGCCCAAAATGCTCCTTAACACCTCCAATTTCTTCTGTAAGAATATAAAATTAAAATAACATAATTGATTACATTCTTGAATTCAGCAAGTCACTGAGAATATTGGCTTTTACTTTGCAACCATAAAAGTAATGGCTTAATTTACTAGGCAAGAAAACCTGTAATATAGAGGACTTACGTGTTTTAAGTTTTTGGTTTTCAAAGCAATGTTACATATTTGCTGCAAATCTACTGAAAGGTGTCGAGTACAAATTCAAATGAAATATGATGTGCAAAGCCAAAGCTTATAAGATTCTCATATAGTATGTAAACTATAGCTAATTATTACTACAGACATGAACATGGGGGAGATTGCTCTTCTTTGACCAGTTATTCATTAAAATGTAAAAATTGACTTGAAAATGCAGAAATCTGCACGAACAGACATTTTATACGATTACTATTTGTGGACCAAGTGTATTTCAAATTATCAGTAAGCTGATATGTCTTTCAGTCCCTTTTTTACCCATTCATAATGATAGTAAAAGCAGTTCAAAGTATCAGTAAGCTGTTCAGTCTTTCAGTCCCATTTTTACCCATTCATACTATTACAAAAACAATTATTCATTCACATATTATTATTTGTAATTTACCTTCATAGACTTTTGCCTCAAACTTTCCTGCACGATGATCTGTTTTCGTCATAGCTATTGCTTCATGGTCACCTTCAAGCACAACCTATAGGAGGGAAAAACACTATATAAGCAATGTCTAATGCTGTAGGTGCCCAACAGTAGCATTATATATGAGAATATTACTGAATATATGAACAGTGACTCACCGAGAAAGTGATCTGGATTTTCATGGAGAAGTCATAAACCCTCGTCGAACATGTTTCTTCTAATCTCTACTGGTAATGTTTGATGCGTCCACATTTCTTTTCAAAACGGTCGTATTGGCTGAATTTGCGTTTCTTTTCTAGATACATATATGTTACATACTTCGTATTGTTCCTTTATTGTGGGATTTTAAAAAGCAGCGTGCTGAACCAGTAAATATCAGAATGATTACATGGAAATCCGTTACGTTTCGGCCGATTCGCAATTTATTGGCTGAGTTTTCGAGCCATGCTCTGTCTTTTTCTTTCTTGCTGCAATGAAGCAAGAAAGAAGATATAATCTCTATATCGTTACCAAAGTATAAAAGCTGCGACTTAAATGTGTTTTTGTCCTTCTAATGTGATACGCTAGAGTCAAATGGTATTTAGAGATAAGAAGAAAATTAAATATTTGCATATATAAAATTCTGTTGGCATCTTTATTTGATGAGCCAGTATTCAGTAAAATATCTTGTCTAGGAGATTATTTTACTTGCAAATTGAGAAGGGACTCTTGACTTGCATAAAAATTGCACTATTATGTGAACAATAAATTCTGTCATCTTAGTTCCCATGTATTATAGATACATATATGTTACCTTTGAGTATATGTTTGTCTTGGAGTATATTTCATGTTCATCTGATGTGCAGGCCTATCCCCAAGAGAAAGTTGGTGTATTTGTACGACGAGGAAAGGGTGGCCCACTTGATGTGGTTGAATACAGTGAGCTAGATCCTTCAGTGGCTAGTGCAGTCAATCAGGAAACTGGGCGTCTTCGCTTTTGTTGGAGTAATGTAAAGTACTTTTTCCTTATGCCTGTTTTCTTAGAATGTTAGCTTTATGAGCAATGCGTAATGAAATATATATTTCCTCATAGTTTTTAGGAAATTCACATTTGCTACCACCTAAAACGCCTCGCTTCAGATTTGCTACCTATTTAAATTTTTTTTTTACTTTGCTACCACCTAAATCAGACTTTGTTAAAAATCACTACCACTTAACGAAATCCGTTAGGATTTCCGTTAAGTTTATTTAAAAAAAAAAAGAAAAATTAAAAAGATTTTAAAAAAATTAAAAAAAAAAATTAAGAAAAACCAGCAACCCCACCCACCCCCTCCCCTAATCTGCCACCCTCCCCCTCCCCCCTTCCGGCGGCCGGCGCCGGCGACCTCACCCCCTCCCTTTTCCCCACCCAAAATTGACAATCCTAATCCTAAGCCGACACCCCCAAACCCAGACCACCACCGCCACCGTAACCCCCAAAACCCATACCAACACCACCGTAACCCCCTTTCCCCTTCCCTCCACCGGAAATCGGCCCCCCTCCCTTGATTCCCCCACCGAAATCGACCCCCCTCCCCTTCCCCTACCCTTTTCGGCCATCCCTAACCCTAAACCACCACCCCAAAACCACCACAACCGAAACCCTAAAATTCGTTTAGGGTGGTTTTGGGGTGGTGGTTTAGGGTTAGGGACGGCCGAAAAGGGTAGGGGAAGGGGAGGGGGTCGATTTCGGTGGGGGAATCAGGGGAGGTGGGCCGATTTCCGGTGGAGGGAAGGGGAAAGGGGGTGGTTTTCGTTCGGAGTGGGGGTCGGAGCTCAAGAACGGGAAAGGGAAAGGGGGGATTGGATGCGCATAGGGTGGGGGAAAGGGAGGGGGTGGGTTGGCGCGGCGGCGTCGGCGCCGGCAGGGGGAGGGGGGAGGGGGGAGGTGAGGGGTGGCAGTGAGGAGGAGGGGTGGCTGCAAGGTGGTTGGAGGGGTGGCTAAACGGTGGAGTGGGCCCACTAACGAAAATAGTAACAGAATAAGGCATTTTGGTAGTGATTTTTAACAAACTCTGTTTTAGGTGGTAGTAAAATAAAAAAAAAATTTAAACAGGTAGCAAATGTGAAGTTTGGTGTTTTTAGTGGTAGCAAATGTGAAAATTTCCTAGTTTTTATAGTCGCTACATTTCTTCTTTCACATTTTCCAAATCATATTTTCAATCACTAACATCTCTAAATATAACTAGTAAAAGTAAAAAAAAATTTATTGAGGAAGTATAAATTGAGACGAATCCAACAAGACCCCACATTGCTATATATTTCATTAAGTACAAATTGTTAAAAGAAATTCAAAGTGGGTATGTGACTAGTGCAAAGGTCAAACCGTTGCAACTAAAAATAACAGAGGAAGTAGTAAATTATGCTTCCTATTAAATGTTTTGCTTGATTTTTTTTTGTTTTTTTTTGTTTTTTTTGTTTTTTGTTTTTTTGTTTTTTGTTTTTTCTTTTTTCACATATCAGGTTTGCATCTTAACTTCAATCATGTTGTTTAGCTTCATGCAATTCCTATAATAAACAAATTACAATTATGTGGTTTAGTTTCAGTTTTTTGATTTTTTTTTGCATATATGCTTTTTATATGGCCGTATAATCCATGCAGCTAGCACCCTTAGTTTATATTTAAGGGGTAGTGGTGATGGACCTAGGCCTTTTCTTAGGCTGGTCTAATGAGCTCCTCCTTTGCCTGAAGACCCGTCATCCAAGTCGATCCAGTCGGATTTGGTTGGTTAGCCTAATTTTCTGGGTTTAAAGTGTTTTTAATACCAAATGTTTTGCTTGCTTTCAAGATTCTGTTTATGTCGAAAGAATGGAGTTACATTGCTTTTAGTTCATCTGGTCGAGTCAAACTATTTCTATTAAAAGTTAAAAGTGCATATTTGTCAACATTTAAGGGCATTTTATGTATAATTTTGTAAAGTTAGTTTTAATTGGGTTCAGGTTGGGTCTTGGTCAGGTCATTTCTCACAAGGCAAGCTACATATCTCTTAGACTCTTAGTCCTGTCATTGGGACTTGGACTTGAAAAGGGCTACCAGACTCCTTATGCCTTTAGAATTTTAAGCGAATTACTGCTATAGTTTATGAAAGAATTAATTGTAACGTGTCCTGCAAGTTGTTCTTCAGGTGTGAGACATAGGGTCTATTGACCAGAGTGTTTCGTGCTGCTATATTTAACTTTATGTATTACAAAACAATCTTAAAATTTCCTCTCCCTCTAATATATGCCTTTAGAGTTAACCTTCCCTCATAAATTGTAATTAGTTGATGTTCTGAACTTCTGATAGGTTATCAAATAAATTTCAGGTTTGCTTGCATATGTTCACCTTGGATTTTTTGAATTCCGTAGCCAATGGACTGGAGAATGATAGCATGTAAGTATATATATGACGTGCGTTATTTTTTCAAACATATGGTTAATTTTTTTTGTTTATAATAGGATATCAAAAGTTTTTCTTTTCTGATATTTAATATTTTTCAAAATTCTACTCCTTGGATTATGCTCCATATTTTGGTGGGTTTGAGCTATTACAATTGTTGGTTTTCTTGAAAAAAAGTACAATCCTTAATGAATCACCATTTTGGATGGATTTTGTAGTTTACAGAAACAAATTTCAATAGGCCACATTGATATGAAGCCTAATATGCTTTTATAAGACAACTATTTACTGGATTAGCTTTATTGTACTCACTAAGGTTGTAAGTACACTGAATAAGCCTCAAGACTCGCTAAGATATGATATATAAACTTGTTCTGTACTTCATCCTAGGTCCTAACTCCCAAAGATCAATGTAAAACTTCTAAGCTTAAAGCTGCAAGTAGCCCCTAATCAAGTTTAACAATATAAACTAAGATGCTGACTAACAAAGCCATAACTCACAAAAACAAGACTTGTATGTGTAAAGAACATTGCCTTCAAATTCTGATTTATGGTTGACTGTATGTGGGGGTTTTGGGGGGGGTTGTGGGGTGAGTGATTTTTTTTTTTTTTTTTTTTTTTTTTTTTTCTTCTTTTTCAATATAGCTGTTGGAATTTTCATACCATGGTTGAGGTTGCCGCTTGAATTGTTGTCGTCATGATTTCGTTGCAGTTATCATTTGGCAGAGAAGAAAATACCATCAGTTAATGGATATACAATGGGACTAAAACTGGAACAGTTCATATTTGATGCCTTCACATATTCTCCTTCTACTGCACTGTTTGAGGTGATCCTTGTCTATCTTCTTTTTTTTTTTTTTTTTTTTTTTTTTTTTTTTTTTTTTTTTTTTTTTTTTTTTTTTCCTGACAGACCTCTAGCTATGAATGAGAATATAACACCCTTTTATTCCATTCTCAGGTTTTACGAGAAGAAGAGTTTGCACCTGTAAAAAACGCAAATGGGGCAAATTATGACACACCTGATAGTGCGAGATTGCTTGTTCTCCGTCTTCATGCTCGATGGGTGATTGCTGCTGGTGGCTTTCTTACCCATTCGGTGCCTTTATATTCAACTGGTAATTGCTCCTCATTTTTCCTTAATAAATCAATTCATTCCTTATGCTGGTGGAGCAGAAATTGCAAAAATACAAATGTTTGAAAAATATTTGAATTATCAATGTTGTTAAAAGTGGTTTGTTATTTTGTGCCTGGCTAAAGTTTGAAACACTAATTTAAAGGTAAAATCACTGCCTTAGCAAATTCAAATCAGAAAATGGCCTTTTGCCTTCATGATAAAATCGACCTTTAAGTTCAAACAACTGAACACCATATTTATTTTCTTCAACTACTAGAACACCTCTAGGAACTCCACATATCCTTCCCCTCTTGTGACGCATATACCTGGAATTGTAGGCTGATAGGTGGTCATGCACTCTAATTATTATATTATATACCTTCTAGATATTGAGTTAAAACACTAGAGTATGATGCAACTATTAATTTTCTTAGAGCAGCATGGTGTTGGCATTAAACGTAAGGTATTGTATTCGTCATTGCTCACAACTGTAAACCTGGTAGTGGTTTTACCTTTTTCTATTTGCAAACTCTGTGGTTTTACATTGTTTTAACTCCTCTCTCCTTCCCCCCCCCCCCCCTCCCCAAAGCACACACACAGACAGACACAGAAGCTGTCGACTTTCCGAATTTTCTACAAGAATAATCTTCAAACCAATCCGTATTTGGGAAATTTTTTCCCTTGAGCGTTAATAAACTTATTTACTTTTTGATGATGGTATGTGCTCAGGTGTTGAAGTTTCTCCGTTGTGCTCTTATACGGGGGAAAACCTTGAAGCTATTTGCCGTGGAAGAACCTTCCATGCTCCTTGTGAAATCACATTTTGAATTTGATTTATGATTTGTATATCAGGCATGTCATTTTTTATGAAAAAAGATTAGAACAGATATAATCATACGAGTATGTATATACACTCAACTTTATGAGTCGAGAGTTTGAATCATTTTGGCAGATATATTGTTCAATAAATAATGAGCTTTTTTTATGCACAGCTTGATATGTGTTTTGAATTATTTGTTTGAGGAAGGCTGATTACTTGATTAGTGGTAGTGGCTCTCATCTTCGATGAAGTCTGGAGATTGGTTCAACTCATTAGCCCAAATGTTGAGACGATTCTTAGCTAGAGCCCCTAGCATGGTTCGAAAATGCGGTTTCGAACACAGTTTCGGTCGCAATAACGGTAATGTGTCGCGGTAACGGAATTGATGCGGTTATCGCGGATGTAGAGACTGAATTTTAGTTTTATAAT
Source organism: Chenopodium album (assembly GCF_948465745.1). Lineage (NCBI taxonomy): Eukaryota > Viridiplantae > Streptophyta > Magnoliopsida > Caryophyllales > Amaranthaceae > Chenopodium > Chenopodium album. The sequence goes on along the minus strand of NC_137836.1, from coordinate 5,205,909 downwards.
TTTATATGTTTTATCAATTCTACATTTCTACAACTCCTAAATTTTAAAAATGAATTTTTAATCATTTTCCAATATTAAAAATTAGTATTATAATTATATTCAATTATTAATTCAATTCCTCTAAAATAAATTGTCTTCTAGTGTAAAAGAAACTAACTTGTTAAGTTATTGGAGTAGTCAAAAAGTCAAAAACAAAAGGTAATGGTAAATAAAATGACACTTGTCCAATACCCAATTTCCAAACCTCACTTGTTTGACAGCTCATTGATCACACCCAGTCAAATATCAGAGCACCCCACTCTCTCTCCTCTTCTTGCCCTTCTCTTTCTCTTTCCTTTTCTCACTGTTTTTCAATGGAGTCGAAGAGAAATTCACGAAATTATGCGATTTCTTGGGTAATTCATAGTTATAACGGTGTATTGACCGATTCGGTCCAAAATGCGTTGCATTTTTATAACCCGCATCAAATCGCTAAATATCGGTTCGGTAAAATGGAAAACCACTACAACTCACCCGATACGTTATGATACGGTCGCATTTTTGAATCCTGACCCCTAGAGGAACCAATCTCCATGTCAAATTAGAGAAGATGAATAGAATGAATGATTTTCTTTGTATTGTATTACGTTATACACAATGTATTTATACAATCTAAGAGTAGAGATTAGGGCTTAAACATAGGTCCGTATGCTATACATAATATTAGGCTTAGGCTGAACACCCCCCCTCAAGTTGGCATGCAAATTGCATGTGCCCAACTTGCCAAGTAAATACAAGAGTTGGTGTTTGCTCAACGCCTTAGTGAAAATATCCACTAGTTGATCCGTTGTCTTCACATACGATGGACTAATAACCCCGTCCTGAATAGCATCTCTAACATAATGACAATCAACCTCAATGTGCTTAGTACGTTCGTGAAACACCGGATTCTGCGCAATGTATATCGCTGACTGACTATCACAAAACATGCTCATCGCTCGTGGGTGTGAAACTCCCAAAATTTGAAGAAGAGCCTTCAACCATTTTAACTCATCACTGGCCTTAAACGTTGAACGGTACTCTGTCTCAGCACAAGATTTATAAACAGTATCTTGCTTCTTAGTCTTCCAAAAAATAGGAGAACCACCAAGAAACACCAACCAACCAGTAATCAAACGTCTTGCCAAAGGACAATTAGCCCAATCCGAGTCACACCAACCTGTCAAATGTAAATTGCAATTTGAATTCAATAGAATCCCTTGACCCGGACAACCCTTCAAGTAACGAATCGTACGAAGGGCTGCCTCCCAATTATCTTGACGAGGTTGTTGCATAAATTGGGATATAATATGAACTGTGTACGCCGGATCAGGTCTAGTGAAAGACAAATAAATCAAACTACTCACAAGCCACCGATACACTTCAGGGTTTGCAATAAGAGAAGTTTTTGAGCTAGCGAGAGTAGATTTTTCTCAATAGGAGTACCTGCTGGACGTGCCCCTAGAAAACCAAACTCTGCAATAATATCAAGAGTATACTTTCGTTGACATAAAAATATGCCCTCCGGACTCCAAGCAACCTCAATACCAAGAAAGTACTTCAACACACCCAAATCTTTCATATGAAAACTGTTACTCAAATATGATTTGAATGATGAAATTGCAGAGGAATCATTCTCGAAAATTATTAAATCATCAACATACACTAGAACACTAAGATAAACAACTCCATGATTTAGAGTAAATAGAGAGTAATCAGAGTACGGTTGTAGAAATCCGTACCTTTTTAGAGAATTGGCTAATTTAGAGAACCAACAATGAGGGGCTTGTCGTAGGCCATATAGAGACTTCCGGAGTCAACATACCAATCCAGATTGAGAACCATGGAAGCCAGGAGAAGGTTTCATGTAAACTTCCTCATCAAGGTCTCCATGAAGAAATGCATTGTGAACATCCATTTGATGCAGTTCCCAGATTTTCGCTGCAGCAACAACTAAGAAAGCACGAACGCTGACCATTTTAGCAACGGGAGATATGTTTCATTATAGTCAATACCCTCAACCTGATGATTTCCAAATATAACAAGGTAATCCTTTAATCTTTCAACTGTGCCATCAGAATTATGCTTCACCTTGTATACCCATCTACAGCCGAGAGCTTTCTTCCCTGGAGGTAATTCTTCCATTACCCAAGTCGCATCATCTTCCAAGGTCGAGATTTCTTTTTGCATAGCCTCCTTCCAACCCTCGTGTTGCATAGTCTCTTTGAAATTAAGAGCCTCAACCACCGTATCTATAGTTGCAATAAATACACAATGTTGCAAAGAAAATTTATCATAATTCACAAAGTGTGCTAAAGGATGGGGAGTAATTGAGGAGCTTGGAGGAGACGGTAGACATGGAGAGATAGATGAACTCGGAAGAGATATAGTATGTGCAACATAGTCACGATGCCAACCCGGAGGATGTCGTTCCCATTGTCCACAACCCAAATCAATAGAAGTAGAAGAAGAGGTATTCAGACCAGCAACGAGGCTGATGTCCGAGGCGGAACCAGTACCAGCAACGCTAGCAGAACCAGCAGCAGTGTTCGTAGTAGCTGATGTGATGGAAGAAGCAGCAGGGTCAAGGGCTGCAATAGCAGAAGAGGCAGAAGGATCAGTAACAGAAGAGGCAGAGGCAGCATCAGCAGAAGTAGTAGCAGCCGCAACGGAGTTGCGGTGGGGATTGTGAGCCGCAACAGGGTTGCGGTGTGGGCTGTCCGAGGCCTCAGTGTCAAGGGCAGCCTCACCAATTGCCAAAATATGCTAAAGGTCGTCTAAGAAATCAACATCAACCCCATTGGTAGCATTAGACACGGTGGTACCATCAATACTTGTATCATTAGAGGTGTAACTAGTACCAAACATAAATTCGTTCTCATGAAATTTGACATCCCTTGACACAAAAACTTCACCCGAGTCTAGATCATATAGCTTTCAACGAACCCTTTTTTCCATGAGGATAACCCAAAAACATACACTTTCGGCTTTGAGGTGCAAATTTATCACCCTTAGCCCTTTGATTATGAGCAAAACAAAGACAGCCAAAGACTCAGCTCACATTTCATAAAAAAAAAAAGGTTCTTTGCCAAACAAGACATCATATTGTGTTTTATTGTCTAGTACACGAGAGGGAGTACATATATATATATGTGTGTGTGCGCGCGCATATAATTTTTACTATATATGCATTTTTTTATATTGATTTTGCATAAATGTATTTCAAATTGCTAATTTTTTTTATTTTTTGGAAAAACGAAAATTATGCACATTTGTTAGAAAATAATGCACATCAAATTTGACTTACATTTTTTTTTTCCACATTTAGTTTAAAAAAATATGCACATTCAGTACAAAAATTATGCACAAAAAATCCTTCTCATTCTTCTCACTTTAAGAAACTTCTCATTTGACCCTATATATATATATATATATATATATATATATATATATATATATATATATATATATATATATATATATATATATATATATATATATATATATATATATATATATATATATATATACATATGTGTGTGTGTGTGTGTGTGTGTATTTGGTAGGGAATTCACCTTGTGACTTTGAGGTCACAAGTTCGAGCCATACCAACTACTAAATGCTTGTGAGTGGCAACATTTAGAAACATTTTTGAATTGTCTCCTTAGATGACAACATTTTTCATTTGTTGTCTTTGTAAAAGTGTTGCCTTATGTATCATTTTACCTTGGCTTTCAAAATTGTTGCCTTTGAATAAAAATGTGTTTCCTTATGAATAGACAACGGGGGCATATATTACGCCTCATATATGTAGCCTTAGCTACAAGTCAACACTTTTTTTTATATTAGACAATGGTTTTGCACTGTTACCTTTGCTTTATTTTGTTGTAGTGATAGTAAAAAAATAGTGGGCACCACATGTAGACAAAGTCTTATATGACCCCCAAAAATCATAATGAATCAGTTCAAAAATGCGACTAGCATGATTATCACTTATAGGAAAGCTATCACGAGTTTGTTTAGCTTGAGGACAAATTTCACATGTCTTATATATTGACTATGAGAACTACCTCGAATAGCATGAAGTAACTTGACAATTCTTTCTGACGAATACCCCAAAAAACGATGCCACAACTCAAATGTAGAGACCTCCGGACCCGTGACCGCACATACTTTTGGAAGACACCGGAGATAGTACAGTCCATCTATTCGTTCACCTCCTCCAATCAGGCTCCCCGAACTTTGATCTTGTATAGTATATAAAGAATTGGTGAATCGTACATAACAATGAGTGTCATCAATCAATTTAGACACCGAAATCAAATTGCAATTTAATTTAGGAACAAATAGGACGTATTCTAGAATAATTCCATCCGCCAAGAAAACACGACCCTCTTTTGTTGCAATTGCTTGAGCACCATCGTGAAGACCAACGGGGCATGGTAAAATTGATTGAGTATCAAGTAGAGAAGACTCGTCACCCATCACATGATGAGAGGCACCTGTGTCAATAATCCAAGATAGGAAATAATCACCAAACCAGTTGTTTGACAAACAATCGATACCGAGTGTAGAGTAGGCTGCTGCCATCGCATGAGCAAGGAAAACAACATCAGGTTGATTAAAGGAGGACAGAGAGTTGTGGGATCAGAGCAGGGAGGTTAGAGGGGGCTGATTAACAGCAGCAATAGTGGTGTGAGGAAGGGAGCAGGGCTTATTAGCAGTGGCGTGAAGAAGAGAAGTGGTTGTAGAGGTAGGAGATAGAGGGGCAGCAGTTGGATATTGTCCGTGGTTGTCGTACTTAACAACCACCAATCAGGGTAGCTGTGGACCAAGAAGCAAGCATCATAGTCATGACTCGATCGTTTGCAATGGGTACAATATAAATTTGATTTATCACGTCGTGGCGATATAGAAGTAGTATATGTCAAAGAATCAAGTGAATTTCCTTCACCCACCATTGTTGATTAAGCAATCAATAGAATAAAGGAGATTAGAAAAATTAGAGAAAAATAAATAATAGAGTTTTTAGGGTTTAGAGTGATTTTGGCTCCGATACCATGTCAAAGTAGAGAAGATGAATAGAGTGAATGATTTTCTGTGTATTGTATTATGTTATGCACAATGTATTTATAATACCTAAGAGTAGAGATTAGGGCTTAGACATAGGCCCGTATGCTACATGATATTAGGTTTAACACTTCATTTTGACTTTTTGCACTATTCACATACTTTTCTATATTAATGTTGATGGACGATACTTAAGATATAACATTTTCATATGGATACTTGTTAGGAAGATACTACAACTTCCTATAATACCTTTTATCCCTGTAAAAAGGGTAAATAGATACCCAACTTTTTTTAAAAGTACCCAAGTTTAATTTGACTGGACACTTTTGCCAATACAGAATTTTAAACAATAGTATTTTTAATTAGCAATAACTATGAGTTATAAAAAGTAGATAGTTAGAAATTATACATTGAGATGATTCTAACAAGTATCTATATGACAATATTATATCTTAAGTATAAATCATCAACTTTAGTATAGAAAAGTTGTGAATAGTGCAAAAAGTCAAAATGGAGCAGTTAAAATTTCCAAAGGATAATTCAGGAATTCATGGTTCCAAGCAAAGGATAATTCAATCATGGTTCATGGATTATAGTTTTATATCGTGCAAGGAGTGACTCTTTAAATATAAGTGGAGTATAGAGTATATAATTTCAGTAGGACAATAAACATGACTCCCTAAATTCTAATTTGCGTAACCTAATTTTTAAGACGATTAAATTTTACAGTACTTATAATTGCGTATTCTTTGAGTAAACCGCCCCAGTTTCTCAAAATGAGAATCAAAATCTGTTTCTCAAAAGGTTAAATCTGCAAAATTCCAAGAAAAAATTTCAAGTTTCTCAACAAGAGAAACATGATATGTTTCTCAAATGGCAAAGTGGTAAATAAATGCATTATTTTACAGTTCATCGGCAAAACCACTACTTGAAGTTGTGATTTCACCCTAAATTGTTATCCCCCCCCCCCAAAAAAAAAAAGATTTAGGGTGAAACCACTGAACCACTACTTTATTTTATTTTTTATTTTTCAAGTAGTGGTGTTTGCCGATGAACAATAAAATAATGCTTTTATTTACCACTTTGCCATTTGAAAAACATAGCTTGTTTCTCTTGTTGAGAAACTTGAAATTTCTCTAAGTTGGGATTATATTGAGAATAATGATAGTTGAGATTATTTGGAGCAGATCACTAATTAAAAGTTGGGATTGTTCCTGTAGGCGTCGTTCGAAGTGCGCCTACGTTAAAAGCATATTGTGAATATGCTTGGCAATCATAGGAAGTGGGGAATCGACATACGATTAGGGACAACGATTAGGGACAAAGCAAAGTAGGGAGCCGCCAACAAGTTTTTAAGGAACTTGTAAACCATTCACGAATCATAAAAGGCAACCACGATAAAGGGACAACGATAGGCAACCACGATTGACCCGTGAAGGTTACACCCCATTCATAATCCATGAGATTACTAACTCCATATGGTTCGGAACCACGAAAGGAGGATCGGGGATGATGGTACAAAGTGAGTCATGGAGTCACAGTCGCACGTATTGGCCTCTACTCGATTCTTATTGTGAAAAGTGATTCCTGCGATCTCAAAGGGTGCAAACAAAATATTCAATTTGCTCCAATCTATTATTATGCTAAATTGGTTGAATATTAATGCAACACATAATTCTAAAATATTTGTGATCACTTGATTAAACAACAAGGTTAAAAAGGAACCTAAACCGGTTGTCCAAATTATCTTATTAGGCGTGATTTTCAATTACATATTCGCTTTAAACATGCATTATAGTGATCTTAAAAAATATAATAGAATAAACATTAATATTGGAAGCAATTTAACAATGATAACGTTAGTCAAATCAAATATAAATAATAATAACCCTAATCATGATACTAGCAACAAGAATAAAAATAAGAGTAATTAAGTGAATCAATTACTCACTTTCCGCGCGTTCCTTTAAATTGCTACATCATGAATAAATTGTTAGTAACTTCAATAAAAAATATAAATCAAATGAAAATTAAATTAAATAAAATTAAAGTTGATTTGGTCCAAACCCTCAGTTATGTGTACCTTTCACGCCTTGGTTTAAGGACGGAACATCGGGTTAAGTATGGACTCCTTGGAGCGCTTAGGGGAATTATTATGGAAGAATAAGGAGGCTAGAAATTAGGTTAAAGAGGGAAAAGAGAATGATTTTTGGTGTAAGGTGAGAGAGAATGATTATTGGTGCCCCGAACTGCAGAAAGGGGGGTCCTATTTATAAGGAAAATGAGCAGAGAGAACACGCGGAGCCCTAAAAAGATAAAATCCCTAAAAAATAATACCGTGTCACGGCAAAGAGCACCGCGACACGGTGACAGGCACCGTCAGACAGGGGAAGATCCCGTGACACGGGGAAAAACTGAGTGACGCGGGAAATAATTAGGTTATGGGAAGTGAAAATGTGTTTAGAGATTACGCGGAGAAAACACGGAGCAATCCCGTGCCACGGGATGTGCACCGTGACACTGGAAGAAATGTCGTGACACGGCATTGTCCACCGTGGCACAGTGCAGTATGCCGTGTCACGGTGTAAAAAGTACGCGGAAATTACACGGAATATCCCCGTGTCACGGAATGGGCACCGTGACACGGGAGAAAATTGTGTAGAATTACAAAAATGGGCACCGTGTCACGGGAATAAGCCCCGTGACACGTCAGCATTTTCCGCGTCGCGGTAATTTTAGTTTTTTTACCCATTTTTAAAATAATCATAACTTTTGATCCGTAACTCAAAATAAGGCATATAATATATAATTGGAAATCTTATCAAGTCTACTTTCCAACCCAATGAAAATCAGATCAAAATGGTCTGTATATTTTAATATATGGCCGTTTTAGTGGAAGGGTGTCGGTTTTAGGCCGAGTTTAGTGTTTTGCTCATATCTTTTTCGTTATATCTCGGAATTGGGCTTATGATATATGGTTGGAAAGCTTATTTAAAGGCCTATCCAAAAAAATAATAATTATATCAAAATTATATATCCATAAAATCAGTTTCTCTCGGTTTTGCGATGTGAACACGAAAAGTGGAAAATAGGTTATGGTTTAGGGAAATGAGCTAGAAATTGGATTGGTTCATAAAATATATTGGATAGAACATGGATTTAAGCACTCTAAAGATTAAATACTCAACTTGACCAATAATGGCGGTGAAAGGTGTTCATCAACGAGTTTGGTTTTGGGGAGACATTTTTAGGTGTCTACAGAAGCCCCCACTTTGACTGAGTTTGTAGAAACGTCAGTTTCGAAAACGATAGTCAAAGTAGCCGATAGGGACGGAGAATGATTAAGACGTTCTGCGATCCTAAATCATTCTGTATACGCCGATACCTGCTGAAAAATGTTAGTTATACAGATAAAAGAGTAAAGGGATAGAATGCTTATCTAACACCAGTGTATCGGTGACAAATGAGCTTGGTAGCTTCCTATGCTTGAAGGAATCCACCGAATGACGTTATGTTGAAATACTTTCCATGCTTGAGGAAAGTCGACTGACGAGTTTTGTAGCTTTTTATGCTTGAAGAAATCTACCAGATGATACTTTCCATGCTTAAGGAAAGTCGACATATGAATTTGGCGGTTTTCTATGCTTGAAGAAATCATCCGGATAATACTTTCCATGCTTGAGGAAAGTCGACAGATGATGAGATTGCAAGTCTCTGTGTATCGAGAACCTTGCGCCGTGAAATGATGGTGGTTTGATTGTCCCCGAACGTGGGCTGTAGATGGTCCACTTGTCCCCGAAAGTGGGCTGTAACTGGTCCGCTTGTCCCCGGACGTGGGCTGTAGATGGTTCGCTTGTCCCCGGACGTGGGCTGGTTGTAAATGGTCCGCTTGTCCCCGGACGTGGGCTGTAGATGGTCCGCTTGTCCCCAGACGTGGGTCGTAGATGGTCCGCTTGTCCCCGGACGTGGGCTGTAATTGAGACCTGGAAAATAAAATTTGCCAGGGGACTCGTATAGACTTTGATTGACTTGACCAACTGACTTGACCAAGTTTGACTTGACACGACATGACATGCATGACATGAGTATGACTTGTGATTGTGTGTGTATAGTTTGAGTGTGTGTGTGCAGACACAAGCAACCGAAAATGCAAAAACAAAAATTTTCCATCATTTTTGTCATGAGACGAGTGGAGGGTACCGACTTTCTCCCGAAAAAGAAAGACGTGAAAAATGAAATTTTATTTTCGAACTTCCCTCGATAAAAATTTTGAAAAAGTTTTTAAAATTCCCCAAAATAAAATAATGAAAAGGAAAGAAGTTTTGAACTTCCTCCTTGAGCAAGACGAAATGAATCCTATGGATTGAATTGCTTGTCCTGAAAATAATGTATGCATGATGCATGTTCTTAGTGTAGGAGATTATAGGTACTATGCAGCGGAAATTAACATGAATCATATTCATACAATACCTATCCCAAGATCTAATGCATAACACATAAAGAACATATAATCGTACCTTTGAAGTGTGATTCCACGTGCGATCGAGCAAGAACAATGGGAGATAAAGAACCCCAAGCGTGATTCCTCTAGTTGGTCCACGGGCACAAATTAAGACCTCCACTAATGCTAGTTAGTTGCAATTGAACCCTTCAATTGACCTTCTACGGAGAAGAACGAGCAACGAACCAACCACGAACCACCACACACGCCACCAAGGGTGGCCGGCCGTGAGTCCAAAGGGGAAGGAGAGGGAGCCGTGAATTAGAGAGGGAACTAGGGTTTTGGGATTGGTTGCCTTGATGTCAAAATACACTATGTGTGAATTATGACTGCTTGCTTACAACCCTAGGCATGGATATTATTTATAAATCTCATCTCTAAATAAGAGCCCATGTCAAAAGCCCAAAACCTAATTCTAATCTAACTATGCTAGCCCAATCCATTTCATGATTAGTTAATTGCTCATGAGGCCCATTAATGGGCCTCTAACTTGCTTAACCCAATACCCTTGTGTGTGACCTCATAGGATCCATTCTAGCGGGCTTTGGACTATTTGACTAGTCCAAAGATCATCTCTCATAGTCTAGCAACAAATGATGACGCCCCAAGAGAACGAACTTATTATCTCCATAATAGTGATCCTTGATAAGTTGATATATCTAGTAATTGCACTTATCGAAGACACAACTCCTTCACTTAGGCCAGGAGGCTAAGGACAATTACATCATGTGACACGATAGATGAATGAACTTAAGTCATGGAGCTAAGCATCATATATGGTATAAAGAAGCGATCTTGAACGTCACTTAGGTCTGGAAGCTAAGCACGTATATAGATGAAGTGATTATGAACGTTGCTTAGGTCAAGGAGCTAAGAACGATATGCTTCTTATTCTTACAAATCATTGATATAAAAATGTTACTCAGCACATTATACTATGCATGAAACAATGAACATTGCTCAGGTCAAGAAGCTAAGCAAGTATACAACGTTTCTTCTGATGAATGTTGTCTTGAAAGATGATGAAGCATGCGCGGTAGGGAAACAAGATTTCATGATAAAGGGTTCCTAAGGGAAAGATGATATGGATATGTATGTGTGAAAGAAGTGTGTGAAAGTGATACTAAGGTGAGGCTGCAAAGGTTATGGTGATGGAAATATATGCGTGAAGAGTCAAAGATGATGACTCTCTAGGCTGGGTAAGCTAATGTGATGTGGGTTCAAGCCCCCAAGTCTAGCTCTAAATGGGTAGGGATATAGAGATAAGCATTGGATATTCTTTGACTCGATCATGCATAGATATGAATGTGAATGTGGCTGCACCTCAATGTGAGGTTGCCTACGTATCCGTTAGGAATCATGCCGAACGTAGCTCTAACCGAACTTTGCACAAGTGTGTGTACACCTCAAAGAGGTCTTTCAAGGGTTGTAATGTGGTTAAGATGAAGGTTTAAGGAAGAGAGGGGTAAAAGGCTCAAGACTCGAGAGAAGCCCCCAAGATATGCAATTATGTATTAGACTTTGCAAGTTTATTTTTCATTTTTTTTTTTAATTTCTTTTTTTTTTTTTTTCTTTTTTCCATTCTTGTGAATCAATGTAGGCAATCTCAGATCATGCGATGCATCACTCACTTAGCATTCATGTTTCTCAGGCACGGTACCAAGAACTCGATGAGAGACGCAATTTGAGACATGTTCATATCGGAGACATTGGAACACTTGCCTTTAGACATTGTTTTTTTTTTTTTTTTTTTTTATTTACTTATTCTTTTCCCTTTTTTTTTTTTTTTTTTTTTTAATTTGAACTTGCTTTCTGACTGTTACACAAATTGCACACCTTCCCATCCCAGGGTTAAGTGAATGTGGGTTGAATAAATAAGATCAATCGTTAGACGAGGCTCAAAGTGGTTGACGAAGAAATGGATATGTGATTAAATGGTTAATAGGGATTGACAGGGTTCTAAAGGTGCTTCAAGTCATTGGTGTACCTTGTGTTTAGTTTGGCAATTTTTTTTTATTTTTGCTAATTACGTGATCGAATGTAAGAAAGAGATGCTCATTTATGAAGAAGGTAAGAAATGTGACACATAGACACATGGAAAAGGAGAACCTATGCTAGACTTTTTAGGGGGAAGGGTTTGAAACAAAAGAAGAAGAAAACATGAAATCTTGGTGAGAAGCTTACATCGTGCTTTGTCTTCATGGCTGTTTATGAGTTACTTCTTGTCGCCTGGTAAGGAAAAAAGTTTCTTGTTGTTGATGTTTTGATTGGAAGGAAAGAAGGAAGGAGTGACGTTCCCCTTATTCTTCTAACTATTGCCTAGTGATTTTTTACTCAAGTACTGTAATGAACTCACCAAATGCATTCACTCAATACTTAAATTGGAAAGGAAGAGTGTATGAAACAATTTTGAAATCTGATGGGAAATACACCACTCATTCCTATTACGACGGAAAATGACGCATGCATGGTCCTAGTATACGATCATAAACAATATAGTGCATTACTTGAAGACAAAGTGTGCGCAATGACTCAACATGTGTGATTAGGTGAGTTTATTAGACTCGTGGTATGATCGTATGGCTAGACATGTAAACGGTACAAAAACGACTGACGCAAGGATCGAAAATAACACTGAAGAATAAAAAGACAAACTAACTTGATTAATTTTGTCCAATTTTAATGTTTATGCTATTTACTAGGTGAAAACGGTCCATTGGCAATCATTAGTCATAAATAAGATCAACTACAATCAAAGATTCAAAGACAAAGAACACATGTTAAGGTTAGCACAAAAAATCAATCACAAGAAACTAAGAAGAGGACTAGAATTCTAGAAGAGTTATGACTCATGGGTAAAAAAATAAAAAAAATCTATAATCCTATATTATACGAGTTGACACGGATTAACGGACTTGGCTAAGACTTCTTGACACGAAAAGATAAAAAAAAAAAAAAAGTTGACGCTAAAAAGACACCTAAACTGGACAGGTATATTGGTTATAACTTTTGATCTGTGACTCTGATTGGAACGAAACTAATTCCAAATGAAAGATAAAACTCGGGGCTATAGATCCATAGGTTTCACAACACATAACTCTTTCTAGAACTCCGGCTATGACCAAAACAAGTTGACTCTTGTGCAGGATACGATAATAAAAAAATGGGTTGACTCAAATTTAAAAAAAACATAATAATCTATGATTTGACTCTAAAAAAATAAAAAGGGTTTGATAAGAGAAAAAAAAAATTAATTAAAAAAAGTCAATAAAAAAAATGCACATATAAGCACATCGTCAAGCATGATGCAATGAAGTTTGCAACCTAAAGTCAAGATCTATATATGTTCCACTATGGTCAAGCTTTTGGGTGTCAAAGGATACCATGGTTAAGAGTTTGGACGCGTTAGCAAGGCAGCCTCTATTGAGGGTGTATGCCAACGGGCAGCTCCTCAAGTTCGTGATGAAATCGAACTCGACTCCATGGTTTGGGTGGATTTAAAAACTCGGATGAACCCTTATTGTCATGAACGTTTTTGGGTTGATAGAGCTTAAATCCCCCGGGCTAGCCACATACGTAGAACACGTACTATTGTGGAAAAATAGGTGACCTAAAATTGCATATGCATATGTGACAAAGCCAATTAAATTGCGGGAATACAATTCAAGAATCTTTCAAGTCTCATCCACTCATCTTAATTAAATATCGATCACTCAAATCGATAAATAACCAAGAATCCTCCCCAGTGGAGTCGCCAAATTGTAGGCGTCATTCGAATTGCGCCTACGTTAAAAGCATGTTGTGAATATTTTTGGCAATCATAGGAAGTGGGAATCGACATACGATTAGGGACAACGATTAGGGACAAAGCAAAGTAGGGAGCCGCCAACAAGTTTTTAAGGAACTCGTAAACCATTCAAGGATCATAAAAGACAACCAAGATAAAGGGACAACGATAGGCAACAACGATTGACCCGTGAAGGTTACACCTCATTCATAATCCATGAGATTACTAACTCCATATGGTTCGGAACCACGAAAGGAGGATCGGGGATGATGGTACAAAGTGAGTCATGGAGTCACAGTCGCCCGTATTGGCCTCTACTCGATTCTTATTGTGAAAAGTGATTCCTGCGATCTCAAAGGCTACAAACAAAATATTCAATTTGCTCCATTATATTATTATGCTAAATTGGTTGAATATTAATGCAACACATAATTCTAAAATATTTGTGATCACTTGGTTAAACAACAAGATTAAAAAGGAACCTAAACCGGTTGTCCAAATTATCTTATTAGGCGTGATTTTCAATTACATATTCCCTTTAAACATGCATTATAGTGATCTTAAAAAATATAATAGAATAAACATTAATATTGGAAGCAATTTAACAATGATAACGTTAGTCAAATCAAATATAAATATTAATAACCCTAATCATGATACTAGCAACAAGAAAAAAAATAAGAGTAATTAAGTGAATCAATTACTCACTTTCCGCGCGTTCCTTTAAATTGCTACATCATGAATAAATTGTTAGTAACTTCAATAAAAAATATAAATCAAATGAAAATTAAATTAAATAAAATTAAAGTTGATTTGGTCCAAACCCTCAGTTATGTGTACCTTTCACGCCTTGATTTAAGGACGGAACATCGGGTTAAGTATGGACTCCTTAGAGTGCTTAGGGGAATTATTATGGAAGAATAAGGAGGCTAGAAATTAAAAAGAGGGAAAAGAGAATGATTTTTGGTGTAAGGTGAGAGAGAATGATTATTAGTGCCCCGAACTGCAGAAAGGGGGGTCCTATTTATAGGGAAAATGAGCAAAAGGAACACGCGGAACCCTAAAAAGATAAAAACCCTAAAAAATAATACCGTTTCATGGCAAAGAGTACCGCGACATGGTGACAGGCACCGTCAGACGGGGGTGACACGGGGAAAAACTGAGTGACGCGGGAAATAATTAGGTTATGGGAAGTGAAAACGTGTTTAGGGATTACGTGGAGAAAACACGGAGCAATCCCGTGTCACGGGATGTGCACCGTGACACGGGAAGAAATGTCGTGGCACGGCATTGTCCACCATGGCACAGTGCAGTATGCCGTGTCACGGTGTAAAAAGTACGCAGAAATTACACGGAATATCCCCGTGTCACGGAATGGGCACCGTGACACGGTGCAAAATCCCGTGACACGGGAGAAAATTGTGCAGAATTACAAAAATGGGCATCGTGTCACGGGAATAAGCCCCATGACACGTAAGCATTTGTCGCGTCGCGGCATTTTAGCTGTTGTGCGGTAATTTCAGTTTTTTACCCGTTTTAAAAATAATCATAACTTTTGATCCGTAACTTGGAATAAGGCATATAATATATCATTGGAAATCTTATTAAGTCTAATTTCCAACCCAATTAGAATCAGGTCAAAATAATTTGTATATTTTAATATATGGCCGTTTTAGTGGAAGGGTGTCGGTTTTAGGCCGAGTTTAGTGTTTTGCTTATATCTTTTTCGTTATAGCTCGGAATTGGGCTTATGATATATGGTTGGAAAGCTTATTTAAAGGCCTATCCAAAAAAAATAATAATTATATCAAAATTATATATCCATAAATCAGTTTCTCTCGATTTTGCGATGTGGACACGAAAAGTGGAAAATAGGTTATGGTTTAGGGAAATGAGCTAGAAATTGGATTGGTTCATAAAATATATTGGATAGAACATGTATTTAAGCACTCCAAAGATTAAATACTCAAATCAATCAATAATGGCGGTGAAAGGTGTTCATCAACGGGTTTGGTTTTGGGGAGACATTTTTAGGTGTCTACAGTTCCCATCAATTTTTCCTTAAATTAATGGATATTTTGTATAATTGGAAGATTTCACTAAAAAAAACTCAGATATTTTACATGCATCACCTTTACCAGTAATTGCATCATTCAAAGCATTCTTCCGCACTTGTTGTAGATCCTCCCTAGTAACTTCATGCAGTCCAGCCGGGATTCATCTTAGAGATAGATGAATGTACCACTATACAAAATTAGATAACATTAAAACATTTTGAAAAAAAAGAAAAAAGTATCTAAACGAATTATTTATTTATTTATTAATAAATTTACCTTTCCTTAAATACTTTGTGTTGCTAGCCTCTCTAATCTTATCTCTCCTTTCGATACCGCTTTCTTGTTCTCTCAATATGGTAGGAGTTTATAGGTACTAGGCAGCGGAAAATCATGAATCATATTCAATCAAGCACCTAATCCCAAGATCGCATACATAACATACAAGATACATAATCATACCTTTGAAGCCTGAATTCCACGTAGCAATTTGACAGGAAAATCAAGGAGAGAATAGAGCCCCAAGCGTTGCTCCTCTACTTAGTCTACGAGCTTCGAACGAGCCGTCCACCAATACTAGATTGGTCGAGTGATTGAGGAAAACCGCGATCACCATTTTTCTTGGACTAATCCAACCACCACGAACCACCACAATGGCGCCGAGCAAGGAGTGAGAGTCGTGAAAGAGAGGAGAGTTTGAGAGGGCTAGGTCTTGTGTTTGCTAATTAGGGTTTGATCACACTGATTAGTTAATTGCATACATTCTACAAACCCTAGGCACCAAGTATATTTATAATCATATCATATTATAATTAGACTAGGTTTAGGAAGCCCAAAACCCTCAACCTTACTCTCGTGGTTACAAAGCATAAAACAAGTGTTAAAGCATAATCACGATGACAAAAACATTCCCTTGACTGGAAATTCCTATTCTCATGGTATTTCAAGTCAATTAAGCATAAGAGAGCTAACTCAAGTTCATCTCTCGATCCTTCGTTGAGAAAGCTTAGATAATAGTTCTAGCAATGGCCATATACAAGAACTAAGCAATTAAACCACTTAAGCTCAACTAATTAACACCTAACAATTACCAAATTAACACATGCAACAAGTAATTAGTGACTACATTGAGGGTTTTACCCAAACCCTAGAAAATTAGACTACTCACAATCCATGAAGATTAAAGCAATTAAGGATTTCAAGTAACTCATGAACAAGAATTAACCAAGGATTAAGCTAAATAACAATCTAAGCATACAAGAATTAAGCAAGATGATTAACAATCAAAGCAATTAAAATGGAAGAGAAAAGTGAGAAAATGTTACTAGAAGCTTCAACTTGAATATCAATGGTGGAACTTGTCTTCTACAATGATTGAGAATCAAATTTCCAAGCTAATAATTATAATATAGCTAATGATTTGAGAATATTTGTGTTTCTACAATTGCAAACTAAGAGGAGGCACTAAAAACTTAGATCCGTACAAATGAGCTCCCCAGGTTATTTATATAGACCCCCAAATAAAAAGGACGGAGAAAACAAGAGTCGGGCACGGCTACAGGTCAGCACGGACGTGCTGAGGTTGGCACGGACGTGCAGTTATACCTGCACGGACGTGCTGATATTGGCACGGGCGTGCACCTGGGAGGCAGAAGGTACTGTTTTACTCGGGGCATCCTGCACGGACGTGCCGATATTGGCACGGACGTGCACCTGGGAGGCAGAAGGCTCAGTTTTGGCTGAGCAACCTGCACGGGCGTGCTGGATCATGCACGGACGTGCTGAATAACCTGCACGGACGTGCAGGCCTTGAAAACAGCAAGCAGTAGCTTCTGGTCGTGCTGGAACACTTCTGCACGGACGTGCCATACTTTGCACGTCCGTGCAGACTCTCTAAGGCCTTTATCTTCACTTTTCTTCGGTTTTGCTCCATTGTTTCGGCTTCTAACCTCGGTTTATCATCCAAATGCCTCAAATGGTCGCCCTTGAACCTAAAAACCCAACAAAAACACTAACAACCCGTGAAGCAAGGGATACACAAAAGTTGAACAAAAATAGAGTAAAAGTGAACCAAAATGCCAATATACCAAGTAAACAAGGTTCGAAAATACTCTAAAATCGTATCAAATAACAAGTTATCAAAACTCCATGCACTTCTGCTTCCTCAAATAGGAAGGGTAAAACTTCTCTCTCAAAGCTTCCTTTAATTGAGCCCACCCAAAGTTAGGATTACTCAACAAGTCATCTCTCCTTTGACTCCACCACAAATCGGCTTCCTCCCTAAGGTAATAAACATCATTATTGACTTTTAATTCCTCAGGGCAATTAAAAGCATCAAAAAGTTTATCAAATTCTCTCACCCAATTTTCTAAGCTCGCTAGGTCTACTTTGCCAAGGTAAGTGGGTGGTTTGGTCGCAGATATTCTTTTAAAAACTTCCCCAAAAGCATCAAGGTCATTATGGGCTTTTCCCTGGTTTGAAAGAATACCAGCTATGTTTTCGGTTATTTTGGTTAGCCTTTTGATGACAGAGCTGACCTTGGAACTACTCCCTTTCTTAATTCGTTGCCTTAGAGACATGATCCTGAATAATGTGGTAATTAGACACATGAATTTACAAACAATTTATTCATCTACCAGCTAAGACTCAAAATTGTGATTACTGTTCACAAGATACTAAACGTTTTATCAAATTAACTGGTAAGTTTAAATTGCCATTTAAAAGCAACTCTAGATAGCATCTCAAAATAAATCATCACAAGATTTTATCATAATTTGCATGCAATTATGACACACAAATTAACAAAACACTTCATCATATAATTCACATAAGAGTGCAATTCACCTTCCAATCCTTTTCCAATTTAGGAATAATTATCGAATAATAATCCATAAACCTTCACTAATATACCTTTGGGATATAAAATTCCCAAAAGACTACCAATCTCAATGCAATTCGAATTTTAATTCGAACCTTTGTTTTCTAAAATATAGTTTGGACGTTTACATAGTCCATATGCACATAATTCACGTAAAGTTCGAAATTACTTTTTGAATACGTTTCAAATTCTTTTAATTTCGAAAATATTATATATAGTTATAAGTTGAATACTTTATTCATAATGTGGATTAATTGGACCAATGAGATCCCATGTAGGAGAGGTTAGGGTCGACGTTGCCCAGAGCCCAAATCCTGCCTTAGCCAGAGCTCATTGTCAATCCAATAATCCCTATTATTAATCTTTCTTCGTATTAAAATAGAAAGTAGTTTTTACTTAAATACATACTTAATATATATTTTCGGAAAAACAAATGCGAAACTCTATCCTATATGCCCTTCTTAGGTTTACCCATCAGTTTTATATTCCAATTTTTCTCTTTTTAAGACCCGAAAACTGATACCACTTTGTAACACCCCCAAATTACTCTCTAATATTTAAAATAATAATCCAACTTTAGGGAGTAACATGGGAGTATTACCGCCACGTGATTACGTAAGGCTTAACAGAGTTTTGCAGCGGAAAATAGTACTTAACTTTCATTAATGATAATAATAGTAGTAATAATAGTTTGATACATTTTCGAAGTAACTACACTACTAATACTATGTTTATTAAGTTAAACTAGGTGATCACCGCCCATCGTTCCCAATGCAGCACATAGTTCACGTCGTCCGATCGCCATCACCTATCTACTCATCAAAATAATAAGTAGGGCCAAGCCAAAACAAAACAAATACGTATTAGCCAAAATGCTAAGTACATACAAATGCTAGTCATGTAAAATCAATTTAATTAATTAAACATGTTTTCAAAGAGATTTAACTTAAATAAATCATAATTTACCCAAACCATTCATGAATAGAAATTCATGTATAAAAACTTGTCAAAAGAACCAATTTTCGAAACAACCAACTTTCCAAAGATAATTCCGAATAGGATGGATCAATCCTTATTTTCGTAAATCATTTTACCACCTAAGTGTGCACACCCCCCAAGCTAGTAACTCCTTTACATAGTGCTATCAAGAGGAAAGACTAGGTTATACAAATTCCATAGTCTTCAACTTACTCCGCATAGTGGGAGTTAAAAATCCAAAGATCCAAGGAGTAAATCCTGTTAAATAAACCTTCCAACATCTCATACTCGGGATGATTTAAACAATAAAACTTCCTTTTTAAAACATCTTGAATATCAGTACAAGTTTATAATCAACCATATAAAATATTATAACATTTGAGATTAAACAATTAAAACATGCTTCACCGAAATATATTTCACAATTATTTAAACATGGTTCGAAATCACTTAACGTGTAAAACACGTTGCATATAAAAGCCACTTTTTAAAAGATCTAGCCACATGTACGTACCTTGATCTATCTTAGCGTATCAAACAAACACGAAGGTTTAATTACGAACTCGACAATCCTCCTATATTAAACCAATAGTATATATCTAATCAACAACTCTTCCAATAATAAACACGAGAAAAGTATATTATAGACCCTTAACTAGTTGTGCATGGACAATGGTTTTATAAATTTACTTTTATTAGAATACCAAAGTTTAAAACCCTTTTTAATAATAATAATAATAATAATAATAATAATAATAATAATAATAATAATAATAAAAAATAAAAAATAAAAAAAATTGAAAAGTGTGTAGTACTAGTAGGTAGTATAAGGGTAGTAGTACTAAGAGTATTATCATCTTAATAGTAATAATAATACTTATATAAATAGTAGTAAAGTAGTAGTAGTCTTTAAAATAGTCAATGTAAGTACGTAGGAGTAGTATATATAATGTAAGTATTAAGATG
Organism: Chenopodium album; assembly: GCF_948465745.1. NCBI lineage: Eukaryota > Viridiplantae > Streptophyta > Magnoliopsida > Caryophyllales > Amaranthaceae > Chenopodium > Chenopodium album. The sequence continues at coordinate 5,185,654 of NC_137836.1, read as the reverse complement.
AAAAGTAGTAGTATTAGAGTGACACCATCAAAATAAGGTAATAAAAATAACAATAATGATGATCATAAGTATAAAACAATAGTAATGTTAGTATAATTATAGTAATGATAATAAGTAGTATGTAGTTCATAGTAGTATAGTATTATCAAGAGTAATGAAGTAGCTACGGTAATCAAGGAATAAGGAGGGAGTTGGTGCTACCTTTGTTGGTTGATGGTTGGTGGACTCCGGTGGTGGTGGTTGGGCGGCAACGGGGTGGCTACGGAGGAGCTTTAAGAGAATAGGAGGAAGACTTTATTTAGATGACAAAGTGGGAATGATCGAAGAGGAAAACATGGGGAAGTAAAATGGAGTAGTAGTGAGTAGTACATGAACCATGGCTATTTATAGCCTCAAATTAAAACTATTTCAACCATCCTCATCAATGTAGGATGATTTTATCATCCTTTCTTAGCTACTTTGCCGTCTAACATTGAAGGCTTCCTTTTTTTTTTTTTTTTTTTTGAGGTAGTAGTACTTGTATTGGATGAAGAAATATGTAGTACAAGTTTTGTATAGTACTAGTGTACTACAATAAGTATTTGGGCTTAACCAAAATGCAATTGATAATTTGTAGTTCAACTCGGAAACAAGATTATTGAATCGGGAACATGATACTAAAGGTTGAAAAACAATTTCGACTTGACTTGTATAATATAATTAAATTCATTGCAAATAATAATAATATTTTATAAAATAATTTTAAAATATATTATATAAGATACTTTGAGAGTTAATTCACGGGTTAAAAATACGGGGTATTACAGTCTACCCCCCTTAAAAGAAGTTTCGACCTCGAAACTTAAGTCGAAAAAAAAAATGTAAATTTATTCAAATTGTCCAAATTGACTCATGCACAACTTAAATTAAACTCAAAATGACTGAAAAACTGGCCAAAAATGGAAAAGGCGCGAAACTCTATCGCATTCTACCCCCCTTAAAAGGAGTTACGCCCCCGTAACTCGGCCACTAACCTCAGAAAACAACTCCGGGTATCTTTTCCTCATATCTGCTTCAGCTTCCCAAGTCGCTTCCTCAGTTTTATGGTTTGACCATAAGACTTTAACTATCTTAACATCTTTGTTCCTGGTGCTTCTTACTTTACTATCCAAAATCTTAACAGGTCTTTCCTTGTAGGTCAAGTTTTCATCCATCTCGATGGTTTCAGGTTGTAAGACATGGGAAACATCTGGTATGTACTTTCGAATTTGGCTCACATGGAACACATTGTGGACTCTTTCTAGCTCGTTAGGCAAATCCAACTTGTAGGCTACCTTTCCAACTCTTTGGATGATCTCGTAAGGCGCAATGTATTTCGGACTTAACTTCCCTCTTTTCCCGAACTTCATAACTCCTTTCATCGGAGATATTTTCAATAAGACCTTCTCTCCTACTTCGTATTCTTCGTCCCTTCTCTTCAAATCTGCATAGCTCTTTTGTCGGTCTTGTGCGACTTTTATTTTCTCTTGAATCATCTTCACTTGTTTTACCGTCTCTTTGATCATTTCTGGCCCCAGTACAACGGTCTCACTTATGTCGTTCCAACATATCGGACTTCTACATTTTCGCCCATACAGAGCCTCAAATGGCGCCATCCCAATACTCGCATGATAACTGTTGTTATAGGAAAATTCTATCAAGTCCAAGTGATCTTCCCAAGAACCCTGGCACTCCATCACGCATGATCTCAACATATCCTCCAAAGTCTGTATGGTTCTTTCTGTTTGACCATCAGTTGCAGGGTGGAATGTAGTGCTCATCAATAATCTAGTTCCCATTGCCTTTTGTAAACTTTGCCAAAAGTTTGACAAGAACCTCGAATCTCTATCCGAGATGATGTCCTTTGGTACTCCGTGATACTTCACCACGAACTTCACATATGCCTTTCCCAATTGATCCATCAACCATGTACTTCTCATGGGAATGAATGTTGCAGACTTGGTCAATCTATCTACTATGACCCAAATTGTATCATTTCCTGCTCGGGTCTTCAGCAATGCCCCCACGAAATCCATAGAGATTGAATCCCACTTCCAACTAGGCACCTCCAAGGATTGAACTGTTCCTTGTGGCCTCTTGTGTTCAATTTTAACCTTTTGACAAGTCAAACATCTAGCCACAAATTCTGCTACTTCTCTTTTCATATTCGACCACCAAAACGTCTTCTTCATGTCCTTATACAACTTATCCCCTCCAGGATGCATTGAATAAGGAGAACTATGAGCTTCTTCCATCAACTTATGCTTCAAATCACTTTGATTATGTGGAACGCACCATCTTCCTTTAAACCGCATGCTCCCATCGTCAGCTATTGAAAAGTCCAATATTTGTCCTTCCTCGATCTTTTCTTTAATCTTGCTCAGCTTCTCATCCCCAGGCTGGCCTTCTTGAATCTCATCATAAATTGACGGTTTGATCACTAAGGCACATAACATTTTCTCCACTTCTCCATGCTCCAATACCTCTAAAGTCATCCTTTGGAATTCCACACACAATTGATCCGGGAGAATCATTGTGTTGACTCCGTGACTTGACTTCCTACTTAAAGCATCGGCTACCACGTTCGCCTATCCCTCATGATATTGGATATCCAAGTCATAATCCTTGATCAACTCCAACCATCGCCTTTGTCTCATGTTCAACTCCTTCTGTGTGAATATATACTTCATGGGGAAGTAAAATGGAGTAGTAGTGAGTAGTACATGAACCATGGCTATTTATAGCCTCAAATTAAAACTATTTCAACCATCCTCATCAATGTAGGATGATTTTATCATCCTTTCTTAGCTACTTTGCCGTCTAACATGGAAGGCTTCCTTTTTTTTTTTTTTTTTTTTTTTTGAGGTAGTAGTACTTGTATTGGATGAAGAAATATGTAGTACAAGTTTTGTGTAGTACTAGTGTACTACAATAAGTATTTGGGTTTAACAAAAATGCAATTGATAATTTGTAGTTCAACTCGGAAACAAGATTATTGAATCGGGAACATGATACTAAGGGTTGAAAAACAATTTCGACTTGACTTGTATAATATAATTAAATTCATTGCAAATAATAATAATATTTTATAAAATAATTTTAAAATATATTATATAAGATACTTTGAGAGCTAATTTACGGGTTAAAAATACGGGGTATTACAGCTCCAATTGTCCAAAAGAACATGTAAAGAACCCAAGGATTTTTCAGAATTGAATCAAGAGTCTCTATCACTAAATTTGATATTAAACTAAATCTAACAGTTTATGCGATGTTCAGACAAATAACATGAAAACAAATTGCCTTGTCACCACTTTTTTCCCATTTTAGATGAGATATAGAGTGCCCAAAATCACATTGACACCAACTTGATTTTGTAAAAAATTCAACGCCCCATCATCATAACAATAGGAAACATCAATGTCGACAACATTACTACATCCTTTTATCTTAATAACAGAACCATGCACAATTGATCAATTGCGGAGATTCCTCCAATATTTTTCAAAACACACTCCACATATATAGACTTTTTTGTGGATAAAAAAGGTAATGGTCACATCTTTACTTTTGAAGAAACCTTCAATCCTCAGGGTATATACATGATGCATTATATCATCATAGGCAGCAAGTTTTCTATAGTGTCGAGTTCCCCTCTTAAAAAAATTTCTCTTAACATGCACATAAAATTCTTATATCTAGTACTCAAGGGTTGTTGATCTTCGACTTCAAAATATATGTTCAAAGTGAGTCTATCTTGGATTCTTAATTTTTTTTAAAATCATATACCTTGGAGAATGACAAAGAACACTCTTGTTATATCATTAAAATTAACACATTACAATCATATATGGATTAATACAATAAATTCGCATTGAAATCAAAACAGTGCATATTAACAGACATTTGACATGTAAACAAAACTATGAAATATTAATTACTGAATATATATTAAATTCAAATAAACATCTCTATCATGTTCCTACAGGAAAAAAGGCAACGAGCATGCTATTATTTGAAAAGAGTTTTATTCTACGTAGGATTATGATCATTTTCTGATCTTTTCAGTCGTTTTTTTTCCCCTATAAATTGGGGACATTTTCCTCCATTTTCATGCACCAACAATCACCTAATTAAAATCACTAACAATCATCATCATTAATATTAATAAATTATGTAAATTTTATTCGTAAATTAACAAATTATCCTAGTCTAAACACACACCATATGAGCCTCCAATATACATAGCCAAGCTCAATGTTGTCTTCGTCCTCAACATGAAAGATTGATAATTATGAGGGATTCGTCCCAAACTATATTTCAATTAATATTTGATTTAATATTTTATTAAAGTTTACTAACGTATGTATTCTTTTAATAGATAAGGTACGAAACTTTAAAGTAAGTAATTAATTAGATTTATAGATAAAAGTTTAAAACTTACTACTCTTTAATGGACCAAGACATGTTAGTTTGTAGAGTAGTTTTTTTGTTTTTTCTTCATTTGACTTTTTATATGGAAGAAAATCTTTAGAGTAATTTTATTGGAGATAACGCTCCAATTGTCAGCAAGGCAGCAACCAATCAGCAAGTCAAGCATGGAGGAAGTATAAATGGAGGTTTGATATGTGTGGAAAAATACATAACATGACATTTATGTAAATATTTTCCAACTTTTTTTGAAACGGGTTTTGAAATTGGAGGGAAAATCTGAATGTATAGTAAAAAATTTGAAACAGGGTGGGGCACATGTCCTAATTAAAAAACAATTGAGGCTGAACCCTACTTGTACTTTGTTTAGGGTAAAAATACTCTATGTGCGTTGACCAATCTCGTAGCGACACATGGCCCAGTTAAAGGGCGACACGTGCCACTATGGGAAGATGACGCATGTCTAAAGCTCAAAAGAGCACGTGAAATCAACATTAAAAAGGGTCTTCTTACATCATGGCCCAAATCCCGAGAGATATTCATGAATGCCGCATTACGGCGCCCTTGTATTACACGTGGCACCTCCTGATTGCGCAGCCAATCACGTCACGGAAATTTAGGGTACAAACCTTAGAGGGGCACAAACTTCCTAAATATCCCAATCATTTATGATGAGTGGGGGGGGGGGGGGGGGTTGGATTACGACATTACAAAAAAGAGCATTAAATAGCTCCAACTTCTCTATACTTTCTCTTTCTAACCTTTTCCGTTTCAGATCTCTAACTTGATCGTCGGAGGCAAATATTCCGGTAAAGGAATATTCGTTCATATCGCAGGTGTCCGATTCTCATTGCCTGAAGAGCGTGACCAGTATCCGAGGGGAAAAAAACCCCTAAAACATACTTCTTTCTTTTAGCAGACCCACAAAACCTTCTTCCTTAAAAAAATCTGGTGCCTTTTCACCATAGTTTAACTCGAAAATCCTTGCAAAACTCCAAATCCTCCTAAACTACACCTTTTTCATCAATTAATGCTAGAAGACCAGGAACTCTAAATAATTTTAAGCAAGTAATGGAGTACCTTGAAACCACTGAGGATATCGAAAGGTACGTCGACAGCGAGTATGGGTTGAGCATGGATAATTTTTTACATTATAATCAAAATATTTGCCACAAAATTCGACTTTATTTTTATCATATGTTATTGTTAAATCGTTCATTGATGTTATGACCTATTTCCTCCATTTCTTTTTTTGTTTCGATTTTGATTTTACATGGTCAAACTTTTAAAATTTTGACCAAAAGTTCTTATATATATATATATATATATATATATATATATATATATATATATATATATATATATATATATATATATATATATATATATATATATATGTAAAAAAACAAAAAACGGAGCAAGTAATTAAAATCGGAGGGAGTATAAGGTAATTACATTGTAGCATTGTACATGAACAGCAGTACAAGAAAAACCTTGAGTGAGAAAAGTGGCGCGAGAAACAATAATTTAATTTAAAAAGAAAAAAAAATGCTCTTTAAAATTGCGACTGAGAAACCCTATTCCGCTGAAGAAAAGGATCAATTGATCCGCTCCAACAAAAACCCAAACGCAAAATTACTCAATCTATCTTTATTGATAATCGAGATGATGAAGAAATGGCTGATGTGAATGATGATAACCTAGGGAAAGATATGTTTGATGTGGTTATTCCACCACTGCAGCCCATGAATGGTGGACTGCTCTCTTTTAGAGTCAAGGTGCAGGGTGGACAAAATAGCAGGGATGATTTTCAACCTATTGTTGATCTAGATGAGGAGGACGAGGATCTTACTTCTGATGATGATGAAGAGATTCCAGAGGAAATCCTCAATGATGAACGATGTCCAATCATTAAGCTCTCTAAGGAGGAGAAAATGAGATTGAGAAAACCATGGAAGTCTTCACTGATCATTAAAATGTGGAAAAATGGGTTATATGGGACTTATGCGCAGGCTAAAAAAGAAGTGGAATATCAGAGGGGAATAAGCTTTCACTGACATTGGATGCAATTATTATATTTTGAGGTTCACTAATCAGGTGAATTACAATTATGTGCTTACTCAAGGACCTTGGCTAATCGATGACAACTACTTGACAATTCGAAAATGGATTCCTAATTTTGTCCCTGATGAATCATCGATTAAGGTCTTAACTGTGTGGGTGAGAATTCCTAATTTGCCTGTTAAGTATTTCGATATCAATTTCTTAAATAAAATTGGTTCGAAAATTGGAAAATTCCTACGTGTGGACAAAACTATAACTTAAGCTGAACGTGGTCAATTTACACGGTTGAGTGTTGAAATTGATATGTCAAAACCCCTACTAGCCAAATTCTGGCTGAAAGGTCGTGTTTGGAGGGTCCAATATGAAGGTATTAAGATGGTTTGTTTTAAATGTGGCAAGTTAGGGCACATTGAGGATGATTTGTATTCCAAATGTTGAAGTTGCTGATCATGGGCATATGACAGTTCATGAGAATCCTTTTCATAAACAGGGTGCCAAGCCATAGGAAGTTGAAGACTTTGGGTCATGGATTCTTGTGAAAAATCCTGGTAGGAAAAGAAAGTCTGAGAGTGGAAAAACCGGTTCAAGAGGTGGCCAAGTCCAATCCTAGTGGTGCTATGGTATTGAACAAGATCCCTGTTGCAACTTTAAGAGGAGAGGATGAAAAAGGAAATAATAATGTGGGAAATATTTCTGGCACAAATCAAGGAATTGGTTTGAGATTTTCGATTCTAATCAAGAAGAAGAAGAGGCTGAACAAAATATGCAACAAAATATGGACACTAAAGGCAATTCAAATATTTTCCAAGATAATGATGGAAGTTGCTTTGCTACAACAAATTTGGGTGATTTTTCACAATATTTGTTACCAAAAGATAATCTTTTACCTAATCATAAGTAAAAGAATATATCTTCTTCTCGAGGTCAACCAAAATAAAAAAAATCCCGTCAAAAAATTATCAAGTGAAGGAAATTCAAAATCTCTTAAAAATAAATCTGTCCCACTCAGAGATATTCATGCCAATTTCCAAGCTACCGTTGCCTTAACCAAGCCTAATTCCACGTAAGGAAGGGAGAATAACTCGTTTTTCCTTACAGAAAACCAAGGATCCATACCAGAGGACACTTCATTACACATCTAGGATTTTGACAAATAGTCTAACTCAATCTCTGTGACCTCCTTGAGCGACATTCATGTCTCAAGCACAATCCTTGATCACACTAAAAATATCCCCGGAGAAGACCTTATGCGTGGGTCAACAACCTCTAGACCAGGTTTATCTGGTGACCCCCTGATTCATGTTTTAGAGATGCAACTAGAGTCGATGCTACCCCCAATCTCGGATCCCCTGAAATTGGTGGCAACATTGAAGATTACAATAAAATTTCAACGTTTGTTGAGATTCATTAGCCAAGCTTATCTATTGTCGTTACCCTCCATACCCGTTTCTATGGAAGATAGCGTACCAAATATAGCTCCGGATTCTTTACCTATCACATGTATGGTGTGGATGTACAAGGTGCAGGGAGTAAGAATTTTATTTCCTCTTTACGAGACTTAGTGAGAACAAACCAACCGGATGTTCTAGCTTTTGTTGAAACCCATATGGGAGGTGAGCAAGCTTAAAAAATATCCTTGTTGTTAGGGTACATTGGATACACACGAGTAGATGCAATTGGCTTTAGTGGCGGTATATGGGTTTATTGGAAGCCTGAGATTGTCAGTGTAACCCCAATTCTTCAGCACAAACAACATATTACTATGACTATTTCGAGAGCAGGAGCAATTCCTTGGTACTTCACTGCTGTTTATGCAAGCCCTGATCCTTCTACAAAAAAAAAAGAACTATGGGATGAGCTTCAAAAATTTGCGGCTTGTAGGGAATAATTTCAAGCCTTTAAAATCCCACTAGCTTGAACCCCACTGTGATCATACACTAAAGTACGGTGGCGTCCAAAAGGGAAGAAGATAGAGCAAAAGAGTCGCCAACAAGTTTTTTAGGAACTTGTAAACCGTTCACGAGGTGAAGGTTACACCCCTTAACGATCCAAGAGATCGTCAACTCCATAAGGTCATGAACCAAATAAGGGTTCGGGGATGATGGTACAAATCCAACCTAAAAGAGATTGAACCTGCCCTAATAATAGGCCTCTACTTTATTCTGATCGTATTCATGTGCGCTTTCTGATTAACATGCAATCAACAGGATTAACCCTAAACCTGTTTATCTATGTTGGTTGAATATAATGCACAAACAAACTATTATTGGCGATCACTTGAAATATAATCATATTAACCCTAACAAGATTATTAATTATCTTATTAAGCGTGATTACAAGTACAAATTCCCTTTAAACATGCATCAAAGGTGTGATCAAGCAATAAATAATAAATAATGTATCAAGCAACATAATAATAATCAATAATAATAATCATAAAAAATCATGACAATAATGAATATCATAATCATAGCAATCAGAAATATTAATAATCATAATTATAACAATATTCATGTTAAAGCATAATAAAAGTAAGATCCTAGGCATGATACTAACAAGATTAATAACAAACCCTAGCATGTCACTAAGCGATAAAAATCAAATCTTTAACTCTAACATGATACTAACATGAATAAATATTAGGAAGAGAATAAAAGGCATCATAGCAATCATATTTAATATTAAATATAACCTAGACATGATACTAGGAATCATAATAACAATATAAAAATGATATCTACATCATAAAATCAATAAAAGTACTTACTTGGATGCCTCGTACCTCTTTGTAATTACAAAATACACACGTTAGTAACTTCAAGGAAAATAATAATCAAAACAATTAAATTAAATAATTGAAATAGAAATTTGGGACCAAACCCTCAGAAATTAAAACCTTTCACGTCTAGGGCGAAGGCAACTTCGAATATGGCTAGGCGTTTCTAGATCTTGTGAATGCGGAATTTTATATGAAAAAGCAAGAGAGAATGAAAAGAATGCTAAAAGAAAGAATGTTTTTAATTAAGAATCGATGAAAGAAAACTTGTGAATGAAGAGAGTTGATGAATGAAAGATGTAGATGATGAAGATAGTTGGTGTATGAAAACGAAGTTTTTAATACGATATTTATAGAGAAAATCAGCCAAAAAAGATAATTTAACAAAACAGAGTCTGAAGATCACAAAACAGCATTGGCGTCAACCCTGGCTAACTGGCGCCAGGCACCAGTGGCTAGCGCCAGGCGCCAATGGCTAGCGTCTGGCGCCAAGCCTGGTTCCAGGCGCCAAGGCCTAGGGTTGGACTCCAAACTGGATTTCAACGCATTTTCGAAAATCTGATAAATTTACCGTACTGGAAGATAAAATAATATAATTCCTTCGAAAATGCTATTTGATCTTGATTAAAACTCTGAAAAGTCCTAATCGAATTAGGAATGAAAAGAACCTTCTAGAAGATTCTAGAAGACTAAAACCATTCCTAATTGCATTAGGAATGATAAATCATATTAGGCCCTCCCCTAGATCATTGGGCCGTACATAAAGCTCAAACCGGGCCCAGTTTAGTAAATTGGCCATAACTTCCTCAATATTCATCGGATTTGGGCTTATAATATATCGTTGGAAAGGTCTTTGCAAGCCCCATCCAACTACACCACTATTGGACCCATATCATGGACCAACCAAACTGGATTAGCTGTTTTCTTAAAATAAAGTTTTCCAAAACAGGGAGAAAGAAAAGAAATAAAAACTTTCCGCAACACTAGACCTTTCCACACTTTCGTTACATTCGATTATGATTCGACGTGAAAGGCACTCATCACCGGGTTTGGTTTTGGGGAGACACAAATGCGTGTCTACAGAAGCCCCCACTTTGACTGAGTTTGGAGAAACGCAAGTTTCGAAAACAAAAGTCAAAGTATCGATAGGGACGGAGAATGATTCAGAACGTTCTGCGATCCTAAATCAATCTTGTAACGCCGATACCTGCAAAACTAGCATTAGTTAAACAGATAAAAGAGTTAAGAAACGCGTATCTTGCACCGTTGAGCACACGTCTCTGAAAGTAACCGATTGTTGCTGCTTTACTGTTGTTTTGATGACCTCCTACAAGCTGGAAAATGCCATCCCGCTTGAAAACCGCTACGCCCGTAACTGCTTCCAAATTAGAAGATTGCTTCGCCTGAAACTATCCTCTCCGCTATGATAATATTCCACGTCCAAGGGAACATCATCGAAGATTATTTCTCTCGAAATAAACCCCATCCGCATTGATAATATTCCACGTCCAAGGGAACACTATCGAAAATCATTTCTCTCGAAATAATTCTCATCCGTATTGACAATATTCCACGTCCAAGGGAATACTATCGAAAATTATTTCTTTCGAAATAACCTTCAGTTGTATTGATATGATAATTTTCCAAAGGAAATTACCGAAGATCCATGCCTGTCGATCTTTAAAAGTTTGCCTGAACTTTGCCTCCGCTATGCCTGTACGTTGGCGCTCTTTTGCTTTGAACCTGTATGTCGGTGCCCTTTGCTCTTGAACCTATATGTCGGTGATTTTTGCTAATGAGCCAATGCTTAGGCGCTTTAAGCTAAGTGAGACGATCTTTTATCAGGTCGATCACTCAAGCCGATTACTTAATCATGTCAAATTGCTTGAAGGGGATAACTGGCGTACCAAGGAACCCAAAAATATATTGCAGAAGGCTAGCACAACCTCATCAGGTGGCTGGATGTTTTAGCGTCGCTGAAAATCTATCAGCGCCAGCCTAACGGCATTAGCGCCAGGCGCTGGCGTTGGCGCCAGGCGCCAAGCCCATTTTGTGACGCCAATGCCTAGGGACTGGCGCCAGCACAGGATTCTCTTTAAATTCCCGTTTTCGGTTCATTTTTTGCTCTGGTTCGTCGCGAACGCTGCTCGAAGAAACCGAAAGCTTCAATTGATCATTTCTCACTCGTTTCTCAACCGAATTCGCTCAAATTTGTTGCAAATCAAAGCTCTTTTCATCTATATTCCCGATCTATGTAAGTTTCCCTCAAACCCACACCGGTTTTTATGAATTCTTGGCATGTTTATTCACGAATTTCATGAAAATTCAAATTCTATGATGCTCAATTTGCTTTGTTTATCAAGTTTTATGCCATGAAATTGCTTATTTATGTTTATATACTGCCTTGGAAGTAATTTGAGACTTATTTGACTCAATTTGGTAAAGAAATGAGCAATCTGCCATTGTTGGACCTCTCAAGGTCGTGAAGAACAATGTGGTTTGTTCTTGATGCTTTTGCTAGCAATTCTTGTTCAATTTGTCACAATAATCACTATAGTGTTGCAAGAAATTGTTTGATTGCTTGAAAAAATGTTGTCATGCTCAATTTGAATTTGTGCTCTGTTTTAGTACTACGTACTCTGTTTTTGCGAATATAGTATCATGCGGCTAGGCGAACCTTAGATACTATATAACCTTAATTTATGATGATTCTGCACAATGTAGCATGGCTAGACAACGAGGCTCAGGTTCAAGGTCCCGAAACACTAGACGGGAGCATGAGCCCGTGGAGGACGACACCACACCGTCCACTTCGCTTGGTCGGTTCCCGGAGTGGGATGAGCAGACTTTGTTCTTTGCCCCTGTCCACCACATTTCTGAGAGGGTGAGACGGGGAACCGAGCCCGAGAGGACACGACATCACGGCTCTGGCTGTGATGGTCTAGGCGATTTGCATAGGATGCACATCGCCAGAGATCGTGAGACGAGACTCCTATGGGAGTCCTGCGGGCTAGTTACTCTGTTCGAGACTTCCGAGGCTATGGTCGCCTCCAGCGGGGGTCACCACGTAGTACGCGCTTTGGTGGAGTTCTTCTGGGACACCACCAACACTTTTCATTTTCCCTGGGGTAAGATGATGGTCACCCCTACAGACTTCAGTCTCATCACAGGACTGGAGTTTACTTCTGTGCCGCTGCCGTTCGACGGTGGGATCGACGTCTTTTCTTCAAAGGTCGAGGAGTTGTTGAGGCCGATTGCTATTCGGGCCCGAGCTGAGGTCGAGACGACTCAGTTCAGCGCTAGAGGGATTCGCCGCTCGACGCTGGCAGCGGCTCTTGATGATGATGCGACCACCCGAGAGCAGCGGGTGCGCATCTTTGTGCTGATGTTGTTGTCAGGGACATTCTCCCCTGACAGGGGTAGTAGGGCATTGCTTTACTACCTCCCTGCTGTCCGTGATCTCCAGCGGATCGGGACTTATGACTGGGCCAGCTTGGCTTACGCTGATTTCGTTCGTGCGCTGCGGGACTCGTGTCGTCACCGGTCTTTTAGGACAAACATCGCTTTGTCTGCTTTCTGGAAGGTCATAGAGGTAAACATTACTCCCTGTAAAGTTTAGCTCTACATATTAGTTAGCATTTACTCATGCTTTTAACCTTTTGTAAATCTGGTTCTACGAGTATTTTCCTTCCGTTGCGCCGGCGAGACCATCGCCGAGGGGATATCCGGTGAGCGCCTCTTGGGGTGGCCACCATGTGGACATGTCTACTGCACGTGTCCGGAGCCGGATCATCTCGGTACGACTTTTAGTGTTTATCTTGCTCTTCTGTGGGTGTTTTAGACATATTCTTGCCTGATTGGTGCTTTTATAGGGACCTGAGGTAGTATACCAACCATGGGGCGGTTGGACAGTCCCTGGATTAGCTGCACAGTACTCTGCTGAGCGTCGCTATTTTCTGGGGACCTATGGAGCAGTTGTGTATTTAGGAGAGAGAGTTGCTAGATAGCACTCTTCTGATGTTTTCGTCGTTCCTGTTCCTCCGCCACGTCATATGTTCGACGAGAGACAGTTGTCGAGCATGGCCGAGGGATCTGGTTCCCTCTGGCGGTCCCATGTGATCCTTGGGCGGTGTTACGCTGAGGAGTTACTCCCTTTATTAGCTCTAGCCCCTGTACCGGCTGAGGATGTGAGGGTAAGATTCTTAGCTTTTAATTTTCGCTAAGTAGCCACCAAGTAATACCTTACTGATTTCTTTCTATTTTATCAGGATGGTCCTACTGAGTTTGTGCCGCCCCGTATGTCCCACTACCAGGGGGTATACGGGCCGATCGAGGAGATGATTTCTCCGGCTCCCGAGGGCGAGCGCTTCGTGGAGCGGTCGATTCCTCGCCACCAGACCAGGGTAGGCCTAGTTTTAATTCAGAATTTTGTATTCAGTTATCATGTATTTTCACTGACTTATTTTTCTGACAGTTCTCACGCGAGGTGGTTTCGGCTATGGCATGATGCATAGATGCCTTTCGGAGCCAGCTCGTCCGGATGAGGAACGCGGCTACCAGTCGTCGGGGCGACGTTGTCCGAGAGGTAACCTTTCGTCATTTATTACTTCTGCCTTATGGCTTCAGTTTTACTTTGTTTCTGATTTAATTCCTTTTTGCAGGGTCAGCCTATCGCTTCTCACACTCGTACGAGGCCTGAGGGGCGGAGAGATCCGGCGAGGTCTAGCTTGAGACGTCGTCGTACTTCGTCAGGAGGTAGAGGTGGTCGTTCCGAGGCTGCTTGAGCCGACGTTGCTGAGGGCTCAAGATCTTCTTCTGAGGGTGCTCCTGCTGCACCGGTAGGAGAGGCTACCTCGGCTTTCAGAGGTGGTGGGATGTACGAGGTTGGCTCGTCATCGCAGCAGCCTCCGCGGTCTCAGCCTCAGGTTGATCTTGGCTGGAGCGGTCCTGTCTTGAGTTTTCCTCCTCCTACGGAGACTGGAGCTGGTGCTGAGGTTGGAGCTGGTGGAGAAGTGACTCATCGTACGGCGCAGTTTTATGGCATGATGGGCCTACGTCCTCCGGCGCCGTAGTTTGTTTCTGTATATGTATTTTATTTTGACTTATAGAACTTTTGCCTTTGACTCATTATTTAGACACTTTGTAGTTATCTGTGTTATTGTAAATTTATTTGATTGTTTATTATTATGTTAGTGCATGTTAGTGTGTGCAAAAGAAATGTGATAACAATTTTGCGCAAAAATTCCGTCATTTTTATTATTGATGGAGGATATTATCCGACTCTCTCCCCCAAAAAGAAAAAAAAAAAAAAAAAAAAAGGAAAAGAAAACGGAAAAAATGCTGTTTTTTTTTTAAATAATATAAAATCCAAAAAAGAAATAAAATTAATTAAAAATAATTTCTATATTTAATTAAATAAGAAAAGATAGAAAAGATATTTAGAAAAAATTAAACGGGGCCATAAAGTCATTAACCGACTCAAGTTTAATATCAAAACGCAAACTGAGCACGCGCGGCTTCTCTGCTGACTTGGCGCCAGCTGGCGCCAGGCTGTGGCGCGTGGCGCCAGGCGCTTCATTTAGCGTGTGGCGCGTGGCGCCAGGCGCTTCATTTAGCGTGTGGCGCCAGGCACTAGATGGTGGTGCCAATGTCGGGACTTTGACGCCAATTGACGCTGACTCCGTATTTCATTCTGATTAAAATTCTTCGCAATTTGTACATAAATAGCCCCCTGCTCAGCCGATTCTTCTCATAATTCCAGCGAAAAAAATATTCTCTTCATTAGAAAAAATAATAATCATGTCTTTAGCCATTAAAACCTTCACCCAATACACTCATGAATGGTGTCGATCTCTTAATGCTAGAGAAAGAAAAGAATTAGATTTATTTCACTTGGGGGAATTTATGGCATCAAAGGGGTAGATTTAGACATAAACTTCATACATACCGCTTTAGAATTTTGGAATATCGAAACGCATTGTTTTAGAATAGGGTATGATGAAATTAGCCCTTTGCCAGAGGAATTTGGTGCTATCTTAGGCTTCCCTGCAATAGACCTGGTAGTAGTCCCTAGAGTAGATGCATATTACTATAGGGATTTCGAACGCTTCTTTAATTTAAGGGATAGGGATTTATCAAAAATAGTATATGGCAATGTAGTTAACTTGAAAGAATTCGCACGCCATTATTTTGATAAACCTCTTTCTGAATCTTTTCATATATATAGAAGAAGGGCGTTCTTATTTTGCATGCTCAATCAATATTGTCTTAGTAGTGGTAAAAATAACGAGGGTCAATCAATTATAACCACTGTACTAGAACAAATTGAATCAGGGAGAAATCCAATGCATTGATAGTTGGAGAGACTATGATTAGTCTAGATGAATTGAAAAGGGACCCAAAAGCGCCTCTTCGCGGCTCTCCAATTTTATTACAGGTAGAAAAATAATATTTTTAATTACAGAAATCAAAAAATATATTTTTATATTGTAATAATAATTTATTTGCATTGCAATTTTTTTACAGATGTGGCTAATGGAGAGGCTAGGATTAATTAGCCCTCCGGACGACATTGAAAAATATACTCCCACTTGCTTCGTGAGAAGGAAGAAGCGCATCCCTAAAATTGGGCGCCATGGGTGGAGAAAAGTCTTTGAATCACGTGATTTTGCTATCAAGTGGGTCATCCCATGGTGGAAAATAGAAAGGATGGTTGGTGTTAACAAGCAACCTTTCTGCCGTCTCCCAAGCTTGTCTCGCGTAACATATTATTATCCCTGCAGGGTAAAGAGACAATATGGTTTGCTTCAAAATATTCCTTCCGGGGATCTTCGTCCTCCCTATGAGTATCCCGTATCTCAAGAAGTAGATAGATTCAACACTTATTGGAGCGCTAGACCTTTATGGGAAGTGATTACCCAAAAGGTTCCCCCTTCTTTACCTAATGATGTAAAGAAGTGGTTGTTGAAGAAGTCTTCAATTGATCAGGGTAGAACCGATGTGAAGAATCGTCTAGGTGACAGAGTGACACCGGCTAAAGAACGCTTAGGTGCAAGCATTGAATTCAAAACACCTACAATACCTAGGAAGAAGAATACTACTAAAGACAAAGGGAAAAGGAAAGCTAACACTACGGACAAAAAGGCTTGGGTGGAAAAGAAGCATGGGGTGCTAGCTGAAGGGGAAACAATCTATTCCAAAATTGAATGTAGGTCCTCTAAAGGATGCCTACTAGCTAAAGTAATGGATGAAGAGGAGGAAACAGAAAAGAATTGGAAAAGAGCTAAAAAGGAGAAGAAAGATTAAAACATTGCTTAGCTTTAGATTTATTAGATTGTTAATTTTTATTTAAAGTTAATTTATTTCAGCCTTATTTAAATTCCATTAACAATGTAATTTTATTTTATCAATGAAATTTCAGCTTTCAATTAAATTGTTACTTTAAATTTATTTATTAAAGCAATGAAAATCGAAAAAAGAATTAATTTCCAGAAATTCTTCGAGTACGGAAGTCGAAAATTTTCCGAAAAACACCGAAATTCGCCCAGATTTTATTGCTGAATTGGCGCCAGTAATTGCAGTTTGGCGCCAGCTATTGAGGTCTGGCGCCAGACTCTGTTCTGCGACGCCAATAATTTTTCGACTTTTGTTGACTTTTAGTTGATTCTGGAACGCGGAGATGTCGAAAATAAAGTGGTCGCACCCGTAAAGGGTTGCCTACGTATCCTTTCCTAAGGAATCAGGCCGAACGTAGCTCTCTTGAGTATCCTACTCAAGTAATCATGGGTAGTATTTTTTAAGTTGGTCAAGATTGGTCATGTTTGAGAATTCATTGCCATCCATATCAGTTAATTTTGCTGCACCGCCTGACAGGATTGTTTTGACAATGTAGGGGCCAGACCAATTAGGTCTAAACTTTCCCCTTGGATCTAAAACATTTTTCCTTAGCGCTTTTAATACCAAATCTCCTACTTTGATATTTCTTGTCTTGACCTTCGTATTAAAATGTCTAGCCATACGAGTTTGATAGCACTGAGTGTGATGTAGAGCTTTTAGTCGCTTTTCGTCGAGTAGGATCAATTCTTCATATCGTGCCCTAGTCCATTCAACTTCATCAAGTTTACTCTCTAGCGCAATGCGTAGAGATGGTATTTCTAGTTCGACAGGTTGTACGACATCCATTCCATATACCAAAGAAAATGGTGTATTTCCTGTTGACGTACGGATTGACGTGCGATAACCCCACAGTGCAAAGTGGAGCTTGTCAGGCCAATCCTTATAATTTTCTGTCATTTTCTCGATGATGGTCTTTAAATTCTTATTGGCTGCCTCAACTGCTCCGTTTGCTTGAGGTCTATAAGGGGACGAATGATGATGTTGGATACCATATTTATGTAGCAATTCTTCACATTCGGCTTGAAAGTGAGTTCCATTGTCACTTATCATTTCATGTGGGACTCCATATCGACAAATGATATTTCTCTCGATAAAGAGTGCTACATGTTTTGCAGTGAGTTTAGCGTATGATTGCGCTTCAACCCACTTTGTAAAGTAATCAATTGCTACTAGAATAAATTCGTGGCCTCCTGTCCCTGGAGGAGTGATTTTGCCAATTATGTCAATTCCCCATGTAGAGAATGGCCATGGTGATGTGTAGGTGTAGAGCAAAGATGGAGGAACATGTTGTAAATTGGCGTAAATTTGACACTTAAGGCATCCTTTCACGTATTGATGGCAGTCCTTATTCATGGTAGTCCAATAATACCCTTCTCGCATTATTTTCTGGACTAACATTTTGCCATTTACATGGGTTCCACAAATTCCTTCGTGAACCATTCTCATTATTCTTTGTGCATCCACCTTTCCTACGCATAGGAGAGCTCAACCTTTAGGTACCCTTTTATGTAGCTCGTTGTCTATGAGTACATATTGAGAAGCCAAAAGTCTCAATGCTCGTTTTGCTCTTTTGTCAGCATGAGGAGGGTATTCTCCATTGGTGACATAGTTGAGTATGTCTGTGTACCATGGTTCTTCTTCTTGTTCTTCTTCTTCGTCTTGGACCGAGTCGTCATCTTCTATAGCCTGTATATACGCTGGTTTATGCCTTTTTTCGATAGTTAGAGGCATTTGCTCGATTTCCGTGGGAATCCTAACCATTGAGGCTAATCTTGCCAAGGCATCAGCAAATTGGTTTTCTTCTCTAGGTAGATATGTATATTCTACCTTCTCTAACTGATCGGTAAGAGTTTCCAGATAGGTTTGGTAAGGGGCTAGGCTTTCGCTCCTTACTTTCCACCTTTTAGATATTTGATTGATAATCAGAGATGAGTCTCCGAATATCCTTAACTTCTTTACTCCCAATGCCAGGGCTGTTTCAAGGCCTACCACACATGCTTCATATTCAGCAGCGTTGTTGGTAACGTCGAAATCAAGCTTTATTGAGATTGGGACGTGTTCTTCTTTAGGTGACACTAGTAGCACTCCGACGCCACATCCCTTTTTGTTTGAGGCTCCGTCGAAATACAAGGTCCAAGTATCATCTTCGGTGACCATCAAATCTTCGTCTGGAAATTCATTGTCCTGTTTTGGTGTCGAGTCTTCTATTGGAAAGTCTGCCAGAAAGTCTGACACCACAGATCCTTTAATAGCTTTTTGTGGCATAAACCGCACATCAAACTGGTCTAGGTTGACTATCCATCTTGAAATACGTCCATTGAGTGTCGATTTCTCGAACAAATATTTGAGTGGATCCAATCGGGATACTACGAAAACGGTATGTACCAACATGTAATGTCTCAACTTCGTTGTGGCCCACACCAAAGCGAGGCACAATTTCTCGAGTGGTGTATAGCGTGTTTCGTATTCGAGCATCTTCTTACTTAGGTAATAGATTGCATTCTCTTTGTTCTCTACTTCTTGTGCTAACATGGCTCCCATTGTCTCTTTGGTAACCGTCAAGTATTACCTAAGAGGTATTCCGGGAAGTGCTAGCGCTAATACGGGAGGGTTTGTGAGGTAGGCTTTGATCCTATCAAAGGCTTTTTGACACTCATCATCCCATATTACTGGTACATTCTTCTTGAGCTTTTTGAAGATTGGTTCACATATCGTCGTCAGTTTTGATATGAACCTACTTATGTATTGTAACCGGCCAATAAATCCTCGAATCTGTTTCTCGGTCTTGGGCGGTGGCATTGACATGATTGCTTTAATCTTGGTTGGATCTATCTCTATTCCTCTAGAGCTTATGACGTATCCCAAGAGCTTGCATGAGGTGACTCCAAAAGCACATTTTGATGGATTCAACCTCATATTATATTTTCTTAGCCTTTCGAAAAATTTCCTTAAGGATACTTGATGGCCTGGACGGTCCTTTGATTTCACAATCATGTCATCAACATATACTTCAACTTCTTTGTGCATCATGTCATGGAGTAAGGCAGTTGCTGCACGTTGGTAAGTAGCACCTGCGTTTTTCAACCCAAATGGCATTACCGTGTAACAGTAAGTGCCCCACGGTGTGATAAAGGTCGTTTTCTCCATGTCTTCTTCTGCCATGAGAATCTGATTGTACCCTGCGTATCCGTCCATGAATGAGAGAAGTGCGTGATTTGCCGTGTTGTCTATCAGAATATCGATGTGTGGCAAAGGGAAGTCGTCCTTCGGACTTGCCTTATTTAGATCTCGATAGTCGACACACATCCTTACCCTTCCGTCTTTCTTTGGAACTGGGACGACGTTGGCGACCCATTCGGGGTATTTGGATACCTTGATGAAACCTGCAGTTATTTGTTTTTGAACTTCTTCTTTTATTTTAAGTGCTACGTCGGGTTTCATTCGACGCAACTTTTGTTTTACAGGTTTCATTCCTGGGATTAATGGTATAGTGTGTTGAGCTATTTCTCTGTTAATGTCTGGCATATCTTCATACGACCAAGCGAATACATCGATAAATTCTTTAAGTAAGTTAATTAAATCGGTTCTTTCTTGTTTATTCAACATTAGTCCGATTTTAACTTCTCTTTTATTAGTCGAATCATTCGAGATGTCGACTGTTTCAGTCTCTTCAATTACTGGTGTTTTCTTTTCAAGTGTTTCCATTGCTTTAATAATTTCTTTATCTTTTTCATCGTTAGCTAAGCAATGTTTGTCATCTTGGGTTAGGGAAGAACACGAGAAATAAGGAGAATGAGAAGTATTATTATACTCTGAGATCATTACATCTAAGAGTGATATGTCCTCAGGGACTGGATCACTAACTATCCTAGGAGAAGAAATAGGAAGGGGAGGCATTATTGTTAAAGACCTAGAAGATTCTAAAGGGAAAGACTCTGACTCAGACTCTGACTCTAACGATTCTTCGAACATTGGCCCTTGCCCTGTCGTGATTGATATCTTCCTTCCACTCGGAGTAGTCACTTTGATAGTCTCGCGCCACCCTTGCAATGATCCTTCGGCTGGAGTAATTAGCTTCGAGGGGTCGAATTTTTCGCTTTGTAGGACCGTTTGAATGAGTGAGGAGTTATCTTTCTCATAAGATGGCTCATTCTTTTCTCGCCCAAACAGTAATCCCATGACGTTAAAGTCAAAGCATGGGGGTGCTTTCTCCTTATGGACGGGAGTTGGGATTTCGTCAGTGAAGTAGCAATCCAAGAAAATCTCGAATCTCGGTTGTTGTATGCCATTTACAACAAATGGTTCGGGAAATTCATAGCATGGATAGTCCTCTCCTTCTTTTATAAACTGACCATTAAGCGTAAGAGGGTACTGATCCATTGGAATTGCCTTCTTTTGAATGCGAGCGTCCCTACGTGCTTTCCACTTGTCTTGGGCTCGCTTGAGATCTTTCCGAGTCGGTTCGAAACCAAGTCCGAAAGTATCTAATTTAAGGAGGCCAGGTGACTCCACCGATTTTTCTATCCCCTTCTTCTTTCCTAAGGTCATCCCAGGGAAGTGTCCTTGTTTCTTCAGCATGGTGTTGATAATCATGTTGGAATGGGGGTCGCGGCAAAGAGATGTCCTTTCATCCTCTTGGATTAAGGAGACTTCTTCGTTAAAGCCCCATAGGTCTTCGTCATCTTCGTCATGCTCCACATTGATGATTGGATTTTCTATTGATTTGATTCTCATCGGCGAAGCGTCAATAGTGATTGGAATTCCTCCAACTATGGCTTTCACTTGTTGGTGGAGAGATGAAGGGACGGCCTTTAGATCATGGAGCCAAGGGCGTCCTAACAACAGATTGAATGAGGCTTTGATGTCTACCACTTGAAAAATAGTAGCATGTTCTATTGCTTCTGCCGTCACATTTAGGGTTATTTTGCCAAGAGCTTGACGACGATATCGTAAGCTCTTATTCCTTGTGTGGACGGAGTTAAATCCTCATCCCTTATGCCAAGCATCCTCGCAGTCCTAAGTGGACAGACATTGATAGCTAATCCATTGTCTACAAGAGTCATGGGAACATTCATCCTTTTGCAGACTACCGTGAGGTTTAACGCCTTGTAGTGTTTGTCACCTTCTGGGGGTAAATCTTTATCAGAGAAGGTGATTAGATTAATCGGACTAGGGAGGTCACTTGTGAGGAATTTAGCTAGTCCCTCAGGAGTGGTGTTAGAATCTATCCCGATTTTATCCAAGGCATTCATTACAGCCAACCTATGTTCTCGAGATGTTGCCAGGAGCTTCCATACATTCATCTCAACTTTTGTCTTTTTAAACTGTTTAACGATGTCGTTGTCTTCGATGATAGGTATGGGAATTTGTTGTACAGTAGGCATAGGTTGTGTTAAAACGGGAGGTTGCATTCTCCCGGATCTTGTGAGGACGCCTATTGATGAGTCTTCTTCAGCCCAAATGTCGTCTGTGGTGTATGATACAGAAGGTGAAGGTCCAACTATGTCCTTTAGGTAGACATCTTCTTCATCACTGTCCCATACTCCATTAACAGTTATGTCCTCTTCTTGTTGAACTTGGATTAACTCCTTTTCATCAATCATTTTCTGCACCAAATCCTTGAATTTGAAGCAGTTTTCTATGGTGTGCCCCCCTGACTGATGGTACTGACAGTAATATCTATCTGTCCTTTTTAATGATTCAAATGGTCTCGGTTCGAGAGGTTTGACCTTGCCACTCTCGGAGAGCATTTCGAACATTTGTGCATATGGGATCCCAATTGGAGTGTAAACCCTATTGCTCCTCTTGGGTTTTTCGGTGACTTGTAAGGGAAAATACTTTGCCTCATAATTCGTTCCCTTGCTAGCTAGAGGTAAAGAGATCTTGTTAGCTTCCACAAGGTCTTGAATGAGGTTTTGAAACCTGTAGCATTCATTTGTGGTATGACCGTTTCCTTGGTGGTACTTGCAGTAGGATTTGGGATCCCATCTTGGAGATCGCTTTTCTGGTGTTGGATCCTCTGTTGGACCAATAGGTTTGATTATTCCTTGATCATAGAGGCGATCAAAAGTAGCATCGTAGGTCATTCCTATGGGTGTGAATTCTCTTTTAGGTTTATCCTTTGGACACGGAAGTTCATCATATTTCTTGTGAAGTTCGTTCACAACTTTGAGAGTTACACGTAATAGTTGCGATGTCTCCCTCATAAACAGTGTGAGCAATTGTATGTCTTCCTTGTTTGCTGGTTCCGGAAGGTTATCTCCGACATCGAAAAAGATCTCTTCTTTTCCTTCTTCGACATTGGTCGCTTTGACAGGCTTAATGAGAGATGAGGGGTCAACTTCGCTATCTTCATCGGAGATAGCCAAAGTATGAGCTAGAGGTGCATTGTCAATACTTGGCTTCTTACTGGAAGGGGGCAACGGCAGCTTGTTATTGTCAATTAGGTCTTGGATAGCTTCCTTGAGCTTCCAACAGCTTTCAGTAGAATGACCCCTACCTTGGTGATATTTGCAATGTGCATTGGGGTTCCAGTTAGGCGATCTCTTCTCAACTGGTGGATCTCCGAATGGTCCAATGGGAGTTATAAGACCTTTTGCATTTAATCGATCAAATGCGGTGTCATAACTCATGCCAATAGGAGTGAAATTCCTCCTAAATGGTTTCTTTTGTCCTTGATTGTTCATGGCGAGGACTTCTCCTAGATTAAAGGTGCTAACATTATTTGAGTGGGCAGTTTTGGAAGAAGAAGGATTGTCGTTCTTCTTTCCTTTCTAGCCACTGTTGGAACTATTGTTGGCAGCTTTAGATTTAACCAAGTCATCTTCAATATTGATCCCAATATCATAAACGGCCTTAAAAGTATGAAGGTTATTTTGATATTTAAGATGTTTGGAATATTTTTCTTGGAGATTTTTAATGAACATTCTCACGGACTCTTTTTCACTTGGTACCTCGATCATTTTAGCTGAGGTTTCTCTCCACTTGTTAAAGAAAGCAGTGAAGCCTTCATTCTCTTTCTGTTTGAGGATTTCAAGTTCTCTATGGTTAGTTTCGACTTGAATGTTGCATTTGTACCTATCAACGAAAGTGTTTGCTATGGATTCCCAGGTAGAGGTCTTTTCTTTGTCGAGAGAAAAGAACCATTGTTGGCAAACGGTCTCGAGAGATAGTGAGAACAGAGAAGGGAAGACTTTCTTATCGATACCCTTGATACTCATTATTGTTTCAAATGCTCTTAAATGGAAGTAAGGGTTGTCAATTGCCCTAAATTTTGGGATGTCGTTGGCGCTGAACTTCTGCGGAAGAAGATCTTTATCCACCGAGACCCCTTGGGATGTGAGTTCTTGAAATTTGTAGTCGCTGGACAACTTGCTTAGGCTCTCTTGCATGAGGTCCATTTGTTGTTGTTTCACGGGATCATCGATCTTAAGTGCGAGAAGCTTCAGTGTCTCAGTTACAGTAGCCAGTTGATTCTTGAGGTCATTGACTTCTTCTTGAGTTGCCATTATAACTCTCGCTTTCCTCTTGCGGGCTATAGGTTTGTCGAAAAGTTGGACTTGTACGAAGAGGTTATCTTTGATTAATCGTCCTTCCTTTCTTGACCACGCGCTGTAAATTAAGCCAATTTGCGTTTTAATTACTTGACTCGAATCAACTTGACTTTATGGTTTTTATTTTTATTTTTTTTTAAAAATAAAAAATGTACATATTTTTTTAGGGAACTAAGTATTATTATTTATTGGAGAATTAATATCCGACTTACCCCCCTTTAAAAAAAATGACGAAAAAAGCGCGCACACAAGACTTTCTTAATCATGGTCAAACATGTGTGTTGGTGTGTGCATTGAGTGTAAGTGACATGCTTGGACTCTTGTGTAAGACCATGGGACTTAGTGCCTAAACTCGAGCATTGATTCAATTAAGCATTAATGGTCAGCAAAATTAACCGAATTAAACAGAAAACTGATTAATTAGACATTAGGTGATGACTCGACAAATAATCCGAACTGTCGGCCAAGCGACAGGACTGGCGTCACACTATGGTGATTGGCGCCGACAATTTAGAAAATGTCTGGCGCTACACACTATACTGTGGCGCTACAGCTCAGACTTTGGCGCCAATATTGGAGCTTCGGTCCGGGACTGTTTTCGGTATTATTAGTCAACTGGGGTATGCCTAAAGTCGTACTAGGTCAATTTCGATTAAAAAAAAACTTTATTGACTCAAATTAATTAAATAATTAATTAATTAGGCAAAGTTCTTTAAGTCATTAATTTTAGTCTCAACACAAATCAACAAACGGTTAAGAGAAACATAGAATATATATGCACAATAAATAATGCACAATTAGTCAAGTAGGCACAATATGATGCAATGAGTTTGCAACCTAACCATGGCTCTAGTTCTCTAAAGTTCGGGATATGGTTTAGTCAATAGAGGGTCCATGGTTAATTGTCCGGATGCACCGCGCGGAAGCCTAACCGTGAAGGGTTGGCGCGAGTGGATGGGACACCGCGAGTTTTAGAAAAAAAAACTCGCTTCCATGGTTTGGTGAATTCAACATCTCGGATGTACCCTTTGTTGCCAGGAGCGTTCAATCGGGTAGATGGAGCATGAATTCCCAGAGGGTTATGTCCATCTGTTAAACACATATGGGTTTCAGAAAAGTGAGAAAAAATTCAATCAGGAAGTAGGATCGAGCAAACAATACGAAAAAACCGGTCGAAATTAGAACGCATATTTCTGGCTCGGTATTGGGGGAAATTGGCGCCAGCAAACAGAGACTGGCGCCAACTTTTAACTGTAGCGCCTGGCGCCAATACTGGCGTCTGGCGCTACGGCTAAAAGTTTGGCGCCAAGCTCTGGCCCCTGAAGCTACTTCCCACATGCCTCAGCAGCTTTCTGTGCTCAATAAAATCTTCCAGTTTCGCGCGGTGTTATTTCAGTCCTAGTTGTGAAAGACATTCCTCAAATTTCCTACGTGTAAAATCCTATGTTTTTGACTCATTACGGATGGTCTTTCCAATGAAAACCTTTTTTTATGCATATGACAATAATGTTAATCAAAATTACGCACATGAAATACTTAGAACTTTTCGAGTCTCATCCACTCATTCTAAATCATTGCCGAAACAAATTCAGGAATTAAAATAGAAATCCTCCCCGGTGGAGTCGCCAAAAACTGTAGGGAATAATTTCAAGCCTTTAAAATCCCACTAGCTTGAACCCCACTCTGATCATACATTAAAGTACGGTGGCGTCGGAAGAAGATAGAGCAAAAGAGTCGCCAACAAGTTTTTTAGGAACTTGTAAACCGTTCACGAGGTGAAGGTTACACCCCTTAACGATCCAAGAGATCGTCAACTCCATAAGGTCATGAACCAAATAAGGGTTCGGGGATGATGGTACAAATCCAACCTAAAAGAGATTGAACCTGCCCTAATAATAGGCCTCTACTTTATTCTGATCGTATTCATGTGCGCTTTCTGATTAACATGCAATCAATAGGATTAACCCTAAACCTATTTATCTATGTTGGTTGAATATAATGCACAAACAAACTATTATTGGCGATCACTTGAAATATAATCATATTAACCCTAACAAAATTATTAATTATCTTATTAAGCGTGATTACAAGTACAAATTCCCTTTAAACATGCATCAAAGGTGTGATCAAGCAATAAATAATAAATAATGTATCAAGCAACATAATAATAATCAATAATAATAATCATAAAAAATCATGACAATAATGAATATCATAATCATAGCAATCAGAAATATTAATAATCATAATTATAACAATATTCATGTTAAAGAATAATAAAAGTAAGATCCTAGGCATGATACTAACAAGATTAATAACAAACCTTAGCATGTCACTAAGCGATAAAAATCAAATCTTTAACCCTAACATGATACTAACATGAATAAATATTAGGAAGAGAATAAAAGGCATCATAGCAATCATATTTAATATTAAATATAACCTAGACATGATACTAGGAATCATAATAACAATATAAACATGATATCTACATCATAAAATCAATAAAAGTACTTACTTGGATGCCTCGTACCTCTTTAGTAACTTCAAGGAAAATAACTGAAATAGAAATTAATAATCAAAACAATTAAATTAAATAATTGAAATAGAAATTTGGGACCAAACCCTCAGAAATTAAAACCTTTCACGTCTAGGGCGAAGGCAACTTCAAATATGGCTAGGCGTTTCTAGATCTTGTGAATGCGGAATTTTATATGAAAAAGCAAGAAAGAATGAAAAGAATGCTAAAAGAAAGAATGTTTTTAATTAAGAATCGATGAAAGAAAACTTGTGAATAAAGAGAGTTGATGAATGAAAGATGTAGATGATGAAGATAGTTGGTGTATGAAAACGGAGTTTTTAATACAATATTTATAGAGAAAATCAGCCAAAAAAGATAATTTAACAAAACAGAGTCTGAAGATCACAAAACAGCATTGGCGCCAACCCTGGCTAACTGGCGCCAGGCACCAGTGGCTAGCGCCAGGCGCCAATGGCTAGCGTCTGGCGCCAATCCCTGTTCCAGGCGCCAAGGCCTGGGGTTGGACGCCAAACTGGATTTCAACGCGTTTTCGAAAATCTGATAAATTTACCGTACTGGAAGATAAAATAATATAATTCCTTCGAAAATGCTATTTGATCTTGATTAAAACTCTGAAAAGTCCTAATCGAATTAGGAATGAAAAGAACTTTCTAGAAGATTCTAGAAGACTAAAACCATTCCTAATTGCATTAGGAATGATAAATCATATTAGGCCCTCCCCTAGATCATTGGGCCGTACATAAAGCTCAAACCGGGCCCATTTTAGTAAATTGGCCATAACTTCCTCAATATTCATCGGAATTGGGCTTATAATATATCGTTGGAAAGGTCTTTGCAAGCCCCATCCAACTACACCACTATTGGACCTATATCATGGACCAACCAAACTGGATTAGCTGTTTTCTTAAAATAAAGTTTTCCAAAACAGGGAGAAAGAAAAGAAATAAAAACTTTCCGCAACACTAGACCTTTCCACACTTTCGTTTCATTCGATTATGATTCGACGTGAAAGACACTCATCACCGGGTTTGGTTTTGGGGAGACACAAATGGGTGTCTACACGGCTACTCATAATATTCCTTGGCTTATAGCGGGTGATTTCAACGACACCCGTTTCACATATGAAAGAAGTAGTTCATGCTCAGAAACTACTCGTAGGTCTGCTCGTTTTAATTCTTGGGTGGAGGATATGGACCTTCTCGAAGTTGAGTTCTCCGGGGCAGCCCATACTTGGGCAAGAGGCCTAACCCCGGAGACTATTCAAAGTGGGAGATTAGACAGGGCATTATGCAATGAAAATTGGGCTATGCGATTTGAAAGAGCTTCAATGAAACATCTCTTACTGCTTTCCACTTGGATCACTGTCCATTATTTATATCTCCGAACGGTTTTACCCCTTGCAAACTCTTCATCATCCATTCCGATTTCAGGCAACATGGATGTCTCATGAAAAGTTTAGTGATTTTGTGTGTAATAGCCGGGATTCGAAGAAATCTCTCATGCTGGCCCTCTCCAAGCTATCCACTAATTTGCAAGCTTGGAATATAGACGTTTTTGGCAATAGATTCAAGCAAAAAAGAACCTTGATAGCGAGATTGGGAGGATCATCAAAAGTCTCTAGCCTCGAAAATTGACAGGGGTCTGTTAAAATTAGAAGCACGCCTTCGAAGAGAACTTGATGAAATTCTTGATAGGGAGGAAACTCTATGGTATCAAAACTCTCAAATTGAGTGGCTTAAAAATGGAGATCGAAATACCACTTTCTTTCAATTTAGCACAATTGTAAGAAGATGGAAGAACAAGGTTCTAGCAATTAAAGACTCGAATGGGGTGTGGTTTCATGATAAATGTGAAATACAGAATCATATTATGAATTATTTCACTGTATTATTCACAGAGGAGGATGAGTTGCATTACTTTGATGTTCCCTAAGATATTTTTCTAGAGCTGCTCTCACATGATTGTTACTCACTTACTCGACCTTATTCTAAGATCGAGATCGACTTGGTAGTTAAAGATACGGGATCTTTAAAAGCCCCCAGACCTGACGGGTTTTAAGCGCTCTTCTTTCAGAAAAATTAGGATGTGGTAGCCTAAACGGTGTATGACACACTTATTCCTATTCTTGAAGGCAAGGGCATTCCTACAGGTTTCAATGAAACCTTTATTGCACTTCTACCGAAAGTTGAGCAGCCAGAATTGGCCTCTTAGTTTAGGACAATTGGGCTATGTAATGTCTCTTATAAAATCGTCACAAAAGTCATCATTAATCGCTTAAAACCGATTCTCCCATTCTTAATTTCCAACACTCAAGCAAGCTTTGTTCCGGGACGTTAAATCACCGACAACATTGTAATTATGCAAGAGGTTTTGTACACCATGAGAATAAAGAAGCAAGGAGCTAAAGGGAATATAGCTATTAAGATTGATTTCGAGAAGGCGTATGATCGGCTTTGTTGGTCTTTTATTCGTTATACTATTGTACAAATTCACTTACCTATCACTATGATTGATCTCATCATAGAATGTGTCACCACTGCCTATCTTCGTGTTCTTTGGAATGGTGAACCGTCTCAAATATTTACTCCTAGTAGGGGGGATACGACAAGGTGACCCACTCTCCCCCTATTTATTTGTTATGTGCATGGAACGCTTCTATCAAGTCATTGAAGAAGCAATTGCTAATAATTTCTGGAAACCCATAAGAGCAAGTCGGGATGGGCCAATTTTACCAAATTTATTTTTCGCCGATGACATTGTGTTATTTGTGGAGGCAAGATTGGATCAGGATGATTTGATTCATACATGTATAACTCGGTTTTGTACAGCTTTTGGTCAAAAAATGAGTTAACCAAAATCCCGAGTTTATTTTTCCAAGAATGTTGATGCCTCACTTCAATCTGATATTTGTTTGGCCTTGGGGATGGAAGCAACGAATGATATGGGTATGTATTTAGGGATGCCTACTCTCACTAGTAGGGGCACTAAAGAAACATATAGTCACTTGTGCGAAAAAATTGATCGACATCTCAGTGGTTGGAAGTCGAAGTACTCATCGTTGGCAGGACGTATCACTCTTGCTAAATCAACCCTTTCCACTATGTTGTTCTACTCTATGCAATCGACTAAAATCCCTCGATCCATATGTGAGGAAATTGATAAAAAGACAAGGAGGTTCATATGGGGTGGCAGCGAGAAGAAAATCCATCTTCTTTCGTGGAAATTGTTTCAGCAAAGCAAGCGAACACTGCCTTCCTAACTAAATTGGGATGAAGGGTGTTAACCGAACCCAATGCCCTTTGGTCTCGTGTTCTCCAAGCTAAATATTGCAAAGGCCGGTGCGATGTTGATATGTTTGAACCGAATCAAGGAATGCCAAATGTGTGGAGTGGTATTACGGAAAACACAAAGTTGTGCGTGCGGCTATTGGGAATGGTTCACGTACTCTTTTCTTGGATCATTTATGGGTGACTGATAAGCCCCTCGGTGATATGGAAATTTCCCATGTTCCTATGGAATTAGCTGGAGCAACTATCGCGAGAATGTGGGAAATTGGTCAAGGATGGAGGTGGAATATTTTTGCACCGTTCTTAAAATTCTGATGTAATTCAAACCATGAAGTGCGAGAAGATCCGAATATTGGCGACTTGTTCTACTGGGACGATTTACCATTAAGTCAGCCCTTAGCATCATGCGTCATGAAACCAATGTGCTTGATGAAGAGTGTTGGGATCTCATTTGGACATCACCAGTCCAACAACAAATTCGAGCATTTTTGTGGCTTGCTTGCCACGATCGAATTCTTGGGAATCAAAACCATTATAAGAGGCAGCTTACTGAAGATCCTAGTTGCTTTATTTGCGGTCACAGAGAAAAAAATACCATCAACTTGTTGCGGGATTGCCCTGCTGCCAAACAAGTCTGGAGATTTGTCCTTACTCCCACTTTATTTCAGGGTTTCTTTTTAAGGTTCACTAAAGGATTGACTTACTTTTAACCTTAAAGGTTTTGGCCATGATGATGATCATGGTTGGCCGACTCTCTTCGGCATCATTGTGTGGTGGATTTGGCGTTGGCAAAATTATTATGTTTTTAATCGACGTGATGAGATCCCCATAGACATGGGAGCTTTCATTCGAATTCGGGTAGATGAAACCTTTAGGAGTTTAAATGAGCCGAATGCTGGTACTTCCTCGAGGCCTATTAGGCAGCAAAAGTATGTGAAGTGGCATCCTCCTGATTTTGATTGGTATGTGCTTAATAGCGACAGTGCAACTAAGGGGTGTTCCGGGCCAGCAGGGGGTGGTGCTTTAATTCGTGATCAAGAAGGCAAGTTCATCTCAGGTTTTGCTGCTAATATCGGTCATTGCACAACCTTTAGAGCCGAGGTTTTAGCTCTAACCCGAGGCCTTGAATTAGCTAAGAATTTACAGATTAAAAAGTTGGAAATCCAATTAGACAACCTCGCATGTGTGCAAATTCTGAAGCAGAGGACAACTATTGGAGGTGAGAATGTGCATGAATTAAAAAGGTGTATAAATATGCTTAACTTACACAGTTAAGAGGTAAAGAAAACTCATGTGTATCGTGAAGGAAATCGCGTAGCGGATTGATTGGCCAACTGCGGAGTCTCTCAAGACACGGATTTTGATCTTCTTAGTTTTATTCCTTTAGGCCTTAATAGTATTCTAGAAGAAGACGCTAGCTATTTGCCAAAAAAAAAAAAAAAAAAAAAAACGACGCTAGCGGGGTGGCTTCCCTCGCCTAGTTCTTCCTTCTTAGTTGTTTGTTTTTGTCTTTGTATTTTTTCTTTATTTTGCTTGTTCTTTTTTTTGGCATTGCCTCATCAGAATAAAAAATAAATAAATAAATAAATTAAAAAAAAAAACAGAAAAGTGGCGCGAGTTCCACTAAAATGGTTATCAACCATTTTTAAATCTTCTAATTTTAGTAGTTTTCTACTCCACAATGTCTCCTATACAACTTCATAGTTTTCCATCCTCCTTTCTTCAAATCAATTTGAACCCTAAAACCCCAAATCACACTAAAAATTTCAACCTTTCCCTCAAATTTCCCCTTAAATCTTCAATTAAACCCTCAATTTCCCTTAAATTCTCTTCAATTCCATCATCCGCTGATTCACTCTCCTCTTCAATCTCATCTTTCCAATCAATCAAACCCTATATTCAATCGGAATGGAGGTTAATCCTTCAAGGTTGGACTTGCAGCGCAATTTCTGTGTTTTCTCTCTCCAAAATTGTTCCTAAAGCTGGGAAATTATCCCTAATTTTGGGTGATTTTAGTTCGATTAACAACGATGTTGCTATACTTGCTTCATACTTTGTTGTTCGATTGGTTGCGAATTACTTGCAACAGGCGTTCTTGTGGGAGGCAGCGTTCAATTGTGCCTATAAGATCAGGGCTTATGTTTTTCAGAGGGTATTAGAGAGAGATTTAGGGTTTTTTGAAGGCGGCGATGATCATGGTATTTTTGTTTCTTCTGGGGATATCTCACACCGGATCACTTCCGAGGCTTCTGATATTGCTGAAACAATCTTTGCACTTCTAAATGTGAGTTGGAATTTATCTTTTGATATTTTCTCCAATTTGAATTTCGTTTTTGCTTGGAATTGTTGTTGGTGATTGCTGGAATTGTTTAAATGCAAATTGGTCATGAATTTCAATGCTTGTTTTAATTTTGAGCATTTAAATTTGATATGATTTAGGAATTTTAGGAAGAAAAGATAGAAATGCAAAGAAGATTTGTGTAAATGAACTTTTGTAAGTTTGTTTATGGAATGGGATTTCTACCTTTGTACAATATGATGTCGTCAAGTTTAATGCTTGCGTCGAGGCACTTGTTTGGGTGTACCTGTACATAGTTTGAACCAAACTTATGCAATGAAAGTAATTCAATTTGAGTTTGGATATCTTATAACTGTTTTTGTTGATTCTTATGACAGACTATAGTTCCTTGCACTCTCCAGTTATCGGCTATGGCAGCACAGATGTTGGTCATCAGCCCTGTTCTGTCAACGATATCTGCCTTGGTAAGGAATAACTGACCTAAACCCAATTTTTTTATTTTATTTTATTTATTTATTTATTTATTGAACTGCTACTAAATGACTTAAAGTATTGTGTATATAAAGGTTATTCCTTCTGTGGCACTTGCTATTACTTTACTTGGTGCGAGGCTTCAAAGAATTTCAAGGAAGGCACATCAGAGTATTGCTGCTCTTTCCGCTTACTTGAATGAGGTTTGTTTAGGTACCTGTTGGAGTATAACCATTTCATTTTAGCATCTTGGTTGATATTTTTTTTTTCACTTGACCACATTTTTGGTCCATAATTGAAACCTTTTAGTGTGGAGGAAAAAGGAAAATTTTTACACTCTAGAAATATTTAAATGCAGTTATGTTTTTTCTAGCAGTTTTCGGGCCAATGCAGACTAATGTGTTGATCAGGTACTCCCCTCAATCCTTTTTGTTAAAGCTAGCAATATGGAGTGGACTGAAAGTGTTAGGTTCAAACAGCTTGCCCATGCTGACCTGAACCGACAGTTAAAAAAGAAGAAAATGAAGGCCCTCATTCCTCAAATTGTGCAAGCTGTTTATTTTGGAGCTTTGCTCATCTTTTTGGCTGGGTCGCTCTTTTTATCCAAGAGATTCTTCAACACTTGCAGCTTGATCACGTTTTTGACTTCCTTGGCCTTCTTAGTTGACCCTATTCAGGTAATAGTTTGGTCTTAGCTCTCTTACCCTCCCCTACCCCATCAACACACAACCGCAATTATTTTTTATATCAAAAGATACTCCTCTTGTTGACCTTAGAAACAAATCTATTAAGTGGAAGGCAGAGATAAATATTGTTTCTTGTAAGAATTAATGTCTCAGGAAGCCACAATAACAAAAAAAGACTAGAACTTTATGACCATTCAATAAAACTCATAAGGTTTCTTATGTAACCGGTAACCCTGTGTTTATTTCATTTTTTGTTCCTCCATCACACAATAAGGTGCTGTTTCATGCTGTCAAACTGAAAAATGATCATTTTGCAGGGTGTTGGAAAAGCATACAATGAGTTGAAGCAAGGAGAGCCAGCTATTGAGCGTTTGTTTGATCTTACTAGATTCACCCCTCGGGTAAGTAGTGGCCAGATTGGTTTTTCCCCCTCTGGCTTGGGGCATGGATATACCTTTTTTAAAATGCTTCTTACTATCTAGAAGTTGAAGTGCCGAGTTCCATGTTAACAAGATATGTAGGATTGTAGGGTTTTGTTGCCCCATCTTGAAGTGAGAGTTTTTTTTGTATTTAATGGAAATCTAGACATTAACTAATTACTGAAGCTTATCCTAGCTTCTCTCATGGATTAAATATCTAATTATAAATGTATGCCAAGCTATATTGTTCATTCTAACCTGGTTCTGATTGGAATTTCTTTCTTTCTTGTATGTTCTTTTTCTTCTTTGACTTATCTACTTGTTTCTGTAACGCCGTACTCATCATTCCCCAAACCCATGCTTGGTTTCAAGATATCTTTTTTTTTTTTCCCTTTCCTGGGACTATGGAGTTTATAGATGACATAATTTTGTGGAAATGGAAATCCCCTCACCAGTTCATTCCCTTCAACTTCCTATTTGTCTACGAAAACTTTACTCTTGTACTAGCTAGGCCACCACAAATAGACATATCAGCTAGAGGATAGTAACATCTGCCTTTTACTATTTGATTCCATCTTTCTTTGAAGGTTTTTCTTGCAAAATTGTACTAGCTGGAAGGTTGGCATCAATCTAAGTTGGAGTGAGTATCACTGGATAAGTGGCAGCTTTGTGGATACTGGATACCACCCCCACTATGAGGAATTTCACATTGACTTCCATTATATTGATAGTTTTAAGATCTTTAATAAACGATTTTGAAATTTGAAGTGACTAGACTTAACTTCTGAATGCAGATTCTAATTTGAAATGCTAGTATAACATGAGAATGTGACAAAAGATGGTAGATCGAGGTATCAAAAACTACTTGAAAAGTGTAATTTCATATAAATTGAGCGCAATGGTATAAGGGCTAATTTCCAAATTCTATGGTTTTCAGATGGTTTCAATGTGAGCAATATGATATAATAGACTTCAATTATGTAAAGGCTATGAATTTCTGTTGTTGTACATTTTACTACTTTATTGTGCCAAATCGCCATGCCTTTGTGATTTAATACTATGCTCGTTTCATTTCAATATATATATCTTATGCATTCTAACATCAACTATTGATATCATGCCTTTACAGTTTGTATTTCTGGAGGGCAATCATACGATTCATAACTGACCTAGCTTTTCAATGATGTTCTTTCTTTAATATATAGGTGATAGAGAGAGTGGATGCAATTCATATAAATTCTGTCAGAGGTGAATTGAAGTTTTGTGATATATCATTTCGATATAAAGATGGTTTACCCCTTGTCTTGAATGGTGTTGACCTCCACATTAAAGCTGGAGAAATAGTTGCTATTGTGGGCCCATCTGGAGGAGGGAAAACAACGTTGGCTAAACTTCTTCTTCGCCTATATGATCCCTTGCATGGTGAGTCACAACAGGCTCTCCTCTCCTCCTAAAAGGGCACATATCCTCATATCACAAATTCTATTAAGTTTTACTATTGATTTTGGTCTAACTAGAGATATTGTTTGTTTGCTTCTCTGTTTGGTAGGTTGTATATTAATTGATGGAATCAACATTCAATGTTTTCAGCTGGAAAGTTTACGGAGACATGTTGCTTTAGTGTCCCAAGATATTGTGAGTACAATACCACTAATTACCAATTTCTCTCATATTTTTTTTTACGTATTTGCAGTTAGAAAATTTGTATAAATAATGATGGGTTAATGTAACTTTTGGCTATGTAACAGTGTATAAATTAAATGAGTAATGAGTTAGAGTGTTAGACTTAGGTAGGTTGTATGTCATGAACCAATAACTGACAATTTCACTTTCTATTGGCTTATATGATACTTGATTTAACCTAGATGCCTTTGCTGACCACTGCTTAGTTTACTTCTCATCCAACTCCATAATGCTTTGGACCTCCGATTGGAGACTTTTCAGATTGATCCTCGTATCAAACAATTTTTTTTTTTTTTTTAAATCTTATTATTAAATATCCGGTGTTGTGCCCTAAATAATTAATACTGCAATGGATCTGAATCTGATTGTTAGTTGGGAATTGGGACCATGTTTCCTCCCTTTGCCTAACTATAAACTTTGAACACAAATTCCAGGTCTTTTATTAGAGAAAAAACCCTCTATTTTGTGTCTTGTATGAGGTTATCTCTGTGATGAAAAATGGTTTGTTCCTTGGAGATATTTTCTGATTAAAAATATATTTTCTTTCCATTTTGCTGGAGATCTACTAGATGCTGTTTTCAGGGACAGTTGCAGAGAATATTGGCTATAAAGATCTTATGAGAGGAATTGACCCAGAGAGAGTTGAGCTAGCTGCAAAAACTGCAAATGCTGATGAGTTCATCAATTTGCTTCCTAGAGGGTATGAGACTTATATTGGTTCACGAGGCTCAATATTAAGTGGGGGGCAAAAGCAAAGGTTAGTCCAATAATGAATTAATTGTCTTTGTGGCTATTATTTAAAGGTTAGTCCAATAATGAATTAATTGTCTTTGTGGCTATTATTTAAATGATTTATCACTTCATAATAAGTCTATGACGAAAAATGAAATGGAAATTAATACTTCATTTATATAGCTTAACACTGACTGTACCCCATATCATTTTACTTGGCTCCTGGCATTCAGCTGATGTTAAGACTGTAGGTCATATGCTAATGTAAGCAACTATATCCTTCTGGATGAAGAAAATTTAGTTCTTTAAGATCCTTAATCTTAAAGGGGTTGGCTAACTGAATATCACAAATAAAAATGAAGAACAGTGTACTTGAGATTTGGTCCATAGTAAATAATTCTAAAATTGCTGATGCTGATCCTTCGATTTCCGTTGAATTTAGAGGGAAAAAAACAGGTGAAACCTGACCTTATCCTATTCTAGGCTTTAATTGCGCAAATCAAAAGTTTAGCTTGACACAACAACCACTGACCACCATTCAGTAGCATATTACTAGGTCTTACCATTGAAAGTATTTTGTCCATAACTATTGTGATTTAATGCTTGTTACACCAATCAAACTGATTTCAGATAGCATAATAAGAAGAAATCTGTTCCAAGTTTTGTCCTTCATAAATTACACCAATTCGTATCTAAATCATGTGATTTTTGTTTAATTTGATATGTTGTATTTAAAGCTTTTTTTTGGGGTTTGAGGGCTGATGAATGATGATGCTGTGGGTTTTGTATTATTCTACTTCTGTTTATTTATCTATGTACTCACTTTCCATTTATGTTACCCCCCCCCCCCCCCCACCCCTCTTTTTTTTTTCCCTGCTCCACTCACTTCTATTTTATTACATTTTTGACAAAATACTATTTACATGCTCTTTTCGTATGTTTTCTATTTGTTTCTTATGCTCTCCCATGTTTTTACTCCATCTCTCCTACTTTATCTGCCTTTTTCTTACAAATGCCTTCTTTTTTGTATCTATCAAGTAGAATAAATAAAGAAAAAAGAAAAAGAAAAAGAAATTGGAGGTAATATATTTTATGGGGCAAATAATCTGCAGGGAAGGGGGCTAAATCTGGGACAAACTATAACAATTTATTTCTTTCCAGCTTCAATATTGTTTATGTCTTGTCATTGATAAAAGACAAATGCAACTCATCATATCTGTAGTAAAGGATTATTCTTTGGTTGACATTGATAGCTCATTTTCTGTTGCCCCTATGCAGGCTTGCAATAGCAAGAGCAATTTATCAGAACTCCTCCATTTTGATTATGGATGAAGCAACTTCTGCCTTGGATAGCAGGTCTGAGCTATTGGTGAGACTAGCTGTGGAGCGTGTGATGAAAAATCATACTGTGAGGACTTGTGCTTCTTCATATAGTATCTTTTTTGCACCCCCTGCCCCACCCCTCCCTCATCATCATTGAACTTTTTGTTTAATTTTCATCATGCTATATATTTTGTTTTGGCATTGAATTGGCTTCTTGTATCTTTCTTCGATACCTTGCTATTTCACTTGAGAAAAGTCCTGTATCTCATCATTGTACAATTGCTCCAATCAATTTAAGCTGTGCTGAACACAATCTAAGATTACAAACAGATATTCTGATTCAAATTTGTACACTTGCCTCTTTACTTCTCTTCGTTTGTCTTTATATCCAATTTTTTTCCTGTGCATATGGTTGCAAGCCTGTAACTATGATGGAAAAGAAGGGCCCCTGAAGACTTACTTGTCTCTCTGGCAGACTCATTAGCTTTTGTATGTTATTTGTGCTATGCGCTGTGTGTAATACTAATGCTCTCAGTAGATAGGTTCATAGGTGCAAGGTTGTGCATTGCATAGTCATAGTGAGCTAATTAACCAAGCTGCTGTTACTGGGTTGATTTCTGTGCTACTGCCTAGACCCTAGAAATCCATATGCACTTAGGAACTTTGATGATGTTCACAGAATCCCAACTGTTTTTTTTTTCCCAGCTTCTTAGAAAAAGAATTGCTTTTGTGGTACTTTTTCAGCTTTGGAGACTCAGTGGTCTATTAGATGCCCTGTTGCCCCATGTTGGTGCATCTTTAATTAGGATCTGCCAGAAGCACTGCCTCTACAATTAAGAGGATTTTTATGTATATTGACCTTCTCCTTACCAGGTAGGAGAAATCAATCTGCATCTGCTGCTAATAGGAATATGGTATCCTTTGTGTGGTCCACAAATTGTAAATACCATCAAGTCATGCCAAGTAGGTGCTTACCATGATTTTCATCCTGAGTTTTCTTAAGCCTTGCGTGGCTTTGTGGGATTTATAATGTACAAGTATATAACTTTTTCATATGTTTATGTTTTTATTGAAGATAAAATCAATAGCGACATCTCATGTGCTTGAGGTGATGGGACTGATGGCAATCAGCTATCTTATCCTTCTACTGTAATGGACTAGCCTAAGGAGGGGCAATATGGGTAGTCTAGTGTTATTACTTTATTAGGTTAATAGTCTTATAGTCCTTAGTTTTAGTATATACAGAGAGAGGGGGAAAAGGAGGAGTACGTAGAATTTTGGAGTGAATCCTTAGGATAGTTGTGACCTCAATTCACTGTTTGGAGAGTTGTGACCTCAATTCACTAATATGAGATTTGTAGGCAAAACCTACTACCTTTTGTAAGAGCATCAGCAGGTTTAATATAATTTCAAGCTTTCAGCCTTAAATTTCTGCTTATTTGTATAAATATACAATTCAGAGTGCTAGTCTGTTACATCTACTAGTCCGAATTAGGTTGACTGTTGGAAGGATTAAATGCAAGAGCTTTATAGTAGTGCTGGAGTGTGATTAGCTAGATGGTAGTGCTGATTATTCTGTTATATTGTCTATTTAATCATAGTTGAAATATATGAAGATAATGAAATGATAAATTGTTCTGCAAAGTTGTTAGCTTGTCACCAGTAATTGGCGCTTTGTTCCATTTGTGTGAACTCACATGCAGCTAACAAGATAATTTCTAGAACATTTGAGTAAATGTGGTTGAACTGATTTTATGTGAAATCTGATATAATAATATCAGTCTTTATTTTCCATTTTCAATGAGATTATTTTAAAACCTAATGATTTTTTTTGCAGGTTTTGGTCATTGCTCACCGGCTTGAAACAGTTCTGATGGCTGAGAGAGTCTTCCTCCTAGAAGCTGGTAGGCTGCGAGAGGTTGACCGTTCAATGATAATTAATAACTTCCACGACTTGCAATCATCAGCTAATCTTGTCATATGAACTAGATCCAGAAGAATGCCATGCACTGGAAGGACAGGCTAACCCCTAACGCTTCATTCATGGCCAACCACTGTATTCTTGTTTCTGGAGCAATTGTATTTCAAAGCTCTACAGTGTGAAGCAATTGGTGATTGGCTTTAGAAAATGTCACTGGTAGAAAATGGAAGATCCTGATCTAATTTTATGTGGTACTTTCGGGGTT
Source organism: Chenopodium album (assembly GCF_948465745.1). Lineage (NCBI taxonomy): Eukaryota > Viridiplantae > Streptophyta > Magnoliopsida > Caryophyllales > Amaranthaceae > Chenopodium > Chenopodium album. Next base: position 5,145,789 of record NC_137836.1, on the reverse strand, counting down.
AAAGATTTGGATTTCCAAATCAAAGTAAATATTGGTTGCAACTTTCTTGTTCAATCAGGAGTTAGGATACATTTTTTTGCTATGTTTACTGCGTATATAAGAATGCAAATTGTAATATTGTTTATAGATAATATTGATATAGGTAGCACAGGTTTTTTTTTTTTTGAAACCTGTCATCAATTTATTCTAATTGTATGACCGTGGAGGATCATGTCTTGATGTCTATATTACTATGTATGATTTATTTGCATTATTAAGATGGATTGTTAGTGTTTTGTCTCAATGACTATTATCAAACGGTTTGAAGGCCTTTGAGACCGCCTCAAATAAGACCAACTTCGAGGTCAGCTTAACCAATACGCTGCCTGTTTTGAGACTCTATTAGAGTTTTAGGTTGTAACTTCCTACTCAAATGTTCATATTTATATTAAATGTAAATATGGAGGACATATCCTTGAGCTTGACCAATGTAAATTTGGTTTGACTGTCAAAATGTCTGGTGCAAGAATTTTCACCAAATCCTAATTTCCATGTATTAGTGTGAGTATAAACTAATCTATTTACAGTAATACTAATTAACACAGTTAAAGCACATAGAACTTTGCTTTGCTTAACTAAGCTTGTCCACTTACAACTTTCAGATAAACATATATAATACGAATACTGAATAGGCAAGAGGTAAACTATTTTGGTCATAAGAAACTATATTAACTCAGGTTTTAAGATAATTTTAAATATGGGAAATTACATTCAACCTTTCTGATGTATATAACACGTAAAAATTATTCTCGATGAAATATAAAGAATATCTAGATTTAAAAATATTTCTAGAGTAAAGTATACACTACACAACAATAATAATTGCTGATGTAAAAATATAAAAAGTAAAGACAAAATTGATGTATTAATTAACTTGAATTTTGTTGTGATTGCCTTTTAATTTATTTCTCTCTAATCTTCTTGTTAATTGCAAAGATGACCCCTGCCAAAATCAAGATGGCCCCAGATACTATGATGGTTGTTTTCATTTGCTGCATTGGATCATTCTTTGCACATTTCTTCTTTCCTTGGGGCTTGTTTGGTTTTGATAAATCCTTCAATGACATCAAATATAAGTCAATATGACAATATAATAGAGTACTATTATGGCATCATATTGTAATAATATTTAACTAGATTAACCCCGTGCAATGCACGATTTTAAAATAAGAATTGAATTATAAACTTCTTAACACGTACTAAAAGAAAATAACCTCCTCATTTTTCCTAACTAATTTATAATTAAATATGAATATACAATTCCCGAAAGTGCATAATTTTCATATTTAATTAAGAATTTCAATTAAATTATATTACTCCGAATTAACTATTGTTAAGAACTCGTAAATAACCAAATAGCATAACATGGGTAGAAAAACCCAAAATTTAAAATTTAAAATGGAATATATTTTCCAATATATGTTAAATAGAGTAGTTTAAAAAGCAAAAAAATTATGACATCATCCTTGCATTTTGGAGGGAAAAAATTAAATGAAAAGGTAACACATAGGCAAGGGTGACATCATCGGTTGTTATTTTAGTATATACTAGGTTAGTCCCATGCAATGCACGGTTTTATCAAAATATATAACGATAAATATATCATCTTTAGCTATATTGAGGACAATCATTTTTTTTTTCTGTTTATTTAGGAAACAAAAAAAAAAAAAAAAAAAAAAGGCTGATTTCCTATGATTAGCAAATTTGTACAATTATACAATAGTCTGTAGAAGCATCTACTCCGTATTTGATGTATATATATTTTTAAATAGTGTAGTCATTATTTATAATCCAATTTTGAGAGTAATTTAAGGAAGTAGATTAGCTTTAAAATAATAATAAAAAAAATGATGATGTCATTAATGCATTTAGGCGGGAAAAAAATTCATAAAAAAGTGACATGTATACAGCTTTGGAGAAGGATGATTTCAGCGTTTTCTATTTTAGTTATATTTATAGATATAGATAGATGTTGACTCAACCCTAATTTCCCGTAAAAAGTAACCTTAATTTGTAGTACCTAATAAATTATTTTTCAAAATGAGTTTTTTTTTTTTTTTTTTTTTTTTTTTTTTTTAAAAAAAAAAAAAAAATTACTCTTTCGGGAGGGAAGCTCTAACCACTTGAATTATCCCTCACTCTCTAAGATATTAATTAGTGAATATAATATTTCTTTAGAATTTATAATTATGAGAGTATATCTTTTAGAAGATTGTTTCCTAATTTATATCTTATGATATACTCGTATAAAAGGCTTTATATAAATACTCTAAGATTAAAAAAAAAAAATACTAGATGAAACCCGTGCAACTCACGGTTTGTTCATGATAAATCATTTAATTTTGTTCATGATAATTTATTTAAAAACTGTATTCTTATGTGTCGCTCTGATAATATTTTATTTTTTTATTTATAAATCGCGCTTAAAAAAGAAAACTAATCTTACGCGACATAATCATATTGTAGCATTTTAAAAAATTAATTATGTATGTATGAAATATTTGAACTATATCTATAATAAAACACTATGTAACATTTTTATCTTAAAAAATCTATTCAAAATACTTAGCATTCTATGTGTCACAATAACACTTATTTATCATGGCACGACACTTGGCGAAACACTGAAATGCCAAGTGTCGCTGTCTCGTGGCCTAACTGCGAGACCGACTTTATATATTAGTGATGATTAGATTATTTAGATTCTATTATAATCCTAAATCCCATCTTACTATTTTACTAAATAATATCTTAAAATTGTTTCAAAAAAAAAAATAATCTTAATAACCTAAACAATTCTAAATACTCCATATATTAATCTCTAAATAAAATCAATATGAAAATATATCACACATATTTTCTGATATTGATTATAAAAAGGTTCAATCTTACCTTGGCCATATTAGAGGGCGTAGAATCAACTTCGAATTCCGTGTGATTGCCAGGATTCAATTCCCCATCTACATCTGTAGTCGGAAATGCTGCATCATTATTCATTGCATCAGCTAAAGTTTCTTCGTTTGCCATATTCTTATTGATTCAATTCTTTTTATTTCGTTATTCTATTTTAAAATGACTATGAAATTTGTGATTTAACAGAATATAGACTTTTTGGATTAGTGAAAACAATAAATGACAAAATCCAAATTTTATAAATCCTCCTTATTGCCTTGCAAAACAAGGTTCCTACGAATTTGTCTCTAACGACCCTTACTATAAATACTATTACTTGGGAATTTTTTTTTACTAAATTTAAAGTTTTTTTTTTTGTGCAAACATTAAAAATTCTATGTTTAAACATGTCATTTGGGCAATGTGTCTTGTAATTGTTGGCTCCTATTTTTTCAAAAATAAATAAATAAATGAACGATGGAGAGCGGGGTTATTGTCGTTTTTTCCATTAATTGAAAGAAGAGGTTATTGTCTTGTAACAATTTATTTGTTTTTCATATTTGTCAATAATCCATAATTTTACCCATTTAATCTTTAATTATGCATTTATAAATATTAGATATTATTAAGGTAGACACTAAGATTAATCTAATAAGATTCCATACGAATGTGTTATAAGCGATAAATCTCTCTTTTTTTTTAAATAAAAATGAGTATTAAGTTTAGATTTCGATTACAGGCTTGAGTATTATGTTTAGATTTCCACCACACTCTACGTTATCACTTATATATTGGCAGAAAAAAAATTACTACTCCCTCCATGTTTTAATAAGTGTTATAATTTGAATAACACATAATTTAAGACAAGAGGTAGTATTATGTAAAGATGTAAGTGGGGTAATTTAGACAAGAGGTAGTATCTTTAATGATGAAGGTAGATTGGAAGAAGTAGTTTCTATAAAAATTTATTTATTCGTAAACTATGTTCTACTACTGAGTCGGTTATCTTGGGTGATAAAAAAAAAGGGTCGGGTTGGCCCTTAACATGAAATGTCGTGCCCAAACCTGCAAAAAGTAACGGACTTGTCGAGGGCATATACTTAGCTGCATGCTTAAGCAGCTAGAATGGCTGCAACATCATCTAAATGCAGCCCAAAGCAGCCCACTTAACATTCTTCCAAATTTAGTTCATCTGTTTTTCGCGAGTAACTACTTTCCTTTTTAAAACTTTTTGTTTCCTTCTTTCAAATTCTCTCTATTCTCTTTTATTTCCTATAAAACTTTAGATCCAAATTATCATTAGAATGTCAATCAAAATTTTCATTATCACTTTCTTCTCCTCTGTTTTTCACTTTCTCTTCCCTTTGTTTTTGTTTTTGTTTTTTTTTTTTGTTTTTTTTTTTTTTAATTTTTTTTTCCTCCTTATTTTTTTTCACTTTTTTGATTAATTTATATGAATTGAATTTCAATTGATTTTTGGTTATGTCTATGTGTGAATTTCGATTTCTTATGTGGTATCTTTGTGATTAATTTCGATTGATTAGGTTATACTCCGTGTATGATTTTCTTATTTCTAACAAATTGAATTTTATCTGATTTGTTGCACTTTTTTTTATTTTTTATTTTTATCAATGAACATAATCATGCAAAATACGAACATATGCATAGATTCCCTTAAATGTGACATTAGCTTTTCAGAAAGTGAACATAGACATATAATAAAGTATGAACATATGCATTTCAGAAAGTGAACATAACAGTTCAATATATGAACATAAGCATTGGTTTCCTGGCCTTAAAGTGAATTAAGCATTTAAAAGGTGAACATATGCGTAAAAAAAAAAATAAACATATGCATTTAAGAAAGAAAACATATGCATAAACAGACTTAATGAGAATATTTCATTAACACATATTTACATCATGAATATTTGAAATTATCTATGAACATATAAAATATTTATTATGAATATAAGGCATTTAATTATGAACATAAAAATTGAAGAAATAAAAAATAATATTATTATAAAACATGTGCATTATAAGTATTAAAAATATGTACCTATTTAGAAAAAAAAAATGTGAATATATAAATTCCAGAAAAAGAACATAATAATGCAAAATATGAACATATTCATATGTTCCCTTAAATGTGAACATTAGCTTTTCAGAGAGTGAATATAGGCATAAAAAATATGAACATATGCATTTTAGAAAGTGAACATAATCATTCAAAATATGAACATAAACATTGGTTTCCTAATATGAAACAAAAAATTCGAACAAAGTATTGAAAAATTAGGACTTAAAGTAACGACGAAAGTCAGTGATATTCATAAAAATTTACATTAATTCAAACAAAAATTAGAGAAAATTTACCTCTTTTTAGGACAATCCTTTTAATTTTGCATATCTTCTCATATATCCATTGTTAATTTTTCGGTTTTAAGTGAAGTAAAATCATGTAGAGGAGAGAGAATGGAGTTTGGAGAGAGAAATTAATTGCAGAATTTTATTTTTGAAAAATTAATGAGAAGTAAAACGGTTTTTTTTTTTTTTTTTTTGAAAAAAAAAATTGGAAACCAAAATATGGATTTGGAGTAGGTTGCGTTTGGAAAGTGAAGGTTTGGGTTGGGTCGCGTTTTCGTTTCGGGGCATTTGGGTGTGTTTAGCAACTGGGCTGCTTCTTTATTGAGATGGTGTTGCATATATCCTAGCTACATAAGGATACATGTAAGACCAATTGCTTGTCGTGTCAAAGCAGACCTTTCGAGTCGGGTTTGGGCTTTTCTAAGCTTACCCATACCCCTATCTTCGGGCCTGGCCAATATCGATCAACTCTACTTGTAGTTGTTATAGAATTCTACTTATTCAAATATCTAAATAGTTTCCTATTCCTATCAAAATTGGGTTTTCTAAAAATAATCCAATAGTTAGTTGATAAACATAGTTTTATTTCCAAATTATGTTAGATAGCGATCACCTCTTATATAAATACTTAAACACCCATCACCATAATCTTGACGAAACACAATGACGAAACGTTTGCCAAGAGATATCCTAGTGCAAATAATTTGTAGATTGCCAGTTACTACTATCTTACGATGTTGTCAACAATTTTCATGCATTAAATATACATTTGACAAAATTATTTCAGACCCTATGTTCCCAAAATTATTCCAATATCATAATACTACTCGTAATAATTCATCTATTATTGCTTATGACAGTAAAACAAACTCTTCCATCTTAATTGACTATGATCATGATTACCATTGCGAGTTTCGCCTTGAAAATTTGCAATTTTTCGAAGATAGAACAAAAATAGTTTTAAGTGGATGTAATGTTGTAGCTTCTTGCAATGGGTGGCTACTTGTTTGCCAGTTGTTTTACCATATTCGGTCGTGGTCGGTGTTAGCTTTGTTACGCTTGGTGAATCCCATCACGAGACGTTGTGTAGTCCTTCCTGAAACACCATGTCAACTAGCGTGGCGAAACCTTAACTATGGGTTGGGTTACGGATCCAATAAGACTGGCCTATTGAAGGTGGTTAAGTTGTGTCAACAATATGGTAGTACTAAAATTGTAGCCGAGGTTTTGACAATAGGTACGGCGGCTACTTGTTCTTGGGAGGTCATGGATACTAAATGCTCGATTGGATTGATTCGAAGCAAGGCAGTGGCTTTGAATGGTGCTCTACATTGGCTTGTAGATGATAATTTGATACTAAGGTATGATCTAGACGATAACAAGTTCGAGTTTGTCCCAAAGATTATGGTTGTTGTTTCCTATCTAGGTGTATTGGATGGGATGCTTTGTGTAGGTTCTTCAACCATCGACGGAAAAGCTGTGGAGGTTTAGGTGATGAAGGAGTATGGTGTCGAGAAATCTTGGACTCATTTTACCGTCATACATGAACTAGATGTTAATAATGCAAGTTTCCAGCTAATTCCTGAGCTTAAAGATGGCAAGGTATTGATATTGACTACCACATTGTCATCTTCGTCGCGCAATTTCTTTCTAGATGTATATGATCCTAAAGAAAAAAGGAGGGATCGAAGGGTGCCTTTATTGGAGGGGATAGATGAAGTAACTAGAGGAAGGATGACAGTTGATCATATTGTGCCTAGCTTCTTGTCATTGAAACTAGCTTAATAATCTTACCAATTTTATTACTAGTAATGATTAAGAAAGAGACCAATTGTAAATAAAAGAAACACTAGTCTTTCTCATTGTAAATACATGTACACTAATATTCCAGTTTTTCCAAGATTTCAGAAGTGTGTTGAGATTTGAGAACTTTTCTTGACCTCTTTCTTAATTCTTGACTGTCAAAAATTACATGTGGTATAACATATCATCTGTTTCCAGACATATCAGAACAGAGGAATTGTTGAATTGTACATCAATAGGCAAGGGCGGAAATTCATGCGGTTGAGTTGACAGTTCAAGAACCACTTTCAAGCAGAATTTCCAGGTTACACCTTAGAGGTAAAACCTGATATGCGTTTTGGCATTGTTTCGTGTTTAGCATTTCTAAAGGCAAAATTTCCAATCAATTACTTGAACCAAAGCCACGAGGACTTGGTCTGGGTGAACCTGAATCTGCATATTGCTTTCTCGACACTGATCTTCTCTTTCTCCTTGCAGTTCCAGGTGGAGCCTATTATAGGAGAGAGACTATACCAGTTAGACATACATTGAATTCACGTTGATACAGACTTTGTTAATGTCTAACAAAACATACAAATACACTTTTTTTTTTTGGAAACCTACAAATACACTCATTACATATATCTTCAATCATCTATGCTTTCCAAAGGAGCCATATGCCATATAATTTTTAAACTGTTTCTTTTTCTGCCAATTCAACATAACTTGAGTTGTTTTTATTACCACAACAAAATATGTAATGAATTAAATGGAATTTGTTGTCGATCTTCATAAACACTTATTTTTATCCAAACTAGAAAATTAGGTATTTAATGTTTATAAAAGCAACTGAGGGACATAAAAACAGCACATGAGCATGCAGAATAGGGTTTTGCATTTTCATGAATACTAAGCAACCAAAGCTGTATTTTCATGCAAGTACTGAAGCAGCTCTCAGAAAAAAAAAACTTACATCAAGTGCTTTTTTTTAATTTTATTTTTATTTATTTATTTTTCAATAATGAGATGCTGAGAGTCAAAAGTATATTTATAGTTTATTATTATTTATCATAAAAATAATCACTTGCTCTATTCTCAGGATTAGAAGATGACTATGGATCATTTAGATGTAATTATACATCAATATACCTTTATATCAGAATAACATATATCAATATACTTTTATATTCCGTATCTCAATAAGAAGTCTCAAGTTCAACATGCCCAAATTGGAGAATTCAAGATCATATAAAACTTATTTATAGACAATAGAGCAAGGATATTTCTGAACCTGTTGTTCGGATTTAAGTGACTCTTGAAGATTTTCAAGGGCAGGTATAGATCCACCTTCCATTGCACCCATTAAATTCTTCATGCGGACACGCATCTGGAAAAGCTGAGCCACAAGCTGACTAACCTGGTTCATGATATTAAACCCAGTTTAAATTGCTACTTTTATGCTCCCATGAACATTTAGTTTTGCATTTTCTCAATATTAGGTTAATAGGAGTAGCCATGCATACCTGCTGTTCAGTTTTCCCTGATTCTTGGGCAACCCTTTTTCTCCTTGTTGGAGATTCAGCCAAGAGTTCTGGTTTCTCTCTTTCCTCTGAAAATCAAAAGCACTCAGAATGGCCAGAAAACATTATACTGACAGGTAGATCAAACAGACAGGTAATGTAATACATAATGTGAATGGACTCTCAAATATTTCTGCATAACTGAAACAAAATCCATCATTCTTACAAGCAGATGGATGGATCAATACCAACCAGTACATAGCATTCATGCTTACAAGTCATTATTACAGCAAGGGGGGCATACACACGATAATAAGAAAAAGGGAATAAATACATCTAAAGAGGAAGAAGTGTTAACCTAATGACTAATGAGGGCCTGAAAAGGCATCAGCTGCTAATCTTGCTATTAGGCTAACCTAAGCCAGCCAAACCCCAGAGCCCACCCGTAGAGTCATGCCATAGAGAAATAAGACTTACCCCACAAAGACTTCTAATAATGATTCTATTCATCGTCCAATCATTAATGTCATCCAGTCCCCTCTCCAGCCGATCCAAAAAGCCCATATCACGCACCCAATTAAGGCAGTGTGAAAAGAGTTGATTTATGGATAAATGATAGAGAGGTAAAAGTGGTATATCCATGCCAATTCCACACCGATGTTCTATTCCAAATCATAAATTCATAATAATTACTCTTTTACTCAGGCACCACTTTCTGGCGTGCACGAAATTGCCCACTGCTCTAATTCAAAATCCCTGGCAACCCCGAAAGAAGTCCCTGTTCCCCTCCTTCACAATACGGTACCTCTCACTCTCTCAGTAATTTGTCTACCTCTACTGCATCTCCATCTCTTAAAGTATCCAAGCAAAACCCAATTTGACATGGTTGCAGTAAGCAGGAAAGTTTCAGTAACTTATTGCTAGTGCCTCCCTTCTATCCTTGTGAAAAATAGTTCACTACATTAGGGATGTGGAGGCTATTATTAAGAGAAAGTTATATAGAGGCCAAGCACTTAAAAAGGCTTAGGCACTGGTGAGAATTTTCCTGACGACTTCACATCATGTAGCAGTGAGCACGACGACTAAGTTACCACGACCAAAATGATGTGGAGATCAGGGAGAAAGACACGCTCTGAAATAATCGATTATTGTCGAACCACATGTTGTGCACATCTGGGTCATCCTACAATGGGGATGAGGCAAGATGTCAAGCACTTTATAGGCTTTTACTTGAGTAGCTACTCCATTAACATTGCTTTTGGGGTGAAACCTCCTTTGGGCTCGTTAGTGGCCTAAACTCTCCACCACCTTCCTAGGTAGCCTAAGCCCATTTTCAATATTCTCCAAGCTTGAACAATCATCTACAACATTTAACTGAGAAATTTCAAGACAAATTTAAATACCTGCCCGGCTGCCCCAACCCACAAGGCCCTCCATGCCTAACCTTTCTTAATTGAAAGTCCAAATTCTAAACATCATGATATAATGGTAACCCAAGGTTTTTTTTTTTTTTTTTTTTTTTTTTTTTTTTTTTTTGTGTGTGTGTGTGTGTGTGGGGGAGTTCTTACCCAATCAAGTAATTAACAACTAAGAAGCTTGTCAATGAAGAATCTTAGCTAAGCCCCTATAAGAAAAGCTAAATCCCTGAATCATGACAATCAAACTGTAAACTGACTCTAATTGGGCACTAATCAGGGACATGGAATCATGATGTATAAATACTTGATCCATTGGAACAGTTGAAGACTTGAAGTAAGTTTGGACAATCAAACAAAACTAAAAATAAAAAAAAAAAAGTATGGGAGAATGGAGATAAGTAAAATGTCTAAAAACAAGCACTAGATTTCCATGACAAATCAGAATAGAACCTGGGGTCATTGCTTCAATCATTGCTTCCATTATCTTCAAGCTCTTCTCCGCTTCCCGAATTTGTGCAGGGGTAACCTAAATTTATAAGGCGGTGGAAAAGGCTTAATTCCATACATCTCAAGTCCTCAAAAGGATTGTTGAAATAAACAAAAACAATTTATACATGGATTCATAATCAAGCAGTTTTCAGTTTCTTACCTTGGACATGCCTGGAATCATCCCAATAACACGGCTAACGGAACCCATCTGTGCAACTGCACGAGTTTGCTTTAGGAAGTCGTTAAAGTCAAACTTTGCACTCATGATCTTCTTCTGAAGGTTTTCAGCATCTTCTTGTTGCATCTGAAAATGGTTTAAGACATGATGTTGAATTGCAACCTTCAAAAAGTGTAATTCTATCATTATGTATTACACTTACAACTTCTTGTGCTTTCTCCACAAATGAAAGAACATCTCCCATCCCTAATATGCGTCCTGCCATACGATCTGGGTAGAAAGGTTCAAGATCCTCCATCCGCTCCCCTCGGCCTACAAGTTTGATCGGCTTTCCTGAGACCTAAAACCAATGGAAAAATCAACTATAGTAGGTTAGTAGATGCACATAAACTCTTGAGTAGCAGAAGATCTATCCAAAACCATGATAATTAAGCATTATTGCATAAATTATGACTGAAAAAGGATTTAACTGTTCGCATACCAACATAATGTGTAAATATAGAAGTAAAATGTCATAGGTCAGATACACATGCAAGCTTATTCCAGTTGCAAGGCTGACTATATGCAGAATAGTAAAGGGATTTTAAATTTGTTCTAACATGCTTTAAAAGGGTTCAATACTATTTTGCTTCAAAAAAAGCTTCCTAGCTGAGCTATCAGGATTCAGGAATTAAGGATGTACCCATCAATTATATTATATATAAAAAGAAAGAAAGCAGGATGTAGCTTCATGTGAGTTCCTTGGGTATTTTAAAGCCTTGGATTGGAAGAATTGGTGACTAATGGGTGTCCCAAGAATTTAACTTGAAACAAAAAAGAACATGCGAATAAGAGCACTAGTTATTTTGTTATGAACCAAAACAGATTATTCAACAAGCAAATGTTGTTCATTTATAGTTCCTTGGGTATTTTAAAGCCTTGGATTGGAAGAATTGGTGACTAATGGGTGTCCCAAGAATTTAACTTGAAACAAAAAAGAACATGCGAATAAGAGCACTAGTTATTTTGTTATGAACCAAAAAAGATTATTCAACAAGCAAATGTTGTTCATTTATAGTAACCACTATTTATGAATTATAATAATACCAAGATTAACAACCACCACTAATGAATTATAATCACACTAGTCAGACCCTAAATTCCAAAGCCTATATTTCCACTGCTGATACAACACTATCTAAACCAAAGATCATACTTCCATTTGAAGGAGTATTGCAAAATTCACTTCAAACCCAATCACCCAAATCAAAATACAAGTGAAATGAAAGAAAAGTATACCAGAGAATAGCCTCCTATTCCTAGTTTGAGAACTAATGGCACAGCTTGAATGCTTGATGGATGGTGCCATCAATATTTCATTTATAATATTGGACATAGTCACATAGATGTTGCATAGAATGAAAAGTAAATAGTAGCTCTCTTTGGATAGAAGACTTTACACATACACTTTATAATCATCATTACCTCTTTGACACTGAGAGCAGCCCCACCTCTAGAATCTCCATCAAGCTTTGTTAATATAGCACCAGTAATACCAATTTCCAGATTGAATGTGGTAACCAAAGCTGCATTTTCAAAACCAGCCCACAAAAAAAAACAGAGAGAGATGTAATTGGGAAACAACAGCATGGTTAGCTTCATTATCCTAGAAGAGACATAGATAGGCTCAAAATTATCTTTGCCTTGATACAAATGAGTCATAAACTCGTAATGGAATACATAGATTAAACAAGCAGCATATAATTCTATACCTGCAGCTTCTTGACCAGTCATTGCATCTACAACCAGTAAAACTTCGGTAGGATTTACTGCTCGTTTCACTTCTTTTAACTCATCCATCATTCCTTTGTCAATCTGCCAAAATTGAAGCTACCTAAGTCCAGTTTATGAAGCCAACCATGTAATAGCAACTAGACCATGGGATTGGATTGATGCAACATCACCTGAAGTCTACCAGCGGTATCCACTATAACCACATCAATATTTTTCTTTTTGGCCTCTGCTAAACCTTGCTTAGCTATATCTGAAGGATTTACATCAGTACCTGCTGTATAGACAGGCACATCCACCTGTCACAAGCTTGATGATAAACATGAGAGTGGATATACTTCATGTATAGAGAGAAAGCACATCAAAGCTATTACCACGCTATGAATGTTGATATTATGATTACATAAAATCAATTATTCTTAAAAGTCAAAGAAACAAATGATAAATTCTACAGTTTTACAGAACCATTCAAGAAAAGTAGATTAAAATGGCCATAAGCTTTTTTTCAAAGAAAGGGATCTAATTGTTCCATCTTTTCTTAGAAAAGGCTGTACACTTTTGCCTCCCACTCCCTTCCCTCACATTTGGCAAAAGCATCTTTAGAGGCAGTTGAATTTCAAAAATCTCCTTACACAAAATCTAAGAGCACTTAGTGCCAATTCCATACTATCACGGTACTATTTTATCTTCCCTTACAGACTTTTTATCTTTATTTTTATTTTATTTTATTATTTTGAGGATCTTTTCAAAAATAACCATCCTTACTAACAAGGGGTAAAGCTGCACAAAACTTAATACCCACCAGTCCTCCTATCCTAAACTCAAAAAGATCCCTGATGTTACTAGTTTATACAAATAGTTGCATGAGAAAGATCTATAATTTTTATCATCAACTGGGAAAGATAAATATGTGACAAATTCAAGTACCAACCAACTTCTCCAGCTTCAATCAATTTCACATGAGAATGAGAAGCATGGTATTGCAAACTCTGTATCTATCAATAATTAGCAGAAAGTATTAAGGTTTGTAAGGTAAGAGGTCGCTATTCAAAAGATGTATGGGTCCAAAAATGCATCTAATGAAACAATGTGAGTTTATGGTAACTAATAAAATTAATATTATTTACTCTTCTGGTTTGGTCCCATCATGTCAGAAACGAAATAGCTTAATTCACCATATTGATTTCAATGCAAGTTTTCTCTTTTGAACATTCAGCTGTTTTGCATTATGAGTTCACAAAAAGACACTAAGAATATTGAGCATTTAGAGTTGAATCTTCGACATCTCAAGCACAGGTTATTTGGAAAACCAAAATGGGAAAAAAAAAATTCCAAAATGCTGATACTCCTCAGTAACTTACAGAGACAAGAGAACAACACATAATACAGGGAACTTTAGGTCATTACCTGCTTTCCTAGAATTACAAGTTGGTCAATTGCTGCAGGTCTGTAAACATCTCCTGCAACCAGCATGCAACTCTTCCCCTGAACGTAAATCCACATAATTTTTACACAATAGAGCAGCAGGAGAATGTGTAACAACAAAATAGTTTGTAAGCTCAAGGAAAGAATTCATTTACGTACCAGCTTCTTAAGATAAAAGGCTAATTTGGCAGAAACAGTTGTCTTCCCAACACCTTGCAATCCTGCCAATAGTATCACAGTGGGACCAGACTTTGAAAAAACAAGCTCAGAAACCTCTCCTCCCATTAACTTTACAAGTTCATCTTTTACAATCTGCAGCAGTAACCAGGCAGCAAGAATTACAATCAGTGTAACTAAAACATCAAGCTAGGATTGTGCACACATTCTACAGCTACAATCTACCAATAATATGAAGGAACCAGAAAATTAAGCCTTAGATTTTTATTTTTTTTTCCTAGCCATTGAAAGTCTGATGCATGATGAAAACTTCAGTACATAGTCATATCAGGTCGATGCAGTGAGAAAGAAACAGGGGCAAGAGAAAGGAAAAGATAAGTAAAAGTAGGCCAATAAGTGGCTTCAGCAAATCATACTTTGACCAATTGTTGATCAGGTTTAACTCCTCGGATCAATCCAACTCCAACTGCTTGATCACTTACAGACTGAACAAACCTTCTTACTACTGGAAGGCTCACCTGTCATGACATGAATCAAAATAAAATCACGTTATCCAGGATCCAGCATGCTTTTACTCAACAGCATCACAACTGACTATAAACTCACATCCGCTTCCAAAAGAGCTCTTCTGATATCTCGCATAGGTTCAGCAATGTTTTCTTTGGTCAGGACCTCTGTTGAAAAACATGAAAAGAACATGGGTTACCATCTCTTTTCACACGAATGGTTTATATATTATATATAATCAATACATCATCTACAATTTCATATAATAATTCATTAGCACAACATAAACATAAAACTGAGGAAAAGATTTTGGATATTATCTGAACAATAGCAGATTCTAAGAAGCTTCCGTGATTTAGCATTAAAATTTTCTAAGCTGCCAATACTTATGAAAAATAATAAAACCAACATAGATGTGTTACTCCAGATCATCCAATTTTCCAGCCACCACGGACGTGCTTATTCTTGCACGGACATATCCCATGGATACACAACACCACTTCACTACCTCAATTTCTCCAATCAAAGCCAGCATTATGTCTTCAATTTTATGTTTGAACCATCTCACATAAACCCAACAGACCTCTCTACACATCTTAATAAGGGAATTGGTGTAATTATTTTGAATACAATAAATCAACTTTGAAATGTCACAAAATAATTTCCATATCGTCTCAAATTCTAAACATTCTATGATTATATACATCAATATAATTAAAACAAAATTAAAAATCAAAGCTAACAACCCAATACAATATGATCATAAAATTTACCAAAAAAACAACACTGCCTAAACGAAATGCAGAGTAATTTAAATTACATTTTCTCGGTTTCTTATTAATTGCAACATTTTAATGACTAAATAAAATACCTTGGCCTCGGAGTTTGGACCAAGCAGCTTCGAGGCCAGTGGTAAGCTGTCCGAACATCTCAGCCCTAATAACTCCTCGCATATCTCTTTGACTAGTTACATTCACCGCCTTCGAATTCACAGCTCTCCATAATTCCCTCTGTCATTCAAACCCCAATTTCTCCTTCATCAATCAAAAAAAAGTAAAATCCCTAAAATTGAAAATTAAACCCTCGAAATTGGGCGAAAAATTGAGAGCTTACAGAAAAAGGATTCCGGGACGAGAGGCCGACAGCAGGGGTAGAACCAGTCCATGAAGAAGAGAGAGAATTGGTGGTTTTAGTGGTGGAGGAGAGAGAAGAAAATTGGCGGGAAAATGGCGATATTGCAGTGAAATGTAGAGCTTCCATGGAAATGGGTAACTCAGTTTTCTCTCTCTAACTAAGTTTCTCTCTCTACTGTGTGAATTGGGAAGCGAAGAGAAGAGCTTAGCTAAGGTGGTACTGTAATGGTGATGGAAGAAAAGGGGGAGAGAATATCTTATCCAGCTGAAAAAGATGAATATCTTATCAACTACTAACGTTATTTTTAATTGAGATACTTTGATTAATACTGTAGTAACGGGGTATATTTTTTAAATGTTACTCGTACACGTCTACACTTGTCTCATTTGACCGTTAAGAAAATAGCTAGTTTTTAAAATCCATTTTACTTACCGGTTGTACTTAACTTAGGCCCCATTCGTTAGAGCTGCTCTGCTCTGTCCAAAAGAAATCTGTTCTGCGCTGCTCTGCTCTGTCCAAAAGAAATTTGTTCTGCGCTGCTCTGCTCTGTTCTATTTTCAAATAATAATTAATAATAACAATAATTAATATTGTATTGATGATAATAATTTATTATTTTGAATAATTATAATAATTATTAATATTAAAAATAATTATTAATATTAATAATAATTAATATTTATTAATCATAATAATAATTAATAATAATAGTTATCATTATTAATATTTAATAATTCAAACTATTAAGAATTAATATTTAATAATATTATCAATTAATAATTTTTAATAATTACAACAATTTTTTCAAATAAATAATAATAATAATAATAATAATAATAATAATAATAATAATAACAATTAATAACAATTTCTTTTATAAATATTTGATATTAGAATCACAATGTGTAGAAACATTATATGTATGTGGGTATTGATTGTTAGTTCATTGAGTTAAATTAGTAGTAGCAGTAGCAGTAGTAGCAGTAGTAGGAGCAGGAGTAGTAGGAGTAGCAGTAGCAGGAGTAACAGCAGTAGCAGTAGTAGTAGTAGTAGTAGAGTTAGTAGTAGTAGCAGTAGTAGTAGTAGTAGAGTTAGTAGTAATAGTAGTAGTAGTAGGAGGAGGAGGAGGAGGAGCAGTAGTAGTAGTAGTAGTAGTAGCAGTAGTAGTAGTAGTAGCAGTAGTAGTAGTAGTAGCAGTAGCAACAGTAGGAGTAGGAGTAGCAGTAGCAGCAGTAGCAGTAGTAGTAGCAGCAGCAGTAGGAGTAGCAGTAGTAGGAGTAGCAGTAGTAGTAGTAGCAGTAGTAGCAGTAGCAGTAGTAGTAGTAGTAGCAGTAGTAGTAGTAGCAGTAGTAGTAGGAGCAGTAGTAGTAGGAGCAGTAGTAGTAGTAGTAGCAGTAGCAGTAGCAGTAGCAGTAGTAGTAGCAGTAGTAGTAGCAGTAGTAGTAGCAGTAGCAGTAGCAGTAGTAGCAGCAGTAGTAGTAGAAGCAGTAGTAGTAGTAGCAGTAGTAGCAGCAGTAGTAGCAGCAGCAGTAGTAGCAGCAGTAGTAGCAGCAGTAGTAGTAGCAGCAGTAGTAGCAGTGGCAGTAGCAGTAGTAGTAGTAGTAGCAGTAGTAGTAGTAGTAGTAGTAGTAGTAGTAGTAGCAGTAGTAGTAGTAGCAGTAGTAGTAGTAGTAGCAGCAGCAGCAGTAGTAGCAGTAGCGGTAGTAGCAGTAGCGGTAGTAGCAGTAGCAGTAGTAGTAGTAGCAGTAGTAGTAGTAGCAGTAGTAGTAGTAGTAGTAGTGATAATAATAATAATAATAATAACAATAATAATAATAATAATAATAATAATAATAATAATAATAATAATAATAATAATAATAATAATAATAATAATAATAATAATAATAATAATAATAATAGTATTAATAATAATGTTGAAATCTGCTCGGCTCGGCTCTGCTCTGCTCGGCTATCTTGAAATCTGCTCTGCTGAAATTTAATCTGCTCTGCTCTGCCCAGAAGGTAAAAAGAACAGGGCCTTATACTCCCTTTGTTCCACGATGATGTTCTTGTTTGGAACCTTTGACTTTTTTTAAAAAAGAGATAATCTTCTAAATTTCTCTTAAGGAAATTTTTGAAAATAACACCTCATTTTTTCAAAAAAATGGACTATAATACCACCTTTTTTTCGTTTTTTTTATTATAACACCATCTAATAAAATTAAATTAAGAAATCACCACCAGAAATAGTACTCCGTTATTGAAACTGTTAATGGGGCCCACTATAACGGATACTTTTTGGAAACCTTTATACATATCTTCGATTTTCTTCATTAACGTTCATAATTTCAATTGGGAAAAAAATTAAACTCTTAAATCTTTTCAATTGCAGAAATTAATTAACCAAAACTGATCTTAGCACTACGAATTAACATTCCTTGAAGATATCTTGGCTGGGGGTGCTGAAATAAGGTATGTACACCGATTTTGAATAAGAGTAGAACTTTGATTTTGATTAATGGAAATCTGAAATGCTATTTGCAATTTAATCGTTGATATACTCGATTGAGCATGCAATGGATTTATAATTGGAGTTAAACTTGTTTGAATTGGACCCATATCATCCCAATTTTAAAGTTAGGGTTCGTCCTATATCTAAATTGGGGTTTTTTTTTATTTCGGGGACTGTATGAGGCTGAGTCCTATTATATGTAATTCCATATTTAGTTCAGATCAATTGGATTATAATGGAAGGTAATTTGTTGCAGGTGATGTCTTTCATGAACTCATCTCCTTTGAAAGAGAAGAAGTGTCAATGTGGTGTTCCCTTATCAAAGCTGACAAGCTGGACAAGGGAATCCTGGGAGAAAATTCAGAACTTGCAAGTTTTATGATCCAGTGACTGAGAGCAGGGGGTGTAAGGCCTTTGAATGGGCTGATCAACCTGATGGGACAACATGGCAAACAGAGGTTATCAACAAGTTGTTGCTTGATAAGAAACTGTTAAAGGGTGAAGTTAGTGACTACAAAAGGGAAGTGGAAGATCTAAGTGGCCAAATGAGGTGCTTACTCAATGAGGTTGACAATTTGAAGCTAAAATGTAAGGCCCTCAACTATGTCAGAAAGAGAATGAGCAAAGATGGTGAGGGCAGGGGATGCATGGATCAACAGTTTAAACTATGGCTTGTTGTTATTATTTGTATTGCTGTTGCAGCTGTAGTGTCTTTTATGTTTAAGTAGGTGTAGTATGAGTAGGTTACTAATGTATTCAGTAATATGCAATGGACATGGGAGCACTGGTTGTTATGTATTGTAAATGAAGTGGGTTGAATCCACATTTGCTTTTAATGAATGGTGAAGTGTTTGCAATGTATGTTTGGAATGAATGAGCAATGTTTCAAATAACATAAACAACTTTAATAAATCAGCCAAAACAACAATTTGCACAAAAGTAGTTATATTGACCATTACGCCAGAATTTGCACAAAGTTTGGCAACAAAAGAGGCATACAAAAGACTTAAATCAAGTTATTTGTTCAAAACTAACACCACAACCTACTGACTTAAACAAACTAACAATAAAGCACCTAAATTATTTTCTGCAGTCATACAAAATGAAGTTGATTACATATTAATCACTGAGTAGGATTAAGCTTGTTAGCATTTTGAAGCTTTCCCCTCTTGGTTTGTACTCCAACTTGGCTGGTGGTGGCTGTTTTGCTTGCAGTTGGCTGACTAGAAGAAGGCCTTGTTTGGGCTGCATCCTGGGATTGTTGTTGTGATACTGGAGCCTTCCTTTTGCTCCAAGGTTCCCATCCAGGCCTCTCTTGTGGAAATGTCCTGTTGCCAATGCTGGTTGGCCCAGCTCTAATGGCATTCTGTCATAGGTTTTTTTTAAAAAAAAAGAGGTCATAACTGGCCTGCAGACATGTGCACATAAACATAAATTAGACAACATGTGCTAGCTAAAATGTATTACCTTCCTTGCAGCTCTTTCCTCCTTCTTCTTCCTTTGATCCACTACCCAAGGCGAGTTTAAGGGAGGCCTGCCTGCTGCTTTTTGTTCAGATGGCTCAGGAACAACTTCAGCTTTGCAAGTCTTTGCATAATGCCCAAACCTACCACATTTTCTGCATTGGTTCTTCCTATGCTTGGGCTTCTGTTGCTGGGCCCCTTTTGATGATCCTTCATCCTGCTCCAACTTCCTTTTTTTCAGTTTAGGTCTTCCTAGTTGTATCTTAACAGCTGGTGGAAGTGGTTCTCTAACATTCACCCTGTCCCAATGCTTAGGACCTGGCATTGGCTGAATAGGGGGTTCATAAGCCTTTCTGTAGGTGTTCATGTTGTAGTATGGGTGCACAAACTGCTCAATATCAGATCTCTGGTCCATTACACATGCATAAGCATGAACACAAGGATAACCAGTAAGCTGCCAGTGGTAACAAGTGCAAGTTCCCTCACCCAAATCCACCACAACTTGGTCATCATTCAGCTTCACTTCATAAGTGTCACCCCTGGATGCTTGAACAATACAGTTCCTAGAAACAAACTCCATTCTTTGAAATATTTTCCTCACATATGGGGTCAAGTTGCTAGTAATGATCTTAGCATCTTCCCATTTCTCATTATTCCTATTCATCATGTACCTCCTCATCCATTCCATTTGGGTGAGGATTGGTTTGTCTCTAGCATCTTTAATGACTGCATTAAAGGTCTCACACATGTTGTTAAGCAACATGTTTGACCTGCAGAGGGGTGTGAAGGCATGCCTCACTAGTAGAAAAAGATAAATGGGCACCGCGAAATGCCCACCGGTTATTGAAAACCGGTGGTAAAAATGTAAGACAAGACAAAAAAAAAACACGTTTAATAGAGAGAAATGCCCACCGGTTAACCGGTGGCCTTTTCCCAAATAAATAAAAATCCCTAAATTATAACACTCACTCTTTCCTTGTTATTCACGAACTATCTCGTTCTCTCTCCTCACTCTCCTGTTTCCTCTCTCCTCTCAAACTCTCTGTTTCCTCTCTCTTCTCGCGCCACCGCAGCCACCACAAGCGCAACCATCCCCTCTCTCCTCTTTCTCCATCTTAGCTTCCCACCACAGCCACCACCAGCGCAACCCTCCTCTCTCTGCATCCTAGCTTTCCACCACCACCACCACCGCATTCGTCACTAATGAAGATGTCAAAGCAAGTCCTTAAAAAACTTGGAGAACGATCCCTAGATCTCTAATGGTGACGCTGCTCCTCACAAGGTTCATCCCTCTTTTTTTTGTTAATTTTGTATAATTTGGGTTAGGGTTTCGAATTCGTTGAGTTTTTGGGTTTTGATTTTGGATTTTGTGATTTGGTTATTGTTTTTTAGTTTGAATTTGTATGTGATGGTTGATTTCGAGTTTGATTTTGTCCCTGTACTTCGATGATTATTGTAATTTTTTATCGATCTGATTCCCAGAACCCCCTTTTTTATTTTTCTTGTAATTTTTATATTCAAGTGTTTTCACTTAGTTTAGATTATGGGTTTAATTGGGTTTTAGTAGCCTTAGCAGACTTGATAGTAAGTTTCGGAGTTTGAAATCAGATTACACAACTCGGTTTTATTGCGATTGATCTAGGGTTTTGTTAATTTGTTTCAATAATTTCGATTGATCTAGGATTTTGTTAATTTGAGCTTTTGGAACTGTGACATACAAAATGAATTATGGGTATACGGAGTATTTGAATTGTGAGTATTTTTGAGTATTTGATACTTCAATCTTTAAAATTTCAGTAGTTTGGTTTGTGGATGTATTGTGAATATTATATTGGTTGTCATTTAATTTGATTTTGTGGGTATATTTTGACTTATTTTTTCATTATGGACTTGATGGTATGGGTATATATTTTGATTCCTTTGAACTTACTATTTTATCAATATTCTGATTTCTTCGTAAGACCATAATATGTTGAGTCTGAGTGCGAATATTGTCTCTTGGAAGGTTAACATGATACTTGATAAACTAATACTTGACTGACTACTCATGTCAATCACACAGGTGTCAATTATCAATTTGGATATTTACGAATTTGGCACTACACCTATATTGAGGGGCTGAGATTGGAAATTGAAGGGAAGATAATGAAGAGTCCAAGTATCAATGAGTTCATCTCTACATTACTTCAGTGCATTCGGAACAACATCAAACTGTGTATGCTTCTTGTGTCTTATAAGTTTGTGCTCCCTGGCCCCTGCACTTTGCATTTGTTAGTTTCAATTTGTGCTACATATTATAATTATTTGTGATGGTATAGTAATGTGATGATTTGTTGTGTTGTCTTTCTTATTTAAATTTAAATGCAATATTTTGACAGGGAATGTTTGTATTTTCCTTCTATCTGGAAAGGGTTGTAGTATTTTTTGTTTGGATCTTGGTTTAGAAGTTAAAGAGAGATTTTGTAATGCTCTTGTGTGCATAAAAACTTTTAAAAGGTGTATCTTTTCCGATAGGGATCTTGATAAGAAATGAACCATAAGATTTTGAGGTTTATTGCCAGAATGCAGAAGCTTAGTTGGATTTCAGTTCATCATTTGGTTTTTGTAGTTAGTTCATGCCTGATATAAGTATCTATAATTCAGATTATTTTATCAAGGTATAAGATTATTGGAAGCTCGTATGATTGTGTAGCCTGTGTCATGATATATTTTAGATTTCCCCAGATTAAAGCAACTCCTTGGCACATGGTATATTACTTGTAAATGTGTTTTTTTGTATTTTTTGTTGAGTTAATTTTGGAGGTCATCATATATTCTCCGTGATCTTATATTACTGTACCGCTGACTTCTCGTCCTCCGTGATCTTATATGCCTAGATGATGGGACAAGTTGTGTTTTTGTTTTACGAGCACGAGGGGCGGTGCAGCTGCTGCCTCGCAAGGCTGAATTTTGGTTTTTTTTTTTTTTTTGCTGAATTTTGTTTTGTTTTTTTTTTTTTGGATTCTTTTGCTGAATTTTGGTTGGTTTGATTTTGATTACAGCCAACAAAATGATGTTTGTGATTCAAAAGTTGGTGCTGATCTTCTTGACATGATTCTTTGCAAGGTAAATTCCTTTTTATTATTTTTAATTTTCATAATTAAATATTTTGTTTTGGGCATTAGAATCTAGGTTGATATTGCGCTCTCTTTAATGGGGAGGATAAAGAAATGTAATTTATTGTATTTATTGTATATGCTTTTGCTCACTTACAAGATGATGAAGTAAATAGGTAAGGAGTGGTAGTGTTTTATGTTGATTGTATCTAGCATTGTTATTCATTCGTTGCTTATGTGTAGTAGTTGCATCAGGTATAATGCGGGAAGCTGTAGTTCTTTGAGTTGAAATAGCATTAATTCTCCCATAATATCTAGTGATATTGAGGTTGTGCTATCTGTATGACTGGTCTAAAAAGGTGATTTCACATTATAGTCCATTACATATCTACCTGTCAAAATTTGCAAATTTGGCCTACTATTTTGTAATAGTCTCTTGATGTTCACTACTAGTTTGGTTGTTGACAGAAAACTTCTTATGTGAGCATAATGTTATTAATTTCATTAATTTCGAAATTTAATCAACATCTTTAGTAGTGCTCATTATTTAGCATGATAAATATAATTAGATGATTTGAAGATAATAAAATGGATAATTACAATTTAGTAGTGCTCATCTTTCACAGTTGCGAGGACTTTCTATTTCCCTTTTCTTTTCTGACATTTCTATCTTATGCATTCGAGCTAGTAGGGAAGCCTGAACCAAAACCTTCACCAACTTTAGAAAGTGGTACATTTATTCTCCATACTTAATCTGGTATAATTACAAGGGGCATAGCCTCGCAAGGCTGTTGGTGCAACTGCTGCCTCGCAGGGCTGCTGCTGCTGCAGCTGCTGCCTCGCACTATATGCCGACTTTGCTGCTGGTGTTCTGCTTCTGTGCTGCTCCTTATCTGGTGTTCTGCTTCTGTGCTGCTCCTTATGTGCTGTTGTTATGCTGGTATTCTGCTTCTGTGCTGCTCCTTATGACAAGTCTCGCATATGTTTGTAACCTTGTATTTTATTTTAATTTTTTAGACAAAAATTGTAATATTACAACATTTATTTATGAAAATATGTAAGTTTATATATATGTTAGTGTTTATTTACCAATTTAAGTGGAAAAAATGCAAAAAAAAAAAAAAAAAAAAAATTTATTTTTTTTGCCCATTATTGGCACCGGTTTTGAACAGGAACCGGTGCCAATAGCCCCTTAAAAAAAAACCGGGAAGTGCTATTGCCACCGGTTAATCGGTGGCAATACTTGTTTTTGCCACCGGTTTTGAACCGGTGGCTTTTTATACGAGTATTGCCACCCCCCAAATGCCCACCGGTTCAAAACCGGTGGCATAAGGGGGTTTTGAACCGGTGGCCAAATGCTTTTTTCGCCTAGTGCCTACACCAATGCTGTGTGGGAATACTGTCCAAGTATTCATAGGCTTCTTCATTCAGTGCCTTTATGGACTCCATAGCAACCTCATACCCAAACTAATCACAACAAAAAACTATACTAATTACCATACAATAATACAAAACCAAATAAGTTCAAAAATGTTCACAAGGATAGGGCAGAGTTACTTACATGGGTGGTTGATCTAGCACCACTCCAGAATAAGTCTTTGTATACAGAACTAGTGAATATGAGCTTGAAATTAGCCCAGATGTGTCTGACACAGAATCTTGTCTCAGCTGCAGGGACAACTGCATTCAAAGCTTCAACCAATTCCTATTAAAGGAACAAATGAAAAAAAAAAAATTAGTTATCAACTCCAACTTAAATCTGACATGTAAATGTAATACATAAACATTCAACCAAGGACACACATACCTTCTGTCTATCTGACATGAAGGTGAATCCAGCTCCATCATCACTTCCTAGTAGCTCAATCAATGACTCTAAGAACCATTGCCATGTTTCTCTGTTCTCTATTTCCACAGTAGCCCAAGCTAAAGGATAAATGACATTGTTCCCATCCTTAGAAACAACCACCAGAATTTGCCCTGGGTATGCACCCTTGAGGTGGCACCCATCCACCCCAATTATAGGCCTACAACCTCTTTAAAATCCATCCTTTAATGGCCTGAGGAAAACAAACATCCTCATAAACAAAGGGGGATGTGGATTACCAAGAGAATCAACCACCACATTACAACCTGACCCAGGATTATGCTTTATCACAGCCCTAGCATAATCCCACACCCTAGCATATTTTTCACTTGCTGAACCATATATTATGAGCTTAGCTCTACACCTTGCCATCCAAGCTCTATAATAACTGACCTGAATTCCAAAATCATTGAGATCCCTATCCCTTATCTGCTTAACCTTCCATTCAGGATTACTCCTAAAGTCCTCAAGATACCTGTCTGCAATCCACTCTGAAGTCACCTTATAGTTCTCCTTTCTCCTCATACAGTTATGCTCTAATCTCAGACTTCTAATTTGCCAAGTTTCTTGCCTAAGCATTTTCCTAGCATACACCTTGAAATTGCACCTAACTCCACCTACACATGTACAAAGGGGCATCCTACTTGTCTTTGCACTAAACTGACAGCCACATCTATTCCTACATTGAATAGTGATCCTAGTGCTATCATTATGTAAGAAGTAGAATTCATACCTGTTTTCAATGGCATGCAATCTTAAAGCTTTCCTCAACACAGTAGCATCCTTGAACTTCAAGTTTGGAACCAGTTTTACAGCCTTGGTGAAGTCAACCTTATCATTAAATACAGGAATGTGGTCCTCTTCATCAGATGAACCACCTAAACTTCTTAACTCATCAGAATCTCCTTCATCTTCTACTTCAATCTGAACCTCAGCAACATCCAAGTTCTCACTAAGGCCCCCGCCTTCTTTCTGTAAACCCTTTCTTAGTTTCTTGTCAACCTCCTCAAGAATCACCCCTGCATCTTATATAAACCGCTGCTCATCACCATCATCATACTCCTCTTCAGTTGGTTCCCAATTTATGTCAACATCACTACAATCATCACTTGAAAACTCCTCACTCCCAGATCTGTCATCATCACTATCACTCTCAAACAACAATTCTTTCCCAACTAGCTTCCCTTTCCCTTTATCCTTATCCTTCCCACTACCAGAAGCTCCATACAACCCTTTGCAAGTATCTACTTTCCCTTTTCCCTTGTTCTTTGTGGGAGGCAATATAGATCTAGGTTTGGGTGAGCTCTGTTCCCTTTGACTTTCCTGTACATCAGTCTTATGTACTCTAGGGCTTCTCCTAAGCTGCAAACTCTTACATGCACTCTTCCCCTTTGGTACTACAACCTTCTTTGGAGTGTGTTGGGCCTCAACAATATTGGGCCTCACTGATTCATCTGAAGACACAAACACTTCAACATACCCTTGCTCATTAACTGTTTGTAAAAGTCCCCTAATTTCATCTTCATTGACTATTTCCCTTTTCCCAGTATTGAAGGTTTTTCCTTTTTCCCTATACCAACAGCTGTAAAGAGTAGGCACGTTGACACTAAAGTTGACAAAACCATGAATTGCAGCTTCCCTAATGTAAGGCACATCAAGCTTATTAACTTTCACACCCCTCCTCCAATAACACAACCCACCACAGTAGACAATTAAACTCTTTTTTTTGTGCACTCTCTTGGGAACAAAAGCACCCCCCACTCTAAAAACAATATCAACCACACCATCTGTTGTGGCCATTATCTAGACAATAAAGAAATGCAAAAACAGTCAACACAACTACCAAAAGGGAACATAAGTTAACATATTATATCCCAGTTGCACAACCACAAAGCAAGCACTAATTCCAACATAATTAACAATTCAGATTTACATCAATTTTCAATTAAAGTAAAGTACAGATAACTTTGCAACAAACTAATGATTTCAATTACACAAAAATCACACAATTAAGTTCAATGAAGCACTACATAAACAAAATTACCCAATTAAACCCTAATTACCCATAATTCACAGTAATTCAAACAAAAGTTTGACTATTTTATAGTCAGCGACATTTTTCCCCAAATTAGCCCTAATCTGAACATCAATATTGCAAAATTGACACCAAAAGTAAATTCAAAGTAAAATACAAGTTTCATGTGGTACCTTTTTCAGATTCTTCTTCCTGTCGTTGTCAGAAACCCAGAAAAGTACAAGCTTTATGTAGGTCGAAAATGGCTGACGAATATGGCTGAGTTGTTTCGCTCAAACACTGACACCTCTCCTTGCAATTCACTCTCCCAACTACACAAATTATCCTAGGGTTTGATTCTGATTCGCAATTTTGGTGGTTGAATCTTTATCACTGAGAAATTAATGAGGGAGTAGTTGAGTAATGAATGAGGGAGAGTGAGTAATGAAACAGGGAGAGAGAAAATCGAATTCAAGAACTCAAAAATTTGGAGGGTAAGCTAACCTGTGGGACCCACACACAATTTCCGTCACAGAATCCGTTTTCTTAATTTAATTTTATTAGATGGTGTTATAATAAAAAAAACGAAAAAAGGTGGTGTTATAGTCCATTTTTTTGAAAAAAATGAGGTGTTATTTTAAAAAATTTCCTTCTCTTAATGTATAAGAACAAACATAGTCATGTGAAATCTAGTTTGATTCGTCTTGGTGAGTAAATTATTAATATCTAACTTTTATAATTTTTGCTAGTGTGAGATTAAAGATATTTGCGGTCAAAGATGGGTAAAAATTTACATCGATTTGCGAAACAGGAACATCATTCTAAAACGGAAGGAATATGAATTAGTAGTAATAATTGTAGAAACAAAAGCTTAAAATTGTAAAATTAAATCTTTATTTGCATGATAGTTAATCAACATTTTGTAATTAAAAAAAAAACACTAAACTTCCCTATCTTATTAATTCTTTCATTGTGCTTCCTAAACTTTTTATATTTTCTTAAAAAAAAATACAGTATGAATATTAATTAACCCACAAAAATCAAAACCAACAAAATAGAAATGCATCTTGAGCTTCATTATCTCCCACGCAATTCATCTTCATCTCCCCTTTTTTAATTCAACCTCTAATCAAGCTTAATTGTCCATTTTAGCCTTCAATTTTAGTCCACGGCTGCTTCATCTTCCAACTGGTTGGTTTGTGTCAACTCAGTCATGTTGACAACGCACCGACGCCACCGAGTGTTAAAGAAGCGATTAAGGAACATTTCTTCCATTTGCTCCCAATTGTCGATGGATTTGCAAGGTAGATTTCTGTACCAATCGAAAGCAACACTCTTGAGAGAGCGGAAAAATTGCTTTACAAGCAAATCTCCAGAGGTCCCACCATTATTGCAGGTCTCTATGAAATGTGCAATATGTTGCTTGGGATTGCCCCATCGAATTGCTGAAATTTCGGAGGTTGATAGACGCTTGGCATTCTCATCTTATCAACCCTCTTGGTGTAAGGTTTACTGTAGCGACCATCTTTGTTGACGTCTCTGTTGAGCTGTTGTTTAATAACATTAGCTATCATCTCTTGGATTGCTTGGAAGCTGAATGAATCACCACGAACTTAGCTTTGTCTTCGTGCTAAGTTCTGACCCGCTGCTATCACCTTCACTTTCTTCGATTAGGCGCTTCTCGAGTCTTCTATCAAGTGCAGCAATTTTGTTCGCTTTGGAGTTTGATTTGTGCTCTCTTTTCTTCGTTGTCTTTAACAAGTTTCTCAAGAAGCAACTTCATATTTGCTAACTTGTCCGTGATGGTGTTTGCTTCGATTGCCATGACATTGACGACGTCGTCTTGTGCACCGTCTTTTGTCATCATTTCTTCTACGTGCTTCATCATTTCGATTCGTGGAGAAAGAGATGAGAGGTAGAAATGGTCCCATCGAGCGTGCCAAATTTGTAAACACAAAATTTAAATCTGCTAAATATAGACTCAAAATAAATTCAACAAAGTATTACTTTTATTAATTTGATAATTTTGGGTACAATCTCTAGTTTGCTCCTCTAATTTGATCTCCACTTTGACTTTAAAGTAATTCACGGATTGACTTGATTCTTGAACGAGGGCCGTCGAAGCTTGATCTCGATCGAAGATTTGATGTAGACCTTTGATTTGTTGTTGATGTAGACCTTTGACTTAATTGAATTCTTGATTGAGGGGCGACGAGGCTTGATCTCAATCAATGACTATTTGATGTAGAGGTTGAACTGGTGTTCTTGATTATTTGAATTCCTTCTTTTCTTCGTGTTGAGGGCCGTCGAGCCTTGATCTCTGCCACGGGTGATCTTCTAGAGTAAAACGGTACGTTGAATGCTTGTTGTTCTTCTAGGTTTGAGAAGTTTTCTATTTTGATTCTCTTTGTTTTCCTCTAGGTTTTTCTCTCCTTTAGGTTTTTCCTTTAGGTTTTTCTCTCCTCTACAAATGAAAAGAGAGCCTCTATTTATTTATAGAGTGAGACACCCCAAGGTTAATTAGTTTAGGGTTTGATATGTATTGGGCTTTTGAGGTAATCATGACACATTTCCAATAGTTTAACCCATTTTAATAGGTTTTCACTTTTAAATAAACAAATTATAATTTAAAATAATTAAAATGGGCTCCCGTAAAAAAATAAAATAAAATAAAATGGGCATATTTAATTTGTTTCACCCAAAATAATTAAGTTTAATTAGTAGTCAAATAAATAGGATTCAATACCTTGACTTTTGACCCATATAATATCTGAAGTGGCACTTTAATAGATTTATTCGTGCCTACAATTCCGTAGGTAACGGTTTGG
Source organism: Chenopodium album (assembly GCF_948465745.1). Classification (NCBI taxonomy): domain Eukaryota; kingdom Viridiplantae; phylum Streptophyta; class Magnoliopsida; order Caryophyllales; family Amaranthaceae; genus Chenopodium; species Chenopodium album. Next base: position 5,116,327 of record NC_137836.1, on the reverse strand, counting down.
ATAAATCGATCTAGGATAGGACTACCAATACCAGAGGATCTACTTAAATTAATATAGATCAAACTTATCCTATTAACAGCTGTTTTTAGTATTGTTTTAAATTAATATGGAATGTTTCCATTCTTACTAGTTTTAATTTTTTTTTTTTTTTTTTTTTTTTTTTTTGGTTTGTCGTTGACAAGCCATTCTAACTAGTTAACTACTGGTCTAATAGTTAGTTAGTTACTACTACGTTTAAAACTCAACGACTATGATCAAACAAAGCAACACTTGCCGCCAAGCCCGATTTATATGTCATCTTCCCGCCACTCTCACCGTTCAAAACCCATCAAATCGTCCAACTTCCACCACCTTCGCCGCCACCGTCAACGAATGGAACCTTCAATTACGAGAGCTTTCGAAGCAAGATCAATTCTTAAATTCCCTTCAATTATACCTCCGAATGCTGCGATTTGGGCAATCCCCAGATTCCTCTACATTCCCCTTCATCCTTAAATCTTGCGCCTCTCTTTCTCTCTTTTTCACCGGCCAACAGCTCCATTCCCATGTCCTTCAAACTGGGTCACTCTCAGATACCTTTGTAAGAACCTCTTTGATCTCGTTTTATTGTAAATGTTATCAACTTGATAGTGCACGCCAAGTGTTTGATGAAATTCCCCAACCATTTCAGCACCAGCCCACTGTCTGTTACAATGCTATGCTTTCTGGGTATTCGATGGAATCCCGGGTTTCCGATGTGGTGTCCTTGTTTGGTGTAATGAGGTTTTTGGGTGTGGCTTATAATGATGTTACCATGCTTGGGTTGGTCCCTGTTTGTAGTTTGCCGTCGCATTTGAGGTTTGGGATGTCTCTACATGGTCTTAATGTTAGGTGTGGGCTGGTTAATGATGTGGCTGTAGTAAATTGTTTGTTGACCATGTATCTACGATGTGGGTCGGTTGATTCTGCTAGGAGATTGTTTGACAAGATACCAGAAAAGAGTTTGATTACTTGGAATGCCATGATTAATGGATATGCACAAAATGGATTTCCTGCTCGTGTTTTGGATCTTTACCATGAGATGGAGTCCTTGAGGATCCGTCCTAATGCTGTAACGTTAGTTGGGGTTTTATCCTCTTGTGCGCACCTTGGTGCTCGTAGTATTGGTTGTGATGTGGAGAAGCAAATTGAAACCTTAGGGTATAGTTCGAATGTGTTCTTGAGAAGTGTATTGATTAATATGCATTCTAGATGTGGAAATTTGGTGAAGGCTCGTGCAATTTTCGATGATTCACCCAAGAAAAGCTTAGTCATTTGGACGGCTATGATAGGTGGTTATGGCTTGCATGGGCAAGGAGAGGTTGCAGTTGATCTGTTTGATGAGATGATTAGTAGTGGAGTTCAACCTGATGGAACAGTTTTTGTGAGCGTTTTATCTGCGTGTAGTCATGCAGGCCTAATTGATAAAGGTTTGACATATTTCTACTCAATGGGAAAATATTACAATTTAGTGCCCAAAAAAGAGCATTATGCATGTATGGTTGATCTATTAGGACGAGCTGGTTGTCTTAGCAAAGCTCACGAGCTCATCATTTCTATGCCAATGCAACCTGATGCAGCTGTTTGGGGAGCTCTTTTGGGTGCTTGTAAGATTCATAAAAATGTTGAATTGGCTAAATTGGCTTTTCAAAGAGTTGTTGAGATTGAACCAGCAAATACTGGTTACTATGTCTTATTATCAAACATATACTTGGATGCTGGAAATATTGAGGGTGTAAAGAAAACCCAAGTGATGATGAGAGGGCTGAAACTTAGAAAAGATCCCGGGTATAGTTATGTTGAACATGAAGGGAGGATTCATATGTTCTTGGCAGGGGATACATCCCATCCCGAGACAAATGAAATCTGCAAAATGTTGGAAAGATTGGAAAAGTCGATAGGGAATCTTGGTGAGTTCAGGCAAAGCAATAGTAGATTACATAGTGAAAGGCTGGCAATTGCATTTGGGCTACTCAACACTCTGCCTGGTGCAGAAATTGTTGTGATAAAGAACCTTCGAGTATGTGAAGACTGTCATTTGTTTATAAAGCTAGTTAGCAAGATTGTGGACCGGCTTATTGTTGTTAGAGATGCAACTCGCTTCCATCATTTTAGAAACGGAGCATGTTCTTGCAAAGACTATTGGTAGCAAACTAGCAACTGATGAGAATAATTGATCTTTCAGCAATCCTACCTCAGAATGTTATGAGCTGTAAACACTAAACAGATTACCAAGATTATCAAGGTGTACCTACAGTATAGGAGACTGAATGGTAGGATTCCTGAAGATGTTGCTACACAACAGTACGGTGAGTATGTGACAAATGCATTAAACCAATAAAGAAATGAGGACTGATCCATTTGACTAAAGTTTTTGGTTTTTATAATGTGGATTCTAAAGCTTTAATGTACCCATCTCCTAATTATTACTTTTTTTTTTTTTTTTTTTTGAGGAAACCATCTTTTAAAATATTGGAGTACTCCATCTCCAACTACAATATACTTTAGAAATATACTTGTACAGTTGTATTTGGTATGGTGTTAAAATTAAGGTTAAACCTTTATCATCGAAAAGAATAATCAAACTATCAAAATGATTAATTTGACTGAGCCGTACATGTTTATTGGTTTATTATTACATATTTCACCGGAATTGATGGATGTGCTCATTTTCCCACATTAGCTATTGGATGCTTTCACTTTTTTTTAGTAATGTACTTTTATTGGGGTCTTTGTTTTTATTTGAAAGATACTTTTATTGAAGTCCTTAAGCCCTTGAACTTACAAAACACAGATCAATCCCATTTCTCATTCTTCTTGTAATCCAGTGATTTTTCAGTGATTAACTCAATGGCAGACCTTGGAATCACCATTGCTGCAAAGCTCATTGAAGTAACTGGTTCTGCTATCATTAAAGATATTTGTGACATGTGGGGCTACAAATCTCAATTGGCAGACCTTAACGAAACTTTCACCACCATCAACAATGTTCTCCTTGATGCTGATTCCAAGCGTGAGCTCTCACACGAAACACGCGGTTACATTGATCAACTCAAGGCAGCTGTTTATGATGCTGATGATCTATTTGATGAGTTTTTCACCCTTGCTGAGTTGAAGCTGCTCGATGTCAATAATGATGGTAAATTCCTTAATAAGGTACGCAGCTTTTTTTCTACTAAGAAGAGGGTGAGTAATGCTCGTAGAATGTCTCATCAGGTCAAGGAAATTAGAAAGAAGTTGGATGAAATTGTTAGCAACCATCAGAAGTTTGGTCTTAGTGTAGACTATAATCCTATTGTTAGGAGGAGGGACGACACTTGTTCCTACGTGGACGCACAGGCTATCATTGGGAGAGAGCATGATAAAAAGGTAGTCATTGATATGTTGTTAGGTTCGAATGATGTTGATGAAAGTATTCGTTTCTTGAGTATTGTGGGAGTGGGTGGATTGAGTAAGACTGCTCTTGCTCAACTCGTTTGTAATGATAAAGAGGTTGAAGCAGAGTTTCCGGATCCCAAGTTGAGGTTGTGGGTTTGTGTCTCTGATCAAGAGGGTGAGCAATTTGATGTCAGATCAATCCTTTGTAAGATTTTAGAATTAGTTACTGATCACAAGCCTGATGCTACAGCCACAATGGAATGGGTGCAGAAGAAATTTCAAGAGAAATTAAAAGGAAGGAAGTTCTTGCTTGTTCTTGATGATGTATGGAATGAAGATTGTGAGAAATGGCGTTGCCTGTACAGGTTCTTAACGTTGGGTCGGCAGGGTAGTCGGATTGTGGTGACCACACGTTCGGAGATGACTGCAAAGATTATCGGGGAAAAACATGTGCACAAATTGCAAGGTTTGTCTCCAGAGAATTCTTGGCTCTTGTTTGAGTCTATAGCATTTGACAAAGGGGAACAAGAGCTCGTTAATCATCTCAAGTTAGTTGATATTGGAAAGAAAATTGCTGAAAAATGCTACAACATCCCGCTTGCTATAAAGGTGGTCGGAAGTCTTCTATTTGGTCAGCCTCTGAGTAAGTGGCAGACATTTGTGGATAGTGGATTGGCTAAAATTGGACAAGGTGATAATGAAGTTATGTCTATACTTAAGCTTAGTTATCACAACCTTAGACCCTCTTTGAAGAATTGCTTTAGCTATTGTGCATTGTTTCCCAAAGATGCTTATATAAAGAGGGTGAGATTGATTGATCTTTGGATGGCACAAGGATTCATTGTGCCATTGGATGGAGGTCAAAGCATAGAAGATGCTGCAGAAGAACATTTCCTGATTTTGGTACGCAGATGTTTCTTTCAAGATGTAAAGAAGGATAAATATGGTGATATTGAGGGAGCGAAAATCCATGACTTGATGCACGATGTTGCTCTAGAAGTGGTGGGAGAGGAAATAAGTGTAGTGAGTTCTAATACAACCATATTGGGAGATAAAGTTCGTCATGTGTATTTTGCTAGTGATCGATGTCCACAAAGTTTCTTTTGTAAGAGTAAGATTCGTTCGTTTATTTTAAGCTCTCATTCAACATCTCTAGTGGATACACCAATTGACAGTTGGATCTGTTTAAGGGTGTTGTACTTGCGGTCAGCAGGTATGATAAGGCTGCCTGATTCAATTGGTAAGCTACTGCATTTAACGTATCTTGACCTGTCTTCAAATTGTGATTTAGAGACACTCACTGATTCTATTACTAGACTGAATAATCTGCAGACATTAGTGTTATCTGATTGCAATAATTTGAGGGAGTTGCCAAAAGATTTTAGTAAATTGGTAAAACTTAGGCACTTGGATTTAAGAGGCTGTGATGAGTTGAGTAGAATGCCTTCTGGAATGGATAAATTGACCAGACTTAGGCACTTGAATTTACGACGATGTGAGTTGAGTAGTATGCCTTCAGGCATGGGTAAGTTGACCAATCTTAGGGTGTTAACATTGTTTGTGGTGGGTAAGGAAAAGAGAGGTTCTACAGAAGAGCAACGTATGGGAGACCTCAAAGACCTAAAAACCCTGACTGATTTAAAAGGTGGCATGCGGATTGAAATCGGAAAATATTACATGAATGATGGTGAAGGAAAGTATTTGAAGAGCATGAAACATCTCAGCAAAGTTGAAATATATTTTTATTCAGATGATGATAGATGTTCAGAGTGTGAAGGTGTGATGGAAAAGCAAGAGCCATCTTCGAATATCAAGGAATTTGTCTTGTTGAAATACATGGGTACGAAAATTCCAAGGTGGGGTAGAGCAGAGGATGATTGGGCAATTTCTTTCCAACATCTTGTCAACATTAAGATTAATTTTTGTAGAGAGTTGGAGCAAATACCATTGTTGAGTAAACTGCGCTATCTAAAATCACTGTCATTTTGGGGCTTGGAAAAGTTGGAGTGTATGGAGATTAGAAGCAACAACACGAGCAGTGACGGAGAAGAATTGACCACATTCTTTCCCTCCCTTGAATCTCTTCAGATTCAATATCTTGGAAGTTTGAAAGGATGGTGTAGGGGGGAGGAGTACGTGGTTGATGAAAAGGATGATGATCACATCTTGAGGAGTAGATTGGCATTTCCCCGTCTCTTAAAATTAAAGATAGAGTGTTGTGATAACTTGATGTCAATTCCTTCCTGTCCAAGCCTTAAAGATTTGAACTTCCGTTGGAAGAACAACAGGGTACGAGTTGACTGTGATGGAGATTCACAAGGTGAAGTCAGATTAAGGGAGGTGAAAATCAACGATATGGACTTTCTCAAGTTAATACAGTCACTCTGTCTTACTGCCCTATGCATTGATTCCAATGAGAACGTGGAGAGTTTGTCAGAATTTGGAGAAGTACTCCAGAGCCGAGGGTCTTCCCTACGACAAAGCCTTCAAGACTTAAAAGCTTTGCGTAAACACTATAATTCCTGAATTAACTGGTCAGGACTTCACAACTTTTCTTCGGGCAGCATAAAACCCTTACATTGATTTGGCTGAATTCTTTGACTGATTAGAGGTAGGCTCTCTTTCTTTTTCTAATAAACAATATCCCAATTTGATTTAAGCACATAGTAGATTAGTAGTTAGTAGTTACTTTCTATTTTCTATTTAGTATCAGTTTTGCTGAAGTGCTTGTTTGATGTTGCAAAATATGGGTAAACATTCAGAATGATTGAGCAGATGAGCTTATGATAAGTTTTCTTTCATGACCTTTGATTTTCATCCCCTACTCCATAATGATTTTCCAACAAGTCAGCAACTTATTACAAATATCTGGTTATTTTTGCTTTCTCTAAAGCTTCTTGGATTTGATAGTAATGTAAGGTAGTATACTAGTTCGCGGGGTGGCACTATTAGTTGAGTTCTGTTTTATATCCTATCTCAATTTGCATATCTTTCTTTTTGTGCAGTAAGTTTCAAGTTGTCAGGCATCAAAACATCAGTATTTACTGCCTTGAAGTTTTACGTTGTTGCTGCAAATGTCGATGCTGCTGCTATTGATGCTAGTTAAAAGTATCTACTGTATTTGCTCCCAAGATTTTGCATTTGTATGCTGTGCTGAACAGCTGAACTATGGAAAAATTGGTGCAATTCCTCTTTTTATGCCCTCGGATTGAACTGATGTATACAGTTCTAGAGTTCAAAGATAGCAAACGGTGATGAAAATGCAAATGAAATTGAAGCGTCTGCTATGACTTTCAGCACTGTCATTTTGTCGTGGCAGATGGTTTATGCTGAGGGTCAATCTTTACTAGCTCACTTTTTGTGCTCAGTATATTCTTGGTTTTAGTTTTTTGTAAATTGTTGAAGCTCAATCTCCCCCTCCATTGAGGTTGTGGTTAATCTGATCAACATAATTTGCTGGTTTTGAATTTTGATGAAGTCTTAAGCATATAGTTTCATTAGTCATTTGGCTGACATCTATTCTTGTTATCTAATTCTAAACAACCGTTCACCTTTGTTTTGATCACTGAAGCATAAGCAGCTCACTCCTTTTAAACATCTTATACTTTTTTTTTTATACTAACGTACAACGTATGTTTTTGAATGATACACCCAAGTTTGGTCATTTGGATGGCTAAAGGTGATCATGGCTAATAATGAAAAGCTTTCCAAGGATTAGGTCTCTGTGTTCTATGATGCTTGCTTGTGCAGTACCCCCAAGGCTTAACCGGCCAAGCTATTGACATTTTAACATACTTTATATCGACCAACACACGGTAAACAGAGAGAAAATTGAATTGGCCTCTTAATTAACTTTGAACAGATGGGGCAATTTTATACTCGTTTTGACTCAATACAATATCCCAACTGCTATAATGTGGAATGTTGATTAATAATGAAAAATACTGTAATACCTAGCTAAATTTTCTGCATAATGTTGGAGGGTTATACAAATAAAATGAACTAATGTTGGAAGGTTATACAAATAAAATGAACAAAATAATACAGAGCATAAAGTACAAAGTAACAGCCTCTTGAACACCCTATAAGTTGGTTTTAGCTTCTGCCCCAATGATCAGATCCACTGTTAATATGTACTATCAACAATCCTTTTCTTGATTCTCGATTTAGCTCTCTTCTTGTGTTCACTGTTCTGTCAAAAAACTAATTTCACCATATTTGTACTTACATCAGAAAAATTGAACAATCAGAGTTGCTTGACAAGCCCACCAACAGTGATAACGGAATGAGTCCTAGACATGCACACATCTTCCAAAAATGGAATCGTTTTCCACACTCTCAAAGCCATAGGTGATAGGTTTTCTGCACAAGTGGACCAAATTAACAACTGATATCCCATATCCATGTTTTGAAACCGGTAATTTGATAAAATTATACCTTACCTTCACTGAAATTATCATTCTGTGTGCAAATAGCAGCATAATGAGTATCAGCCAAGTCAAGAAGGGCCAACTGCCATTCCCCAGTTTGAAACTGAGATGATTCAACAGCAATATCAGATTCCTGGTAACCCATGAGGTGGAAGTGACCAAACATGTTAGATTTTATGGAATAGAAAAGAAAAACAGAAGGTAAGCTGCAAACACTCGTACAATATTAGCTTTAAGAATCAGCAATATGTTAAACATTTAGAAATGGTAGCATTTTTTTATAGTACATAAATAATGAAAACGCACTAATAATCTACCCAGATCCTGATAAAACCAAAATCAAGTTAGACAGGATATCGCAAACCACATCTGGATTGAAGATTGAGCATTAACGCTGAAATATTAAGAAAAGCTTCTCAAAATGAGCTTAACAACATATTAATATACTATTGCATTCTAGGATATTAATCTCCCAATTGAAGGTTCTTCGTAAAAATACAATGAAAAGGTAGAAAATAAATCAGAATCACATATTGTCAAAAGGAGCTCTTGAAAATCATGCCTTACTTGAAAATCAGACCAACTAAACTAGACCAAACCCGGAACACATGATTCTGCTCCAGTCTTCAGCTATAACTTTTGGCAAACTACAAAAACGATTTGCTGTCGAACTAATGGAACAAGTTTCTATTGAATTCTTTTTTTGGTCAAGTCTATTAACTTGGTTAGCTGACCAATTTCTACAGTGACTATATGTCTACATGTATCTCCCATCCCCTCTTGGACAACAAAGCCCTAGTCAAATTTAAAGGGTTTACATTAAGCTTAAGTTATTATACATTAATAACTTTCTTTTCCTTCTTGTCAAAAAAAAAAAATTTCTTTTCCTAGCTATGTACTTTCTGGAATTTATAATGCCAAGTGATATATAGTTACCCACCCCCTATTTGTCGACCCACTTATCTTCTATGTTCTATCCAATTGTCTGCTTTTTTGTAAGATCATTTGGTGAATAAAATAACTAAAAAAAATTGATCACATATTTATACAGATATGCTAAATAATTAAAAATCATGTGAGATTTTATTATAAGCTTTTTACAAATTTTACATACTTGTATATGTTATTGATTATTTAAGATAACATTGGCCAAAGTATGCATTGGAGTCTGTGAAAAAGATATGTTGTGATTGATTGAGAACATAGGAGGTATATTCAAAAGGCACTATAGCAGTAGGAATTGGCAAAAGATAGATAAATTTAAGGAACCAGACAATCAGCAATCCGAGTCTGGACTAAAATTACTGAACCATTCTAGTCCAGATTGGTTTTAAACAGATAAATTAGTAAGCCACAAACTTTCATTTTTCAGTTATATAATAACACTAGCTACAAGATCTATTGAAAGGGAATCAACTTCATCAAAAAGGACAGAGAACATCTGAAGGAATACCTCAAGAGCAGCAGTTTTTGAAATATTAGACTTATTTTTTGAAGAAGCTTTGAAGTGAATCCTGAAGGTCTTAAATGGAGTAGCCGAAAATCCCCTTCCTATTGCTTTTACGAAAGCTTCCTGGAAGTTTTAATTACACGTGTAAGGTGAGATCTGAGCATCAATATATTAACTGTCAACTACAATTTCAAAGCCAAAGAAATACTGAATAGAAAGGGCCAATTCATGAGATTTAAGAGCTTATGGACTGTCAGTCCTGTCTACATACATAGATTGAGTGTAATTTAATTAATGCTTTTCATTCTTCCCCTTAACATTGCAGACATTTACTGATTCAACCTTTACATGCCTTAGTTAATGGCAAGAAATGGATGGTTCTTTTTCCTAAGCAATATAACACTCAGATACTTCACAATCTAAAAAGGTAAAATTGAGGCAAAGTAAAGCAGTTTTACAATTATAAAACTGTATTTTTTGTAGCCTGAAATTTTCAATATAATGAACAGTTTTTCTCACACATGTCACGCTTGTGCATGAAGTCTTATGATATATTAGTCATTACCTTGAGTGTCCATAATTTTATAAATTCCTGGCGCTGTAATTCCGGTTCTGAAATATTGGCCAAGTGATCGACTTCACAGGGAGAGAAGAAGCGACGAGCAAATGATATGACATCATTTTTTGTTGTTCTATTCTTATCTTCAACATCAATTCCGATCTAGATGGCACGGAGAATCAAATCAAAAGTTTGCATCAAGTAAGCAGTTTTCATAAGCTAAAAAGGCAGAAAAAGGTATATCTCACAGGAGAATAGGTTGTAATTCCACAGGCAATCAAGGATGAGGTGTGTGACAAATTAAAATGCAATGGTGGCCAACTTATATCAGGTACATCTTGCCAATCAACCTGCAAAATATAGAGCAACCATAATAAGAAAAGATAGACATATGACTAACCAGAGTAATGAAATCAATAGTTAAATAAGGGAAGACGACAATAACCTCGGGTTTTCCATAGGTGTTTTTCTTAAACTTCAAAGATCTTGGGTCAACAAAAGAATTTGTCTGATCTACCATGAAATGCAATCAGAAAATCAGTAATTCATTATTTAAGGGTGACGTTTCTGTTACAAACAAACAGATGACATAAGAATTGTGAAGTCCACTGCTTGCAATAATAATAGTCCTAACTTAGAAGGTCAAGAGTACAATTTCAGACCTCTTTTATTGTGGTTAAACAATATGGAGCTTATCATGGTATCCATAATTCCATATGCTACAATAGCATCAAATGAAAGAATGCACTCTAGAAGCCTCTGTTTGGTGTGGCCCAGATTTTAATAGGCCCATTACTTTGAAGGAGTATTGGTTCATGTTTTAGAAGCTTCCGGATACATGTAGATTGTAGAGTGGTTGGTATTGCTCCTCAATTCTCTAGATTTTTCTACAATCTCGTATAGTCGTATCATACAAGCTACTAAAATAATCTAGAGAATTCTTGACATGTGAATTTTCTAGAACCTCATGAATACAACAATGATGGAGGAATTTTTGGAATTTTCAGGCCATTTCTACCAAGCTCCATCTAAAACTATAAATATGAGTCATAGGCATTCAAGACATACACGCATAAGAAGCCATACCATACACACTAGCCTTCCTACACCTCCCTATACTATACACATATCTACAAATCCACTATTCCTTTTTTGTACTACTCCATTGTGAGTTTCTATGGTGAGAATTATCTGGATAATTTTTTGATGTTCATCGTTCGTGGGTTTTTTATTAATTTTTCCCACGTTAAATATTATGTGTCCATTTTTTTTACTAATTCTCTTGCCTTCATCTTTCTCCTATTATTTTATCAATCTCTACCTCCCCTAACAACCTCTATAACCATGCTCAAATTAAAGAGTCAGTTAGCCATTTTTGTTCCAGACATTGAAAGATACATACAGGTAGCACATTAACACAACTCAATATCCCAATGAAGCATTAAGTGTATATTAATCAAGCATAAAAGTTTGTACATTAATCAGTAAAAACTCGATATCATATCTTTATTGAAAACAACTAATAAATTTGGTTGCTTAGAAATGTCCGATTAGCAAATATTTCTAGAAGGCATTGCAATCTAAAAGATCACCTAATCACTGGAAACGCAAAAACCCTTTAAAATGCCACGACATACCGACCAATTAGATTTACACAAAACAATTAAAAAAAATTTAAACAAATTGAGATTAGTACTGACATCTAGCAATGGTAGTGCGAACCAAAGCACGAGCTAAAAGAGCTTTCTTCCTGATATCGTCTTCCCGAAAGCTAAGAACACTTTTTTTCTCAAAAGGGGAAAGGATATCCAGATACTGTTTCAAGAGTGATGAACTCTTTATTTCATCAGGAATGACATACCACAAGTGAGTTTCCCTATAAAATTTCACGAAAAAATCAAATTTTTATTTATTACATCATTGAATTGAACAAGCCAACCAAGTAAAAGTTGGAGAATAAAGGTAGCACATATATACCCTCGAAGTGGAAGAGGTAGAGGATGCAAAGGAGGTTGAGTGGAGAGAGAAAAATGTCTATTGAAACAGCGCATGTTATTTCATTAGAGTTATAGAGTTGACAGTTGTTGTGAACCAATACAAATTACAAAACACCTGTAGAATAGACATATCAGATTATCATGATATATACAATATACCAATCAGCCAAAATATTTAGCATATAGATAATTGGCTTAAAAATGAAAAATCAATCGTAATTATTTTAGTACTCGAATAGATTATGTGATAGCTTTGTAATTCTCTGTACAATTCTCAATTACATTGAACTATAGCAACCTTTTAAAAAAAAATACTACCCGGGTAAACTTAGTAGATTATTAAATTATTTAAGTCTGAAAAGTAACATTATATAATAAATTGTCAAATTAAATTCTTCTCAATTATCAAATTAAACTCCAAAGATCACATTGAATTCTTCTCCCTTAAAAAAATCAGCGTACATTGCACATATAAAAATTCTAGCAACAAAATTAATCGTCATAAACATTCATAACTTAAGCAATTATAACCAAAAGTTTGATAATCCGTTTTTTAAGAACCCTAAAATTGAATATACTGACAATTAAAGCAATGATAAACCCTAGATTGTGAAATTGATATTCAATGAATTAAAAAAAGCGTCTTACCTCAGAAGCAGCTTCAATGGTAGAAAGAAAACTCAGAAACCTCTTCAATGGAGAATTCGTGAGTACGCTTCAATGGAGGCGAGACGGTGAATAGGTGGCGAGCCAATCAAAAGGGGAAATTCCTAATTTCTAACTTTGATACTCACTTCTTCATACTCAATTATCAAATTCCAGCAATTTTGAATCAATGGCTGCACGGCTGCACCTCTGACTTTCTTTTTTTTTACAAATACCTCTGATTTTCTAAATTGACTCGTAGAATCATACAAGATGGCTCTGGGTCGTCCCTCATGACAAGCCCATGTGCTTTAAAGATAGTTAGGCCCAGGCCATGGCTCGGCCACGAGTTTCGTGTCCGCTGGAGTTTTTAAAAGTTTGGCCCGGTCGCACGGCCTAGGGCCCTAGGCCCACGTGCCATCGTGCCGAACTTATATAATGCCTAGGTTAGGGTGTAAAAAATGTACCTGACCCGAAAATATCCTTGAAATCGAATTGTTTTCGAACTAGTTGGTTTCAAAAAAATTTCATCTAAATCCGATCTGGAATCAACCCGTATTTAACTCGAAATCGATTGTACCCAGTAATTTACGATCCAAATTCAACTCAGTACCGACTAATTGTTTATCCAATACGTAAAAAACCCGATAATTCAAGACCTGGATTCGATTTAACCCGAACGAAATCTACTCGAAACCATATATACCCGAGAAATACCTCATTTTACCTGACCCTTATTCAACCCGATCCAAAACTACCCACGACCCCATTGAACTCGACCCAAAACTTATTAGAAAATTTGTATCGACTTGTTGATTATAACGGAGAGCAACGAGAGAGATTTTAAATATAAAGTATACTTAATGGGGGTTATATTTAATTGTTAATACAAGAGGGAAATTCTAAAACACTTGTTATATAGGGTTGACAGGATTAAAAGATAATTTATATACTTGTATAGAAAATAGCTTAATAATGAGTTTTTTTTTTTTTTACACTGATAATGAGTTTAAAATTACATAATTGATTCAAACTGAGCTCTAATCAAAACTGAATTGATTTGAACCAAATCTGAAATAACCCAATACTAAGTCTAATAAATCCATTTTTACCCAAATAAACCCAATTAAATCCGTCTCTAAACTCACCTAAACTCGACATGACTTGACTTAAATTTGACTTGATCCAAATTTGATTTGTATCTGACCATACTTGGACCCACTTTTGACTCAAATATAATTAAGTTTGACCCGACTTGATTTGGTTTGTTAGGATAAAATTACCCGTCATTACCCGATCTAAACCCCCCGACCCATCATGGGACAATCCAAACTCCATCTGAGTACCCTATTTAAGATAGACAAAGTCAGTAATATGAAGTAAATAAAAACCCATCCTACACGTTCACAATTTAGTAATAAAATTCAATGAGCGCTCATGTGGAACACATTAGGTGAGTCTAATGTGTGTTCAATTCTTGTCATGTTGTGTTACTTGTGTACGTGCCTGATTGAACCTATTTCTGTGTGTTATTGACTTTCTAATAGAAATTAGGAAAATTTGATAATTACCACCATCTATTGTTGTCAAAATTGAAAATATCACCTCAAGTTTTTTTTTTTTTTTTTTTTTTGAATTTTACCACCTAGTTTTTTCCAAAAGTTTTGAAAATCCCACCACTTTGTGAGATGACGTCATTGTGGGACCCACAATTTCGTTTTCCCTCTCTTTCCCAAGATTTCCCCTATTCTTCCACTTCTTTCTTTCAATTTCATCTCTCAAATTTGATTTCAATTACACAAATTTCGCAAATTAGGTTATAATTTCTACCATCTAACCTACAACGAACTGAATTAATTAGTTTAATTAGGGTTTAGGTAATTAATTTGGGGGTTTTGCTAAATTTGACAAATTAGGGTAATCAATTTGGGAGTTTTGCTAAATTCGACAAATTAGGGTAATCAATTTGGGGATTTTGCTAAATTCAACAAATTAGGGGTTTATTCGTGGTAATTACTTGTTTAATTGTCCACTTATTCATTCAATTTTAACTTCATAAACCCTAATTTGTCCAATTTAGCAAAACCCCCAAATTAATTACCCAAACCCTAATTAATCTAATCAATTCACTTCGTTTTAGGTTAGATTGTAGAAATTATAACCTAATTTGCGAAATTTGTGTAATTGAAATCAAACTTGAGAGATGAAATTGAAAGAAGGGAGTAAAATAATAGGGGAAATCGTGGGAAAGAGAGGGAAAACGAAATTGTGGGTCCCACAATGACATCATCTTACAAAGTGGTGGGATTTTCAAAACTTTTGGAAAAAACTAGGTGGTAAAATTTTTTTAAAAAAAAAAACTTAAGGTGATATTTTAAATTTTGGCAACAATAGATGGTGATAATTATCAAAATTTCCTAGAAATTATGTTAACACTATCATTAGAAGTTTCAACTACTATACTTCATAGACTATAGAAGTTGTAGAAGTTCCCTTATTTTCCTGCAAATGATATTTACGTCATAGCATGATAACATGCCATATTGTCAACTATACAATGTTATTAGCAAATTAAGGACTTCATTCATACAAAAATCCAAAGCCTAAATATGCTTTTCAAACATACAACTGTTAGCTCTTCTGGGGTTAAAAAGGAAACATCCCAAATCACTTCAGAACAGGTTAACAGCAAATCACCACTCATACAACATATAAAATCATCCAAGAAAAGCCATAATAGATACTAAATACATTATTCCAAAGCGAAACTACAATTTCGACTTTGGATCACCAGCCAACAAAAGATGTAGACAATACAACCATTCCCCCAACTGAAGACATGGATCTATTAAAAAGCGGAGTAAGCACAACAAGATTTACCGCCAAGCTTCAATTCTCTCATTCCTCGGTTTCACACTGCTAACAAGGATGGATCCCTTAGTTTTCTCTGCCGACTTAGAGGCAATCTGAACAACCAGTTTTTCGTTACTCTTTCTAGGTCCCTTTTTAGTTGTAGAAGTCTGTCCATTTTTACTATTCTTCTGCTTGTTAGATGGCTTGGGTTTGGTGTCTGCAGGTGTTGATTCTTCTTCTCTGTGATTCCTAACTGAGGACTGATTTTCTCCAGGAATGACATTAATGTTCTCAGCCGAGGTGGCTGGTTGACCGGCTGCAGCACGGTTCATGGCTTCAGAAGTACGGTTTTCTACAACTTCTGGCTCACTTTCAGTATTCTCCTCATGAATGGTTTGCAAGGGAGTGTGACAACCATTGTCACCTGAAGGATCCCTGCTGTAAGAATCAAGAGCAGAATCTAAAACCGAATCCTCTCTTTCTTTTAGAGTCCTTTCAATGAGTGTCTTAAGGAAATTCATCACTTGGACTGCATGCATCAATGCTGTTAAAGGGTCTGCCATCTGCAATTTATGACAACAGCATTGTAAATCGAATTGTCAAAGAATAAAAAGAAAGAAAATCATACTAGAACCAAAGTGACTCGAGATGGTATAAAACTGGAGACAGCCTAAACTTTTTAGCTCATAGACACACTAATTAGGTCCAGACAGAATAGAGAAGCACAAACTCAAAGTACAGCATGATTAAACAGAAACTATAATTAACCTTCAGAAATAAACTTTCATTATTCCCACCTAAAATCATTATATGTGATCACTGATCAACACTTATGTTTTAATTGCATGGCTTTAGAACTTTTTTTTACTTACATGAGTCATGTTTGGAGCAAACACCATAGCAACATTGCGTGCATTCATTTTGTTCATATACTCAAACTGTGCAACATCAGCCATCAGATTGACAGCCCAATCCAGAAGAGCAGCTTCTGTTGGGGGAAGAAGCCTTGCAAGCTGAAAGCACTCCTCTTCTGTCTGCGATTCCATGACTTGCTCCGGGGAAAGACAGTCTAAAACACCAGTTGGAAGTTCTCTGAACCAAGCCTAAAAAAAAGCACAAACAATCTGATAATTCACCATTTTTATTCCATGCCATAAATGTGAAGAAGCTATAGCTGATAATATTTCAAGCATTACCTTAATTAGACCTGCCAGGCAATGAACATCGACATCATCAGGAATTAGTCCTCGGTTTAGTTGATCTCTGACAATATCTTCTTGCCCATTATCAGGATTAATTCTGAAAATTCCTTCGGCCTAAGAATTAACATTTTAATTTTAATCAATTGCAAGCCAAGGGAAAAAAAAATAAATAAAAAAAATAAATAAAAATAAATAAATAAATCGTTAAGGTGATGTTTAGTACTAAATGGTAAAGAGAAGAAAGAAAATGCTTACTTCGAGACCTCCTAAAGCATACAACCGATGTTGCATCAGCAAGAGTATTGTAGGCACACTGTTTCCTCTGGTGTCAAAGGACAGTTGCATGGAATTGGTCGAGACTCCAAAAACTGTGGTACTATAATGAAAAGCACAACAACCAAATGAATTTGCAAGCTTAGTTCCATAACAGTCATAATAAACAGATCGAAAAATCATGATTCATTTCAAAACCAGCCTTATTTTCCATGTTTTATCAGCAATCAAACTGTGCAAATCTTGAATTCTGAGACCCGATACCAACAACTAATTGCGAGATCAACATCAAAGTATTGTTCTTGGGGTCTATCTTTTTTAACTACTGATTCAAATTTTCAAATTACTATTCAAAACATATTGTAAGAAAATATATATTGGCCCACAAAAAAAAATTACTTCTGCCCCAGCAAATCTACTTGGAGGTCCCTAGATTGAGACTATGATGAACCACCTTTACCTCTTTATTATCCCCTACATACAACTTTATGGATTGAAGATGGTCCCATTTCTCAAGACTATGCATCTTTTACCAGCAATTAAAACACACAGTAACTTAAATTATGGTCTAAAACATGGTGATTAATAGTTAACAAAAGCCGGAAAAGGGGGGAAGGGATTTGTAGAATTATATATTTATATGGCATATCAATAGCTAGATTGTAATAATTCATACACATTTGTCGGACCGACTAAGAAAAATCTTATACAACGGTTGTACCACATATATTACCATGTCGGAGTAGGTCTACACGAGTTATGGTGAACACAACCTTAGCATAATAATGAAATTAACTTCGTGTTGTTTTAGAATTTATATATCAAACTTAAATTTCAAATTCAAAACTGAGAAAAGGAGAAATTTTTTTAAAAGTGCTTAAAACCTCTAAATAATTCACTCACTTCTTAAAACAAATGAAAATAAAAGACATTGTTTACCATGAAGAAAGTAATTCACTTTAATGTAATTTTCAAAAAAAAAAAAAACAGTCAAATATCAATTCAATTCAAACAACAAAACAGATACAAAGAACATAACATAATCAATCAAAGAATAGCATTTAAAAAAAAAACACACTACATCCGCCCAAATATAGTTGTCACATTGCGAACAAAGAGATATAGTTGTCACATTGCGAATTCAAATTATACAATCAACACGACTATTAATTCCGAACAAAGAGAGTATACGTCGTAATTACCTAGCACTAGGAGCTCTTCTAGGGACTTCAGGCTCAAATTCAACAGGAAGACCAAGAAAGCCATTGAATCGATCAAATGTGACATGAGCAACATGCCTCACATTAGTAGGCAAACCAATTTCCATCCCACCAAAAGAAGTATTCGAACCCGAATTCGAAGTTGAAAACCCTGATTTAATATCACAAGAAGAACACCCAAATACAGATCTCCTAAAAGCAGTGAAAAACAATCCAACAAATTTCAACTGAAATTCTCTTTCTTCTTCTTCAACTTCTCTCCTCCTTTTTCTCTCTCCTCCACCCAACTCTTCTTCTTCAGAACAAGTATTACTAGTATTGATATTACTATTATTATTATTACTACTATTACTATTATTATTACGACTATATTGTTGGTACAAACCATCATTTCTAGTGGGGCTACTTTGAATTGAACTTATACTTGAAGATTGCACTACTTCTATACTCATTTTTTAAAAATTAATTAATACCCACTAATTTTTCTTCAATTAAAATCAATACCCACAATTTTTTTTAAGGAAAAATCCTACCTTTTTAGGAAATTGAGTAAAAACAAAGAAAGATATGTTGTGGGTATTTCTTTTTTTTAATAAATTTTGGGGGAAATTTAAAAAATTTGATGAAGAAGTGGAGTTGGATTGAAGAAAGGGATATGGTTATGGAAGGTGGGACTAAAGCATCATCAATAATTTTTTAAAATATTAAAAAAATTTCCCAGAAAATACAATTGCTGGTAAATTGATTGAGCCTGAAAGAAGCAAAGGAGAGATTTTGCAGTTTATGATTGGTGAAGAAAGATGGAGGAGAGAGAAAATGAGGAATTTAGTATGCAAGAAAGAAACAGAGAGAGGAGAGAGAAGTTTGTTTGTGTGTGCTTCAGCGGGAAGACACAAACTTGGAATAGGTGAGAAAGAGTAATAATCAATAATCATGAATTATGAGTAATTAATATAGTGGGGGTTTTTCTTTAATTTGACTACAAGTTCCTTAACCCTTAAATTCATAATTAGCATTATCTAATTATATTAACAAAAAAAAAAAAAAAAAAAAGTCATTTCGGTTAATTTCTAAAATGTTATGTTATGAGTTGTGAATGGCTCGAAAATGAATTGTGTTTATGACCGACCTAAGAAAAACCAGGAAAAAAGAATTAAAAAATACTCGTATTATGTCAGCAGGCTTCATTTGGCAATTGGCACCGTTTGAACAAAAGATTGCTGCTAATGAGGACATTTTAGACACGAGATAACATTAATTTGGGTACAAGTGTATACCATTGTTTAAATTGGGGGTAATTAGATAATCTGACTCGGATTATGTAATTAAAAAAAATGTATGTGAAATGGTATTGATTACATAATCTTCGCTTTATCAGGATGATTTATTAGGGTGGATTATCATTATTGTATGATCTTCTATGATTTCTATTAATCTGAAAATATATGAATATTAGGAGGAGGATATTGTGAGAATCGAAAAAACTAATTGATTGCAAATTAGCCTTTTTCACATTCATATCTTTGTTGAAAAATGTAAGTTTAATCTCTTAGTTTTTTTATTATCAACATTTGACTTATTATGGTCAAATTTATCATATTCAATTATGTTACAAATTTACAAAAAAATATAATGATAATTCATATGGCCTGACAATAAATTTTACGGAGTATTATTCACCTAATGTGTACATACGTCTTCAATAGTATTTAAAATAAAAAAATAAAATAAAAATAATATCATAATATATACAACGAGTATTATTATCTATAAGAGATTAAAAAATAATCACTCATAGTATTAATTAGGGGGTTAATGGAATAATAATCCTCATTTTGCTTACTTATATTCTTAATTACCATACAATAATTTATACTCATACATGCATGTTTCCACAATTTCACACACGATATAATTAAACAATTTTATCAAAATTGTCTATGGGAATGAAGTCTTCATCAAGAATTAGGTAAACTCCACCATATTATGACCATTTTCCTCGTGAAAATTATCATCATTTGGTCACATAAAGACCACTATAACTTTCCATATATCACAATCTCTTAAATAGGTTAAATGTTATAGTCAATCACCTTGCCAATGCCGAACATCCCTCAATTTTACTGGTTTTTGGAGATAGTTTTATTTACTATTAGTAGTGCATGTATTTTACATACATGATACATCACATCATTAAATTTGACCCAAAGTTTTCTTTTCTTTGTTTTTTTTTTTTTTTTTAACTTCATAGTAATCTTTTCATGACTTCCCATGTAAGAAAATAATAGTTCGTCACTTAATATTGTCGCACGAGTAGTAGTGGAAGAGAATTGATTGAACACGTACATACACTATTATTGTAATTGTAATAGTCAAACTATGGAATTGTGTAAATCTTCTTGAGGAGAGTATTCTCATTAAGTCATATATATAGGTAATTACAAGACCTAATACAAGGAGAATATTCCTTTACGTCAATACACAAAATATCTACCGAGAATGCATAAGGTCATTCTCTAACACACCCTCGCAGTCGAAGCGGGAGGAGGTCAGACGCTGAGACTGAACCTGAAGTCTAGGAAGAGCTGCCGAGGTAAGCCCTTGGTGAAAATATCCGCGTACTAATACAAAGAGGGAACATGAAGAACCCGAATATGCCTAATAGCAACCTTCTCTCGAACAAAGTGGATATCTATCTCTATATGCTTAGTTCGCTGATGTTGGACGGGGTTGCTTGACAAATGTACCACGGAAATGTTGTCATAGTAGACAAGAGAAGCACGACGGAGGGGGCAATGGAGCTCTAAAAGCAAGTTGCGGAGCCAGCATGTTTCGGCAACAACGTTTGCCACGACCCGGTACTCGGCCTCGGCACTAGACTTAGATAATGTGGTCTGTCTCTTTGCCGACCAAGACACAAGATTGTCGCCCAAAAATACGCAGTAGCCGGAAGTAGAGCGACGGGTGTCGGGACACCCACCCCAGTCGGCATCCGTGTAAGACACCAAACGAGTGGGCGGCGATCGGTAAAGATAAAGACCATGATCGGCAGTGCCTTTGAGGTAGTGAATGATGCGTTTTAAAGCATTGAAGTGGGACTCACGGGGCGCATGCATAAATAAGCATATCTGTTGGACAACATATGCGATATCGGGACGAGTAAAGGTAAGGTATTGAAGGGCACCCGCAAGGTTGCGGTAAAGAGAGGGATCAACAACTGGATCCCCATCAAAGGCACTGAGCTTCGACTTGCAGTTAACGGGTGTCGAAACCAGCTTGCAATTAGACATCTTAGCCCTGTTAATAATTTCTTCGACATATTTCCGCTGACAAAGGAACATACGACCACGCGTCCGGGTCACAGAAATGCCAAGGAAATAACTCAGTTTCCCTAAATCAGTCATGTCAAACTCGGTCTTGAGCAAAGAGATTATATCAGAAGTGAGGGTCGCATAAGAGGTCGTTAACACAATGTCATCGACATATAGCAGAAGATAAGAAGTGGTCGAACCCTGATGGAAGATGAATAAAGAGTTATCACTCTTGCTACACACGAAGCCAATCTGCAATAGAAAATTAGAAAACCGCTGATACCAAGCCCGAGGTGCTTGTTTAAGACCGTAGAGAGACTTTCGAAGGCGACAAATATGAGTTGGAGAAGATCGATTAACGAACCTTGGAAGCTGGTGCATGTAAACAGTCTCTTTAAGATCACCATGAAGAAAAACATTCTTCACATCAAGCTGATGAATAGGCCCGTCATACCCCCAAAGCAATACCCAACACAGTACGAATAGTAGTCGGTTTCACCACCGGGCTAAATGTCTCATCACAATCCACGCCCACTTGTTGTGACTTGCCATTAACAACAAGAAGAGCCTTGTATCGCTCAAGATCACCCTGTTCCCTGAATTTATGTTTAAAGAGCCACATACAACGAATAACATTTACCCCATCTGGTTTGGGAACAAGATCCCAAGTGTGTTGTTTAGTAAGAGTAAGAAATTCCTCATTCATAGCGGCATTCCAATTCGGGTCAAGCAAGGCAAGTTTCAGGCTACGTGGTATGGGTGATATATGTTGGGCCGAAAGGTTAAAAGGAACCTTTGGCTTGAAAATACCATGTTGGGCTCGGGTTGCCATTGGATGAGTTGTAATAGGGGCAGGCCGAGTGGAATTTGTGGTAGGGGTGGTGTAACCGGGTTGGAGTGGACCGTGTTTGGGCTTGGGCTGGACTAGTGGGTAGTCCACGGTCCAGATGTGGCTGGTTGAGCAGGCCCACACCCGTCCCATGGGCTATTATGCCCAGTGTCACGCGAGAGGTAGATAGGCAGGGTTGGTTGGGGGATTGGGGAAGTAGGAGGATTGGGCTCGGTTGGAGTGGGCTGCACATGAGGCCCATGTTGAAGGAGAAGTGGATTAAAGAGAGGAGAAGTGAATGAGTCCATGAACTCATATTCATAATTTCTGAATTTTTGTATATCCGAGAATGGGAAAATTTGTTCCTCAAAAATCACATGACGAGACACTATGATTTTATTAGTAGAAAGATTGTAGCAAAGATAGCCCCTATGAGAGGTAGGATATCCTAGAAAAATACATGGAGTGGACTTGGGTGCTAGCTTATGTGGAGCCATGGCGGAGATATTACAATAACATAAACACCTGAAGATCCTAAGGTGATCATAGGTCGGTGTGCGACGGTAGAGGACCTTAGTTGGAGTTTTGTTTTGCAAAGTGCTAGTGGGAAGGATATTGAAAAGATAGGCAACCACATGAATGGCATTGACCCAAAAGGAAGGAGGGAGAGAGGCGTGAAATAACATGGTGCGTGCCATGTTATTAATGGTTCTAATGGAACGTTCGGCCTTCCCATTTTTGGGGGGAGTGTGGGGGCATGAAAGCCGAAACACAATGCCATTGGTAGCACAAGTTTGTTTGAAAGGAGAGTTATCGAATTCACGACCATTGTCACTTTGAAATGTTTTTACTTCTCTCAAATTATGTGTGAACATATGACCGAAATTAATTGAGGGTAGAGAACACTTGAGATATTAATTTTAGGGGAAATAACCACAAAAAGTGAGAATAATCATCGAGAAGTAACAAGTAGTACTTGTGACCCAATTTGTTAGTAATGGGAGAAGTCATATGTCCATGTGAATTAAGTCAAAAGGAGACAAAGTAATACTATAAGAAGTCTTAAAAGGGAGTCTAACATGTTTCCCCAAAGGACAAGAGTAGCAAAATTGGGTATTGACCCCCTTTATTACATTTAATCAAATTGGCATATCTAAGAAAATTAAAAACTAGAGCTTTTGGATGTCCCAAATGGTTATGCCAAATTGAAGGAGAGATAGCAGCGAAGGAGATTGGATGATGAGAGCTTGAAGCGGAAGTTGGAGAAAAAGGATAGAGATCCCCCACACTATTGCATCTCGCTAGAGTTTTTCCCGTACATAGATCCTTCACAGAAAAACCAAAAGGATCAAACTCAACAAAAACAGAATTATCAGAGGTAAACTTTCTAACAGAGATCAAATTTTTTATGACGTTAGGGGCATAGAACACATTATTGAGTTTAAAGGGAGGGCGTATGGGTGGTGTGGTGGATGAGCCATAACCTCCAATTGGAATGCGATTGCCGTCACCAACTAAAATAAATTGAGGATTGCTCATATTAAACAGTTTAGAGAGATTACCCGAGTTACGAGTGAGGTGGGAGGATGCGCCTGTGTCCATATAACAACCACTATCCGGGGGTTGGATGCTCATGGTGCTATATGCTTGACCGAGATCAGTGGGCGACATAAGAGGGCCATAAGACTGTTGTTGTTGATGCATAGGAGCAAAGAAGTCTTGTTGAGATGGTCTGGAGCACAAAATACCTTGCTGAGGACGTGGGCTTGAGGTGTTGGGTGGCCCAGTAGGATATGGGCAGGGAGGGAAGCCCATTGCTGAGGTTGTTAGTAATATGGTTGTTGCCAATATTGTGGGTCGGCCCATTGAGGATCTTGTTGGCCTTGGGCATTTTTTTGCTGATTATTGTACC
Source organism: Chenopodium album (assembly GCF_948465745.1). NCBI lineage: Eukaryota > Viridiplantae > Streptophyta > Magnoliopsida > Caryophyllales > Amaranthaceae > Chenopodium > Chenopodium album. The sequence goes on along the minus strand of NC_137836.1, from coordinate 5,092,250 downwards.
CTTGAGAGTTGAAGCGGCCACCACGGCCTCGACCCTTTCCCCCTTTCCAATTGCTGAGGCCTTTGCCACGACCATCACGACCCTCGCCGCGGGATTGGGAATCCGGTTGCTGCTGTGATGGCAAGTGGTGTGATGAGGTGGCCGGAGGTTGTAGGGCAACCAAAGCTTGCGGGTTGGACTCCTCTTGTTTTTCCCGCCTTGTTTCTTCAAGAAAAAATTGCCATCGGACTTTGTTGAAGCTCGGGAGAGGGTCCGACTGTTGAGTCATGGTGGATAAGGTGTCATATTCGCCCTTGGGTAAACCCTTGATCAATTGGAGAACCATCTTTTTGTCCGAGACGGGATTGTCGACATTTCCTAGTTAATCGCCAGGCATTTTTAATTGCTTACAATACTCTGCCATATTAGCAAAGTTCTCAAGTTTGGTGTTATTAAATTGTTCTTCCAAATAAACAGCCCTAGTCTACTTGTTGTCTTGAAATATTTCCTCCAAACGCTTCCATAGTTGAAGAGTGGTGGCACCGGGTTTCATTATGGTAAGAAGGAGGTCCCTTGAGATAGTACCATAAATCCATTGTTTCACGATAGCGTCGATGCGCTTCCAAGTTTGGGAATCAATGTCAGAGGGAGCAGCAACTTCAGCATCAATGTGATGCAAGACATTGTAAGCACAAGCGTGAATTTGGAGCAACTCGACCCAAGAGGAATATTGGGCTTCCTCGTTATCAAGAACAAGGGGGATAACGTTCTTGATGTTGTTGACAGCCATGGTAGGATGAAAGTGAGAGGAGGTGGAGGTGGTGGGACGTCATCATCACCGGCCATGGTAGCAGCTAGGGAAGAAGAAAAGGGCAAGACCCTTGGATTGCCAGGAAAGAAAAGAGAATAGGAAGAGAAAGAGACTCTATGGCTGTGATACCATGTAGAATTGTGTAAATCTCCTTAAGGAGAGTATTCTCATTAAGTCATATATATAGGTAATTACAAGACCTAATACAAGGAGAATATTCCTTTACATCAATACACAAAATATCTACCGAGAATGCATAAGGTCATTCTCTAACACAAACTTCCAAAAATTTTAAAAGGAAATAACTCATAAACAATTTTGCTTAAAAGGTACGTTGCATAAGTATAATTAATGACTAATTTTCCAAAACAAAAATATATGCATGTAATATGTATATATTTTGACCGACGCATCCACTTATAGTCATATACTCATATTATAGCGTAACTAGCTCGTTGTTTGGCTCCCTCTGTGGTATAGGTTACTGTGCTAACAGGCTAAGTCAAAAATTTGTCGAAACAGCTGATTACCTAGCTTATGACTTGTTCTCTTCAACTTATTTCAAATATTTATTACTTATTCTTTAATAAGTTCATATCAGATAAGACCATATCAGAACTTTTGATTATCATTTACTTATCGTTAAGTATCGTTAATTGTGTATTAAAAAAATTTCTAAAAATTACATATTTAAAAACTTCATGGTGAGACCATTGTTATTAAAATTCCAATTTAAATCTTAGAATCTTACGATTTTACGCTTCATGTATATCATACGATTCGATTTACGATTCTACCCGATTTTACATATTTTTCTGAACTAGCGAAATCCTTACAAGTAAAAAACATGTTTATATAGATTTTTATAAATAAATATTGTCAAGTATTGATTGCTTAATAGTTAAATAACTATTATCCATCAATAATTAGTTTTCAAACTCATAATTTCAATATATTTAATTAAATTTATATTTGACGTCTTGATTATGCATGTTGGTAGAATCTTATGATTCTATGATTCGATTTTACAATTCGATTCTGATAGCCCCTTCCGATTCAAAGTGGAATCTCGATTTTAATAACTTTGGGTGAGACGAATCTAACAAGATCCATTTTGATGATATTTTTCTTTATAAATTAGTATTAAAATGCGGTTAAAGTTTATCAAAATGTTAAATCAGATCAAATTAGACACAATCATAAAAAATCAAATCAGATTATATTAAACCTTATAAAATTAGCCAGATCTACTTATTTCAGGTGAAGAGAACAAGTACTTAGTCTCCACCAAACTTCTACACAAATCAGTAATGGTACACAAGTCCTTCACAATAAAATTGTTCAAGTTGATACTTCATTTGGGTGTTCATTCTAGATAGTTAGTGTAGAACATTCTAGGTTAGAAATATCTAGAATTCGAAGACTTAGGGGCAATGAGATGTATAAATAGGCACTCCCAATCATTTGTACAAAATAGCCTATACATTGTAATTTTTCTTACTTCCATCAAAGAGCATATTCATTCAAATTAAACACTCTCATATGCATATTCTCTTACTTAGTTATTTTTGTATCGGGGAACCTGTTATGAATTTTTTTGCTCCAATATTTATGGTTTAGGCATTTGAAAGTGATGAGAAAAGGTTAACATTATACCAAGGACCTCAACGAACTAAATTAAGCTACTTGGTGACTTTAAAAAAAAAACATGGTCCAAAAATATTATACTAGATTTAGTCATAGGATGAGATTTATGATTGTGTTAATTAACATATGAACGTTTTTATTTGTTAATTTTAGCGAACTCATTTCTATATGCAATGGTTTTTAATAAATATAACTTTATTTAGCTAATATATAATCTCAATAAATTTATTAGTTAAATATATAAAATGGCATCAACAACATTAAGATCGAGATATCTCTTCATTCGAAACTCTCATCTCAAACGAGCTAACCTATGAGTTTCTCCATTACTCGACTTTCAACCAGCATGAGACACATCAAAATATATTCAAGTATTAACTAAATGAACAATATTGTTAATATGGTGGCAGCCCAAACTTGAATTCTCACTATTCTATCTTGCTTACCATATTCTCACACCTATTAATCCAGTTTCTTACAAGCAAAACATTTTTAATTTGTGCGATCTTTAATACATCATTTGTATATCATATATATATGTACATCAAAATTAAAAAATTATAATTTAAATATCTCTAATTTTTCATATTTAATATTTATCGTCATGTACTTTTTATTTTATCAATACATGTATTTACAACTAATAAAATTGTTAGCTATGACATATGTATTATATCGAGTTAAGGTTAAATACGTACGGTCCCTAAACTAATGTATTTGTAGTATTTTAGTCCCTCAACTATTGGATGAGGCAAATTGGTCCCTCGGCCACCAACGAGTACTATTTCCAGCCAAATAGTTTAGGAACCTTGTTTTGTCATCAATAGTTTAGGAAGGGGAAAATTAAACGTCTCCCTCGATTATCTAACTAATGCCCGCAAATTAAACTTAAATTTTACCCTTATCTTACCAAAAAAAAAAAAAAAAAATTACCCACTCAATGAGAATTTACCCCCCCTTCCTCCAAACCCTCACTCCTTTTTCACTCTAACATAATTCTCTCTCTAAACAACAACAACCACCACCACCTCCATACTACCCACCACAATACCTCCACCACCACCACCACCACCACTTCCTCAGTCGAAATAGAAGTTTAAACTTTTTTTTCGTACCACCACCACAATAATGCCGAGGAAGGACAAAGGGAAGTCGGTCGTCGGCGGAGAAAAGGTTAGTGTTTTTTTTTATTTTCTGAAATCACCTCAAACGCGATTAATCACAAGCCTCTTCAGATGTAGCATTAATCACAAGCCTCCACCTCCCATTTTTGAACTTGGCACCAATCTCCCTTTTTTCAAACATGGAAGTAACCTTCGCCTCAACATCTTTGTTAATATGCCACACACACAACATGTGTCTTGTCTTTGGAAACACACTCTTCAACGCTGCACAAAGGCCAAGCTCCCTATCTCTCAATAGTACCAACGGCTCTCTCAACAACCTCAAGCACTGAAGCACCCACCAATAACTTTCTTGGGACTTTGACCTCATGAATGCGTATGCAACAAGAAAGTTCTGATTAGTCGGTGTAACCCCAACAATCTCAAAGAATGGCATGTCGTATCGGTTCGTCTTGTAAGTGGAATCCATACCTATCACGTACGGGTATGTGCGTAGCAAATTTGTCATGATCGGGTGTGCCATGAAATCATGTTGCAACACATTGTTGGAATCAGTAAAAACCCAAGTGAGGTATTTGCTCTGTCTGGCCAAATGAAGCACCTGGTGAACTACTTTTTTTCCCCTCAAATTGCTCCATTCTTATTTTACTTCTGCAGTTGTAGACATGCCTGATGTTTGGACAGTCTCCGGGAAACTTTTCTACAAGAGTTCTCATGATATGTCGAGGTGGCACCTGTGCCTGAGTCATGCCACGTACTTAGGGATGGCAACGGGTCGGACTCGGAGCGGATTATGCTAAATCCGACTCCGACCCGACAAGAAGTCGAAGGTCAAATCCGACATTCGACTCCGACTCCGACATCCGACTCCGACTCCGACTTCAATATCCGACCTCCGACTCCGACTCTGATCCGACCCGACTCCATTTTTTTTTTTCATTATTCAATATACTTTGAGATGTTGGGCTATTTGGGCCTTTACAACCTACACCCAATGCCACTATGACCCACAAAAAAATCCACTATCTATTAGAGTCGAAGTCGGATAATCCATTAAAGTCGGACATTTGTCGGAGTCGGATTTTTTTCTCGGATTTTTTGTAGGATCCGACTCCGACCCTCCTCCGACTCGGAGTCGGATTATTTTAACGGAGTCGAACTCGGATTACTTTTTCTCGGACTCGAAGCGGATATATTATCTCAGATCGGGGTGGAGTAGGGTCGGATCCGGACTAGATTGTCATCCCTACACGTATTATCTGCTTAGCAGCAATACTAAGACCACTAATTTGTCGATGTCCCTTGGGATAAACAACCAAAGAATGATTGTGAGTGTCGTTCAAGCAACTAAGCTTCCAACCATTTACTACGTACTCTAACATACTCAACCTTGAGTTTTCAAGCAACTAAGCTTCCAACCATTTACTACTCTGACATACTCAACCTTGAGTTTGAAGGGACAATTGTTTGCCTTGCTTTTGGTGTCTTTGCGTATCGCGTTCATCATGTCTCTTATCATGCCCTTTTTTCCACGATCATAACTCACATATGGATACAGTTGACCACTTCGATCGGTCTTGTAAGAAGCCTTCACTAACATAAATCCGAGCGGTCGACAAACATTTTGTTCCATAGAACAACATCCTCAAAACTCGTAAACACTTCGTTAGTCAAAAAATGTCCGCTATAGTCCACACCATCACCATCCCCGGACTCAGAATCCTATATAAATATTAATAAAAGTTACAAACCAACAAACACAACTAATAATAATAACAATTTTAACAACTCAACTAATTATAAAAAAAACTTAATATATTCAATGATATAAATAATAATTTAAACCCTATAATCATTCTAATACAATATTATATTTTTATAATATAATTTTAATAACAATAATAATTTCAAAAGTGTAAAATCCAATAACAATCAACCTATACGTGAAATAAAAAACAAACAAAAAAGAAAAAAAAAATTCGAAACCCAGGAAACGCCTATGATTTTCGAATGACCTAGGCTGAAATGCCTAGTTTTTTCGAATATCCTAGGAAGTTTTGAAAAAACTAGGCGTTTCCGCCTAGGGCATTTGAAAATCCTAGGCGTTTCTTGGGTATCGAATTTTTTTAAAAAAATTACACTACAAGAAAATAACCTTTTCGTAGCGATTATTTTAACCTTTAGTATCGATTGTAATTGCAACAAAAAGCTTTCCCAACGAATGGTCATTCGATACAATATCCCCCATTGCCTTAGCCTTTAGTAGTGGTTTTCAATATCGCTGGGGTTGGCCTCAATAATCGATACGAAAAACTACATCCAATCGTGGTGATTATTGTAGCGATTACAATCGCTATAAATGTTTAACTCATTTTCTTCAAAAAAAAAAACATGTGTTTGATCTTTACAAGATTCGAACATGCAACCTCAAACTCTTATATTAAATGTTTCACCAATAAGCTATGACATATTTTATGTATTCTTTGTCAAACAATATTTATACATCTAGTGTTGAAAAGGCTTTTCGTATCGATTTTTAGGATTTAGTGGCGATTGTAAATGATACCATTTCTCAAAATTATATAAATGTGTAAAAATAGTGTTGATATGTATTATTATGTTTTCCGTATCGATTTTATATGGGGAAACCATGGCGATTGTAAAATGATACGACTTCCTTAATTAATTCACAAATAGACTTGCATATTGTAGCGAATGTACAATCACTACGAAATAATCGCTACGAAAAGACATTTTTCTTATAGTGTTAACGCAACGTACCGATTCTCTGTACGGTTCGACGAGCCTTCGGCGAACGTCAAAGGTTGTGTTTCTGGTATTTCGTCGTTGTCCATAAGATCTAACGAATTTGATTAAAATTTTTTTAAATATTTGTTTGATTTCACGGTGGTTGGGGTGGTTGTCCGATGAACGTCGGTGGCCGTTGACCACTAGAGAGAAGGGTAAAAAGTTTTGTGTACAGTAAACGTGTGAAATTGAGGTAAAATTAATTATTTTTATAACCGTTATTATAAGGTTAAATACGTAATTTTATTTTATTTTGTGGGCGTTAGTTAGATAATCGAGGGCGATATTTAACAACCCCCTTTAGGAATTGAACCATTTAAAATTATATGGAAAATTTTAATTATTATTTTATTACAATAGTTTAGGGACTTGTCAAACTAATTGATTAAAGAGAATAGTTTAGGGACTACAAGGCTGCCTTGGTAAAAACCGTCATAACAAAAATAGTTTAGGGCCTTTTAATTTACTCGTACTTTTACAAGACTTTGAAAAAGTGGGTTTGTTAAAAAAAATAATAATAAATAAAAGACTATTAAAGGTGACTTTTATCTTCAAACTCAAAAAAATAAAAATATATAAGCTCTATTGTTATGTTTGGGTGCCAAGGTGGTAATTCGAAGATTCATCTGATTTTATTTTATTTTTATTTTTTTTAGTTTATGCCCTTTTTTATTGGGAAATTGTTCCGTGTACCCCTGAAGTTTTTAAAAATGCATCGTCTACCCTTAAAAACGTTCAAATGCACCATGTACCCTTAAGGTTTGTAAAAAAAATGCACCACATACCCTAATCGTCTTACAAATGCATATATCATTGACTTATCGAACTAAAATTATACCCCCACACTGACTCATTTTAAGTACTTTATATTTATGAAGTAAAACCGCCTAAAAGCATAAATTACATCAAAATTTGAACTCCATCAATCATTCTAAATCCTAAACTTTAAGGTGTTAGAATTTAATTTATCAATTAAGTTTGTTTGATAATTAAATGCTTTTGTATTATACTAGCATTACACTGTAACAATTTAATAGAATTTGATGCTTATAGCCTATACGGGGTCTCAATTTAACAAAATTATCTTTGTTATATGAGTCTAGGGGTATATGGTGCAAATTCTTACAACCCTCAGGGGTACGCGGTGCATTTGAAAGTTTCCAGGGGTATACGGTGCATTTTTTAAAACCTTAAGGGTATATGGAACAATTTTCCTTTTTTATTTACGAAAATTAAGTTAGGGTTTTAATTTTTTAGAGTTTTGATGTGAAATTTTCGGCTGTTGATGTACTTAATTTTTGCTTATCTATGATGTTTTTGACAATGGTATGTATGAACTTTTGTGATGAGGTATTGTTTGAATTTTTTTAGAGTTTTAATTTGATGTGATTTTTTTTTAATTTTTGATTAATTAGTTGACACTATAGCTATCAATTGTAAATACAAATATAATTACATTTTTTTTAATAACATACAGAACAAATGAAATTGCCACAACTGCAAAAATAATCCATTCATATTACTAAAGTTCCTAATTGAGATAATTATATGTGTAGATACTTGGTATTTTAGTTCCTAATGCAACTGCTACTAGGGGTGATCACCACCTCACCGGTCCAGACCAAGATCGGACCTAGACCGGTTATGCGAACCGGTATTGGATCTGAATCTGTCGTTCCGATTCCAGTCCAAACCGTTTCGGTTTTCGGTTCGAGGTTTTATTTTTATACGCACCCGTGGTGAACAGCAATCCTGACCGGTAATGGACTTGAATCTCCTGGTCCGATTTTCGATACTGGGTATTTTATGTATACCCCTGACCATAACAAATAAATTTTTTGAACATATGAAATTTTTGGATGATAAAAACAATATGAAGAACATATAAAAATATATAACCAAATTTCAATTGTAACAATTTTTTTTTTTTACAAAACGATTTTTTGGATAATTTGTTATACAAATATGTTGATACATTAAATGCAAAGTTCATAAAGTATTAATTGATTTAGTTTGTCTTCATTTTTTTCATGTACAAATATGTTGATACATTAAATACAAATATTTAGGGAAGTCCCTAAACTGTGATGGCTAAGCAAACAAAGTCCCTAAACTATTGCTAAATATGCGTTGCAGGTCCATAAATTATTAATGACTAGGCAAGATCCCTAAACTATTTGGCTGAAAATAGTTCTCCTTGGTGGCTAAGGGGCCAAATTACCTCACTGATCAATAGTTGAGGGACTAAAATGCTACATATACATTAGTTTAAGGACCGTATTTGACCTTAACTCGTATTGTATCAATCGGTTTAATAAACTTAATGTCGGCGAGCCAATAAAATTATTATTGCGTCCATTTCGGGTTATTTGTCAATGTCAGCAAGCTACTCTAATTAGGATTCATTTTTGGATTTTAAAGAGTTTTCTAGGAGTTTTACTTTCAATCTTTAACCGTTTGCTTAAAAGAGTTTTTCTTGTTTTAAGCACTTTAGGATTTATTTATCATATTATTATTATTTATTTAAGAATCTATTAATTAGTTAGGCTAGTATGTTTTAATTTAACTAATAAATCAAATTAAGGTTTAGTTTCCTAAATTTATTAGTCGGTTCCATAATCACATTTTTTTTTAGTAAAATCACATAAGTAGGTTTCGTTTTACTATTTTAGTTCTTCTATCCTATTAGAAATAGCCTTAAATGTTTCTTAGGTCTGTATAATTACCTTGTGTTTCGTGGCTGAGAGCAACTCCAATGGTTGTAGATAGAGACTTGCTTGCAATTTCAATAATTTTCTAGTTACTAGCTTGACCATTAGAGCTAGAAAAACTCAATTAGCTTGGCTAAGCAACTTAGCTTTGCCAAGCTAATTTGCTTGAAATAAAATTAATGATATGTCCATTTTATATAGTGCTTTACCCCCATCCCTTGATTATAATTAGTAGTGTTTTTGGCTCTTTAGAGCCACTTTTATTACTAATTGGTGTTTTCTAGTGCTTTCGTAGTTTTGGTTGAGTTTTGTAGCAATTTGCATCTTTGGAGCATTTTCCCGGGATTATTGCGGAGCGACGACTACGAGCATTAGAGGGCACGACCGCTTGCATTGGACACCGAGTATTCAAGACCCGTAGTGGAGATTCGAATTGGGCCAAGAGTGAAGCCCAATCCAAGTCCAGCCTATAGCCGGGCCCGATCGGGCAATCATTAGCTTGATCGGGCCACTACCAGAACGTGAGGGCGAAGAAAAAGGTGGGCCCGATCAGGCGGCCCTTCGCTCGATTGGGCACGCGATTTTGAGGAGAGGCGATTTACTTAGTTTTAATTAGGAGTAATTACGAGTTATTGTATAAATATGTTTTAGAGTGATTTGTTTAGCTCCTCTTCTCTTAGACTTTCTCTCTCTACTTAGCTTTATTTTCTCTCTCTATAACTTCATACTTTGTTCTTGATTCAACTCCTTGTTTACGATAATTTCGATAACAATTTCTTCTTTATTAATTTCAGTAATTTTATTTCTTTAATTCATCATGTCTCCTTTAATTACTTTGATTAGTTTAGATTCAATTATGTGTGAGTAGTTTTCTTTCTAGGGTTTGAGGGGATCTGTAAATAATATGAAGGGGTAATTTGTCATTGTTGATTGTCAATGATTGATTAATTTCCTATTGATTGATTTAATGCTATGCAATTAGATTAGGCCTGGTTTAATTGTATGAGTTTAGCAATATTGATTCGAGATTCGAGAGATGAGAATTGATGTTTAGGCTCAGTTTCAATAGGCGGACTAATTTATAAATGGTTAAGTCGAGATTCGAGAGATGAGATTTAATACAGGTAAATTAACTCTGTGATTGTAATACGTAGCGAAAGCCATTTATGATCTGATTAATTAATGCATTGATGATTGATTGTTATGTTTTACCTTGGAATATTGTTTATTGGTGAACCTATGCCCTAGGCTTTTTATTCATTGATTTTCCTACTACTTTTATTCCTTCCCACTTTTTCTCGTTGTAATTTAGTTCCCTTTTATAATAATAATTTGGTTACTTGATAATTTAGATTATATTGATTAATTAGGAATAAATTGACTTGTTTCCATGTGGTTCGACCCTTCTTCCCTATCTGCATAGTTAGAGGACTTAGGAATTATTTTTGATTAGGTGATTACGACTTTAGCCTGTCAATTAAACTTGCCAAAATAAAATGCTCATTGCACTAATTAAGCTATTTCTCTGTATTTTCTATCCAACAAGTACTACTAAACTAATAGCTAGCCATTTGAGCAAAAAGTAGCTAAAATGATTATTAGCTTAAAAGGTTATGTGGCATGGTAAGCTAATTGTCAAATTAGCTTGCCATTGGAGTTGCTCTTTATGAACACAATCAGATTAATACAAAGTTGATAAACAAGCTTGGGTCATACCCACCACGAGTGTCCACTTTTATACGATGAAGGAGGTTCCACCTCAAAACCATATGGCACGACTTTATCTTTTCTTCAATGTGGGATACACATCCCAATATTTCTCTTCACTTTTATACTCTTTTAATGTGGACAACACTTTCACTCACATGTGAGTTTTCTCATTAGTCATTACTCAACACTCCCATTTATTGTTTTAGCTTTAGTGCTTGACTTAGGCCCTGTTCTTTTGAGCTTCTGGGCAGAGTAGAGCATAGCATATTAAATTTCAGCAGAACAGAGTAGAGCAGATTTCAGGATAGCAGAGCAGAGCCGAGCCGAGCAGAGCAAATTTCAACATTATTATTAATGTTACTACTATACGATTTAGGTGAGTGAAAACATAAATATATGTGTACCATATTTAACATATTTTAATAGTTGAAAGATAAAAGACAACGGTTTACTTATATTTATTTCACAAAAAATTTAAAATAAAATAATTTAATGAGTAATAATGATTTTGCTTATAAATTTGTCTTAATCATATATTTTTTACCCTAATAATAATAATAATAATAATCTACAAAGTATTACTTGAAAACAACCTTTTTTAAAAAAAAAAAATCTTAAAATGTATGGAAAGATTTGAAAAATAATTCAACTCAATGAACTAACAATCAATACCCACATATATGTGTTCTACACATTGTGATTCTAATATCAAATGTTTATAAAAGAAATTGTTATTATTATTATTATTTATTTTTTTGAAAGAATTTTTATAATTATTAGAAATTATTAATTAATAATATTATTAAATATTAATTCTTAATAGTTTGAATTATTAAATATTATTATTGATAATTTTTATGATTAATAAATGTTAATTATTATTAATATTAATAATTATTAAAATTATTTTTAATATTTATAATTATTATAATTAATAATAACAACAATAATAATTCATATTCAATAATAATAATAATAAATATTGTATTGATGATGATAATTTATTATTTGAATAATTATTTTTCACTTATTTTTCACAATATTTATTATTATTGAATATTAATTATTATTGTTGTTATTTAATTATTATTTGAAAATAGAGCAGAGCAGAGTAGATTTATTTTGAGCAGGGCAGATCAGAGCAGATTTGATTTGAGCAGACCAGAGCAGCTCTAAAGAACGGTGTCTTACTTGCTTAATAATCAATTCAAGATCAGAGTTGGGTTGAGAGTTAAGTTCATCAATACTTAGTTCTAGGAGATAGTCTAGGTTATTAATTATCAAAGAACTTAGCTCTAGAAGGTGGTCGAGGTGATTTGATTAGGCACGTTCCAAAGGTGGTCGAATTTGTTGTCATATCCGGCTCTCTAAGCTTAATCGTTCAAAACTATTTGTGTTAAACTTTTAATTAATAAAGAAAAAATCACCTTTAATAATGCTCTTAAATTCGAATCATCAAATGAACTTGACCCGTTGTGCATTATTTATATATTATCCAAAAATACAGAGACGACAAGTAAATCGGAGCACCTTTTATATGATTAACAACAGACAATTTTATAGGAAAGAGTTTGAAGAAGATGCAATGCTAAAGATTAAGAAAGCTAAGAAAGATGCAAAAAAGAAAGATAGTGAGACACAAAGCTAACGGACAAACAGTAAACAGTTGAGGTTAGTTAACCAAAATAATACTAAGTACAGTTGTAAAATTAGAATTCAATTAACTTCCAACAATTTTTAGCCTTAATTATCATAAATCATTAAAGTAACGTAGAGACATGCATGCCCTTACAACGTTTTCTTCGACCACCCCATGTGGAAGAGTTGTGCATAACTTATACTATTCATATTTTCATCAATTTCATTCTCCTGTTTTTCTGTAAAATTATGTATTATTTCCTATGTTAGTCCACCAAATCTCATGACTTTACATTGGTTTTATTTCCTATGTTAGTTTTAATTTTATTTTTTTTTTTTTTTCTTCTTATTTGGAAATGCTAACAAATTAACGTTGGTTTATGTTAAGTTTAATTAACATATTGCCATATTAATTGGTATCCATAATTCAATGGTACGTTGGTCAACATTGGACAGCAAATTAAAACCAAATTTAAGATTGGGAATGAAACACTTTCTCAACCTAAACATATTAAGTTAAGGGTTGGACGATAATGGTTGTACTTAAAATGGAAGTAATACACACAGAATGTCTTTAGGAGACATTTTAAGCAACAAAATGAAAGGACTGATTTCATGATTTGCCCTCGTTTAATACTGAAAGAATTTGCTAAATTTAATTTTTTTTTTTTTTTGAATAGCTTCTTATTTGAAAGAATTTGCTATAATTATGATTATCTTGTTATAAAAACAACACTGATAAAAAGTTGAAGGAAAAATTTTAAATACTTATTAGTATAAAAGGTCATTATAAATTTATAATAGACAAAACAATCAATGCTCCCAAAGACATGAATGATTATTAGTAATTAGGTACTTTGAGTAAAAATCCCATAAGTAAACTCGATAATCATTTATTTTTACATAGAATAGTTTATACGCCATATTTCACTTAGAGTAGTTCAAAATAAATTACAATACATTGTATTTCATCAAAATAACTTACGAATAATAATAATAATAATAATAATAATAATAATAATAATAATAATAATAATAACTTACGTAAAAGTTTCCTTAAACTATACGAAGTATATGTGAAGACATATTCTCTATCAATTTATTTAGCTAATTTGCATGCAATATAATTGACTTTTTTTTTTTTTTTTTTTTTTTTTTGACAATCACTGACGGACTTCTTTCTTAATCCATGCAAACTTATATAATTATATTTTGATTAGACTCAACAAGTTCATCATAAATAAGTGATATTCTATTAACAATGTACATACATTTTGGCAAGTATAAGATTTTCTGACAAACATTTCATCTAAAAGTGTAGTAGATTGATCTAGTTGTGAATCCTAGCTAGTTGCCAATCATTAATTAAAGCAATTAAGGAAGACCATTCTTAGCTTAATTAATACCCTTTCCACATGTAAACAAAATTAGGGATTATCTCAAGAGTATGGCCCACCTCCAAACTAAAGACTTCCAAAAAGAAAACAAAAAAGTCAAAAAAAAAACACAAAAATAAATAAAAATATTTAGAACACCTTATTTTAGGACAAAGAAGCAAACATGCGATAATATAGGCTTTAAAAATTTTTAAAAACATAATATAACAACTTTATTTTATGATTTGTCCGTTTTAAGACACTGAAAAATGGGAAAGTGAATTAGAGAGAGCATAGTGTTTGATGTTTGGGGCATAAAAAGATGGATAAATGGGCTTTTTTAGACGACAATCTAAAATGGGGCTTTTTTTTCCTTTCAAATTCAATCTCAGCTAGAGCGGCAAAACAATAGTTTACGTTGAATAACCTTTTTCACAACGGGCAAACAAATAGTGAAATCGTTAAATCAATAACTTTATTGATCAAATTCATGTCTTTTTGCATTATGTAAAGGTTTATGTATTAATTCTTCCTGTTTTAAAAATTGTCTCATTTAGATTAGCATATATGTCAACATGGAATTTTGATTGACAATTTTTTTAATTATCATTAATTTGTATGAATTATGATAAGTTGTATTAAAAAATTATACATTGAGTCGCATATCTATAGACTATCTTCAATTTATGTAAAGTAACAACATTAGTTAAAACAGATTATGGTGTAAAAGTCAAACTTAAACACTTATTGGTCTTATTCTAAAACGGGTGAGCATCCACTTTTTCATTGTTCACTAAACATAAAAAAATTGTCTTGATCCAAAGTTATTCAACCAAGATTCAAGTTATAGAGTATATGCATATGAGACGACTCTAATTACAGAGTAATATTAATATGACCCAACTATGTACACTCATTTGTAACTCGATTTTGACATGACAATAGAAAATAATTCGATTCAAATACCTCATTTTTACCTCAACTAATATGTCACATATATGAAGTATTATAACTTTATAAGATGGAGGAAAACTCTAAGATAGGACTGTTACTGTAAACCAATTGATAATGTTTCAATATGAATAACTCTATGACCCTCCAATTTACAAGATTCAGATAAGATTTCAGTAAGAAAAATAGATATCTTAGCCCCTCCCTGTTTTACCAGATTCAGTAAAAAAAATGTCAATATCACAACTCACAATTTCACAAGATGTACCTAATTTGGCTTTTGGCTTTCATAGCAGTGGTGAAAAAAATAGTAGTGGAGGCAATCAGGCAGACAATTGATAAATTTCTATTGTAACCTTTCTGTTGCTACTGCCCCCTGGCCTCAGTGAGGCAATAGACATTAGGATCATGTCCAGCCAACGTTTCTGGGAATACAGCCGGTGTACGTATATTATACTAGCAGGGTGAATGGGTTATACAGCCAATGTACTACACATTATATATACTACGTATTTTTTTTTTTTTTTTTTTTCCGATAGGCTGATAACCAATATTTTCCTTACTATAAGTAGATATGATATGGTTCTGCTTCTACCTATATGATAAGCATTTGATTCTCGTTCTTTGCGAAAAGGATAACCAATTTTCCCCTATTAGGCGATACCAACTCTTGCCTGATTATTTTTTAGCTTTGTGAGCTATATGAATGAATATATTTGATACAATTTCAATATAACCAGAGAAACTATACACAACTTTCAAATTAATGTCTGATTGCACAGAACTTAACCCAACAATGTTATCGAAAATAATTTATGAGATGATCTGAGAAGGGAGATTGAGCTCAGACAGGCAAAAGAATACAAGCAGGATCTTGTTGATCACATTTGAAAATTTGTACACACTAGTACACTACACAGCAGAAAGGCCTGCAAAAATTGAAAAACTAGGGGAGCTTTTGGCTATACAGGACCTTCAATGATATGAGGCAAATCGCAATTAGCAAGTAATCAATACTAGTGTTATAACATTTCTCTAATCATCAGTGTTTTAGTGTTTACAAGGATAATATAACTTCAGCAAGCTACTGTTTACACCAAAGGGACAGCTGATATCCAAAACACAAATTTGCTCTGAATTTTTACGAAAATTTCAACTCAGAAAGCTCAGGATGAGAATGATTAAAATACAAGTTCTAAGTACTTTTGATTCTGCTCATAAAATCTACGTCACTACTGCATCATTTTACTCACAGGTTCAAGAGCCTCGACAGTGACCACACTATTGCCTCGGATAACCTAGTAGAACAGAGAATAAACCAGTCAATCAGCATCTAAAATCAAAATACATCAACAAAAAATTAGAAATTAGGGAAAATCTTAACTCACCACCATGCCTATTTCATTTTTCTCATTGCCGTTAACTTCCACAGTGTTGTCAACCACAAGATTCATAAACTGATCAAATCCACGAAGTGTGCCCACCACCATCCTGTTTGCATTCAGCTTGACTGCACAAGAGCCAGTTTGTGTTTAATAATTTCTTTCATAGGTTCCAGCCACTTGAAAATATATAATACAGAGAGTTAAGTAACAATTGTTAATGGTATGAACATGAATACCATTAGCAAACATAACATCAGATATAAATAATAAAAATCAGTCCTTGGAGAATATATAAATACAGAGAACAGTAACTATCGACAATAGTGATTCTCCATTAGAGCAGGAATATTTTTTTTTTATTTTTTTTTTTATTTTTTTTTTATTTTTTTTCGGGAAAGACATTAGAGCAAGGAAGCATCAGCAAACTCAATACCAAAATAATCTTATAATCCATTTGCACACCTAACAATAAGCAAACTGAGCAATTACATTAGCAACTTTTTTTTTTTTTTTTTTTTTTTTTTAAAAAAAGGGCTTAATTACATAAGTGCTGTCCTGACAAGAGAACAATCCTGAAAACTCTTATTATCATGTTGAAGTGTGCTCTATGACTGATCTACACCATAAAATAGTACAACTTATATCCACCTACCTTTCATCATTGAAAACACAATTACCTCTACAGAATAGCTCAATTTCAGGAAAGGTTACCAAAAAGTACCTCCACCCAACACAAATCAAACGATTATTGGTCTTTAAAACCATGAATGGTGATGAAGAGGCACTTTCATCGGTCTTTGAACCCATATTGGCAAGGAGATTAAAAGGGAAGCATGAAGATACTGATGACGAATTTACAGAAGAGCTCCGATTCAGTATATTGGATGATGTAGTTGATGAAGAAGTTCAAATTTCGAGGATGGTCATAAAGCAGATTATGATATTCCTAACTTGTACAATGCCAAGGATATAATTGTCAAAAGGATGATGGAGGATGAATATTTAACATAGGTGGGAAAAAATGGAATGCCATCCTCTAAGAAGCAACAGAAAAAGGATATGCTAGGAATATGAGGGAGTGTGAGGAGATTTTGGAGGATATGCGTGATTGGGATAAGCTCCTCCCAGGTATATCTTTCAGTTCTTGCAAGTTTATTTTCAGTGTTTTCTCGAGATTTCTTAATCTAGTTATTTGTTTCCTTAGCACTAATTATTAAGTCCTATTTCCTTGTTAATAGTTGAACTTAAGTGATATAATGTGATATATTTTCAAAGATCAACGTCCATTTAACAACGAACATGAACAGACCATTTCAGATGACAAAAAGCAGAAGGTCAAAGCAAAGTTTGACGAATTAGGAGATAAGTGTGAAAGATATGAGCTTGAGCTGGAGGAAACATAACAGCATTTCAAGGAGTTTGGAGATCAGACTGTGGCAGAAAAAGAGGTCTGATAATCCACCAGGTGTGGGTCCAGTCCTCAGATGGCACACACGGGTGGTATTTTCCCTGGGAGGTGGGAAAGGTGAAATTATCAGTTACAGTCAAGGAGCTAGGACTTATAAAATATAAGTTCCATCGTTTGAGGGAAACAGTAGGAAAATGATATCATCCTGGAAAAACGAGCTAACAATCATAAGTGAGAGGTAAGCTTAAGATAAATTTCTGTAGTTTTTATAATTCTATTCTTCTGCAATTATAATTGCCAACTATATTCCTACAACCCCAGCTTGCTTTATTTACATTTTGTGTGTGTTGATTAGTTTCTAATCTGGCTTGTAGCTCTTTATCTCTAAATGAAATTAGTTGGGCAGAAATGTGTGAAGTGAAAGAATAAGTGGACAACATTGATGCTAACAACTACTGGGTATCCCTCCTCGCCAATATGGCTTCAAAGACCAATGAAAGCACCTCTCAATAATTACCTTACAGCCTCAGAAAAATACACCACTAGCCACTAATTATTAGTGAATCAATGAACTCGTCCATTAGCATGTCATGGTTGATTTTGTGAGGTGGCAATCCAAATCTGGAAAAGCCAGCAGCTTAACTCTAGTTTCAACATAAGTATTAATGTCCTACTGTAATTTATATATGAAGTAAGAAAGAAACAAACAGGTAGCACTTTTTCAAACAAACTACTTGAGCAACAGTAACATGCAGACATTGCAGTTTGCACTATATTGAAGGCAGCATATATCTACAAGTATTACTAATAACTTCTCTTTTTTATGTAAATTCCATCTCCCCAACACACACGCACACACAAACACACCGGCGGTGTGTTGCTAAACTTCTCCCTTTAATGTAAGTTCCATCTCCCCAACACCCCCCCCCCCCCGGGTTGGAAAGCCACCTGTTAATCAACAGGAGTTTGGCACAACTTAGAATCTAAATTTATATGGTAGATCATGCAAGTTTCTCGGTTTAGAAATAACACAATTAAGAGACGTTAGAGGGGAAGCATTGACAATTAAGAAGGGAAAAAACTCATTTCTTCATCTTCCATGCATTAAGCTGTGATAGTATTAAGGATCGTAGTCGCAACTCACAGGCTTTTCTAATTAGGAAGAACTATAACAGAATTTTAAATACTAGAGTCAACTATTCCATGTAATAATTAGTCATCTTACTTAGACGATCAAAAAATTATCCTTTCACACACCACTTTTCACACCTAAAAAGTATCTATCAAGGTGAAATTCATCCAACCTCAGTTCCACGAAATGTAAGACTTTGATCAATCTACTAGCACTACATACACTAGCAACTAATTTGGGGGGTAATTCGCAAATAATTTGCTTCCCTTAACCCATTAAATCTCCCAAAAATTCTTATGCACTCCTTAAAAATTCAACAACCAATTTATATTCTAAATCCCCAGATATTACTAAAACACAAATTTTCCACTTGTTCAAGTAGATAATCCGGCATCAATTTTCAAGTTATCACCACATTTGACTTAATCATAATTCATACAACTCTAAAAAACTAAAGTTTGGGCAAAAAAATTTGATTTTCCAAAGCCATCAACTCTTCTAAAACCCTAACACACTCGTCCTAAATCGATTTACTATTGCGCTACAATCAAATCATAACTAAAAATCGATACACAAACTACTGGAAATACCCACAAATTATTTACACAATTAAAACAAAAAAAAAAAAAAAAAAAAAAAAAAAAAAGGAAAAAAATCAAATTAAATTAAATTGAATCAGTATAATCATGGAGAAAACTTACTTTGGAGCTTCTTGTCCATGTACCTATAAAACACCCAAAAAAAAAAAACAGAGAAAAATAAAATTAGAGACAAATTTGTAGAATCAAAAGGTAAACTGATTATCAAGGAGAAATTGAAGAAAATAACAAGAAAAAAGGGGAAAATACTGACTTCTTGAGATCTGGAGGCTGGCCTGATCTGCTCATTCTAGAAGCGTAGACAGATTTACGAAAGAGAGCAGCTGAAATTGAGTACGAAAAAGATGAACTGGGAAAATGTGAGTGATTATAAACCCTAAAAAAAAAAAAGGGTTTTCTGTATTTGATTTTGATTGATGATTTGGGCTGGCTTTGATAACTTCTAAAGGCCAACACTCAGTATATAGGCCTCAGAGTTGTGACGGTCCATATACATGAACATAGATGGGTTGCGCTTTTTGGTTTTAATTAAGGCTTTGTTTGTTTTAACGGAAAATAACTTATTATTGGGAATATGATTTTCTATAGAAAATAAATTTTAAGTGAAAACAAAATTGAATAAAAATAGTTTTTCTTTGTTTGTAACCTTATAAGAAAAATCATATAGAAAGGGGAAAATAGGAGTGAAAGGGAGCACGTGAGTTCGACTGTACAATTTAGCTCCTAAGGTTTGAATAAATATACCTTAATTTGATCCCTCTGCATGGACGCAAACCCAAATTAAATAGATGAGAATTGGGTGGCATATCATATTTAGATGATTCTCAACTCCATCTAGTAACCATCCATCCACCCATCAATAAACCTATACTAAAGGCGAAACCAGGAATGACATTTGTCATTTCCTGGTTAAAAAATTTCCCTCCTTTTTTTCCTTTCTTTTTTAGTTTTTTGACAACATATTTGATCCAGTTATATTCAACTAAATTTTTTACATATATTCTATATACAAGGAAACTTTTAGTTACAAAAATACTAACATTGATTAAAAATAATGTATTGGAATATATTATTTACCAAAATTATTATAATATTATCAATATCAATTTTTTTTCTCCAACTTTTATCATTTGATAATAAATTTTATTTTAATTAAAAAAGAAAAATAATTTTTGTAGCATAGTTTGTATTAATCTTAAAATTATACATAACATTTAAAAGAACAAAATAAGTTTGTTATAGTATACTTCGTACACAACCTATATTGGAAAATGATTTAATTATTCTAAACATTTATGTGATTATTACTAAGATATATTTAAAAAGTTGATTATTAAATACAAATTATCCTAAAGTAAAATGATCTCAACTAAATTTTCATGTTATGTCGATCAAAGTGTGTTAACAATTTAAGGACAAATGTATATGAGTTCATATATGGGTACTAACCTGAGCTAATATTTTAATTTTCTTATATAAAACCTTACTGTGTTTATTTATTTATTTATTTATATAATCCAATTCAATAACCTTTACGTATTTAGTATTAGTATAAACTAATTAAAATTCAATTTATTTTGTTATAAATAATTTTTTTGGATAAATTATCGTTGAATCAACATTATTTATTATTTACTTATGACCGTGCATGGCACGGGACTTAACCTAGTTTTACATATATGTATACTAGATTAAGTCCCGTGTCACGCACGATTTTTACAATAAAATTATACTACCTCCGTTACATATTATTTGCAACGATTAAACATTTTTCCTCTTTACTTTATGTCAAATCGTTGCAAATAATATGTAACGGAAGTAGTATAACAAATTATAATGTTTATTCAAAATCTATACAATCCTCGTATTTTTAAATGAAATTGAAAAGGCTTGAACCTTAATTTATATCCAGAATTGAGTTCCGAATTTAAAAGTAAAATATATAAAATAATATTTTATAAAATAAAAAATATGGAAAATATGTGAATATTTTCTTAGGAAGTGAATATTACAATTATATAATTTGGTGAATATTTTTTTAAGAAAGTGAATCACAATTATATAAAAAGTGATTTTTTTTTTTTTCTAAGGAAGTGAATTAAAAAAAAAAAAAAAAAGTTTTAGAGGGAAATAACAGCATCATAAGAAATGACACTTGTCATTCTTGGTGTCTGTTTAACCTGTTTTAGTATTATGTTATTGATGATTATTGATTGATATTATTAATTATAATTTTTAGAAAAAATAGTATTATTTTTTAAAAATTGTTATCAAAACACTTATTTTTTGTTGCAAATTAAAATTTCAAACAATTTCTAGTTATTGATTCTTTTAAGGAGGTTCTCAACCAAATCTCAATCCTCGAGATTTTTCTAATCCAGATTTTGTGTTCAAGCTAAGGCACTTGGAAGCGGGGAGTACGTAGAGAGGGAGGGTAAGGGTCAGGATACCTACCCCCCAAACACCCTCACTTGGTAGGGTAGTGTTATATGACTGCATAATAATACATTAATGCGTAGTATATTTTTTTTTATTAAAATGATTTACATTTTGAAATTTATGATCCAAAACTAGCTTAAATTACTTCTAATGCTTAGTTATTCTGAACATTTTTATTTTTTCTTATATACATTTCTTAAGATTGCAAATAGCATTTTCCAAGAATAATTTTGATATATTTTCGATAGTTTTACTAATATGCACATTACTAATATACACATATTAGAACTCCCATAATGCCTTAGCCTAATAGCCTTAGCTATATAATATAGAAGGATAATATTGAAATATTATCTATATTCTTGTTAATAGCAGATATGTTAGTCTTCCTTATTATTAGCTATAGGATTATTATTCATTGTATATATCTTAGCTTCTGTTGTGATAGTGTTAGCCTTAGATATTTGTTATTATCTTTTCTAGTGTATAGACCTACGTACTAGGCTTTGTACCTACTCTTGATTCCTATTTAAAGGAACTCAAAGTTAATAGAAAAATCAATTCTTCTAAACATTTACATGGTATCACAGCTATAGATCCTAATATTTTTTTCCCTTTCTCTATTCTCAAATGGCTAACAATCAACTCAACAATACTAATGACCCCACTAAGCCTTTCACTCTTCTTCATCTTCCCAACACTATCAAACTCACATCGCAAAATTACATTGCATGGAAAACACAACTAGAAGCCCAACTATTGGGTCATGACTTGTTCAAATACGTAGATGGTTCTTTCCCACAACCACCTACCTCCATCACCATTGAGGGCAAATCTGTTGTCAATCCTAATGCCCTAACTTGGTTCCGTCAAGATAGGCTTGTCTTTGGAGCTCTTGTGGGCACGCTCTCACAAGATCTCGTAACCCTCGTCTCTCACTCTAATCATGCTCAACAAGCCTGGACTATTCTTAAATCCACGTTTGCCAATACCTCTCGTGGCCACCTGAAACAAATCAAAGATCGCTTGGCTAACACCACCGAGGGATCTCTCTCCATCTCTCAATACATGCAAGCAATCAAGGTCTGCACTGACCGTCTTGCGGCAATGGGCAAGCCGATGGATAATGAAGATATTGTTGACAAGATCCTTCAAGGTCTTGATTATGAAGCATATAAACTGGTCATCGATGCTGTGAATGCTCGGGATACGGTTATATCATTTGAAGAGCTCTATGACAAACTAATTACAAGAGAGATTGTTGCAAACAAGCAATCTATGTTACTTGCTACTGCCATGGCTATGCACTACAAGGGCACTCATGCCAAGCACGGTGGGTCTAGCCCTTCCAATGGCTTGCTTCCAACACCAAGACAGACTACCTCGGCTCGTCCATCCAAGCCGTTCTTAGGCAAGTGCCAATGGTGTCGAGCAACGGGGCATGCCTTGAATCAATGCTCTGTCTTCAAGGCTTCTTTCCCCTCCATTATAGTTCCCGACCCCATTCAAGCTCGGGCTATTCAACATGGTCACGTACAACCAGCCGCACCACAAGCAAACATGGCTACAGCAAGTTCTCTCTCCGATCATGGTTGGCTCCTTGATAGTGGGGCATCACATCATGTGACCAATGACCTCAACAATTTCTCTCTCCATGCTCCTTATGATGGCACTGAGGAACTCATAATTGGAGATGGCTCATCTCTTCCTATCTCTAACACTGGTTCATTCTCCCTCTCTACTCCCTCTTATACCTTTAAATTTTCAAATGTCTTACATGTCCCTAATATCTCTCGTAACATTATATCTATTTCTCAATTTTGTCAAGAAAATAACACATCCATTGAGTTCTTACCTTCTTTTTTTTCGTGTTAAGGAGCATTCGAAGGGAACAACAATACTCCAGGGTCCAACTAAGGCGGGGGTGTATGAGTGGAGTCCTAGTCCTCGTGTCTTCACAAGTCTCAAATTGCCCATTCACGATTGGCACCATCGGCTTGGGCATCCTTCAAATTCAGTTCTTAAATTTTTAAGCACTAATTTTTCCCTTTCCATTTCTGATTTTCCTATGTCATTGTGCAATTCTTGCAATATTAATAAAAGTCATAAGTTACCCTTTTCAACTTCTACTCTTACTTCCAGTGCACCCCTTGAACTTATTTTTTCTGATGTATGGACCTCTCCGGTTCACTCTCATGACAATTATAAGTACTACATCATTTTTGTAGATCACTTTACTAGATATACATGGCTATATCCTCTTAAGAAAAAATCAGATTCATTGGAAATATTTATTCGATTTCGTGGGATAGTGAAAAAATATTTTAAGAGGCACATAATACAAGTTTTTACAGATAATGGGGGGGGGGGGGGGGAATATGATAAACTACATCCATATTTAGTTTCTCATGGCATTTCACATCTCACATCTCCTCCACACACTCCTGAACACAATGGCTTTGCCGAGAGACGACATAAACATATTGTAGAAACTGCTCTAGCCCTTCTATCTCATGCCAATCTTCCCTTAGAATATTGGACTCATGCCGTGGCCACATCCACCTATCTTATAAACCGAATGCCTACTCCCACTCTTCACAATGACTCTCCCTACCTTCGATTGTTTGGTACTCATCCAAACTATCACAAGTTAAAGAATTTTGGATGCTTGTGTTATCCATGGTTACGACCGTATGCAACACATAAACTTGATAATCGTTCTTTACCTTGCATATTTATTGGGTATTCACCATCTCAAAGTGCTTATTATTGTCTCCATCTTCCTACAAAACGAATTTATACGTCTCGAAACGTAAAATTTGTGGAAACTATTTTTCCATATACTGACATGAGCTCTACATCACCTCTGCCATCTCCACACATCTTAGAAGAATGGTGTCATTTGAATATACCAGTGCTTGAACCTCCACCCACAATCCTTGAGGAATCTCCTATGTCATCATCAATAATCCATGTAACTCCTCCCTTACCTACAACAATTACTCCACCGACCCCACCACCCTCTCCCCCACCACCAAGAACAATTGTAACTAGATTACAAAATAATATTGTCAAACCCAATCCCAAATATGCTAATCATGCTACTGTTCACACTCCTCCTATCTCTCCTAGTGAGCCTAGAAATATCACACAAGCTCTCAAAGATCCTCAATGGCGCCAAGCCATGACAGATGAACATGCTGCCCTTTTACGCAACAACACGTGGGAACTTGTTCCAGCTCACACCTCTCAAAATATTGTGGGTTGCAAGTGGGTATACCGCATCAAATATAAACCAGATCACACCATTGAGAGATACAAAGCCCGTTTAGTGGCTAAGGGGTTTCATCAAAGGCCAGGGATTGATTACTCCGAAACATTAAGTCCGGTTATAAAGCCAACCACAGTGCGCCTCATGCTCTCTTTAGCCGTCACAAATGGTTGGTCAATCCGGCAAATGGATATTAATAATGCTTTTCTCCAAGGACATCTCATTGAGGATGTTTATATGGCGCAACCCCCGGGATTCATTGATAAAAATCAGCCCAACCATGTTTGCAAGCTCAAAAAAGCTATTTATGGCCTTAAACAAGCACCTAGAGCTTGGTACCAAGAGCTACGAAACTATTTGCTATCCTATGGGTTTCGTAACTCGGTGTCCGATACATCTCTATTCATATATAATCACAACAACACTACCTTTTATCTCCTTGTGTATGTTGATGACATTATTGTTATGGGTCCATCTTCTTCCGCACTTCAAGAATTTATCACCTCATTTGCTGCACGGTTCTCACTCAAGGACTTGGGTCAATTGTCTTACTTTCTTGGAGTGGAGGTCATGCCTCACTCTAAAGGCTTGTTTCTAAGTCAAAAGAAGTATATACATGATATACTTGACCGTGCAAAAATGTCGGATGCTAAATCAGTACCTACTCCTATGGTTACTCATCCACCACTATCTATTCATGATGGCACACCATTGGAGAATCCAACAGAGTATAGGGTTCTAGTTGGAAGCCTTCAATATCTTTCTCTCACACGTCCAGATGTAGCATTTGCGGTCAATCGTCTTTCTCAATACATGCATCGTCCTACGGACACTCACTATGCAGCCTTGAAGAGGCTACTTCGATACTTACATGGCACTTCTCATCATGGCTTGATAATACATCGTGACTCTCATCATCATCTTCATGCATATTGTGATGCCGATTGGGCAGGTGATCGAGACTCTTACATTTCCACAACTGGCTATGTTGTTTACCTTGGTCGAAACCCGCTCTCATGGAGCTCTAAAAAGCAAAAGAGCTTAGCATGCTCCTCCACAGAAGCTGAGTTTAGAGCAGTAGCTTCCACTACTACTGAACTACTATGGCTAAGATCCCTCCTTCAAGAATTAAAAGTTGTCATCCGCAATGTCTCAAGTATATATTGTGACAACTTAGGTGCCACACACTACTCTGCAAACCCGGTCTTCCATTCTCGAATGAAACACTTGGCTTTAGCTTTTCATTTTATTAGAGAAGAAGTACAACGAGGGAACAACACATTTCAGGCAATGATCAGCTTGCGGATGCTCTTACCAAGCCATTTGCAAGAACACGCTTCACTGACTTATTCACCAAGATTGGTCTTGCTCAAAGACTGTCCAACTTGCGGGGGCGTATAGAAGGATAATATTGAAATATTATCTATATTCTTGTTAATAGCAGATATGTTAGTCTTCCTTATTATTAGCTATAGGATTATTATTCATTGTATATATCTTAGCTTCTGTTGTGATAGTGTTAGCCTTAGATATTTGTTATTATCTTTTCTAGTGTATAGACCTACGTACTAGGCTTTGTACCTACTCTTGATTCCTATTTAAAGGAACTCAAAGTTAATAGAAAAATCAATTCTTCTAAACATTTACATATAATCCCTCTAACATACCATACGTGTATCATCCTTCTTATGCATCTCAAATTTGGACCTTATCAAACTTGTAATCCTATTGTAGGATTCATGCTTCATGTAATGCTTGTTTCATACCAAAAAAATATTCTTTTCCTTTGTTTTATATATGCTGGCCAAAAACCAATAATGTAGCTAGATTTGCATATTAAGTATAATTAAAATATTTCAATATAAATTTCATGCATGTCCAATGTTAAGAATCTGCCCCCTTTAGAATTTTGGTAGCCGTACTTCGTCCTTTACTTAGAGATCCCACGTTGTGGGGTTCAAGTCGTTGAACTTTTTTTTTTTTTTTTTTTTTTTTTTTTTTGGGATTGTTTGGTACTACTAAACTACTAAGCTACTTTTGTATTGTATTTTATATATGCATAATTGCATAAATTAAATAAATAGAAAGTACATGCTATGAGCTAAACGCCTAAACCTTTCGGTTTATAATTTTTGGAGATGCCGTTAGCTTTTTTAATGTTCCCGCCGGCAAAGCTAGCCAACTACCCAACAAGTTAATTTACATTTGGATTATCTCATCATAACTACTTCGGTTTTTTAATACAATATTATATAGCAGCTTTAAACAACACACAAGATATTCATTATTAGGGCTTATTCTGATTTACTGAATTGAACTGAACTGAATATTTTATGAAAAAAAGAAATTAAGAATTAAACTTAATTGAACAAAACTGAAATTAAGCTGAAGACAAGAGATCCGTCCTAGCCTATCACCATTTTGAGAGCTACAAACACATTCATACTAACATTACATCTAGCACATCATAATACATAATAAAGGACTACAAATACAATCATCTAACCTATTGTAATGAACTAATAACCGAAATTATTCTTTTTTTTTTCTTGGACGGCTAAAGCATTCTAACAAATAATGGGCTAAGTTTTTTCATTATCTCCAAGTTAGTACCAACAAAAAAAATCAAATTAAGGTCCATATAATTTTGAGAGGAGCTTCTAACTTCTTCCATTATTAACTTGTTTGAACTCCTCGATTGTGGTTGAGATTGGATCTTCTCTACATCATTAATACTGAACCTTTGTGACATTGTCCTTTGTGGCTTTCTCTTCAATAAAATAAAATAAACTAAAACCTGAATTGTAAAATATGTTTCCCTGAACCTTATGATTTCACCTTAGAATAATCTTATAAGTTTGATGTGAATTGCAATGGCAAGCATAAAATTATAAGTTTTGGTACAAAATAACCACTAAGGAATATTTTCTCTACTATTTTATACTTGCAAAGTTGCAATAACATACCTTGACACGTTTGAGGAAGTGATTAAAAAAGATAAACGAACATATAAAACTATAAGTTATGGTGGTAAAATTAATTCAATTAAAAAGTTTGTCCGCTTACCTAGTTTAATATCCTTCTTAAAATAGTGAGCATACATACTAAAGTAGTGTGTTGCAAGTAAAACGAAGCTATTTATTTTATTAATCTTGTCTACTAATTGTTACTAACTACATGTTGTTAGTTTTTTGCACCAAAGACGAACATGAAAAATTGAAGTTGTTAAGTTTTTTAAATTCATGATTTATAACTAATTTACGGCATGATTGAAGGTAGAGCAGTTGGTGTTACATCAATATCTTGTGGTCTAAACTTTGATCTACTACTTTAGAAGTACTATAAGGTACTACCAAACATCCAAACCATGATGTCAAGCTTTGAGTTTCAGATACTCTACCCATGTGCCCTCAAAATTAACTTTACTTACCATCTACTAATATAAAATGCCATTAATCTTACCTGGTCTTACGAGTAAGACGTGTGAAAAATCTGGTAATTAGATTTGCTCGAGTCATTTATGATTTTATATCGATGATCCAATAACCATGACCTGGAAATTTCAATTACGGATTAGTCCGGTCAAATCAATGACATATTTTTATACCACATCCGTTACAGGTTATGTGCAACGATTTGACATAAAGCAGAGAGGGAAAATGTCTAATCGTTGCACATAACCTGTAACGGAGGTACTGGTAGTAAGATAAGTTCATATTAATGTTAATAGTGTTACTCAAGTTCAAGTTACAACTAATATAGTTTGTTTTAATTAGTAAAAATAATGTCAGATTAGATTTAAAAAGTTCATATTAATAGATATTAAGTGAATAAAATGCACCGTAGTTACTTAAATGAAAAACTAATTTCTTATTATATTGGATTTATAGAGAGTGAGGGATGGCTCATGTATTAGAGCTTCCCTTCTGGTTTCATGTGACCTTGCGATCGTTATCATATAATTATCAAACCTCAAAATAATAGGAAAACGGTATGGCTAGGTTTGAGTCATTCTTGGGTTAATCTTGTGCTTAAAACTCTTTGTGGAGTCGATTTCTACTCAGATCAAAATTTACCAGGTTGAATATTGAAACTCCGTATCATAAGAAATCGCTAATTAATAAACAAAAAGCCAATTTTCAATCAAATACTCCGTACATAACACATTAATCGGTTATGTACTCTTTAACAAATTAGCAAGTCACATATTAATAATATAACTAATCACTCCACCAATTGCTGAAAGTTTTGGCAATACAAAGTCACCATGCATTATTTTTAAATTCTATGTTATTTTCGAGTAGAAATGCAAATAGTCAATGGATTGGGCCAAATTTAACTACAACCATATATTTAACATAACCCAACTTTAAGCTTTTTAATTCCAGCTAAATATAATATTCATTTTTTAGCCTTATTGGCCGTAATTGGCAAATTTGTTCATCCTAAACTCTAAATTAAATCCCAAGGAATATTTACCTAATCCTTGTATTTTTAAAAGGCTTTATTCTTTTAAGGGAAAACATAGATCACCTTCAATCAATGTAGCAAATCATATCATGAAATTGCAACTAATTTTCCTTTTAAAATAGAAAAATTAAAAAAAGTATACAAATCAAATTGTATAAGAAGTCAATCAAACTAATATGCTTATAAATTTATTATTAAAAGAAACAAACAAGGTAAAGAACTTACACCCTACAATAATGATTGATTGATTATTTTTATTTCCTTTCTCCTTATTATTATTGTTTTAAGTCAACATGATACCCTTACAAAAAAACATACATTCCCCCTTAATTTCCTACATTACAAATATAAATACCTCTCTTTTTTTGCTCTCAACCTACAACCAACCCACTCAACTTCTCTCAACTTCCTCTCTAATTTTTTTTTGTTAAATTAGTAAAAATGTTGAAGAAGATTAGAGTGGTAAAATCCTTGTCTAATCTTTCCAAGAAAACAAAGGCGACGATCAACAAAGTTGATAGTTGCCATTCTTGTGAGTATTCACATCGACAATCTTTGCTAGTCAAGGGATCGTTAGAGGAAGATTCATTTTCTCCCACGAAGATCCCTACAGGGTTCTTCGCGGTATATGTTGGGGAGGGGAGGGAAAGATTTCTTGTCCCCACGAGTTTTCTTTCTCATCCCCTCTTCAAGATATTGCTAGAGAAGACTTATGATGAGTTCGGGTTTGAACAAAAGAATGGCCTTATTGTACCATGTAGCGTTTCGACTTTTCAAGAAGTGGTTAACGCCGTAGAGAGTAACCATGGAAGGTTTGACATGAGAAAACTCTTTGAGGAAGTTGTTGTTTGATCATTTGTATGTAAGTATGTATATATAAAAGAGTTATA
The DNA here is from genome assembly GCF_948465745.1 of Chenopodium album. Classification (NCBI taxonomy): domain Eukaryota; kingdom Viridiplantae; phylum Streptophyta; class Magnoliopsida; order Caryophyllales; family Amaranthaceae; genus Chenopodium; species Chenopodium album. Next base: position 5,061,901 of record NC_137836.1, on the reverse strand, counting down.
ATCATAGAGTTTAATTAAGTTTAATTGTAGGTGATTAAAGGAGATGAGGCAATGATTTTGTAATTAAGTCTCTGTAATACTTGTAGATTTAGGAAACTCTTGAGAGTAATTTCCAAGGAGTATGTAGTAAAAATGCATTCCCATGGATTTGCTGTAGATTATGTGGTTGATAAATATAATATGATCACGACTGACATGTTTTATTTTATTTTTGGACATTGGCATGTCATTAAGTTTTGGAGCAAATTAATAGTGTGGATCTAGATTTATAACACTAGAAAACGGATACTAAAAATGAGTTATACGGAGTAAAAAATTTACTTCGTACAATGGTATTTCGAATAGGTGTGTGGTGGTGTCTCATATCATTATGATAATGTGATATACTGATACTCGATTTTTTTCAATGCTTACTAGAGGACTATGAAGATAAGTCAACATGTTTGTATACACCTAAATTTTACAAATTTGTGACATTGTAAGTACATGTGGTGTTACCACGAGTGTATCAACCGTTCCTTTTTTATTTTTTCATGAGGCTAACAACATTATGAGTTTGTATTGATGCTAATGTATACTTTCAAAAGTTACCCTACGTTTCAAATAATTTTTAGCGGTTGAGAGATGGGCAAAATGTGTTGTTATATCCCTTATAAGTTAATTAATCAATGCTCAAATAGCGTAGTAAGGACCTTGGGTGCTCAATTTTGCTAAATTTAACTTATTTTGTTGAAATAATACTACAGTAATAATTTTTGTTGTACAATTTCAGACTTATTCCTACTGAATTTTGCTTATCATAAGTCCATAACCTATTTATTTCTAAACCTTTTTTTCTTTTGAAACAAACCTTGCAGATATTGAAATCATAGAGGTCCATTTCCGCCAAAGTTAAGAGAATTTAAGGGAAAGGGCCTAATCAAACATATTCGTTGCAACCTCTAGCATCTCACCTCGCAACAAGGTGAGCCAAGTGAGGGAAAGGACCTAAAACAAACATATTTATTTTAAACTTTAACTTAATTTAATTAAATTTAACTTTCTGTCAAAATAAAAAATAAAAATAAAAATAAAAATAAAAATAAAAGTTGAATTCAACTTATTAATGTAAAAGTTATTTTTGTGAATTAGCCCGAACAGTTTTATTAGAAAAAATTTGCAAAATTTATTGAACATCTCATTTTGGTACAACATTTGCCCATGAAGTTCTTTCAGCAATAGAAGCGACACGCCGGCCTGATGCACGTTTTAATACATTTATCCACCAACAAATCACTAATTTTCAGGGTCTAATTTGTAGATAATGTTAAAAACTAGCAATTCCATCCATTACCTCAAATTTTAAACAATCATCACATATCCATTCTTGTTAAATTAATGTAGAACAGGAAATGGTCGAATTAATTTCAAAAATAAAAATTGTCGTGTACGGAACATTACATTTGTACTAATATTATTCATATCACGAGGTATTAAAAGTCAAAATAATATATGTGTATTATTTCCTAATACTTTAGGTTGTCATGACCAATGAGCATACCGAGCATATGCTCTAGAGTTCGGAGTTGACAATGTCGATGTTGAGTAGCCTAATGCGAAGTATGTTTTATTATTACGTAGGTTCGGTATGTACATACCAAGCAGTTGATATACTAGTATTTGTTGGCCAACAAAAAGGATGATGCATGATTCAGTTTTTAGTTTTATTTTTTGGTACATGAACATAGATAAGTTATAAATATGATAAGAAAACAACATTATTTCTTGTAAAAGCATAATAAATTGGTATTTTATTTAATATTATGGTGTGTTATCACTTATTTGAATTGTGTTTGCTTGTAGACTTTGTCATATGACGAGTGATTGAGTGAATATTCATTTTTGTGCCATGGCACAATCTCTTTTCTTTCTTTTTGTGACAAGTTGTTAGGAATCATTCATACAATAATTTATTTTATTTAATTAGATGACAATGGTGTGCAAGATGATTGATTAAAACATAATATTATTTCATATACTTAAGTTGGAATTTTTAAATTCATTTATCAACCAAATTCATTAGTTAGATTTAAATTCTAAAGTTAGTGTCAACAAGTCCTTAATACTTGGAATAGATAATGAGTAAATTAAAATATACGCCTGATTATATATATGAACATATTTTACGAGAAAAATACATTTAAAATACTTTGTATAATTGATACGTTTACTTTCATTTAACTAGACCGGGGTCGCATATGATAACACTTTTTTCTTCTCAACTTATCCTCTTCGGCTTTTCATCATTTCAAGCCTAAACTCCATTGAAGAAAGTATCTCCAAACCGTACCACGGCCAATGTTTATTAATTCTAATGTTATTGTCAACAAGTCTCTAATATGATTAGATTTTACAACAAATATATTTAAAATACTTCATACAATTGAATAAGGTACATTATCTTTTTATTTCAAACCAAACCTCCATTGAATAAAGACAATAAAGTGCCTACGTTTCCATGGCCTATGTTCATAAATTTTCCTTAGATATTTTAGTTGCTCCGTTCCAAAATGAGTCACTTTAATGTTACGTAGTAATGTATTAAGAATTTGAATATAAAATATGGACAAGCAATAATATTGCAATGGTATTTTATTTTTTATTACTTACTTTATTCAAGTGATGGATTAATAATGAAAATTAGTCCGTTTATATATATATATATATATATATATATATATATATATATATAAAGCTAAACTTTTAGCCAGGCAACGAAATGGCGACACTTGGCGCTCCAACTTTTCGCCAAGTATCGCGCCACGTAGGATAGAGTTATATAGAATTCAATTTGTATGATAAAAAAATTAATTTAGAATTCAATTTTCAATCAAATTTGGATAGAATTTTAGGATGAAATTGTTAATTTAGAGTTTTTATTTTCGATAAAGTACCAATATTTCAAATGTACAAATTAAATTATAATTTTATTAAAAAAAATTATAACTCTCATAAATTATCATATAAATTTATTTTTTGTATCATAGTATTTTTTTTTAGGGAAGAATTTAGCTCAAATGCACCACATCCATTATTTATAATATATTCTAATCAATTAAAACAATATACTTAACAATCTAATATACGTAGACCTGTCAATCGGGTCGGGTCACGAGTCATTTCGGACAAGGTCATTATTTCAGGTTATGGGTAGAGAAATGTTTTTCACTAATGTTATTATTATTAGTCATTACATGCCTACTATATAGTTTAAATCATCACAAAAACACATCAATTCCTAACTAATTTTGTATCAATAATATGTTTTAAAATTTGACATATAGTTAAAAATTTATCTTAAAATTCAATAAACAACCCGGGCATCGCACGGGCACAAAACTAGTATATATATATATATATATATATATATATATATATATATATTGAAACCAAGTAATATATAAACTTATCTTAAGTTAATAAATTTTAGTACATACACCACAAATTTATTTATCGCTTTTTACATAGAGTAATTCAAATAACAATAATATAGAAGGAATTTAATATCAAATTTTAGGAACAACTCCAAGACCACCGATAACCAACCAAGCTATCTAGCACCCACGATCATGTGTTTTATTTGAGAGAGTGAGACGAGTCCTTGCCAAGATAGTTTACATCGGATAATGATGGGCCTACATACAAAGCGTCATGCTACCATGGTTCTACTTAACACTATGATAATAACAGTAATTTCCCATGAGTCATGACGCTTGAGGTTGGATTCTAACACACAGAGTCATGTATGTATTAGGTGATAATGAGATCATGTTAAACAACAAATGAAGAAGAAAAAGGGACAAGTGGTAATTAAAATTCTCTACCCTGACGTCACAAATATATTAGATGCTTAATCAATAAAAACAGGTATTGAGATAAATAATTATAGAGTATATGTTAAGGCGTTGGTATGAATATCATGGTTCATGATGTCAGAGTCAATTGGAATTTGCAATAAACATAGCAAAGATATGGTTAGCCTTTTTGTTCTTAATGATGAATTGACTGACTCTGAACAATAAATAGTCAAAGTTCTTTTATAAATTCCAACTACCCATTGCTATCGTGAAGCAAATAATACAGCAGACTTCATGGCCAATCAGAGGCGAGGCTACAATACTGAGGCCATTCTATAGTAGTTTCACTTAAGGATTCTGTGTAATCGACCACCCTTTACATTCTCAGAACCACCCTTGTGGCCAATCATGATCACGTCCCTATCCCTCCAACAACGCTATTTGGGTTCAATTCTTGTAACGGCAAGCTTCCCCTTACGGACGACTACGGAGTAATAAACAAAATGCAGCCAAAGATTAAATTACGTTAGGGTTGCCTGCGGTCCACGGATCTAGTAAGGTGTCATTTTCAAAGCAACCAACTTTCATGGTTGTACTGATTTGGACTTAAGTCCGTAGGACCCGTACAACATGCTTAACAGCTTGAGTTTGACATTTAATTTTTTTTATTTGACAAATCAAAAAATTATTCAAAGTAGCATGTATAAAATAGATCAGTCTTTCTCTTTCAAAAAAAAAAAAAAATAGAGATTAGTCTTTCAATCATCTATCTAATAGTTGTACAAAACTATTCAAAAACTGAGAAGTTAGTAGTACAAACTATACTCATAATTTATGGAAGATAAAAGGTAAATGTAAAAGGAAAAATTAGAAAAAATAATCTCAACTTTGTCTAATTTACGTAGAATAATCCCAACTTTTGTTAATACTGGAATAATCCGAACTTTGGGGGGTCTTCTTTTTCTTCAATCCCAAATACCGGTTACCGGTTGAATAGTTTTTTTTTTGTTTTTTTTTTGTTAAAGTGACACGTGTCAATTATTAATTGGTTAAAAAATATAAAAAATAAACAAAATTAAAAAAAGAAAAAACCACCCACCCAAAACCCCAACAACCCTAAACGTCCGGCAACCCGCCAGCCCAACCACCTCCCTCGTCGCCGGTCGTCTCTCCCCCACCACTAGGCACCAGCCCAGCCTCTAGGGTCGCCGCTCCGACCAAACCACCATCCCCTCCCCGAAACTCCCATGCCACCACTAGCCCCACTCCCGAAAACCCCAAAAACCCCTTCCCCCACCATCGAAAAATCCGTCTAAACCAGCAGCCCCACTCGAAACCCCTCTAACCACCTTGCCCACTCTCGAAAACCACCAAAAATCCCTTCCTCCACCATCGAAAACCCAAGCTGCTAGGGTTTTCGACGGTGAGAAATAGGCTGTTGGGGTTTTCGGGAGTGGGCAAGGTGGTTTCAAAGGGAGTTTCGACTGGAAAATTAGGGAATTGTGGGTGGAAGTGGGTCGCAACTCCGGCACAGGGCGTTAGGGGGGAAAGCGGCGCACAGTTGGGGCAGGGGAAGGGAGGTGGTTGCGTGGCCGGCGGTGGCAGGTTGTGGTGGGGGTGGGGGTTACGGTTGTCAGGTAGGGGAATTAAGGGTTTTTTGTTTTTTTTTATTTTTCTTTTTTTTAGACCAATTGTAACTTGACACGTGGCACATAACCTGTTACAACAGGTCATTGACTTTTGTTGACCGGTTTGGGATTGAAGAAAAAGAAGACCCTCCAAAGTTCGGATTACAACGAAAGTTGGGATTATTCTAAGTAAATTAGACAAAGTTGGGATTATTTTTTCTAATTTTTCAAAATGTAAAACGATACTCCCTCTGTTTCAGAATACACAAATTATTTTGCAAGCGAACTTTTACGAACTGGTTAGGAAGTGTGGTAAGGTTCAAGGAATGGGGGGTTGTACTGATTTGCAAAATTTGCCAGCTTGTCTTAATACCCCTCAAAGATTTACTCTATACTCTATAGTCCTAATTTGCGATCATATTCGAACATTTTCCCATGTTACTCTTTTAAAACATTTTTTGTCTAGTTGATTGATTACCTTGATTCAGGTAATCCTTTCTTGTAACCACTAGATTCATCCTCTAAAGCAGAAAACTATAAAATTAACCTTAGTTTCATTGGATAATAAAGACTACCAAACAAAACAACCATATTCAATGTCTCAATCATCGACTGAACTGAAACATCTTCAATGGTTGCTGTTGTCAGAAAAAGGGAATTACAAAGGAAAAGGACACACAAATTAGAGGGATGCTGACTATAAGCAGTATAGCAGCAATGTCAAACATCTGCAGGGAGGGGGTACGAAAGTTTCCTCAAGACAAGGTAGGATCATCACGTAAATTGCAATAAGATACTGCAGAAAGATTAAGGAATGATGAATCATTTATTCATTTCTCCCTTAATTATACAGCTGCAAATTCATACAAATCAGCTAAGCTTTATTAAGGCCTACCTCTCTTTTTTTTTAACGGTATTAAGGCCTACCTCTCAAAAGAATTACAAAGAATTAATAAGGATTTTCTTCATATTGTCGATCAATTCTTGCATTTGTTCTCTTGAATGCAAAGGAAATGGATAGACACATGCACAATCCAGTTTGCCTTGCCTTACAGTATCAAATATAGCAATGGTAGGGCCCACACCATGAGTAGAGGCACAGCCCATGTAATCTTCTATCCCTAGTTCCTTATGATCCTCATTTGTTTCATCAATTACTGGATCTTCAAAAACCGAGATAAAGGATGTTCTCAAGGAAGAAGATGGAGTCAAACCTGGATTTTCAATGGCCCGGCACATGAGAAAGTTGAGGTCAGCCATGTCCGAAAAATGCTTGTTTGAGTTCTTTGCATCTGCAAAGGATGTGTAAGTTCTTCCTGCGAGCTCCCACAGCTCCTCGCCTCCTTTCATGTCATGAGTATTGAGGATGGCAGAATGATAGAATCCTGAATCCATGCATGGAGAAGCAGCAAGATTATTTTCAAACAAAATTTGTATGTTAACAAAGTTTACAACAGATTCATGTCAAAAAATGCTAAACTTCCACATAACAGCTGACAGTGGACAAAATTCACATTTCCAGGTGCTTGCATGTATTTTCATACAGTAACAAAATTTACTGGAATAACTCCTTCCTTTATACATGCAATACAGCAGCGTGTATTTACAAACAATTGGGAATCATTAAGGAAAAATTTAACACAAAGCAAACGATTTTATCATACTACTGATTAGTCTGACAAGACACGTTGGACACTCAGAATTTCCTCCCTTTTTTTACATGTATCAATAATGCAGAATAGAGTGAAGGGGGGCCAGAAATCTTTTAAAAACTAAGAAAATAAAGGAAACTTCTAGGGTTTTCTAAAGAATCCTCATGAAACACACGCAAAGAGAAGCTAGAAAGAAAGAAGAAATAATAAAAATAAAAGCACAATCGTTCCTCTGTACTCAATCACCCTCTTACCCATAGTTAACAAGCACAATCTTTGCTTCCTCTTAAGCTATCCAAAACTCAAGTAACATCTTTCACTTCCCAAAATTCATACCGAGTATCAGTGATACCTGATAACTTTATATGGGTCCTCAAAACATGCATCTTGTCATTAGTTTGAAGTCTCTTCAAGTTTTCTTCCTAAAAGCTCTCATGTACTTTAAAGCTATAGCCTTCAAAATAGAAGTTGGAAACAGCAAAAATAAGTGTCACGGTTAATTGTCCTTAAGTGGTTTTAAGAGGAAACGCTTTATCTGGATTCCTTGGAAGTAGTAGGCCTAAGAATACCCAACATAAGCAAGCTCATTCAACTCCTAATCTTAGAAGCAGTAGACCTAAGAATTACAATGTCCAAGGTTCTTCCCATAAAACAACTAGACTCCACTTACTTGAGAAGCTTTGGGAAGTGAACTCGGTAACTCTAGTTGCTCCATACCAAAGGAAATTAAATTTCTGGCAGAAAATCCAAAGCCATTTTCCCATCAAAGACTTGTTAATGAGTTAATGACACCAGCAACCAATAAACATAACTCCCTCAGCTTTGGGGTTATATATTCTCTGCCATCTCATATCCAAGAGCACAAAAATTATAGTGTAAGTAATTCGAAACTCAAAAGGAACAAGTTCTACAGGATAATTATAGAAAGACAGATTGGATATACATAATGCAGTCCTCAAAAGAAAACTAGGAAATTAAATCATTATCCAACAAAGAACCATTTCAACCTTTATAGACTCTCTAAATCTCTGGATCCTTAGAAGTCACTCCTAGTTCTGTTCCCATAAGAAGGCCAAGCTTGGTAAAGGAAATTAAGGCTTCACCCACCTAAGAAACACATTCTGGACTCGCAAAGAAACTCAAACCTAGAGAAATAAACTGTAGAGGAATCGACGTATTATGAACAAGTCTCCCCTCTGCCAATTTGGAAATTACTAATGAAGTGTCCTTTTCCTTAAAAACATTTATTTCACAACACTCACCACCAAGCAAAAGAAAAGGAGGACCAAGCATATTTAAACTAGTTCCAGACCTCAGTGGTTTCATAGCTGCTTTCTACTTAGAGCAAGTTTAGCCCCAAGTCTTAAGACTTGGATGTGACATCATTTTTTGTGGTCCCCGTTAAAAATAATGTCATCAAATTCTTGTTAAGACTCACTAAGACTTACACAAATTTATCACTATAACCCTAAGACTTAAATATTTGACATATTATATGTAGAAAAGTGTAAAAAAAAAAAAAAAAAAAAAAAGGATAATAAAAATAAAAGTGAAGTGGGTGAAGTAGGTGAAGTAGGTCCCAATCTCAAGTCTTAAGTTGAGTCTTGGAATTTCAAGACTCAACTTGAGACTTGCTTGAGATTTTTGAAGAAAAATGGGAAAAGTCTTAAGCATATGTCTTAAGATTCAAATTGATGATGTCACCCCAAGTCTTAGATTGCCTATTACTTGCTGTAATGGACCCAGATTACTACTAACTTGCTCACACAAAATAACAGGAAAATAGAGAGAAAAGATTTGATTAATAAAATTCAATCTTTTTAAAAGCTTGTAGTGATTGGTAGCTTAAGGCTATCACTCTCCAAGGTAGTGACTTTAGGTCACAAGTCTCTTAAAACTTTCTCACCAATTTCCTGCCTAATCATTTCTTCTCTCTATTAATGTACATGGTTTCAATCCCTAGGATGATTCTAGACTGAGCATTTGTCTCGTGATAGGTGACCTCTCTTAATTTTTTGCATATCCTCCCTCATGTATACTAACTTTGATGGCTACTAAGAAAATTAGACTACCCGTAATGCCCCTCCCCTAGGACAGTTCGCTGATTCATCTAAAGGCACAAAGAAAACAGCACACTGGTTAAGGAACAAGGCAAAGGACCTCCAAAATAAAATCGTCAAGCAATGACGAGGATATTCTTGTTATTTGTTGAGTTAGTAATGCATTTGTATGCTACTATGCACACGAAACAAAAAGGAAGGAGGCCAGGCTTGCGCAGAAAAAGTGCCAACAAGTGCACAAGGTTGCTAAGTCTCACCAAGCTGGTTCAAGGGAAGGCCTTTGATTACCAGTCCTAATCCCTGTTTATAGAGTGTTCTTAAATTCTTCTGACCTAAATTGATTGGAAAACGTCGTTAATTGATCAGACCCATCAGGGGGTGCATAAGCATCTCCTAATACAACAAAAGGAAATGGTAGACTGCTGCAAGGCTAGGCTGAAACAAAGTCCATAGCAACAATAGTTTTTATTACTTTAATCTATCCTTTTTGCTTTTCTCACTTAGTAAAGGGAGAAGGGAAATGGTCGCTTTCATTAAAAGCTAACGAAAAAACTTCATAAAGCTATCCTGAACTATACCATGATTTTTATCAGTTACCCTCACATTTAAAACTTCTCCTTGTCATATTAGGATGTTCTACTATAATCAAATAATGTGTAAAAAGGGTTCATGAATTTAAGAAGTAACTTTAATATTAGCTTAATTTTGAAAACAACTCACATTAAAACAAAATTGAAAAAGAATTACTGATTGGTAAGTACTATTAGTATAAAAGTATTAGCTATTACAATAGCAACCCAAACTAATATAATACCATATAGTGATCTGAAAATACCATACAGGTGGTCATATAGTAGCAGGAAAACCTTAATGCCAAGGAAAAGAAGAAAGACACTTGCTTCATTAATAATAATTCACAAAGCACATGATACAATCTGATTCTGTGAAGATAATTCAGATGTATAGCAAAGAAAGACCGTACAGACTTACCAACATGATGGCTAGAAAGGGCAGGCTCGAGAAGTTTACGACAATCAATCAGAGTCACCACAGCATACTTCTCCCATTCACCATCAGGAAGGCATTTGGACAACCGTGCGGCAATCAAAGCTGCTGCTGACAAGGCACCACATAATTTAATCCCTCTAGTCTTGCATCCCTGAAATATTTTGAATCAGTAATCTTTAAGCAGGTCCTTCCAGAAAGAATTGCATGCTCACAACTCTTTCCTTCTGAAGCGATATGTCAAATAAGCATGAACCAATATTTAACATTCATGAACTAAAAATTCTGATGCAAACATGAGTCAACATCACTAGCCTCAGGCTGCACCATGAAATAGAAATTAGCTACTGCTCCCTTCCTGTTCCTACTTGTTACTGTAGCTCAGAGCATTTTACTGAGAAGAATTGTGGTCTTTCTGTATTCTTTTGATTCAATTTTCCTCTATTCTCCACCACTAAATGCAATGAACCAGATTGGCAAATGATGCTTGCTGATTGAGATCCTGCTTGGTAGGTCCTAAGCATATTATTTTCAGGCTATTTCATTGTTAGTAGATGTTTAATTTGCTTCTTTTCTAATGTTATTTGTTTTGTTTCCTTGTACGCCAGTTAAATTCTATAACCCACTTCTTGGCACATACGATCCCATCTAGAGAAATTACCAGAAGGTGGGTTCTCACTCTTTTCAGTAAAAAATATATCATGGATAGGGTACTCCCAGATGAGCATATAATTCAATAAAATGGAGCTATAGCAGCAAAAATGAGCATATATGTTTGTAATCTTTGAGCTATAAGTTCATAAATTTTGAAAGTATGTGTTATATGTTCATTAAGGATCATGATATAATCATTGGGTTTTCAGGGTTTCTAATACTACATTAAGCTTTTGATACAATTTACATATGTTTAGGGGTTGCTAACATTGGGTGAAAAGAGGGGTAAAAGTAAGGGCAGTAAAAACTATGGGCTGCAATCATAGGCCTGGATTGAGTTTAAATTGTTTCGCCAGTAGATTTCCCCCATCATATGAATGATATGAGGGTATTTCATTACTCTACCCCCCCCCCCCCCCTCTCACTGTAATAACAACCCACATAATAGTTCAGCCCCAACACTCAGTGTCTCTCTCCTCTCCTCTCCTCTTTTATTGATTTATTTTGATTGATTTCACAAACAATAGCTTCAAGCCCACCAGTCTACAATTGTTTTGGAAACCTTCTTCTTCTACTGTTGATGATATGAAACTCGCATCGCAACATTGATGTTTCTCTCTTATAAGACCAGTGTTGCTCTATGGTATAGAATGTTGGGCTTTTAAGAAGGAGCACTTTAAAAAGATAGAGGTTACAGAGATGTGAATATTAAGGTAGATGTGCAAGAACACTCTAAGAGATAGAATCAGAAATGAGGTTATTCGCAAGAAGGTAGGTGTGGCAGGCATTGCTGACAAACTAAGGGAAAATCGTCTACGTTGGTTAAGGCATGTAAGACAGAGACCCGAGGGTGTACCAATACAAAGAGTGGAAGAGTGGGACCGTGGAGGGGTTGAACGAGAGAGAGGGAGATCGAAAATGACTTGGTTGGAAGGAATTAGAAAGGATATGAAGTATATGGATGTGCATGAAGATGAGGCATTGGATCGTAAGGGATGGAGGAGGAGGATCTTTGTTGATGATTACACGGAATAATCAAATTTGGTTCATGTAGCCGATCCCACTTATGGGATTAAGGTTTTGATTGATTGATCTCTCATCAAAAATCTGAATATGGTAAAATATATATATATATATATATATATATATATATATATAAAATAAAAAAAAAAATAAAAAAAAAAAGTCATTGATTCTAAAATTCCTTCATACCACAAATATAACAAAAAAAAAAATGAAAAATAAATCAAACTTGTATTCATTACTGACAAATTAACTAACATCTTTGGATCCTCCCACAACTATCCCCACTACTCACTAAACTCAATCTAGGCTAGGCCTCAGTGGTTTTTTGTCTTTTCCTCACCAAATACTTTGGTTAGATATTTCCATCAATAAAACAAAGCTACTTTTAAACACCCTCCCCCCCCCCCCCCCCTCCACCTCCCCAGACAAATAAATTTAAAAAAAAATTAAAAAAAAAAATCGGTAAAGAGTAGTCAGGTATAGCAAAAATGAGAAGTAATGAAAAAATATAATGAAAGAAGAGGGGATAAACAGAAACCAGCCATGCCAAAGTATATCAACTATCCAACTGCCTAAAGTTCCAAACAACATTAAGTAACACCGGATAACATTATGTGATATGATATGGAGCAAAAGCATACATAAAACAGCATCAAAAACTGGGAGTGCATGCAGATTGTTATGGCTGAGCCAGAAGTAATTCTTCACTGTCGGTCTATTAAAAAGTCAAAAGCATTTACTACCAGAAAAACTAGCTTCATATCTAAGGTCAGTAGCGATAGGCGGTTCATTAAAAGGTTTATATGCCATTAATCTATTCAAAATTTCATATAGGAGCCTGACTGATGCTGAATGTCTTAAGGAAGAAGCAGTAACATAGTAACCAGTTCAGGAGAATAGAAAACGGTGCTAAATGTGTCCAGGTGAGATGGAAACAAAGGAAGAGGAGTTTGTCTTGTCCAGGACTACAGGCTCTGAAACCCCTCTACCACTTGCTGACACGCAGAATGTGTAGACCAAATAGGAGCAATATCAATCAATCAATCAAAGCCTTAATCCCAAAAGTGGGACAATAATGATATAATAAAAGGAAATGACATATTAAAAGGTAAAAAACCTCAAGAGGGCAGGCCAGCTACTTTTTCATAGGGATGGTTTACTTTCAAATGGCTATGAACTGAAAAAAATTGGTATAACAAAAACAGCCCATAAATCAGAATCTACTACTTTATGTTCAATGAAATCCATGCTCTTTCACACAATATATTCACATCTCCCAATCTCACACCCAAAAAAAGCAAAAATAAAAACAGTAACCTCTTCTTAACATCTTCATACCACTTGAAAAGAAAAGAAATAAAACTCTCTCCTACGGTTTTAACTTCTAATTGTTTGTTTAAACCTTCTCTAAAGTAGTTTTAATCCTTAATCATATATGAAGTACTTTTAATGAGGAAAGAGAAATTTTGAAACCTAAACGAATTTATTACTCAGTAAATTTTCCTAGCCCTCCTAATCATCATCCTGATTTCCAATGTACCTGAATTTCACACAGATGTCTTAAATTTCCCTCCATATATGTCTAATCCTAACAGGGATGGGTTTGTATGGATATTGGAGAGGCTGGATTATATAATTGTGTTCTTAATGTCTTAAAGATGAGTCTGAGTGAACAGCAAAAGGAAAGAATAGAGGACTGTGCACCAAAACACAACCATCGGCAACAACGATCAGTGAATACTGCCACTTCCCTGCCTCCCAACTGCCACCCTTCCCTGCTTAACAAAGGTTGAAGAACATTGCATTTGATAATGGTCCAAAACTCCAAAAGATTACACAATTGTGAAATGCCAACCATGGAGCATAGAAGACCAAATTGCCTTGAAAATTCTTTGGGGACATATCATAGCAAGCACTAACAGAACATGAGAGAAGGTTTAAGTATTAAAGTATCAAACAAGGTAATAAGAGATAATTGTGTGATTGAGGTTGAAGAAAGCTATCAGAGAAGAATAAAAGGCTTTTTCTTTTCTTTCAAAAAGATATGAAAGTATTTTTGGAAAATTGATCTAGTCATAGACATACAGTTCCAGTTTGCACCTTCTGCTCATCTTCCAATGTCCCAAATCATCCGCCCCTCCACCCCTCCTTTTCATAAACACATTCCTCCATGTTGTGAATTTTTGGCTGCCAAACCTCCCTTGCAACAAGTGAAGATACCAGTGCACACATGCTCCCATCTCCCTCCATTATCTTCACCTGAGATCATCATCTCCTATAAAGAACTGGTAACTGCTACTTACTGCTGCCCTAAGGATCAAGAGCCAGCCAAAATAAGAGAAAGGTCCACGTACAAAAGAATCCATGCTATGTCCAAACTATGCAGTAATATATATGTCATTAGAAACTCGTATCAAGGTAAGCCTCGGTGCTTTTTTTTTTTTTTTTTTTGGGGGGGGGGACACAGTGAGTACATGAGACAATGCACCACAAACCATTGCTACTAGCTCAGTGTTGCTGAAAATTGTCAGTAAAGGGACTATAACAACAAACTAAATGTGGCTTTTTTTGTGATGGGAGAGGTCAACATGTAAAACCTAGATCTTCCTAACGTCACATAATTGTAAATGAGAGGCCAGATTGCCAGAACACTGAGACAAATAACTTCTTTTTTTGGTTATAGCTACTAAAAGTTCACAACAATCAGGTGATCTAATTATGCATTCCAGGTGCATTTGAAATAGGACTGCAAACGACAATGGTTTTTTAGGGGGGGACGCAACACCTTATTTGTAATTTTGTGAGATATGAGAAGCACCAACTTCCAGCCATTCATAATGAATTAATGACTAGTGTTTGGGTGAAGAATATCTCTATTAGTATAATTCAGCAGCATTACAATAATAAAGGTTTTTTAACAAACTGTAGTAACTTGTAAAGCAATACAGCACTATGTTACAAAGTGATTATATAAATTATTATTTAAATTATGGTCAGTGTAGTGATGAATTAACAACAAATGCACGACCAAAGGATCTATAAAATCCAACCTAAAGCATTATTTGAGTGTAAAAGATGAAAATAATAATTTCTGATGATCATATACTGCTAAATTATACTTCAAAAGGACAAAAATGGATGAAAGAAATGTCACTGGAGCTTCATAATAAGTTACAGTACCATCAAAAAATTTCACCCTGATTGGACAACCATCGCCACCAACACCATATTACCATATAATTCACCGGCCAAAGCCACGGTCAAAAGTAATCCATCAGGAATGCTATGACAAAGTTTTGCCCTTGACAGTCAAAGGCCTATTTATAATACTAACAAAATTATATACCAATACCCAAGATTTTTTGCTTGAATACCTTTCTTAGTACCTTAAAGCAAACTTTCCTTCATCGGCAACTTGAAACCTACCAATTCTGGCCTACTTGATACTATGAAAACCAACAATATTACTTCAGAATCCTTCTGTTGATGAAATCTTCACAAAACAATTTGATCAACCCATCATGTGCATGTGAGTTCCTTTGTTGGCTTTTTAAGTCAGAACATACATACACTGAGCCTACTAACCCAATCAACATATCACTCTTACAAAGATGAATGTCTAGTTTCATGAAGCTAACCAAAAATATGATTAAATAGGCCAACAACACAAAGGTAACACTAGCTCCTTTAGTGTATTTTGCTTGAATACCTTTTTAAGTATCTTAAAACTAAAAAAATTTTGATTGACAGCTTAAAACCTGACAACCATGTCAACCGACACCACTTCTTGCTTCAGAATCCTTCTTTTTGATAAATTCATCAATCATCACAAAACATTCAACCAACCCATCATATGTATATGAGTTCCTTTCTAAGATTTGCACATCAAAAGTAGAAAGTAGTAAATCATACACCCAAAAATCTTGCATCTCTCTAAAAATTGGCATTTTAGTATGCTTTATCCAGGCTTTTCTATGTTCGAGTTTCATTGTTATCATCTTTTTTTTTTTTTTTTTGACAAGACCATTGGTATCATCTTTACATAGTCATTGTCTCAAACTACTACCATTGTATAACACTATTGGGGTAAAATTTCCCATTTCCTTTAACTCAAATGATAACAATACTGAAAGCAACCGGAGCAATACCCAAAGCTCAAAAACGTACATTCATTAGTCATACTTTCATTTCATTTTATAAACACATCTATAGTATTATACTTCGTATACAATATGAAGTTATTCTATACCTATACCAACACAACCACTCTAAAACAAAAACCAAATGCCTCGCTTTATTAACCAAACGAGTTTAATCTACAATATTACGATTTATATCCCTACATTGTACAATCGTCCTCCATGTCCTCTTATCAATATTCTAAAAACCATTCATGAAATACACAATTAGAAAAAACTAGCTAATCATATAAGCAAATCCAACTAATCAATATACATAATTCAACATCATTTCAATAAAACACAATTGAAAACAAATGACCAATGTATAGCATAATATATATACCTCAAGTAACTTGGTGGTATGATCCGAATCCATTAACAACCTAACAACCCGGGAACTACGAGGCGAATTCGGGTCCACAAACTCCAAATTACTCAACCGGAAGGAATTCAAAGAATAACCCAGCATATCCACCCCACGAGACCAAAAGGGCTTATTCGTCTTTCCACTCGGAATATACTCTTCAACCCCCAACCCCACTTCTCCCTCCTCCTCCTCCTGGTACCCACCACCACCACTCATCATCAACCCCGTCAATTCCTTCATCACCGCAACCGCAGCCGTCCGATCACACGCCCCAGTATGAAGCTTAATCATAACCGCCCATTTTCCTCTCTCCTCAATCTCATACACACTCGCATGCAACACATCAACCCCATCATCATCATCATCATCTTCCTCCGATGAACGGTCGAGATTCTTCCAGGGGTTGTCGTTGAGCTCGTGTTCTAGAAGGATCTGGAAGGAGCTGATATCAGTGGGACCCACATTGGGTTTTTGCGATTGAATGATCTGAGAAGTCGATTGAAGATCAAAGTGGTGGAGAATGAGGGAGGAAGAAGAAGGGATGAGGAGAGAGAAAGTGGAGGTAGAAGGGTCGAAATGGAGTTTGGCGCGGAGAATAGGGTGGGAATTCTGGAGTTTGTGAAGAGCGGTTTGGAGAAGAGAGAAATCAGGGTGTTTGTTAAGGAGAAGAGATAGAACTGTTATTCCTGTGCCCCCAATAGCGGCTTTGCACCAGCTGTTTTCGGTGCCGCCGATTGGCCGGATTTTGGCCGGAGTTTGATCGGAATCCGCCATTAAAGAGGAGGAGAGAGAAAGTGTGAGAGAGAGAGAGAGATGAGAGGAGTGTAATGATTGAAATAATAAAGTTGGTTTGAGTTTGGTTTTCATTTTCGGTTAGCTGCAATAGAGGTTTGTGGAATTGAGTGAGATTAGCAATAAATGTTAATCTAATGTCGTTATCGTTGAGCAGAGGAACTAGTATTGTTTGGTTGATGACAAAAAAAATGGGGACGTGAGCATTCCGTATTGGGCAATTATTAAATAAGAGCATTCTCATTCATGGCCAAAAAAATACTCATGAAGAGAATTTAATGGTAAAAATGTCATCTCACTCACGAGCAAAAAAAAATATGCCCATGAGGAGATTATCAAATGCCCATAGGAATGACAAAAATAAATTGCTACACTACCTATGGGCCCATGAGTGTTTGTGAGAGAACAATTGGTCTTCGCTGCACGCTAAGATAGTTACAACAAGTGAAGCCCAAAACGCGCGGCCCAGATAAAAAATGAACATTTAGTTGAAAAATATGAATATGAAAAAAATGAACATATAAAAACAAAAAATGAACACGTAAAAAAATGAACATTTAATACTAAAAAGTGAACATGTTACAAGGAAATGATAATTTATTAAAAATGAATCTAATTATCATATAATCATAAATTTGCTAGACCACGACCTTAAAAATGAACATTTAGTTAGAAAAATGAACACATAAAAAAAAAAAAAAAAAAAAAAAAAAAAAAAAAAAGAATATTCAATAATAAAAATGAACATTCAGTAATAAAAAGTGAACATGTCAAAAAAAAGAAATGAACATTTATCAATCAATCAATCAATCAATCAAAGCCTTAATCCCAAAAGTGGGGTCGGCTAACATGAACCAAATTTGAAATGAACATTTAGTATATTAGAAATGAACCTTTATCATACAACCATAAAATTGGGATCATATACATTGGAAATTCTCCAACTTAAAGGCAAATTCATTGTACATATCATATACTTCTTCATCACTTCTTAGTTGTTTCTTCACTAAGCTAATTCAGAGTCTTTGTCTTCTACAAATACAATTAATCTGTACTCACTAAAATATAACAAATAATCAAAATTTTCATAATCATCACAAAATATCTTCACAATAATTATTTAGATTGTTTATAATATATAATCATCAATACAATACTTAATTAAAAATATAAATAATATTCACTCTATATGTCATATGTGTTCATAATCAATAACAGATATGTTCGTAAAGAATAACGAAACATATATATTCATAATAAATTGTTCAGATTTTCAACATAAATGTTCAGATAGTTTAACTTTCAACGTATTATATTTTACTTTCAACCTAATAAAAATGAACATTTAGTATTAAAAAATGAACACTTATAAAATGAATATGTAACAAAAAGTTATGAACGTTTAGGATATTAAAATGAACATGATTTTCATAAAGGTTCAAATTCATTGTACATAATTATTAATGAAAAATAAAGATAAAATAAATTGTCGAAATATGTTCATTTTTTATGTATTTAATATTCATTTTCGGTATACTAAATGCTCATTTTGTAAAAGATGTTCATTTTAAATTCCTACGTATTCAGTTTTTTTACAGAAATTATATTCAAGATCGATTGTAATTATTGAAACTCTAAAAAATTGATTATAAACCTTAAATCTAATCTTGATTCATCATAGAGAAAATAATTATTGATTTGTAACATGATTAGAAATCAAAAGAAAAAAAATCAAAAGAGAGAGAGAAAGATAGGGGAGAGAGAAAATAACTACAAATTAAGCAATACAATTGATATTCATCACAAACTCATAATAATTTCAAATAATCAAACAATAAATCATCATGCATGATCAACGAAATCATACAAATTAAAATACAATTACAAATTGATAAAATCTAACCTCCATTGTTTTCTTTGACCTCAACTTTCTCTCTACTCCATTTTTTTCTTTCCTCTTTGATAAAGCCAAATGATTGAATCTGAAACTCATAGATATAGAAAGAAAGGAGTATACCCATCAAAACACGAATTACTAACTCAAAATTTTATATAAAGAAGAAGAAAACTTTAAAGATTGAAGGGAAGTGAGGTAAAGAGGAAAGAGAAAATTTTAAATTGAGAAGAAAATTGAAGAGAGAGAAAAATAATAGAGCTAAGGAAGAAGAAGAAAGAGAATTAAGATATAGGGAAGAAAAAAAAACGTATGTTCATTTTAACGTACTATATGTTCATATTTATTGCTGTTGCAGCTAGCTTGGCTGCACTAGAATGCAGCCAAGAATTTGTAGTGAGAGAAAATATAGGAGAGATGGTGGTGTGGTTTTTTTTTTGTTTAGCCTATGAGTGTGGGAAGAGTTTTTAAATAAAATGCCCATAAGAAAAAATGGAAAAGAGGAGTGAGAAATTGAGTAGAGAGAGAGCGACATTTTTATTTTTTGCCCATGAGTGAGAGTGGTCTTGAAAGTTGAAACCCTCACTTGTTAGACCATTTCCAATAATGAGACTTAAATTTGAGTATTGAAATACAAAATGAGTTGTTTTTTTTTACCTCCAATGGTGATATCATACACACTTCTCAATTTAGCAACTCATGTGAAGTGTCACTTTCAATTTGGCTCACCAAATCCATTTATTTTTAATATCAAATATTGTAAGATTAAAAAAAAAAGGTAAAACTTAAATAAGTTACAAAAATAATTACAATATTGATATGGGACCCACACTTTTTGTCAAATGAGACTTAAAGTTAAAGCACAAATACGGTCCCTAAACTTTTGTATTTGTGCACTTTTGGTCCCTCAACTTTTGTATGTGCATTTTTGGTCCCTCAACCACCATATTTGGTGATTCTGACCAAAATTTTAGGGACCTTGCTTAGTCAGCAAAAGTTTAGGGACCATGAGTCAGCAAAAGTAAGCAATCAGCAGCCAAAAACTTCAGGGACGATGACTAAGCAAAAAGTTTAGGGACTGCCACCATTAATGCAACAACAATTACACAGCAAACGTGCACGAATGTTTTCACTATTAAAAAACTAGCCGTTAACAATTCAAAACAACTTTATAAATTACAGAATATCTCCAAAAAATTGATGTTCATCTTCAAAAAAATCTGGCTTCTCAAATAAATTGCTTCCACTGCATCAGGAACTCCAGTCAAGGTACCTACAAAACAAAAATGTAAATTTGAAATTTCTGTTCATTGGTGAAATAATTTAAATTTTTTTTTTTTGTTTTTGTAGGATGTCTTCTTATAGTAGAGGTTCTAGTGGTAATGGAAGGAGGTGTCACTGTGGCTTACCTCTAACAAGAACAAGGTCCTGGACTATAGATAATCCAGGCAGGATATTTGTAGCATGCCCAGACTATGATGCTGAGACCAACAGAAGAGGCTGCAAGTATTTTAATTGGACTGATGATGAAGATCAGACAGAATGGCAGAGACGGGTCATCTTAGGGCTACTTGAAGACAAAAGGATGTTGTGTAATGAAGTGCAAGAGCTGAAGAAGAGGGTTACTGAAGCAAACACAGTTGCAAGAAAGTTGAAGTCAGATTGTGTTATGTTGAAAATGAAAAAATTCAAGGGTTTCTATATGTTTTAAGTGTGAATTGTGGGTTATTTTTGCACTTGCTACATGTGTACTTGCTTGGTTTGTTATTAGGAAGTAGGCTATCTAAATGTAATTGTTTTACTAATGACTGTTATTATTATGAAATTATAAATAAAAAGAAACGAGGTTACCTCATTTGCTCTTGTTTCTATTTTGAACTTGCTTTGTCCTAGCTAAGTTCTGCAGTGACTGTGTTGTTATTGTTTGTGATGATTGAGATGGTGCTTCTGGTTGTGTTTGTGACATAGTATATTCTTGAGAGAAGGAATATATGGTCTGCTCCCCTGCATAATCAGAGTAAAATGCAACTCCTCTTCTAAAAGTTGTTGGATTTGGTTGATTAATTGGCTGAAACAAGTGACATGAAAAGTAATTAATTAGAGTAATATAATGCATAAACAGAAATCAACTTAAGGCAATAACAAAAACTTACAGTTGCTTGTCTTTGATAACCATTAGGATAGGTGTATACACCCACACCTCTGTTGTGCATTGGGACTGTAGGAGTAGCTTCAGTAGGTTCAGTTGTGTGGGCAGAAGCTGTGTTAGTACCATTGAAGCTATCCCTTAGTGCATTTCTACAAGCTGCATGTTATTTTGCCTCCTTTCTTCCTTAGCTTCCCAGACTCAGTAACTTCACCAGCAGAGGCCATTCTTTTTGTCTTAGGTTTGTTGTGCACCTTTTTCAGCTCTGGAGCAGTCACAATGTTCTCTGAAGTAGGCCATTCTTGTGGACCATTTAGAGGCTCAAGTAGGTGATCATAAGCCTTGGCATATGTGTGCTTTTTGAAAAAATCATTCACATATTGCTCTGGTTGGTCCACTTTGTTCCAAATGGCCACCACAACATGTTTGCATGGTATCCCACTAACTTGCCATGCATTACAAGAGCATGTTCTGTCTGATAGATTAACAACATACTTAGTTTAAGTTGCCCCATCCCTCACTCCATAGCAAAAACCTCCATCCCAGAATGCATTCTAACCCCTTGCCCATATCTTACGCTTCTCTAGTTGTTGTTGGATTCTAGGACATAAACTGAGATCCCTTTCCTTGATCATGTCCCTTTTCTTGTGTAATCTGTCCATTAAGCTCTCTCTAATGTCTTCTAACATGCTGATGATAGGCTTATGTCTCCATTTCAGTATATATGCATTAAAAACTTCACTCATATTGTTGTCTACACTGTCACAACAAGACATAGGTGTGTAGAATGCCCTACACCATTTCTTATAATTTATTTTCAACAAATCCTCAGCAGCATCATTTGAAAGGTCCCTCATTACTTGTAATTTAGCCAGAAAATCATTCTCAGTTGTGGACTTTGCAATTATCCAAAATTGCTTCCTAAACTCCAAGCTACCACCAAACACACCCCTAAAGTTGCAATACACATGTCTTGCACAAACCCTGCTCTCAGCCTGTGGAAAAACCTCTGCAATTGCAGCAAGCAAGCCCTTTTGTTGATCTGACATAAATGTATAGCCTGCCCCTTCTTCTGTTCTCAAATGAGCAGCAAGTAGGTGTAAGAACCAACTCCAAGTTTCAGTGCTTTTAACACCTACTACAGCCCATGCTAAGGGGAACATTTAGTTGTTCCCATCCCTACCTACTGCAACCAATAATTGCCCCCCATAAGGACCCTTCAAAAAGCACCCATCAAGTGATATAAAAGGCCTGCATCCACCTAAAAATCCTTTCCTCAAAGCCTCAAAACAAATGTATATCCTGTCAAAAACAGTCCCATTTAACTTGAGCTTCACTGTATTCCCCCTATTGCTTCTTAAAATCTCAGCTGCATACCTAGGTAGCAATCCATATTGCTCATTGTACTCACCCACAATAAGAGATTGCCTCTTCTCCTAGCCCTATGAGCCAAGTACCTACTGATCCTAATGCCTCAATCTAACCATACAGTCTCCATGAGATCATGTAACCTCATGTATGGGTTGACTTTG
Organism: Chenopodium album; assembly: GCF_948465745.1. Taxonomy (NCBI): domain Eukaryota; kingdom Viridiplantae; phylum Streptophyta; class Magnoliopsida; order Caryophyllales; family Amaranthaceae; genus Chenopodium; species Chenopodium album. Next base: position 5,039,128 of record NC_137836.1, on the reverse strand, counting down.
AACTGTGTGTTATACTGCTTTGCAATCCAAGAGGCTGACATTTTCTTTACCTTAGAGGATCTTCCACAAGTATGTTCACCAACATAAGATTTGACACAAAATTTTGTTTTATTTTTATCCTAAGAGGCCCAAATTCTCCATGGACACCCTTTGTCCTTGTGCTCACAAACTGCCCCTACCCTCACTTTATCATTCTTATGAAAAGGTATGTTTCTGCCTTGTTCAATGGAATGATTTCTGATGGCCTGTTTAAAACTGGATGGGTTATCAAATTTCTGCCCAGGATAAAAGACTTGGGATTGGGGTTTTTCACTTTCCAAGATCTTAACACTTGACTTAACATATTTGTTGGAAGGTGGAGCAACTAAAAAACCACAGTCACTATCATCATCATCTTCATCAGGGCTATCTAGCTCATCAAACCCTTCAAAGTCACTCCCAATTTCTCCCAAACCCTTAAATGCAGCTACCTTTCTCAACATCTCCAACTCATCCTCATAAGAAACCAATTTTTTTTGTCATTGGCTATCTCACACCTTGCTTGCACACACTCCTCATCATCCACATCAGTCCCTTCAGTGTCATAATCTATATCAGCTTGGTCATGCCTAGGAATATTCTCCTGTTCATGCAAATTCACTCCTTCACTTGACCTCTCAGCATGCTCATCATCTTCCCCAATGTCTGTTGTTAACAAACTCATAAAACTACCCCTTCTCCCTAAATTCTGAAATAAAGGATTGATATGTTCCTGATGCTTTGTATATATGTGAATGAGCTTGTATTGTAGAAGTAAACTCAAGAAAGGATCACATATATTTTTGTCAAAACCTAGGTACCTAATCCCTGATTTAAAATCTTTCCTAGGATCTAAGAAATGGACCTTAACAATATCATCATATCCCAGACCATCTATTAACTTCTTGACATAGTCAGCATCCACAGTTGCAGGTATATCCTCAAACACATTTATTTCCCCCCCCCCCCCCAAGTAAAATGATTCACATCCAATTTGCCACTGACCACCATGATGTATAATCAAGCAAGATTTTAATTCCATAATCTGACAAAAGAATGGACAGCTTTTAGCAATGGCAATTCAACTAAGTACACAACTTTCTTTAGTACCATGTGATCACACACATGAACATGAATGTCATCAATTAAACCAAACATACAATTAAAGCTAAATGCAAAATAGATTAAGGTTTAAGTAAACAGAATAAAAGCATTCATTTTCATTAATATAATAATCATAATTGTCATTACAAAATACCCTAAATTAGGCTTCATTGAATTACATACAACTGCATCATCCTAGATCACTAAATGAAGCCTAATCTGATTAAGTTAGATCATACAATGTCATAGCAGTGACATACCAAAAAAAAAACATCATGAATGTCACATTCAACCTACATACATACATTAAGCTATGACAATGTCAAAAGACTACCTAAACCATCTATTAACAGCACAAAAACCAGCTGATACCATAAGCAAAAAACTACCCACCCTACCACCCCACCACCCCACCTACAACCTTCTAATCCTCCTTGAATAGAAGTGGAAAGCCATCGAAGTACACTGTCATGTCCTTCTCAATCCACGCAAAGAAGTCCCTCCCAAAGTTGTAGAGAATGTCATTCAGAACCCAATCCCTGAACTCATTCCTATGGTGAATGCGGTATGGGAGGTAGGGTGAAATGTGCCTTAGGGTCCACCATAGTCGCCACTTCCAGCATACCCTCTCAACACTGATCTGGTCCACCCAATGGAGTTTGGGGAACACATGCATCACAAGAACATCCTGGGTTGCCATCAGTGGGTGAGCATCTTCCAAAGCCTCCATACCTAGGTTATTAGGTGAACATGTCTATTAGATTGGTCGTTTTATGTGATCACATTAAAAAACAGAGCATACAAAACCTTAATCTTTACTGTAAAACCCTAACTCAACAAAAATCACACAAAACAACAACTAATTTCATGCGATTGCAGAGAATAACAAAGTGAAGCATAATTTAAGTAGATCAACACAAAAAAATTCAAAATTTTCATCATTTTCATCAAACCCTCACTCGCTTACGAACACACAAACAGGGTATGTTTCATATTACAAAAAGAAATTGAAATAGGGGATGAACTAACCTCTAGCTGATGTCAAAGACTCGAGTTTTGCTTTCTTATGCAACGATGATTCTCCAAATTCCCACCCAGACATACCAATGGAGCTCGTATTTTTTTACTACTGTTTGAGATGAAGATGAATGACCCTTCACCTCTTCTAGAATATATAAAGAAGCTTTTATCCCGCCAAAGGATGAATTTGCATAGGGAATAGAAATCGAAACGCTGAGTTTTGATTAACAGGCATTCAATTGAGCCACGTGGCTTCTTTAAGTCCCTTAACTTTTCTTCATCATGACTACTGCCAATTCACAATTAAATAATATTTTTAACAAAAATATCTGGAAAAAAAAGGGAAAAAAAAATTGCTGACTCATGTTCCCTAAACTTTTGCTGACTAAGCAAGGTCCCTAAACTTTTGGTCAGAAACATCAAATATGGTGGTTGAGGGACCAAAAATGCACATACAAAAGTTGAGGGACCAAAAGTGCACAAATACGAAAGTTTAGGGACCGTATTTGTGCTTTACTCGTATCTTAACTTAGCAACCTTTTTTTGGAGTTGCTAAGTTTAGATACCAACTTATTGGTATACATTGCAAAAAATACTCTCTCTCTTAAAGATACTCACTTGAGTCTCACCATTGGAGAGGGTCTTAAGTTTGTTACTTTGTTAGTTGGAGAAATGAGAAAATGGTCATTATTAGTGTTTCACTTAATAGGATACGATAGGAAGGGAATATCACTACTCATCACTTATATATAAAGCCGATCTCGCAGCCAGGCCACGTGGCAGCAATACTTGACATTTTAATTTTTCGTCAAGTGTCGTGTCACGTAGCTGACAAATATGATGCAAAATAATCAAATTTTGGATAGATATTTGAAGATAAAAATGTTGTATAGAGTTTTATTATCGATAAACTACTAATATTTCATTTATAAAAAATTAATTATAACTTTTAATAAAAATATAATAACTCGGTTCTATTTTCATCATAAAATTCATTTTAAAAGGTTCTATAAAATAAGATCCATTTATAATATATTTAAAATAATAGAAAATTAGTCAAAGAAAAAAAGTTTTAATCGGTAATACTTTCAGTTTTGTAAACATAATTTAAGTATGATATCACATTTTAAATATTATGCATTAATAAAAGTAATTATGTAACTGTATTTAACATTCAAGCCAAAAGTTTTATCCTAAAATTTAGTAAAATACTCTCATTCGTTATGTCTTAATTCAATTCATATATTCGTGTATATATAATATTAGATTATGACAATGTATTAAAGTGAGTGTGCTTAATTATACTAAGGGGCCATTCTGATTTACTAAACTGAGCTTAACTGATTAGAGTTGAACTGAACTGAACTGAAATTAAGCTGAAGAGAACAAGCCCTAAATTTGACGAACTACAAGTTTCCTAAATTATACTACGTAAGTAATACCTCCGTCACAGATTATGTGCAACGATTAGACATTGTCCCTCTCTGCTTTATGTCAAATCGTTGCACATAACCTGTAACGGATATAGTATAACTTTATTCAAAATAAAAAAAAATGTTAAATTATAGCTTTCAATATTTTTATCTCATAAATTTATTATTCTTCTATCATAATATCCGTTGCTTAAAATTAAATCCATTTATAATATATTTTAATAAGTGGCTTAAATATATTTCAAACTTTAAATTACGAATGTTATAAAATTAAATCAAGATCCGCGCCAAAGTTTTAAGACTTTGGAGCAAAGCATACACATGTATTCAGAATTCATACCGATCTCCCATTACAGCTAAAATTAAAGACATTAAAATCACAACTAATCCTACAAATTTCATCCAATAATATGAAATTAGGTGCAACTCCAAATTGATTTCTTAATTACTCTGGCCATGCTACTTGCATCACTTTCAAGAACTACCACATGTAGTCTAAACTCTTTCCTAAACTATTATACCCGTATAGGTAAAACTCTATTATTATTTATTTTATAAGTATGATTATCTAAGAGATTATTAATCCATGAGTTGAAAAATAAAATTAAAAAAAAACATATATATTTTAGATAAAAAATTTAATATTAAAATTTAATAAACAAGCCGGGCATCGCACAGGCACAAAACTAGTAAATATATAATCCAAAATCATTACGCCCTATATATTACTATATTATAAGATTTGGCCCTTTTAGCTATGGTCATTAATGGTATGGCTCATTGGCTCAAACTAGTTTGGCCCAGAAATGTGCAAGTATAGACTAACCTTAATTTTATTATTATTATTATTATTATTATTATTATTATTATTATTATTATTATTATTATTATTATTATTATTATTATTATTATTATTATTATTATTATTATTATTATTATTATTTGTCCAAAATCCGAGTTGACCTAAAAAAAACCAATATGTCTAGCTTGTCCCGATAATAAATCAAAATCTGAGTTGACCTAATCATTATTTTGCAAGTTTTGAGCACGAGATATTATACAAAGGTCTAGCTTGTCCCGATATTTATCATCTCTACATTTTTTTGTGTTTATTTAGGGATAACATGTGGCAAATGTGTATATTGTAGCGCAATTATCTTAGTTAGAGTGAGTATGGATATAACTTATGGGACTTAAGGTTGTTTTATTCACCTAATTTTTAAGTATCTAAACTATACTCCTATGGAGTACAATCTTATCTGAATTAATCTAATTTTATACGAACTTATCTAAAATTTCTGATTTTGTTATAACTTATTTTAGTTGCAAACTTAAAGGGCTCTTATTTACCCTTTATCGAAACGGACTATAAGCATAATAAAGTTCATACCTACCATGGGTAGTGATAAAGTGGTGGATTTTAAATCATATGACCGTTATTCGCTTAAACACACCTCACATCCATCCTCTTATCCATCTTTACCTTTTATTACCAATTTACCACTATTTATTACAAAATTACAAACATAATTCCAATTGGGCTTAGTCGTATAATTGTTAATTTGTTATAGGTGGGCAGTATATGGTTAAGAAACAAGTATATGCCGGTAAAAGTCGAGTAGTGGATATCTATTTTGATGTCATAGAGAATTTGGATGTTGAATACGTACCCACCATAAGTAGTGGGTAAGGGATAATATAGAATTTTTAGCAGACGTGGGTATGGGAAGAGAAAGTTAAACCAAACAACTGAGCATATTCTCAAGGAATATTCCTAGGAATCTTCGAATGGAAAAATATACAAAATTCTATCCATGGAAATCGGAACCACTCCCAGCAGTCTAGCCGTTGAGGAAGACCAATTCAAACATGGGAATAACAGACCTGGAAACGTGGAGAGAAAATAGGAGCAGCTTTGGCCGTTAGCTCCGGATTCCTAGGGATTAAGGGGAAGAGCCGTTGAAGGTCTTTTGAATGTTTTTCTAGTATATAAGGGCAGGCCTAACCATTGTAAAGGGCATCACAAAATATAAGAGCCTTACTACTAAGCATAATCATAGAAAAATCGTATTATTGTCATTCACTTTATAATCTGTAACCTACATTGTAATCTGTTCAACCAAAACACTTAGTGGATTGGTGGACTCATAGCCACCCGCAGTTTTTACCCTTATTCTTGGGGTTTTCTGCATCATCATCTCTTGTGTCTTCTACCCTCTTTTCCCTTTTTCCCTTCCATAGATCTCTATTAGTACTTTTCTTCATATTAATCTAGTTGTAGCTGTCGTAACCTAGGTCAAACCTGGCAATCAGTTTTTTGACCAAAACAGTTTGGCGCCGTCTGTGGGGATATAGTTAGATAATTCGGTTCATCTTTCATCATGGGAGAAGATCCTGATCCAAATGCAAATGCATTAATCGAGCAATTGCGAGAAGAGCTGAAAGCCTCCATAGAGCGGAGCCAGAAGCTCGAAGAAGAATCTCAAGCCACCTTAGCAAGACTCAAAGCTGAATCTGAAGCATCCCTAGAGAAGCTATCCAAAGAGCTCAAATCTGTCAGGAGCAATAAGAAAAAAAGGGTTAAAATCGATGACATACCCCAATTCACCCTGGTCTCCTCCGATGAATCTGAAGGTGAAGATGCGGGAGAAGGATCTCGTGGTGATGAGGAACAATCTGGTGGTGATCCCAACCCTATGGCCAGGGAAGTTGCCGTTATTAAAGCCCAAAACCGGAAAATGATGAAACTCCTGACCCGCCTACCAGGTGCTCCTAAACCTGTAGCTTATGAATCTCGCGATGGATTCGCTGAATCCCCATTCGTGGAGGAGATTGCTAAAGTGTGTATTCCCACAAAGCTGAGCATCCCCTCCTTCCCAAAGATGTACGACAGAACCACTGATCCTCAAGATCATGTGGCCCAGTACAAGCAAAAAATGTGGCAATTGTCAATCCCGTGGGAACTAATTGAGCCCACCATGTGCAAGTCCTTTGGCGCTACTCTATCAGGACCTGTACTTCAATGGCTTATCAATCTAAAGCCAGGTACCATTGCCAGCTTCTCCAACTTGGTGAACAAATTCTATCAGCAATTCGCTACCAACCGAGAGCTGGATAAGCAAAGCAGTGACCTGTATCGAATCGTTCAGAAGCAGAACGAGACAACCCGGCAATACTGGGACAGGTTCAATCGAGAAATGGTCAGCATAAAAAACTGTCCGCAAAGGTCTCAATTACAGATCCAGGTTATATTATGAGCTGACAAGATATCCTTGCTCCTCGTTTGAAGAGGTTAGAACCATAGCAATGGCTGAAGTCCGCGTAGAAGAGGATGAGCAAGCCAGAAACTGGGTTGAAAGGAGACCATCGGGGTATTCGGGGAATCAATCCTTTAGCAATCAAAACTCCGGAACACGACAAGGTAGCTGGCAGCCAAGGCGCAACAATGTCAACAACATATCCGAGCCAAAAGCAAGTGAAAACTCTAGCTGGCCAGCAATAGAATACCACCCAAATATCAGCTCATATGGTTTCAATACCGATATAGTGGGAGTGGTGAACGCTCTCAAAGATATTGGGCAACCGGTGAGGTGGCCTAGGAAGAGCGACAAGCCCGACCACCGGAAAGATAAATCAAGATGGTGTGAGTACCATGGAGATCATGGGCATGACTGACGAGTGTAACAGTCTTAAAAGAGAAGTAGCCTGGCTGCTCAAAAAGGGCTATCTAAAAAACCTCCTCGGAAAGAAGGGAAAAGGACCTGAAATCAAGCGGGAAGCCTTGCCATGTAATCCCCCGTATTTTTAATTTAATAATAACGTATTTATTTAGTATTTATTTTATAAATACTTTTATATTTTTCTTATTTTATGAGTATGAATTTTATTTGAGGTAAAGTAATAAGATTTTAATTATTTTCAAACTAAAACTATTAAGTTTTGGTTGTAATCAAGACTCTCTTTTAAGCTTAGTGGTCTAACACACTAACTTACTCAAGCCCAAACAACAATCCTAATTCTACTTGGATTAGGAAGTCAAGCCCATACTTCTACCAAAAAAAAAGCCCTCAAACTTCTCTTTCTCCTTTCTACGTGAAAAAAAAAAAAACAAAAAGAGGAAAACCCCTCACTTCCCTTCCTCCTCTTCACGACATTCACAAAAAAAAAAAAAAAAAAAAAAAAAAAAAAAACCCTTGAAGCTCGAACTGCTGCTGCTGCCCCGCCGACGAACCACCACTCCAGCCACCTCCTGTTCGCCGTCGACCTTTGCCCAGCCACCGCAGCTACAGTAGTTGCCCCTCTTCTCCTCCCCCTTATTTCTCTTCCTTTATTCTTGTTATTTTGATTTAAAGATTCAATTTTTATTTGATTTCAATTATAAAATTATTGTTATTAGGCTTTAATAGTATGTATAAATTACAAAAGATTATAAATTTATGGGTTTTAACATGTTTAAAGTATTATATTAATTTTCAGATTTGGGTATGTATAAATTTAGGGTTTAAAGTGTTGATTTTTCATGTTTTAAAGGCTTAATAACGTACTAAACAAATTACTTAATCATTCTATGTTCAAAGTATGTCAAAGTATGATTATTTTGGTTGTATATTAATTTTCAGATTTAATAAAGTTTCAATTTTTATGGATTAGTAGTGTTAATTTCATGTTTTTATGCTTCTAAACCTATAAAATATTTATTGTGGGTATTTTGTGATTGAAAAAGCTTTGAACTTTATATTCTAATCTTAATAAAAATTTTCAGATTTTATACCTTTTATTTTGAAGCCTCTAATTGCATTGAATTGATATATTCTTGGGTTTTTAACACACTAACTTGCTATATAATGACTATTTCAAGCAATTATGCTTATGGGGTTATTTTATATATTTAAAACAAAATTCCAGATTTAATTACCTATTTCAAAGTTGCTGTAATTTGATATAAAACACTATATTTTCATAATTCTAACATGTAAACTTAAAGTTGGGATGTTATATTACTAACTTTGATTTTTGGGGACAATCTAAAGACTTTGTTTTGGTAATTTAAGAGGTTTTAAAGTAGTTTAGTATTGCTGTAATTTTAATTGCTTTGGTATTGATTTATTCCTATTTGTTTGGTTTAGGAGAGGACTTTGTAGAAGGCGACTTCTAGTTTTAAAGTGGCCAACCGGATTGTTTACACAAGGTACGTACAAGATACGAAACCTTGCTTGTAGGTGCATGTTTAAGGACGGATCGAGAACTTAGTATCATGTATAGGATTGACTGGGTTAAATTGTCTGGTTATACATTGTGAATTTCAAATGATGTGCACTAGTTTATAATGCAAGTATTATTTGTGCTTTATTTATGCAAGGTGCGCTTAAAGGCAAAGGTATGTGTTTGGTGTAAAGATCAAATTATTACTCGTTCAGGATTATGTAAACAGGATGAGTAAAGGAGAAATTCAAGTCTTGTAAGACGAGGTTAAGGTTTTGGGGTGCCTTATGCACTCAAGGTGTTTATACACCGAGGTAGTAATGGAATAAATAATAAATGTTGCTTACCACTAATAAATCAAGAATTGAAATTGAAAAGTTGTTTTACTTGATTGAATTGATATTGGATTGATTGTATTGTTATGCATATGAGTCATCACCGAGTTTAAACCTGTAAATCACGTAAAGTGCAAGATGGATGAGCAATAAAACTCTGGATTGGTGCACTTCTGGAGTAATGACAATCAGGGGTTGGGGTACATGGGGTATTAGCCGTGTACTTTTCTCGAGGCCGTCTGATCTACGAGTCTCTTCTTTCAAATATTATTTTTCTAAAACTAGGAGTTAGGTGAGATCTCATACTAACTACGGTCACGGAGTCGCGCCCGTGGTCGTTGGATGTTTATTGATGTTTCCGAAAGGAGGCATGGGGTTTTTCTTTATTGATGTTCCAAATGGGACATGGGTTGGACAACCTTGTCTATTGCTAAATCCAATGAAATAAATAAATGAGTCAGTTAATATTAAATAGTGAGGTCTTAATAAATTTGTGAATCGAGTCTATATTTAATGATGCTTGTGCTTGAATATTAGCAGCATGTTAGGTATTCTCTCAATTCGTTTTCGCAGCTTGTATGTACTCAGCTTTGCTGACTGCGTGCTTTTGTGTGTGTCTTTCTTTGGTCATGGCCTTCGCCTTTCAATGACCCTGTGATGATCCAATTTTTACACTTGTAATATTGGGGAGCAGAATAACCACAGGTTCTTACACATGCAGCATTTATCAGGGTTGTGGGATCTTGAGTATAGAGTTGGTTGTTTCCATATTATTTATTTTGCAAAGTTTGAATTTAATTTAATTTATTTTTAGTTGACGCTAATTCTTTTGAGTTTGAAGTTATTAGGACTCTGAATTTAAACACTTACTACTTTTATTGGGTTTTGAATAAGGGCCTTAATGGTTCCAACTTGTAATACTTATTTTGATTTAATTCCTTTGTTTTGAGGTTTATTTAAAACTGTTTTGGTTTTCCGCTGCTAATTTCTGAGATAGCCTTAACGTTTGAACACGTGGCGGTAGCACACCAGTAATTCTCTTGAAATTGTTCAGGTTATATACAGGTTTCTCACAGGTTTTTAAGAGAGAATTATTGGGGTGTTACATGCCAGGTCCGCCAGCTTCGCCCACCCCAGGTGTTGTGATTCAAGCAATATCAGGAGGATCTAGCATCAGTGGCCTAACCTAATCCAATGCAAAGCGTATAGCAAGAGTTGGCACCTCAGCGTCCAGCATCCCCCAAACTTATCCAAGCAGTGAATAAAAGAAGTTGGATGATATAGCAGTTATGTTCGACGAGAGTAGGTTCAATGAGCCCGAGCATCATGATTGCTTGGTAATCTCCCTCCATGTGGGTCATTGCAAGATGAAGAGAGTATTGGTAGACAATGGAAGTTCATCCAATATAATTTTCAAAGACACCCTAGATCAAGCCGGCTTCAAAGAGTCAGATATCACCAAGAGGTCCACAGTTCTGGTTGGATTCAATGGCGAACCTATGAATTCCCTAGGAGAAATCCAGCTGCCTACGCTGCTCAAAGGAATCAACATGATGCACAAGTTCTACGTGATAGATTGCAAAACTGCTTATAATGTGATAGTAGGAACCCCTTGGATCCATAAAATGAAAGCCATCCCATCTACTTATCACCAGCTGCTCAAGTTTCCAAGCCCGTGGGGAATAGTAGTAGTCGAAGGAGACAGAAAGAAAGCGCGGGAATGCTACCAGCTCGCCCTAAAACCTCATGGCCCTGCCATCTAGCAATTACAGAAAAATCCAGCACCCAAGTGTCCAGATGAATTACAATTAGATGAAGTTGTGCTGGAGGAGTCAAAGCCGAAGCAAAAGGTTAAAATCGGAGTTGCATTGGCAGCAGAACAGAAATAAGCTATCATCAAGTGCCTCAGAAAAAATTCAGATTGCTTCGCATGGTCACACCAAGATATGACGGAAATCAGTCCTGAAATCATCACCCATAAGCTGAACGTGGACCCCAGTGTAAGGCCGGTAAAGCAGAAAAGGAGGAAATTCGCCCCAAAGTGTAATCAGATCATCAATGAAGAAGTTTAGAAGCCGCTAGATACCGAGAAGATAAGGGAAGTTAAATATCCAGATTGGCTAGCTAACGTGGTTGTCGTCAGCAAGAAGAATGGAACCTGGAGAGTCTGCATCGACTTCACAAACCTGGATAAGGCATGCCCCAAGGACCATTCCCTCCCCCTCATATAGACTCAATGGTAGATGCAACAGCTGGCCACGAACTCCTCACCTTCATGGATGCATATTCCGGCTACAACCAGATCTTGATGCACCCGGACGACCAAGAAAAGACGGCTTTCATGACAGATAAAGGAATCTACTGCTACAAACTAATGTCGTTTGGTTTGAAGAACGTAGGTTCAACCTATCAGAGGCTAGTCAACAAATTGTTCAAGGACCAACTGGGGGACACTATGGAGGTCTACATCGATGATATGTTGGTGAAGTCCAAGAAAGCAGCTGATCATGTGACCCATTTGGAAGAAACATTCAGCATCCTCCGGAAGTATAAAATGAAGCTGAACCCGTCCAAATGTTCGTTCGGGGTAGCTGCAGGTAAGTTTCTGGGCTACATAGTCACTCAACGAGGAATCGAAGCTAGCCAAGACCAGGTACGTGCAGTAATTGATATTCAATCACCTAGAAACCTGAAAGAGGTGCAAAAATTAACTGGTAGAGTAGCTGCATTAAATAGGTTTATTTCAAGGTCATCAGATAAATGTCACCTGTTTTACAACGTCCTAAAGAAAAATAAAGGTTTCACTTGGTCTGATGATCACTAAAAGTCCCTACAGGACCTTAAACACTATTTAATGACGCCACCTTTGTTTTCTAAACCTGCTGAGGGAGAGTCTTTACAGCTTTACCTCGCAGTCAGCACCCAAGCTGTTAGTGCTGTCTTAGCAAGGGAAGCTGAAAGTCAGAAGTTACCTGTTTACTACGTAAGCAAAACTCTCCTAAGTGTTGAAACCAGGTACTCCTCTCTTGAAAAACTGGTATTAACACTGATCGTAGCTAGCAGGAAACTTCGCCACTATTTTAAAACTCACCCAATAGTGGTAAAAACTAACTATCTTGTTAAGGCTGTTTTGCGCAGACCAGAGTTAGCAGGTCGAATGAGCAAATGGGCAATTAAGCTCAGCGGATTCGGTATCACATACGAACCAAGAACAACTATCAAATCACAAGCGCTAGCCGACTTTGTGGCTGACTTCAGCCTTGATATTGAAAAACAAGCAACCTTAGAGTCTGAACAGATCAACCAAGTCCATAACCCAGGTACCTGGATACTCTATGTTGATGGTTCATCTAACTTTCGAGGTGCAGGTCTCGGGGTAGTGCTGAAGTCGCCATAGGGGGACATGATGGTACAAGCTATTTGTTGTGATTTCAAGGCTACTAACAACGAGGCAGAATATGAAGCTTTGATTGCAGGTATGAATCTCGCAACTGTGACTCCCTCTTGGTAGCAAGTCAAATGAACGGAGAATTTACGACCAAAGACTCCAAGATGGTTCTGTACCTAGACTTCGCCAAGTCCTTAGCAACCAAATTCTCAACCTTCACCATAAAGCAAATACCTAGGGACAAAAACACACAAGCAGACGCTCTAGCCAATCTGGGATCAGCCTTAAGAAAATCCAAATTCTCCTCTATCCCCTTGATCCACTTGTTAGCTCCCGCCGTTGACACAACCAACCGCCCACCTAAACCTAGCATTCCAGAACCTGTAAAACCAGATCCAGACAATCTAGAAATGCCCACCCCTACTCCGAACCAACTTGTTAAGATCGAACCTGAAGAACCCAACTTCGTTGCTCCTGTGACCAACCCAACCAGCTGGATGCGAACTATATCCGATTACCTGGAGCATGGCACATTACTAGAGAACAAAGCAGAAGCAAGAGCACTGAAGTTTAAAGCTAGCAGATACACGATCATCCAAGGTGTCCTATTCAAAAATTCCACCAGGGGTATCTTGCAACGCTGCATAAGGGAAGATGGCTACGAGCAGATCCTCAAAGATTTCCACGACGGAGAATGTGGAGCCCATTCAGCTGGAAGAACTTTAGCCAACAGGATACTCGCCTATGGGTACTACTGGCCAACTATGTGAGAGGACGCTCACAGGTATGTACGAAAATGTGATAGCTGTCAGCGACACTCAGGTGTTACTCATAAACCCTCTATGCCCCTGCATCCCACTTTGACACCCTGGCCTTTCATGAGATAGGGCATGGACATAGTAGGCAAATTGCCTGCTGCCCCAGGTCAAAAGGTCTACATGTTAACTCTAACAGATTATTTTCTAAGTGGATTGAAGCAGATGCGTTCCAACAGGTCATAGACAAAGAAGTTATCAACTTTATCTGGACTAACATAATCTGCAGGTTCGGAGTACCATCTGAAATAGTGTGTGACAACGGATCCCAATTTATAAGTGCCCCAACCAGAAACTTCTGCGACAAATGGAACATCACGTTAGTCACCTCTACACCCAGATATCCTCAAGCAAACGGACAAGTCGAATCCAGCAACAAAATTATCATTGGGTCTTTAAAAAAGAAGCTGAAGGACAAGAAAGGTAAGTGGGCAGAAGAACTCCCAAGAATCCTTTGGGCCAACAGAACCACACCAAGAACCGCCACAGGTCAAACACCTTTCTCATTGGTCTACGAATGTAAAGTTGTACTACCTACATAAGTCACCACTCCAACAGCTAGATACGGCTTGATGACACCAGAGCGCAATAGTGAAGAACTGTCAAATGACTTAGATACCATAGAAGAACGAAGAGACCTAGCTCACATAAGGATGGCCACCTATCAGCAAATGGTAGCTAGAAGCTTCAACAGAAACGTCAAAGCTATGATGTTCAAAGTGAAAGATTGGGTTCTAAGGAAAGTTTTTCAAAATACCCAAGAGCTCAACGCAGGTAAGTTGGGGGCAACCTGGGAAGGCCCGTACCAGATTGTAGAAGTCATCGGCAAAGGGGACTACAGGTTAGCTGCAACGAATGGTAAGCTGGTACCCAGAAGCTGGAACGCATCACATCTGAAACTTTATCACTTCTAGAGTTTTCGTTCATGCAAAAAAATAAAAAAATAAATAAAAATAATCATTAGTACTAACTTAAGCTTCGGAGGGCTGTTGGTGGCAGCACCAACGCCCAACTCTAACCTGTTATTTTGTAGAATCAAAGGAACACGAGCAGATAACCAGAGGCAATCTGAAAAGCAACAAGATGACACAAGAAGCAAAAGTAATTTCACAATCCTTGCCTTTGTCCATCTAGTTTCCACGACTCGTACTGACTTAAGCATCGGAAGGCCGTTGGCTATGCCAACGGCCACCTCTAACCCTCATGATGCAGGTACATATTCAGATTTCTCAATGAACAAAGCAACTACGGGCCTGAGCACCAGACACCTACCGCAGATTCACAGAAACAAAGGCAAAGACGAAGCACATACGCAAGCCAAAGAAATCAAAGCAAATCTAAGGTATCATACGATTGCTCAAAGAAAATTAACATGCAATGTTCAACAGCAGAAAATGCAAAGTCTAAACCTCCACTCCCAGAAGCGAAGTAAAATAAAGTCTAAAAAGAACAAAAAATTATTCTAACAACGGATATCGAAAATCTAAGGAAGCAAAAAGCATCACGGATCAAGCATCAGGTATCTGCTCATCCTCCTCAATTCTCTTAGGTGGAGACTCAGGCTGATGACCTGGAGAGGACTCAGCAGTAGACTTCGTAGCCTCAGGTTCCCCAAGGTCACCTTCGCCAGATACTAGGTCCCTGATGTATCCAACCATCAGATAATCATCAACTAGTTGTCGAGGTTTCTTCACACCTGCGTCTCCTTCAAACTTTTTCAACAAGAAGCTGTTAGCCATATAAGCCTTAATTCTCAGAGTAAGTTCAGCCTCAATATTCTTGTTCTCATCCTCCAGGTCAACCAACTTCTTATACAGATCTGCCGCCTCCTTGTCCTTCTTCTTCAGCTCTTCACCCTTGATTTTCAGGGCATCCTCCCTCTACTTCATCTCCTCCTCGAACTGCTTCTGCTTACCCTCCAGCTACAGGTTAACATCTTCCACCTTCTTCTTAGCTGCTTCTACCTGGAGTTGCAGCCCCTTCTTAACCTTGTCAGACTCTAGCAGTTTCCTTTCCAAGCCATCGAACTTGGACTTAGAATGCAAAATATTTTGGAGACCCTGTTACACCAACAGAACATCAAATCAGCACAAACCTATCTAAAAACAAATTAAGCGGAACCAGTTTAGAAGACATACCTGTAGAACCAGTTGACCCCCGTCAGCTAAAGCCAAAGAGCCATCTAAACTCGCCAAACGCTTGGCAGTTGCTGAAAACAGGAGCTTCTGAGCCTCTAGCCAGATCCCATTACTTGTACCTTCCTCAGTCAGAAAATCAGGAGGGAAACTGACGTCATAATTATCCGGAATAACCACAGCCTCGAAAGGAGCATTAGACATAGTACGAGGGAGCCTAACATCTTCCCTGTTAGAAAGAGTCCTGAAAGGGCTATTCTCAGCCCGATGAACAGTAGTATCAATTGAACCACCTATTGAGCTGTCACCTCTCTTCCTTTTGGTACGCTGCAATGCCTCTTCCCGAGACATGATAACACTCTTCCCTGGTATAACTAAACAAACACCAATTCTTAAGCCTAGTACATAGAACCATACGTCAAGCAAACCAACAACCACAAAAGTTGTACCTGAGGACATAGTAGCACTAGCAGTAGTAGCAAAGGGAGTAGGGTGATCACCAGTAACCTTCCTAGGAATCTGATACAGTGCCCTCACAACTAACTCTGAGCCGTCCTCCGGTCTAATAGCATCCAGGTGCAGATCTGCAAAAGATACACAAGTTCAAAGCACTTAGTTAATATACCTTATTCTAAAACCTATCACACACAAGATCAAGACTTTACCTTTGTGCCAACCACTCCTAATCCACCTTCCATATTCCCCCAAAGAATCCTTCAACACAAAAAAGAACCTTGATTTTCATGACCTGTCAAGGGTCTCATATCCCAAGAAGGGGGGGGGGGGTTGTAAGAGGCTCTCCTATAAATTGTGACCCCGTCAAGATCCTTTTTCCTCAGCTCGTAACATCTAATAAAGTCAGCAGCATTCACCTTTGTTTCCCAATTAACCGTAGCCTCATTAACAATACTAATCAAGTTCCAGACCGCAGGCATAAGCTGCCCTGGACTCAAATCAAAAGTCTCTAGGATTTGCCTAGCCAAGTGAGAAAAGGGATAAGTGAAACCATGTTTAAAAGGGTACTCATAAAGTATAATGTTATCCTTGCTGCAGAGCTGTGGCCTGTAATCTGGTCCAGGCGCAATCAGCACAGCAGATTCAGGGAACCCAGCCGTTGCTTTCAGCTCTGCCAAATCAGCCTCCGTAACTTTGCTAGCTTTGTCTTCTTCTGCTCTCCCCATCTTACTTTGGCTCACTCTCAAGTTCCTAGTCGTATGTCTATGGCATTTTTTCTTAGCAACATGCTTAATTTTTACCATAATTGAAAGCAGTTTTCGCAAGGTAAATCAAAGAAAGCAATGAAATTGAGAAATAAAAAACTAAATTACTTACCAGGATAGAGAGAGTTGGCAAAGCTTGACTCCACTGTAGCGAAATCCCAGTTTAAATTGCGTTGTATCTTCGTCAATCTTGTTTCCCCAATTTTCGCAGATCGAAAAACCCTAGATTTTCTGAAACAGTGTTTATCGCAAAAAGGGGAAGTAGTTGGAAGAGTCTTTACTTATATATTTATACCGCATTTAATTGTATCTAACGGCTTGAAGTTATCTTTTTAAGAATGTTTATCTTTGCAACGAATTTGAATTTATCTTTAAAGTTGCATTTTGAATATTTATCTTTTTTAACGGATTTTCTGAGCTTGCCTCGTAGAGGTCACTAGAACATCTAAGAGACAAGCTGGGGGCAAACTGCTATGCTAGAATTTTCACCCCAAAATTCCTATGACTTACAGGTAGACAGATTGCAGATTGCAGATTAGTGACATACAGGTTGAAGATAGCTGCAAAGCTAAACCAAACAACTGAGCATATTCTCAAGGAATATTCCTAGGAATATTCCTAGGAATCATCGAATGGAAAAAGATACAAAATTCTATCCATGGAAATCGGAACCACTCCCAGCAGTCTAGCCGTTGAGGAAGACCAATTCAAACATGGGAATAACAGATCTGGAAACGTGGAGAGAAAATAGGAGCAGCTTTGGCTGTTAGCTCCGGATTCCTAAGGATTGAGGGGAAGAGCCGTTGAAGGTCTTTTGAATGTTTTTCTAGTATATAAGGGCAGGCCTAACCATTGTAAAGGGCATCACAAAATATAAGAGCCTTACTACTAAGCATAATCATAGAAAAATCGTATTATTGTCATTCACTTTATAATCTGTAACCTACATTGTAATCTGTTCAACCAAAACACTTAGTGGATTGGTGGACTCATAGCCACCCGCAGTTTTTACCCTTATTCTTGGGGTTTTCTGCGTCATCATCTCTTATGTCTTCTCCCCTCTTTTCCCTTTTTCCCTTCCATAGATCTCTATTAGTACTTTTCTTCATTTTAATCTAGCTGTAGCTGTCGTAACCCAGGTCGAACCCGGCAATCAATTTTTTTACCAAAACAAAACATACACTCCTTTGTTTGTCATCCCTATGTTTATTCCTCCCTTATTTTTTATTGTCTCAATATCGTTTCACTTACTCATCTCTCACCTAAACAAGGGTGTCTATTTTTTCACCCTAGCCTAGATGTTGGCATCCAGATAATACACCTCTACATAGACATGAAGTTTATTATTTGAGATGCCTCCATATAGATAGAGGTGTGAAATTTAAACACCTTGTAGACCCCTAAATCGTGTCTTCCTAATTTATAAGTCCAATGATTGAATTATACAATAGCTTAATTAATTGGTCCAAATATACGATCGAGGAAAAAGAATGCCGAATTCCATTTTCTTAGCTTAGTTTTGTAATTATCTAACCTATTTACATAAATGTAATCTCAATTTTAATTGTTGGCCAAGTTTCTTGTTACTTAGCCCAAAATCAAACTCACTTAGCCTATATTCATAAATGTTAGCCCGATCTTAGTTGTTTGTGAAATGGACGCTTTATTAACACGAGATGAGTATTTTATACGATTTCAAACACCTAATACTTGATTTGTAAACCTATATTAAGTCAAATCGAAGAGATGAACCACTATTGAACAATAGTGGGTTAAGAATTTGATTTTGCAATGCATGGCACATGTTAGATTTTAAGATCTCAAAATGGTATTCATGCTCTTCTCGGGATTAGGTCTAACATGTATATTCTTTTATTTTGGTTTTTATTGAGATGAAGAGTGAAAATGAGTTGTCACATAATCTTTATGATAACATTTATTGTTTTTTAAATATATGGTAGCATTTTTAAAGGGCTAATTAGTTACCTTTAGGTGGGTTTTATATGGAATGAAAATTGTACCTTTGATTATGATTAATTGATTAGGTTTGTTATATGATTTCGGGGTGTTATTATTTTGTTACGGATTAACGGAACATGCTTATGATTAAGTTGGATAACATGGTCGAGTTGGAGGAGAAAGAGGTGCACGAGCCAAGGGACAACAATATTTTAGGTTTAAGACTTTGTTCACTTTACCTTATTAGATCAAATCTTCTAAACTCCATTCACTTGTTGACAATATATCTTTAATTTCTTAATTGTAAATTTATGAGAATTATAAGTTTCAAAAATACACGTTGAGACGAATCTAACGAGATCCCACTTTGATAATGTTTTTTCTTATATATTGATGTACAATTAAAAGTTTTTTTTTTGAAAGCCGGTTAAAGCATATTATTAATCTATCATAGTAAGAGTGTCAACAAGTGCATACGAGGCAACCTCACTAGGAACATGATTTTCCCAACATTGTTCTACTCCAATCGGAACTAATCTTGCAAGATGGTGAGCTACATATTTACCATCCCGCTTAACAAGTGACCAAAAAACAGTGTAAAAACTAGAGCTAGAAACACTTATATCTTCTAGGATGCAGTCCACCAAGGACATGTTGAACGAGTTCTTCTTGAGCTTCGAAACCATCAGCTGTGAATCCGATTCAATAATCAAATATAAGATGCCATAATCTTTTGCCTTCTTTAGTCTGAAAGCAGCAGCATTGCACTCAGCAACTAAGGGGTCCCATCTAGCCTTAACACGTCTTACAGACTTACAGCAGCAAACAAGACTTATCTTTAGCTATTACGTGCTACAACACTTAACCCTATCCACGCTTCAACCCTAGTCGAGGCATCCACATTTATCTTAACAAATCCTAAAGGAGGAGGGGACCAAATAGCTCTGCTGGTGGTTTGAGGAAGGCTTGACCTTCCATAAATCTTCTCATTATACAAATTGAAGTCAACCACTAACCTGCTATGTCGCTGAAGAAAAATGTTCTCGGGCTCCTCATTACTTTCAAAGGCCCACTTGTTACGTCTACTCCATAAGTACCAAACTAGAAACAGTGCTTTCTAGTAAGTAGCTTCATCCAATTTCTCCTGCCATAACAAAACAATATCACCAAATGTCGAGACATCCCCGATATTAAGGGCATCATAATAGTCCATTCTTTTCCAGATTTTGCGAATTGAATGACACAAGATGAGAGCATGAGTAGTTGTCTCACTACTGAAGTCGCATCAAGGGCATCTTAAGTCTTCAATTAAGTGCCTATAGTGGAGTAGGCTGCGAGTTGGGAGGGTATTCGTGTAGTAGCGTCAGGGAAAGTGCTACACTTTTGGAGTAACTTTGGCTTTCCAGATCTCAACCCAATATTTTTCAAAGTTTTCCAGCCAACAAGACTTGCCCAACAGATAAGCCGAGTTCACTTCATAATCACCATCCCTTGACCAAGCCTAGGAAGGATCATCATTAGGTAACATGTTGCTTAAAGGAGTAGCATAAATCAGCTTCTTATCACGTTCATTAAAAAGTCTTTTAACTTTCTCAAAATCCCAACTTCTTTCATCTGCTCTGATTGAATCAGCTACCAAATTACATTCCTGATTATGCATCTCACTCGTGACAAAACAACCATCATCATTAATGAGCCAAGGGTCCTCCCAAACTCTAATTTTCTAACCATTGCCAACCCTCCAGAAAAGCCCCTCCAGAATAAGAGACTTAGAACCCCAAATACTTTGCCATGAAAAACTAGAGCAAGGCTGCATTAAAAACCGAAGTGTAAGGATAATATTTGGCCTTGAAAACCCGACTGAAGAGAGTATTCTCATTGCTAGCGAGTCTCCATATCTGCTTGCCCAAAAGTGCATCATTAAAGACCCCTACGTCACAAAAGCCTAACCCTCCGAGCCATTTGGGTTGACATAAAAATTCCCAGCTCTTCCAGTGTATTTTATGCTCTTTATAATTCGATCCCCACCAAAATCGGGTCATCATTGAATGAATTTCAGAATTAAGGAATAAAGGGAATTTATAAACACCCATGAGGTACGTTGGAATCGCTTGGATGACCGATTTCAAAATCACCTCTTTTCCGGCTCTGGAAAGCAGTCTTTCCTTCCAACCTTGTATCTTCTTTCGTATACGATCCTTGACAAAAGAGAACACAACTTTAAAATTAAAGTTAAAGTTTAGTTAAATCAAACAAGTAATTAAGATAAAAAAAAAAAATTCAAACAAGACTACAATAGACTTTAAAAAAAGGAAAAATTGATAAAATAAATCCCAACTTTCGCCGGTTCGCTCAAAATAATCCCAACTTTTTATTATTTTTAAATAATCCGAACTTTAGGGGTCATTCGCTCAAAATGGACCTAATCGGTCACCAACCTGTTACAACAGGTTTACGGTGACACGTGTCACCACATGAATGGTTAAAAAAAAATAAAAGACACTTTTAAAAAAAACTTAAATAATATAACAAAAACCCAGCCCCACACCCAACCACCAGCCTTGACCTTCCGGAACCCCCCACCTCCGTCGCCGCCCAAAAACCTCCCGCGTCGGAGCCCAGATCCTTCT
Organism: Chenopodium album; assembly: GCF_948465745.1. Taxonomy (NCBI): domain Eukaryota; kingdom Viridiplantae; phylum Streptophyta; class Magnoliopsida; order Caryophyllales; family Amaranthaceae; genus Chenopodium; species Chenopodium album. The sequence continues at coordinate 5,017,869 of NC_137836.1, read as the reverse complement.
TCCAACGTGTCGGCGCCGGCACTGCCCTTCTGTACCCCTTAAATCGCCTAAATCCGACCCCAAAACCACCCTTATCACAACTCGAATTCTTAAAAACGCCCAATCCCACCGTAAAATCCTCCAAACGGCCATCCCCTACCCTCGAAACCCTAACAATTAGGCATCTGAGGGTCGGAGAGGGCCAATTAGGGGGTTTGTGCGGTGGGGGTTGCGGTTATTTTAGGTGTTTCGGGTTTGAGAGAGGAGGCTTTCGGGTTGGGTCTTGGTGGTTTAGGGGGTTGGGGGAGCGGCAGCGCCAGAGTCGGCGCGGGGGAGGGGGGTTCTGGTCGAGGCAGCGATTAGGGGAGGGGGGATCGAAGTACTTGGGTGGTGGGAGGAGGTAGCTGCCGGAAAGTTACATTGGTGGTGGATGGGGTTGTTTTTGGGTTTTTTTTTTTTTTTTCTTTTTTTTTTTAAGTTTATTATTATTTTTTTGTTGTTTCGACTAATCATGAGATGACATGTGTATCTTAAACAAAAAAAACCTCTTAAACAGGTTACCGGTTACATGGGACTATTTTGAGCAAATAACCCCCGAACTTCGGATCATTTAAAAATAATCCAAAGTTGGGATTATTTTTATCAATTTTTCCTTAAAAATATTCAGACAATGACATTCTATTTCATGGGAAGAAACACAAAGCTTGTGAAATGTTAGAAAATTATTTGATCCTTGATGTAACATGGGCCAAATATCACAATGTTAAAAACCCTAGTGGCTTAATCCAATTCATCTACTTGGGCCAACGTCTATAAAATTCAAATTAATAATTAAAAAACCAAAAAAAAAAAAAAAAAAAAAAAAAAAAAAGACTCCCTCATCTCATTAAATCATCACCGTCCATTTTCTTTCAAATCCAATCGTCAAATTCCAACCATTAGATCCAAAAAAAATAAAAAATTCAAAACGCAAAAATCCAAATAAGCTTTACAATTAACGAGGAGCGCACCTCCAAATTTCAAATTTCTCCTTCATCCCGCTTCTCTCTCTCTCCTCTTTTTCTACACTTCAACTTTTAGAGAGAGAAAATCTTACTTACAAATTCATTCAAAAATTTGCAGATCTTCATCTTTTCCTCTTTCTCTTCAACATTTGAAGAGAAATTTGAGCAACAAAAATGTCGAATAAGGAGAAAGGGGTTAATGTTCAAGTCATTCTTCGTTGCAGGTAATACTTATGCGTTTGATTCTATGAATTTTTGATGGATTTTTGAGTGTTATTTGTATTGGGATTTAGGTTTTTGGAAATTTGTGATTAGGGTTTTTGATTAAGTGTGGGATTGAAAATTGATTAGGATTTTTGGGTTTTATTTGGGAGTGATTTAATTACAGGCCGTTTAGCGATGAAGAGCTGCGGAATAATGCGCCGCAAGTTGTTACTTGTAATGATTATCAGAGGGAAGTTGCTGTTTCTCAGAATATTGCTGGAAAACATTTTGATAGGGTTTTCGCTTTTGATAAGGTAATTTAATTTCATTTATCAAGGGTTTTCGATTGATTTATTTCAAAATTGTTACAATTATTTTGATTGTTTGTTTAATTTAAACTAGGGGAAGTGATAATTTCCACAAGAATGCCGCTTTGAATTTATAGTAATTGTTGTTTCGAATTTGGAATCTAAACTGGTTGGCTTAGTTAGGGTTAGTGACACTGTGATAGTGGTGTACAATTGTGCTGATTTAGAAGTTATCTAAGGAAATGACTAAATGATGTTGTTTAGTTTATCAAGACATGCTGTTTAATTGTTTAGTCAAATGAATCAAATGTGTGAATTTTGGCTATTGTGCATACTGCAATGTTTGTTGATAATCTAGATAGGTTTGGGAATGAGTAAAATGCATTAAAACCCTAGTAGGAGAGGACATGAACAAATAGTATCTGCGTCGAATTTGATTGGTGAGGGTGTGTATGCAGGTATTTGGTCCAACATCTCAGCAAAGAGAACTATATGATCAAGCAATTACCCCCATAGTGAATGAAGTTCTAGAGGGATTTAACTGTACCATTTTCGCGTATGGTCAAACTGGTACAGGTAAAACATATACAATGGAAGGTGACTGTAAAAAAAACAAGGTACATGAACTTCTACTGTTTGTTACTTGCTGAGGTCCTTGCCATTGAATCTTTGTTACTGAATGGTTGGTTGATTTACCTTGCTAAACGTGACAGAGTGGTCCGAATGGAGAGCTTCCCGTTGGAGCAGGAGTCATACCTAGAGCTATCAAGCAGATATTTGATACATTGGAGAGTCAGAATGCTGAGTATAGTGTAAAGGTCACTTTTTTGGAGTTGTATAATGAAGAAATTACTGATTTATTAGCACCAGATGAAATTTCGAAAGCTGCTTTGGAGGATAGGCAGAAGAAGCAGCTGCCTCTTATGGAGGATGGTAAAGGAGGAGTGCTGGTCAGGGGGTTGGAAGAGGAAATTGTCACCAGTGCTAGTGAGATCTTTACCCTACTTGAAAGGGGATCAGCCAAACGTCGCACTGCTGAAACTCTTCTTAATAAACAATCAAGGTCTTTGATCAAACTTTACTTTACCTGTTATGTGTTAATCATTTTCTAGCCCTTATCTATATATATACTCAACAACCCGTTAAAGAAAATTAAGACAGAAGGATGGGAAGGAGTACTCATTGTTTTATTGTTATTTTTCAGTCGATCACATTCTTTGTTTTCTATCACGATACACATTAAAGAAGCAACACCAGAAGGGGAAGAGCTCATCAAATGTGGAAAACTTAATTTGGTTGATTTAGCAGGATCAGAGAATATTTCTCGGTCTGGGGCTCGTGAGGTCTGATGCTTTTTGTGATATCTTTCATTTACATTTTGCTGACATGCCACCGTAATGCTAGTCCTGGACATGTTTAAAATACGATCTTAATCTAAATTGACATCCAGTAATGACTTACTGTGCTGATCTTACTCTTTATTTAGGGTCGTGCAAGAGAAGCTGGAGAGATTAACAAAAGTCTACTCACACTAGGGCGAGTTATCAATGCTCTGGTAGAGCATCTTGGACATATTCCCTACAGGTCAGTGATTTGGCTAGTTTATGTAAAACTTTTAATTATCAGTCATTAAAGCTAACCTTTAATAATGGGAATGTATAGGGATAGCAAACTCACAAGATTATTGCGTGATTCTCTTGGTGGACGGACAAAGACATGCATCATAGCAACAGTATCACCAGCCGTCCATTGTCTTGAGGAGACCTTAAGCACTTTGGACTATGCACACAGAGCTAAGCATATCAAGAACAAGCCAGAGGTTGGTCCACTAATATTCCAGTCTATATGTAATAGATGATCCAAATATTTCAAGTACTTCAAACTGTATAGTGATTCTGTTTTATTTTTGTGGTGTTATGTTCATTTTTTAATATTTTATTTTGTAGTTTGGTTATTACTTTTTGTTTAGTTACTCTCTATGCTCTAGAAATTTACCTTAGATGATAGCATTAATGTGTAAATATTATACAGATAAATCAAAAAATGATGAAATCAACACTGATAAAAGATCTCTATGGTGAAATTGAGAGACTGAAGGGAGGTGAGAAACTTTTGTCTACAAGTGATGTGAATTATTCATCCTTTTTGAAATGTTTAGCTGAACCTGTAACCTTCTTTTAGAGGTTTATGCTGCACGAGAAAAGAATGGAGTATATATTCCAAAAGATCGTTACTACCAAGAAGAAACTGAACGAAAGGTATTAACATCCTCCTCCTCCTTATGGCCTTGTCTGACTGTGCTACAGTTAAGAACATAGAATTTCCTTGTTTACAAGTATGTTTATATCATTGTGTCGTTTGTTTTTCGGCTTCACTATGCATACATAGTCTTCATATTCATACAAAATATCACTAATTTAAAATATTTTATTTGTTTTTCTACACATGTAGACAATGGCTGATCAGATTGAGCAGATGGGAGTCACAATTGAGAACCAGCAGAAGGTATGGTACTTCTTTGAATTGAGAATTGGTACTTGTTAAACTTTTTTTTTTTGTTTTTTGAGAGCTGGTACTTGTTAAACTTATTGTAGTGTTAATTGTGATTTGCCATTGAAATAGCAAGTTGAGGATTTGCAAGGAAGATATGCTGCTCAAGTTCAAGAATGCTCTGACTTGAGTCGAAAGCTTGATTCAACACAGGTGATGCACGTTGCTACTGCCTATAGTATGCTGTTGTTTATGTGCCATGCGAAATTTTGACAGGCAATGTCATCTTTGCAGAAAGACTTGAGTCTCACTAGAAAATTGCTAACTGGCACTGAAGAGGAACTGAAGAAAAGTAAATACACGCTCAAAGAAAAAGATTTTATAATATCCGAGCAGAAAAAAGCAGGTTGAACAATGTTTGAAATTTATTTAGATCTATTGTTGGCTGTTGTTGCTGGGTATTCTGATCACCAAAATTTTCTGTCATGATCTAAACAGAGAGAGCATTGACTCATCAAGCTTGTGAGTTGCGCTCAGACTTAGAGAAATCCCTTCAAGATAATGCCTCACTACATTCTAAAATTGGTATGAAGCTTGTTTATGTTATTTGATTGTTCATATTTGATATCTACATGCACATCATATTTTGATATCTAAAATGATTTCTCTTTGAGGAACAGATAGAGAGGACCAGTTGAATGCTGATAACAAGTCAGTGGTGGAAAATTACCAAACTGAGCTTTTAAAGCGACTTGGTTCCCTTTGCAGTACAGTAGCTTCTTCAATGTCTCAACAAAATGAAAACCTACAAAGTATTGATAAGCTCTGCCATTCAATGATTGATAACCATAATGTGGTAGGTACTCAGATTCAGTTATGGTTGAACTTGTTTTTAACGTCTAGATCCTGCATGTGTTGTCTAATGTTTGATGACCTATGGCTTTCTTAGTTCTCACATGATATGATCTCAACATTAACCTTTATATATATTATTTTTGCACGGATTTTGTCTGCAGGCTGTGACTGATTTGAAGAAAAAAGTGGTGGCTTCAAAGACTCTGTATATTTCCCATGTTGATGCCCTACAAAATGTTGTTCGATTGCACAAAGCAGGCACTGATGCTAATTTGGAGGAGATGGCTTCTCTAGCTTCTTCCAATACTAGGTCTATCGAAGAGGTATGTTAGGAAAACCAATGTTCAGATTTTTTTGGAATGCTTACCTATGTATTTGGTCCTTAATTTTTATGTGGTAACCCTGTTACTTTTAACTTGATTACTGGGTTCTAATCAAGCATTAACTAGCATTTGTTAAAAGATATTCACTTCATGATGATTACTCAATTTAAGTGTTTAACATGAACAATTGGCTTTTCAGCCTCTAATTTTTTTTTGGGGTATTAGTTTCTAGAGATTGAGGATGGCAAAGCAATGTCTATTTATGATGATCTTCAAGCAACTCTTGCAAGCCACCAAGGGGAAATGGCACTTTTTGCTCGGGAACTGCGTCAGGTTGGTCTTTTTAACTCATGAACTATGAGGAGCATTCTCTTATTTAGATAGTAATTACATCTTTTGAGTACTTAAATCTGAATATGTCACTGTTTAAATGGGCATTTGCACTTCTATGCATTTGTTTGGAGGGATCAGAAAGGAGTTTATCATATATATTTTTTGTGTGTGAAAATGCAGAGGTTTCATGATAGCATTGAGCACATGAAGGGGATTGCAGAGTTCATAAATATTTATTTGCAAAAGATGACTGAAGAATCAAGCAAGCTTGGTGTTCATGCATCTCAGATTGAGAAGATTCAGATAAATAGTATTTCTGAATTCCAGAAAGCATTTGAGGTCTGTTGCTTTTATTTTTGTGCGCGTAAGTAATACATTATGATTTTGTTGTTGTTTATGGTGTTTTGTGGGGCTATTTGTAGGAACAATCTAGATCTGATGCTGAAAAGCTTCTAGCTGAAGTGACTGATTTAGTAACCAGCCACATTCGTCGTCAGAAGGAGATGGTATGTGGGTCACTTTGTGGTTTCAACTCATGTCTTACTGTTTTGGTATTTTGATAAAATTCTAAGAAATGACCATGCAGGTTGATGCAAGACTCATTGATCTCCGAGAGACTGCTATTGCAAACAAAGTTTACTTGGATGAGCATGTTTCATCTTTGGAGGGATTCACAACTGATGCAAAAAGAAAATGGCAGACATTCTCGATGCAGGCTGAGAGTAATACGAATGATAATGCTGATTACTCTGCAGCTCAACATTGTAGCATGGAGTTGCTTTTACAGAAATGGTTGGTCTTCTGATCAACAATGGTCATGCATGTGTTCATTGTGGAATTGTTTCGTTTAGTAATTTCTCATTTGTATATTATTTTTATTGGTTTCATCTTGCACATAAATATTTGCTGACGTTTCTCTTATTCTTTTATAAAATTTAGTGTGAGCACGGCTGAGACGGCTTCCAAGCAGTTGAAGACAACTCATGAGTCTGTAAATGAGAAATGCAGTGATCAAGCTTCAACAATGATTTCTTTAGTGAGGTCAGTGTTTGGTTACAAATGCCGACAAGTTTTTTGGAGTATAATTCATAAAAACCTCCAGATGCTGCTGCATATTGCATGCTCTGGCAGTCATGATTCTGCATAGCAATTTTAATTAAGAGAATCACTATTGAGCCAACCAGTTTACTTTGTCAATGATACTATGTCATATATCATAATATCTAATGTGCAGGAGCATGGTAGAAAGCCATGAGCAGCATGATTCAGAAGTTGATTCTGCAAGGGTTGCAGCTGGTCAAGATGCAGCTAAATGCAGTGAAGATATTGTGCACGATCTAGATAGTAAGTTTTCTGTTATGGTTATGATCTTACTGAGAGTCTTGTTAATATTGATTGATGACAGTAATTAATATCTACCGTGCTCAACGTTTTTATATTGTGAAGACAAATGAATCTTTAGACACTTATTTTTTAAGTTTGATACTGTAAGTTGGATCTTTATGGTGGCTTACTCTATAACTTATTTCCTACCAGTTAATATATTTGTTGAAAATTAAATAATATTTAATGAATATTAAGGGAATAACAGACAAAACATGTAAGGGAAACAGTGACTAAATTTATTTTGATAATGGCCTGGGAAAACAATAGGATAATTACATATAAAACAGAATATATCAAAAGGTGATATGAATATACACATTAAAAGAGAATAAAGTATAATCTCTAGAATTTGGTGTGTGTAATATACTGCATTTAACAAACTTAGGTTTTTGCACCTTTTTGGAAGATGAACTATAGCCTTATTTGAAACTACAGTAGACAGTTGGAGAGGGATATATGATGTAGGAGGAAAGTTGGACATTGTGGATTGAAGATGGAGAAAAAGTTTTTTTGCTTTTGCTCTAAGAAATGAGAGAGTTAATGGTACTTTCTCTCCCAAATTTATAGGAACTGCAGCTTGCAATTATAAAAATATAGAATTTGAGGAAAGTGGGGGAACGCCTAAATTCACTTCTCTAGGCTTTTGGAATGATTTTGGAGAAAATTGCTCCTCTTGATGTACTAGATAATGCTTTCTGTATGTTTCTAAATTTTGATGTACTAGATGGAAGTGAAATCAGTCACTTGGGGAATTCAGTTTTAGTCTTCTTCTATAATGAAGGTGCCACGGTTGATAAATTGATGCTATAAGAATTAATGCTCAATTCCTATGGTTGGTTTGGTTGAAGTTAGCTTATGGGTGATCTGATAGAATGTTTGGAAGTAAAACTGTGACTTTCATCCTCACAGAAACACTTGAAATCATCTTTATTTTGGTTATACACATTTCTTTGTAAAAATCTGGTGCTTTTGTGTTTGCTTTGTACATTTGGATATTGGTAGTCTTTTTTTTCAGTCACCTTGTGTGCTTAAAAAAAACACTGGGATAATATCTTTGTTCAATTCTCAAATTATTTTTTTGTAATCTGGTGCAATTTTTTCACAGGATTATCGGAGAGGCAAAATGGAGAAATGTCGGGTATATGTTCATCTGTCAAAACTCAGGTAGAGAACCTTGAAGTTTTCAGGGAGGATCATGCTGGGCAGGTTGTACGTATTGAAAATGAGGCACAGACGACTTTCCAGCAGAGATATATGGTAAGGATAGAGCTTATAGCCACGCTCTTAAAACTGTCAGGTTAAACAACCTGCTGCTGTGTTGAATCCGGATTAAGAATTGAATAACACCATATGAAATACCTAGGAAGAGTTGTTAATTAGTTGTATAACTGAAAGTTGTTGGTAAGAACAATTTTGAATATAATCATTGGGCATGATGAAGTTGATATTAAATGCTCTCAGAATTTAGATTGCTGGCCAAGTGACTATTCTGATAATAATAATTCATGTTTTCTCAGGATTATGAACCAACTGGGGCGACACCAGTAAGATGTGAGACAGATGTTCCAAGCAAGGGCACTATTGAGGCCTTGTGCACCATGCCAATGGATACTCTTTTAGAAGAATTTCGAGAAAATCACCCTTATGAGTCTGTGGAAGATAAAGAAGTAAAACCATCTCTCATACCACGTTCACCCTTAGTAGAACGGAACTGAAAATTTTGGCAATGATGGGGTGTGGTGCATTTTGCTAAATATATATGTAACTTCCATGTATGCTGTTATTGTTATTGCCAGAAGCATAGTGAAACACATTTCTATTTTCTAATTTCTGTAGCTAGGGGGGGGGGGGGGGGGGGGGGGGGGCTGAGCTGTGGCACCGATGCAATGCGTTGAATAAATTCCATCTTGGAATTTAACAACTTATATATAGTGTAGATCACAGGGTGAATTGTATTGCAATGAAGTTGTTCACTCAGATAGCCATATTGTTGAATATGAACGTGTTGTAAGATACAAACTACTTTGGTTTAAACAAATTTATTGGGAAAGCAATTAGTCTTATCATTCTTGCAGAGCTGTTGACATGTCTGCTTTGTTCCATTAAGAAAAAAATGTTGCAACTACAGCAATGAAAAATTCCTTGTTTTGCAGAATGTTCAATATTTGCACTCCTTTATGACTGATTGGTTTGTGTTCTATCTGTTAATATTCGAATTCTGCAAACTCTTAATGAAGATTATGCTACTGGTTAATTAGGGCAGAAGGTCCAAACTCGACGGTTTTGATTGAGTAAATGTAAGGGTATCATGGTACTGATGGCAGGGTTAGCTTAAAAATAAACCCGAAGTTTGGTCCAATTACGGGTGAAAATGCAACATCTATTCATCTACTCAATTGCTAGATAACCCTGATAAACTATTACGCGTTGGGAGAATAATATGTGTAATTATTAATCATATGCACAATCTACAGGAAGCTAATCACCTAATAAGTCTACATCAACACTAAGTTCTATTATTAAGCATATAAATTCCTGATAAAACCATTACTAATAAACTATATATCAAATTCTTCCAGATGACTTTCATCTTCTACTACTAAAGTTAATTAGAGCAGGCAACTAATACGATGGATTTACCAAGTTTTTTCCATTACAAATGCACCATAGGTTAGACAATAGAATGTTTATACTCCGTAAGATGGCCCTGCTTCTTCGCGGCTGGATTCCCTTGGCTAATTCATCAATATGCTTTAGAGAAATTAGTAATCATAGTAATATACGACTTTTTTTGTAAATCAAAGTTATGTCGAACACAAATTTTAGTCCATATGACATTTTAAGATTCATTTATATGTACGTATACTAATATATGAACTTTTTCTTTTTCTTTTTTGATTAAACTTGTGCATTGACAAATGTGTCAATCAAACTGTTACATTTAACCTAAAACAAAGGTATTCCATTTTAATTATTTTTACAATTACCGTCTTAAAATAAGTAGTGTTATTATAAATTTACGTTATACAATTTCATGCTCAGGGAACAATTCCAATTTAACAATCATATGATGATCTAACACAACCTTTGGTTAAATCACTACGCTAAGACTACGAAAAGGTCTATATGTGACAAGTAAGTTGGCTGAATTTCCATCTCTATGCATAACTTACTCAATTGAAAGGAATTCTACCTTCTTTGAAGTGTTTAGCCACCCATTTGTTATTACCTACAACTGCTCACATCCTTGCAATTTATGTCGATGCTACTTTTCTATCTTTTTCGTGCATATTACTTAGTTTTAATAAGCTCGTGTCAAAAAAAAAAAAAAAAAAAAAAAAAAAAACTCGAATGTGCCCATTTTAGTGTCAATATTTACTCATCTAAGCTAAGTAACATAGAAAAAGCTAGAGATCAGTAAATTAAATTTGCAATGTTGGATGGGAAAGATGTGTTGGATCCCAAACCATATGATTCTAGTTGCCTCCTTTATGTGAAATTTGGCTAAATCAATTCTAATGAACTATTAAAATGTTTTTACCAAGTTTAGGTTATGGTTTTGACACTTACCTATGCTTCTTTTTCTTTAGCATCCATCATTTCTTGACGTGGAAGGCTCTATAGAAGGTCATTTCTTTACCTTTCCTCAATTAGATCTTATTTGGTAATTTTGGTTTAACTCGCTAAATTAGCTGGTTTAATTACCTGATTGTAATAGTTGTGTAAAAGTATTTGATAACTAGCTAGCTGTATTTTGACTATTTTTGTGTAAAATGATTTTTTTTTTTTTTTTTTTATAGCTAGGGTGTTGGATTTGATCCAATCATTCCCTTTTTTTTTTTTTACTGCACCAAATAAATTCCAGCTAGCAAGTAGTGATGAATATTTATGAAAAAAATTTTAAAAAGTGAAAAAATATAGAGTACTGCCCTGCTCTGATTTACTTAACTGAGCTGTGCTGAACTGAACTAAACTGAATAGAGCTCAATGAATTATTTATGAGAGAAGGAAATTAGGAACTGAACTGAGCTGAATTGATTGTAGCTGAATTGAAATTAAGCTGAAGAGAACAGACCCTAATAGAGATATATACTACATATATTTTTTTTTTCTCAACATACGAGGTTGTTTTATCACCAATTAATATTACACTGGATTAGGTTCCATGCCATGCGCGGTAATTTTCACTATTTATTATTAGTTTAAAACTAAATTTAATTATTATAATAATTATCAAATTGCAAAATAAGATAAAAAAAAGTCGTAATTACAAAATAAAAAAAAATTATATCATACTAAAGAAAATAGTGAGAGTATTACATGCATATATGACTAATAAAATAATTATGGATTAAGATACAAAGTTATACTTCGTATAAAGGAATGAAAATAATATTGCATAGTATTAAATAAACAAATACGAAGTAATTTTTTGTTGAATGTGTATAAATAGAATACAATTACCTAATAGTAATGGAGAAGGTTTGGAATATATATATATATATATATATATATATATATATATATATATATATATATATATATATATATATATATATATATATATATATATATATATATATATATATATATATATATATATATATATATATATATTATTTGCGCAATTTTTTTTAAAAGGAGATGATATATGTCATTCTTGGTATCACCTTTATTATAATAATATTTGTTATAGTTACAGATTTATGTGTTAAATTCAATTTGATACAATATAACGTAATTTTTTTTTCGGTACTATAAATTAAATCCATGTGATTGTAATATAACATAAAAATATCTCAAATAATATTAATATTAGTAATAAGAATCTTTAATTTCTATTATAATGTATGAACTAAATATATGCATTTTATAATTTTATTGTCTTAAATACGTTGTCAATAAAAAAGATATAAAAATTAAGTTAACATTTTTTTTATTTGGAAGTGTTTTTTGGAGGGAAAAAACGACACCAGGAAGTGACATGTGTCATTTCCAGTGTCTGTGTTTAGTATTATGTTATTGATTGATTCTTTCTTCCTTCTTTTTAGTTAACATGTTTTAATTTTGACACTAATGAGAAATTTTACTTTGATTACATTTTGTCATTTATTATGATAAAATATAGTTAATACATACAAAATACTATATACATATATTTTTAATAATTTTTACTTATTAATAATTAGAGTTTATTGATCGTTAGCTTAGAGATATTAATCGTTGATGAATAATGTTTCTAATTTGCATAATGTTCCTATCAATAATCAATAATCACCAATCATCAATAATCAATAATATCAATAATAATATACTAAAAGACACACCAGCAATGACACGTGTCATTTTCTAGTGTGTCCTTAGTATTATTATTTTTTACAAAAATTAAATTTTTAAAAAATTAATAGAAAATATACGCAAAATATTTAATTTAAAATTTAGGAAAAAAAATCGTAGAATAATATATTTATAAATTATAAACTTAAATATCTAACCATATCTTTTTATAAATAAATTCTTATATTAGTAAGTACTTTTTAATCTATAATGATTATTTATAGTAAAAAAAAAAAATCATGAATGTATATTTGTCAACTTAACATAGTTGGTGAATGAAAAATTTTCATATTTGAAATAAATAAAAATGGTATCAAGGTTCAAAATAGAAGAAAGCAATATAATATGTATTCAAAAAAGATAAAAAAAAAAAAAAAAAAAAAAAAAAAAAAAAAAAAAAAAGTAGATTGATTTGAGATAAAATAAAAAATAAAAAAAAAACAGATTTTAAATTATCTCCGTAATAAAGATTGAAAAACCGTGCATGGCACGGGATCTAACCTAGTATCATAGATAAAATCGACTACATTCGATTAGATTACAAATTATACTCGATTATGTATAAAAATATGAATAGAATAAAAAGTAAAAAAAAAATTAAATAAAATAAAAAGGTCAAGATTCTAAAAAGCCTTCCAAGAAGTACTTTCCCCACGTCCAATTATTTTCTACTTTTTATATACTTCGTCTCTATTTATGTGCATCTAACCTACATGGCATGAATAATTTTTTGTTAATAATTTTTTTTTTTTGATGGAACATGACATGAATTAATTTTAGTCCATATAACTCTCCAAGAGCTTAACTAGTCATCGTAAATTGTTAAAATTATTGTTTCTGAAAAATTGAGGAATACATTTTAAACATAGAAAAATTGATTCTAATAATTCCACTTTTGGTCGGTTCGCTATTAATAATCCGACCTTTATAGGGGACCTTATTCTATTGGTCCCTTGTGATCAGTAACCTGTACTTTAGGTAAATTATTATTAAATTACTTTTTTAAATTTCAGTGACAGGTGTTACTACATAATTGGTCAAAAAGAAAAATCTTTTAAAAAATTTTGATCGAAATAATTTTAAAAAAAAAGAACCAGCCAACTCCCAATGACTACCCTAACCCCCAACCTCCGGTAGCCTATCCTCCCCATCCCCACCGCCGTAACTCGCATCCCCACCGTCGGAACCCCTCTACTCTACCCACCCCCACGCAACAAAACCCAGGCCTTAATTTCAATGACTTGAGAAAAAAAAAGTTAAAAAAAAAAGTAAAAATCTTCAAGAGCAGAAGGGATGGCTTGGGTAGGAGTTTTGACGGTTAGAAGGGCTTCTCGTAGGTTTTCGGCAATGAGAGGCGTTTTTCAAGGTAGTGGTTATGGTGGTTTTGGGGTTGGGATTAGGATTAGAGGTGATTTTGGGGGTGCCTTTTAGTTGGCTGGGTGGGTTCTAATATTGGGGGGTTCCGGCTGACCGTTTTTGGGGATTTAGGGTGGCAGCCAGCCGATTTTTGATGGGGCTAGGGTGAGGGTTGGGGTTTCACGGTGGTCAGGGGTGGCTGGTGGGTATTTTTCTTTTCTTTTTTTAGTTTTTTTTCAACCAATTACAAAATGACATGTGGTAAATTAACTTCTCAAAATCGGTTACTAATAGGGTAGAGATCTATAGAAGAAAATTCCTTAAGGTGTAATTATTAAATAATAATTCAAAGATGAGATTATTAACAACGAACCGATCAAATTAGGGATTATTAGAATCAATTTTTCTAATGAACCTTTTATGAGCAAAAACAACTTTTGTCATATCCCTTCTATACATACCATAATTAACAATTCCTATCATCAATAATACATCACATGTTTATTTGGTTGAACAACACGAGACATAGATTTTCCTCTGTTTTTTTTTATTTTTATTTGATGGCTATGAATTTGTTTTTTCACGTGTGATTTTATATTATAAAATATGCGTTCAATTGACCATGAGAAATTAAAAATTTGTGAGATCTCTATTTTACAGTAAGTAAAAATTTCTAGGGAAATTCTCTTTGGTAACACTGTAGTTTTTAATTTTCTCAATGGTAAACTACGAAATTTTTTATTATCGTTGGTAAACTTGAATTTTTATATTAAGCTAATCATAACATTAATGATATCAATCAATCAATCAATCAATCAAAGCCTTAATCCCAAAAGTGGGGTCGGCTAACATGAACCAAATTTGATTATTCCGTGTAGTCATCAACATAAATCTTTCTCCTCCATCCCTTACGATCCAAAACTTCATCCTCACGTAAATCCATGCACTTCATATCCTTCCTCACTCCTTCCAACCAAGTCATCTTTGGTCTCCCTCTTCCTCGTTTAATCCCTCCATGGTCCCACTCTTCCACTCTTCGCACCGGTGCACCCTCGGGTCTCCGTCTTACATGTCCAAACCAACGCAAACGATTTTCCCTTAATTTATCTACAATGCCCGCCACACCTACTTTCTTGCGAATAACCTCATTTCTGATTCTATCTCTTAAAGTGTTTCCACACATCCACCTTAACATGCGCATTTCCGTAACCTCCATCTTTTTAATATGCTCTTTCTTAGAAGCCCAACATTCTGTACCATAGAGCAACACTGGTCTTATGGCAGTCCTGTAGAATTTTCCCTTCAACTTTAAGGGAATGCTGCGGTCGCATAGCACTCCCGTGGCCGCTCTCCATTTAAGCCACCCTGACTTAATCCTGTGGGTCACGTCTTGATCAATGTCACCATTCTTCTGGATGATCGACCCTAGGTACTTAAAACATTCACTCATGGTCAAATCCTTTCCATCCAAACTCACCACTTCATTGCTTGTCCCCCTCTGAGTGCCAAAACGACATACCAAATATTCAGTCTTACTCCGACTTAGCTTAAACCCTCTAGATTCCAACCTTTGCCTCCATTGCTCCAACTTGACATTAACCCCATCCTTAGTCTCATCCACCAAAACGATATCATCTGCGAACAGCATACACCATGGAACCTCATCTTGAATTGGTCTAGTTAATTCGTCTAGAACCGTTGCAAAAAGAAAAGGGCTTAATGCAGACCCTTGATGCAATCCGATTGTAATAGGGAAATCTTTTGTCAACCCTCCGCATGTCCTCACATTTGTTGACACATCCCGATACATATCCTTAACTAGGTCTACATACCTTCGTGGGATACCTTTCTTCAACATTGCCCACCAAAGTATCTCTCTTGGCACCTTGTCATATGCCTTCTCTAAATCAATAAAGACCATATGAAGATCTTTCTTCTTTACCCTATAAAACTCCATCATTTGTCTTATCAAATGGATTGCCTCCATAGTAGATCTCCCAGGCATAAAACCAAATTGGTTATCTGAAATGCTTGTGCATGCCCTCAACCTTTGTTCAATCACCCTTTCCCACAACTTCATAGTATGGCTCATAAGCTTAATTCCTCGATAGTTAGAACAATCTTGAGCGTCTCCTTTGTTTTTATAAACCGGGACCAAGGTGCTCTTCCTCCAATCTTGTGGGATCCTTGTAGCCGTCCATATCTTGTTGAAAAGGTTTGTTAACCAATCAATACCAATCTTACCCAAACACCTCCACACCTCTATCGGTACCCCATCAGGGCCAACCGCCTTCTTAGGTTTCATCTTCCTCAGTGCAATCTCCACCTCTACTCTCCTAATCCTTCGCACATACTCCATGTTGATTTCTTCATCACTCATAGAGGTATCTCCTATCACAACTCCATTACTTCCATTAAATAACATTAATGATAAATGTAGTTAAATATTTAACTATAGTTAATTACTTTATTTATTTTATTAATATTTTTTACTTAAAAAAAAAAAGAAATAGTAACTTTTTCTTACAAAAAAAAAAACCACCCCTTCTCCCTCCAGCCAACCACCACTCTCCGCCCCAATCAACCCCACGCCAGCGCCCAACCTCTCTGTCACCGGCGCACCGACCTCCCCCTTCCCCCGAACCGGCAGCAACCACCATCACCCACCGCCAACCTCAGCCCAAATCCCCTTCCTTAAACAATGCCTAGAAATTTCCCCAATTTGAACCTCTAAAACCCAGCACTGTAATTTCAACCTTCACCTTTAATTTCGTCGGCGTCTTTTTTCAACCTTCTCATCTTCTCCTTCTCTGGCTGCAACTCTAACCTCGGCAAAACCCTCGAATCCCAAAACCCATCTCAATTTCACTACTTTTTGTGCGTGAAAGAGCAGATTTGTGGCGTTCAGGGTGTCAGGGAACAGGAGAAGGGGGCGTTTTCGGGAAAGGGAGGTCGGAGGGGACGGATTTGGTGGGCGATCTAGTGAGGGGGGATGAGAACGAGGTGGGGGAGTGGGAGTAAGAGAGGGCAGATAGGAATCGGGGGTGAGGGAGGGTTGGGGGTCATCGGAAGGGAGGGAGGTGTAGGCGATCGCCGGGGCTTGGTGTCGTCGGCTAGGGAGGGGGCCAGGTGGTGGCTGGGTGAGTGGGGGAAGGGATTTTTTTTATTAATTTTAATATTAAAAAATAAATAATTAACCATGGTTAGACCTATAATTGGATATAAACATCATTGATGTTACCATTTGAATTTTATAGTAATTAGAGTTTACTAAGGATAATAAAAAAATTTACAATTTACCACTGAGAAAATTAAAAACTACAATGTTACCAAAGAGAATTTCCCAACTTTCTATTTTACGAGCATAATGGTACCTCCGGCTTATCTTAGGGGAATTAACATAAAATTGATGGGTTGGTTTGGGTAGCTGTCTAACCATCCCATAAAAAACTTTGATTTCATTTTGTGATTTACAAATTTCAATTTTGTTAGATTTTATTTTATTTCATTCTATATATGTTCTAAATTTAAACTTAGTATAATTTTTAATTCTTATGTATAGTTGAAATATTATGGTTCTGCATTGGCTTAACATAACTAAAGAAAACGAAACGCAGAAGTATATAGCTAGTTAATATCAGTAGAAGACGCTCTATTGATATATCAAATGCACAACAAACATTTATCTAACAAAAATCTCAAAATTCGATGTTTCGCCAAGTTCGATCAGTAAACTTAGATATGTTCAGTTCACCTTATATATCCAAATTAATAGTTTATCATATTTTGATCTGCATATGAAAATTGTTCGTTTTCAATATACAAAATTATATAGTTTTCTTCCTTCTATATATAAGTTTAAATTATATAGTTTTCTTCCTTCTATATATAAATTTAAGGAAAATTTGTCAGCAAAAATCTTTTAAAGCAACTTTTTTGTTCAGAAAAACCTTATAAAAATTTCTTGGCAATTTGAAATCTGATTGTAAATTTTTTTTGTTGAAAACAACCAAAGATTACATTCCGGCGTTGACTAGAATATTTCCGGCATTGACTCCCTCATGTGCCCTGCACATGTCTATTTTTCTTATTCCCACCCCATTTCTTCTAATTACCTTTTAATTTCCCTCTAATTTAACTCACTTAACATATAAATTAATTTATAAATAAATAAAAGAAAAAAAAAACCACAACCACCTCTCCCACCATCCAACCACCCTACCCCTCTTCTGCCAGTAGCCCGCTCCCCCATCCCACCGGCCGTCAGATCTCCCCACCCCTAGCGAGCCGCGTCCACTGGCGACCGATCCTATTGCTCAACTCTAAAGTTTGAATTGGGCGATTCGTGAAAGGCAATAATCATACCATTAAAGATGTCCTCAACATCGAAATCAACCAAAGAATTTGGGAAATCAAAGACCTTGATTCTTCAAATGGTACTATTTTGAACTTCTCTCAA
This sequence comes from Chenopodium album, assembly GCF_948465745.1. Classification (NCBI taxonomy): domain Eukaryota; kingdom Viridiplantae; phylum Streptophyta; class Magnoliopsida; order Caryophyllales; family Amaranthaceae; genus Chenopodium; species Chenopodium album. Next base: position 4,999,835 of record NC_137836.1, on the reverse strand, counting down.
CTTGAACCCCTTTCCCCTTCTGAAATTCGTGGTGGGAGAAGGGAGGCAAGAGGGTTGTCGGGGGTTAGGGTTTGTCTGGGTAGTCGCGGTGGGAGGTCGGTCGGCAGTGGAGGGTGAGGAGTTTTGGACGGCATGTGGAATAGGGGATGAGGGGTTGCTGACAGGAGAAGGGAGGGTTAGTTGGTGGTGGTGGAGGCGATGGTGGTGGACTGGTGGTTAATAATTAAACAAGGTTTAATAAGAGGGAATTAGAGGTAAATTAGAGGGAACAAAGAAGAAAAGGGGGTGGAATTAGTAAAAAAAAATGAGCATGTGCATGTCACATGGGAGTCAATGCCGGAAAGAAGAAGTCAATGCCGGAAAATGACCTTTGCTTTTCTTCAACAAAAAAAAATTTACAATCAGGTTTTAAATTGCCAAGAAATTTTTATAAGGTTTTTCTGAACAAAAAAGTTGCTTTAAAAGGTTTTTTCTAACAAATTTTCCTAAATTTAAAGATTTTAGCGGTAAACCTTAAAGATTTTTAATTAATAGGATAGAAATAATCAATTAATATAAATTCATTACATTAATTAAAATATATTTGGTAATCTTTTTATTTATCTAAAACCTGTGTTATTTAAATTAATCACTCTCTTCTATAAATAGGGAGTTCACCACCCTTACACATAAACATCACATTTATGCCTACTCTTTTCTCAAAATACTATCCAAGAAAAAAAAAATGAAGAAAGTTACCATACTTGAATTTTTAGTAACAATTCTTTTTTGTTTAATAATTCATGATTTTGTAGAAACATCTTATAATGTGTATTCACAATCTGGCTTTCACTTTCAACCTCTGAAACATTGGATCAATGGTAATTTTCTTTTATCTTTTTGATAATTATATATTATGACTTTTTTTTAAGACAATCAATAAGAATTATTTATTTATTTTGGAGTGATACACTAAATCAATTTTAATAATATCTTTTAACCAAAGAAAAAGTATTTAAATTCAAAAATCTTGCATATAAAAAAGATAAGTTTGGTTTGATAGTGTTACCCAATTTCTAAAATAGGCTTGGAATGGTGCATTTTTAAGTCTAAAACTTGACAAGGTATTGATTCCAATATATGGTATGTATTTATACAGATTTAATGTAAATTATATCTAATCATACAAACACAGAAATTTCAAAGATTACTCTCCGTTAATTTGATGCCTTCAAAATTTATTAAAATATATAGTAGGTGGTGTTGCACTTTTGGATAATAATTTTTTTTATATAATCTACAAACTTATTACTTGTGTACTTTTTAGAAATGGATACATTAAAGACATTTGCTTAATTTATGATGGTATGCTGATTTGATAATTTAAAATAAGTCTAATATTATTATTTTTTTTTTAAAAATTTAATTTTTTTTTTTATTTCTTTCACTAATCATTTTTTTTTGTCATGCAATTTTGCAATGATCCAATTCTAAATCAGATCCAAATGGTAATTTTAATTCGATTAATTACTTTGATTACATTTTATGTATAATCCTTAATTTTTAAATAATTATTTGGAAATTTTGCAAAAAACCACCTTTTAAATCTTTTTTTTTTTTTTTTTTTGCATATAACCACCTTTTAAAAAAAATGTTGCAAAAGACCATCAATTTTAAAATTTTTGTTGCAAATTACCACCATTTCAATGTAAAACAATTGATAAATTTGGCTTAAAGTGGTTAATTTCTAAACTTTGTGTTTGGTATCTGATCATCAAAATAAGAGAAAAAAATAAATTTCTAATGGAGAGAGTGACAAAATATGTATTTATACTGGTTTATAATGTAAACTATCTCTAATCATATAATCACACAAGCCATCCACTTTTTTTTTTTAAGAGTTGTTTGTTAAATAACAAGTGTTAAAAGTGTGCTTTCAAAGATTACCGTTCAAAATTAGAATGAACTAGTTAAAGTCACGTGCAATGCACGGATTTTAATAAAATTATTTAACAAACTATAACATTAATTTAACAATTATATGTAAACAAAGAATTACATTTATAAACATAAAAACAATAGCTATATTGACATTTTTTTTTTGACAATGATGCATGTAAATTTCTAAGGCTATTGATGTGTTAGACTTTATAAATATGAAAAAAAAAAATTTAGGGTGTATTGATTATTTAGAACCCATGCTATATACCCTATCATGTCCTTATTTTGTTCACGTAGTTTGACATACACATTGGTTTATACAAGTTTAGTTAACTTTAACTTTAGTTTTCTATATGTAAAAATCAAATTCTTAAAAATGAGTGAGTCATAGGTTTTTATTATGATATATAAGTAAGGTGAGGAAAATAATGAAACATCATCAAATACTCTTATAAAAAAATATTAGCATAAGATTAATATAGAAGTAAAGCTTTCCCAAATTATAATATTAGCATGAGATTATTATAGAAATATTAGCATGAGAATATTGTAGAAATCTTGGAGAAAATCACAAAAATTAATTTATATAAAAAATATATACATATAAGAATATTTCATTAGATGAATATTATAGGCTGTAGGCGTCGTTCGAAGTGCGCCTACGTTAAAAGCATGTTGTGAATATGCTTGGCACTCATAGGAAGTGGGAATTGACATTACAATTAGGGACAACGATTAGGGACAAATAAAGTAGGGAGCCGCCAACAAGTTTTTAAGGAACTTGTAAACCGTCCACGGATCATAAAAAGGCAACCACGATAAGGGACAACGAAGGCAACGATTGACCCGTGAAGGTTACACCCCATTCATAATCCATGAGATTACTAACTCCATATGGTTCGGAACCACGAAAGGAGGATCGGGGATGATGGTACGAAGTGAGTCATGGAGTCACATTCGCCCGTATTGGCCTCTACTCGATTCTTATAATGAAAAGTATTCCTGCAATCTCAAAGGCATACAAACAAAATATTCAATTTGCTCCAAACCATTATTTAACTAAATTGGTTCAAAATTAATGCACACATAATTCTAAATATTTGTGATCACTTGATTAAACAACAAGATTAAAAAGGAACCTAAACCGGTTGTCCAAATTATCTTATTAGGCGTGATTTTCAATTACATATTCCCTTTAACATGCAATATGGTGATCAAAATAAATAATAGAATCAATATGAACATAAAAAGAACCAATTTAATCATAATTCTAACAACAGAAAAATTGTTAGAAAAATAATAATAAAAAGAGCATAACTCTTACTTTGAATCTGTTTGCTTGCAACTACAAAATAATAAAACGAGTTAGTAACTTCAAGGAAATAATAAAACAACAATTAAATTAAATTAAATAAAAACAAGGTTAATTTTGGGGCCAAACCCTCAAACGATTCTACCTTTCACGCCTTGGTTTAAGGACAGAACCTCGAGTAAAATATGGACTCCTTTGAGTGCTTGAAGAGGGAATTTTGAAGTGAAAAGGGTAGGCTAGTGTTTAGGTTAAGAGCATAGAAGAGAGAAAATAAGAATAACAGAATTCTCGTTGCCCCGTTCATCAGAAATGAGGGGGTATTTATAGGGAAATGGGCTGAGGGAGCACACGGAACCCTAAAATGATAAAAAAAACCCTAAAAAAAAATCCCGTGACACGGTCAGACTGTACCGTGACACGGTTAGACAGTACCGTCAGACGGTACAAGTTCCCGTGACACGGTCAGTCTTTGGAGTGTCGCGGGAGATTTTCATAAAACGGAACGGAAAACGCGTTAAGGGTTTACGCGGAAAGGACACGGAACTCCCCGTGTCACGGTAGACCTCCCGTGTCACGGGAAGTCCCACCGTCAGACGGGAAGAGTTCCCGTGACACGGTCAAGCCTGACCGTGACACGGTCAACTCCAGTCCACTTTTCCGTCTAAATTCATTTTTAACCCTAATTTCTTTCGGCTTTTTGAGTGCCGATTGATAATTACGGGCTTTTTTCTGACTTTTAATATTCGGGCTAAAATAATAAATAATAAATAAAATTAAATAAAATATTTGGGCCAAAAATAATAATAAAATAAAAAAGGTTTGGGCTTAAATTAAAACTATGCTTTTACCAAACACCAAGACTGATCCATGGACCTTTCAAAAATATGAATTTAATAAAATACGATTTTTTAAGCACTCTCGGGATTAAATACTAAACCCGACCAACAGTGGCGGTGAAAGGTTATTTATCATCGGGCTTGGTTTTGGGGAGACATTTTTAGGTGTCTACAGAAGCCCCCACTTTGACTGAGTTTGTAGAAACGTCAGTTTCGAAAACGATAGTCAAAGTAGTCGATAGGGACGGAGAATGATTTAAGACGTTCTGCGATCCTAAATCAATCTATATACGCCGATACCTGCAGAAAAATGTTAGTTCTACAGATAAAAGAGTAAAGGGATAGAATACATATCTGGCACCAGTGTGTCGGTGACAAACGAGTTTGGTATTTTCCTATACTTGAAGGAATCTACCGAGTGACATTGGTTGAAATGCTTTCCATGCTTGAGGAAAGCCGACTGAAGAGTTTGGTACCTTTCTAAGCCTGAAGAAAGCTACCGGATAATACTTTCCATGCCTGAGGAAAGTCGACAAACGAATTTGGTGTCATTCTATGCTTGAAGAATTCCACCGATAATGCCTTCCATACTTGAGGAAAGCCAACAAAGGAATTTTGTGGTTTTCTATACTTGAAGAAAAATCCACCGATAACGCTTTCCAAGCCTGAGGAAAGCCGACTTGGCGGTTTTCTATACTTGAAGAAAAATCCACCGATAACGCTTTCCATGCTTGAGGAAAGCCGACTTGGCAGTTTTCTATGCTTGAAGAAATCCACCGGATAATACTTTCCATGCTTGAGGTAAGTCGACAGATGATGAGATTGCAAGTCTCTGTGTATCGAGAACCTTGCGTCATGAAATGATGGTGGTCCGCTTGTCCCCGGACGTGGGCTGTAGATGGTCCGCTTGTCCCCGGACGTGGGCTGTAGATGGTCCGTTTGTCCCCGGACGTGGGCTGTAGATGGTCCGTTTGTCCCCGGACGTAGGCTGTAGATAAGACCTGCAAAAATAAATTTGCCAATGGACTCGTATATACTGTGATTGACTTGACCACTAACTTGACCAAGTTTGACTTGATGTGACATGACATGTGTATGACTTGTGAGTGTGTGTGTGTGCAGACACAAGCAAACGAAGATGCAAAAGCAAAAATTTTCGTCAATTTTTGTCATGAGTGGAGGGTACCGACTTTCTCCCGAAAAAGAAAGACTTGAAAACTGAACTTTTATTTTCGAACTTCCTTCGATGAAAACTTGGAAAAAGTTTTTTGAACTTCCCCAAAATAAAATAATGAAAAGGGAGAGAAGTTTTGAACTTCCTCCTTGAGCAAGACGAAATAAGTCATATGGAGTGAATTGCTTGTCCTGAAAATAATGTATGCATGATGCATGTTCTTAGGCCAGGAGGCTAAGGACAATTACATCATGTGACACGATAGATGAATGAACTTAAGTCATGGAGCTAAGCATCATATATGGTGTAAAGAAGCGATTTTGAACGTCACTTAGGTCTGGAAGCTAAGCACGTATAACACGATAGATGAATGAACTTAAGTCATGGAGCTAAGCATCATATATGGTGTAAAGAAGCGATTTTGAACGTCACTTAGGTCTGGAAGCTAAGCACGTATAGTGATTATTGCATAATGAACGTTGCTTAGGTCAAGGAGCTAAGCATGATATGCTTTGTATGATTAAAAATCATAGATATATAAATGTTTCTTATGCGAAACAATGAACATTGCTCAGGTCAGGAAGCTAAGCAAGTATGCAATGTTTCTTCTACTAAATGTTGTCTTTAAATATGATGAAGCATGCACAGTGTTGAAACAAGATTTCATGATAAAGGGCTCTTAAAGGGAAGGATGATTGATATGGATATGGATGTGTGAGTGAAGTGTGTGAATGTGATACTAAGGCTGGCTGCAAGGGTTATGGTGATGGAAATAGATGTGAGAAGAGTAAAAAAATGATGACTCCTCAGGCTGGGTAAGCTAATGTGATTTGGGTTCAAGCCCCCAAGTCTAGCTCTAAATGGGTAGGGATAAACATTGGATATTCTTTGACTCGATCATGCATGGATATGAATATGAATGTGGCCGCACCTCGATGTGAGGTTGCCTACGTATCCGTTAGGAATCAGGCCGAACGTAGCTCTAACCGAACTTTGCACAAGTGTATGTACACCTCAAAGAGGTCTTTCAAGGGTTGTAATGTGGTTAAGTTGATGGTTTAAGGAAGAAAGAGGTAAAAGGCTCAAGACCCGAGAGAAGTCCCCAAGATGTGTAATTGTGAATTTGAAAATTTTGAATTTTGCAAGTTTATTTTCAACACATTTTGCTTTGAACCTTTTTTTTTTTTTTTTTTTTTTTTTTTTTTTTTTTTTTCAATCTTTTGAATCAATGTAGGCAATCTCAGATCATGCGGTCCATCCCTCACTTAGCATTCATGTTTCTCAGGCACGGTACCGAGCACTCGATGAGAGAGGCAATTTGAGACGTGTTCATATCAAAGACATTGGAACACTTGCCTTTAGACATTGTTTTATTTTTGCTTTGCTACTTTTTTTTTTTACTTGCTTTTTGAATGTTATACAATTACACATCTTCAAATCCCAGGGTTGAGTGAATGTGGGTTGAAGAAATGAAGGCCAAACGTTAGACGAGGCTCAAAGTGGTTGATGAAGAACTGGATATGTGATTGAGTGGTTAATGGGGAATGACAGGGTTGCATAGGTGCCTCAAATCATTGGTGTACCTTGTGTTTAGTTCGGCATTTTTTATTTTAATTTTTTTTTTTGTTATATTATTTTTTTTTTGCTAATCACATGATCGAATGTAAGAAAGAGATGCTCATTTATGAAGAATGTAAGAAATGTGACACATAGACACATGGATAACGGGAACCTATGCTAGACTTATTGGGGGAGAGGGTCGAAACAAAAGAATGAAATCTTGCACGAAGGATCTGTGTGCCTTGTATTCATTACTTCTTGCCGCCTGGAGGGACATGAAGTTTATTTGCATCCATCAAATCTTGAATGGCGTCCTTCAAATTCCAACATTGCTCCGTAGTGTGGCCCCTTCCTTGATGATACTTGCAATGGGCATTGGGATTCCATTTGGCGCTCCTTTCTTCAGGTTTTGGCTCTGGAAATGGTCCAATAGGCGTGATCAAGCCTTGACCGTAAAGGCGATCAAAGGCCGCATCATAAGTCATTCCTAAATGAGTGTAAGTTCTTTTCTTCTTGGGAAATGGAGCATCAAGAGCTAACACTTCATTGAGATCAACTTGGCTTATATTGTTGGTAGTATTTTCGTGCTTAGAAGACGAAGAAGAAGGATGGTCGTTCTTCTTGTTTCTCCAAGTGTTATTATTGTTACTACCAGCAGTCTTTATTAGCTCATCCTCGATATTGATGCCGATGTCGTATACAGCTTCGAAAGTGTTTAATGGAAGAAATTTGAGATGTTCTCTATATTTATGAGTCAGATTTTGAATAAAGAGACGAACCATCTCTCTTTCTTTGGGAGGATCTACCAAGAGTGAAGTTGTTTCCCTCCACCTGTTCAGGTAAGCGGTGAAGCCTTCATTCTCTTTCTGTTTGAGAATGGAGAGTTCACGTTCAGAAGTTTTAGTTTGAATGTTACACTTGTAACGATTCATGAAACTGTCGGTGACATCTTGCCAAGTCGCAGTACGCTTGGCATCTAGGGAATAGAACCATTGTTGGCAAGCATGTTCTAAGGAGAGAGGGAACACCGTAGGGAAGAGTGTTACGTCCAATCCCTTAAGAGCCATGGTTGCAGAGAACGCCTTCAAATGGAATATTGGATTGTCAGTAGGTTTGAACTTTGGAATATCAGCAGTGGAGAACTTTTCAGGGAGTCTATCCTTCACATTCAAAGGAGTGGGAGGCCGTTCCACATAAGTGAAATCCTCAGAAATCTTACTCATTTGTTCCTTCAGTTTGTCAAGGGTGGAAACAGTGACCTTGTTTTGTTCCATGGTAGTGACCCTAGTGGTAAGGGTTTGCATCATGGAAGACAGTGTCTCAATGGATTTGTTGATGTTCTCAATGTCTTCTTTAGTGGCCATTGAAAGGTGATGAGTAACGGAGATGACAAAGTTCTCTTTGAACGCCTATTAGATCTGAGAGATTGTTGCGGTAATGGCTCGAACCGTATCGATCTATCTTTGTTCCTTGAACAAGTACTGTGAAATAAAACAATTCACTTAATTGTTTGACTTATTGCTCAAGATAGGAAAGGAAGGAAAAAATAGACATTTGAAAACAGGTGAGAAAACTCCACTCATTTTTTTTTATTATGACGAAGAAAAAGGGTGCATGAACCTAATATACGATCATAAACGACCTGGTGCACGACTCGAGTCGGACATAAAGAAAGTGTGTGGACTATACTTGACTCGTGAGTGATCAAGTGATGTTATAAGACTCGTAGTATGATCGTATGGCTAGACATGTGAACAATAACCAAAATGACTGACGCGAGGACCAAATTAAAACGAATGACTAAACTGACGCTTTTTTTTTTTTTTGAAAAAGGGTGACGTGGCACGGGACACTTCTCCCGTCAGACGGGATATGTTCCCGTGTCACAGTCAAATTTTTTTTTTTTTTTTTTTTTTTTTTTTTTTGAAAAGGGGTGACGTGGCACGGGACACTTCTCCCGTCAGACGGGATAAGTTCCCGTGTCACGGTCAAATTTTTTTTTTTTTTTTTTTTTTTTTTTTTTTTGAAAAGGGGTGACGTGGCACGGGACACTTCTCCCGTCAGACGGGATAAGTTCCCGTGTCACGGTCAAAAAAAGATTTTTTTTTTTTTTTTTTTTTTTTTTTTTTTTTTTTTTTAAAAAAAAAAAAAATAATAATTTTGAAACGTTGCTTGTTTATTTTTAAAGGGAGGATACCATCCGACTTTAAAAAAGAGACATAAAAACAAGACTTTCCCTAAAATACGGTCAAAAAAGTGGTGCACGACTTGAAGCAAAAAGTGTGTAAACACGACATGTGAGTGATTAAGTGAGGTTATAGACGTGTGTTTTGACCGTATAGCTAGACACGACTCAATACTGAACACAAAAATCGAGAAAAAAGACTGACGGGACACTTTCCTGGGCACCGTGTCACGGTGCAGACTGGCGTGACACGGTTAAGACTAACCGTCAGACGGTAGTTTTTACCGTGTCACGGCACTGTTCACCGTGACACGGCAGAAAATGCCGTGACACGGTGCACAGTTCCAGGTCAGTTTTGTGACTTTTTTTTTATTTTAATCGATTTTAAGTCCGTACTAATTACTATGTGAGAAAAAAAACCTCGGTCATGGGTCAAAAAAACAAACACATTAGGGTTAGCACCGAACAAACACATAGCATGTAGGCACGATGGTGTAAAAAAAGTTCGCAACCTAAAGTCAAGGTCTATGTTCAACTATTGGTCAAGCGTTGGGTGTCAAAAGGGTACCATGGTTAAGAGTTTGGACGCGTTAGCAAGGCAGCCTCCCTTGAGGGTGTATGCCAACGGGCGGCTCCGCGAGTTCGTGATGAAATCGAACTCGACTCCATGGTATGGGTGGATTTAATAACTCGGATGAACCCTTATTGCCATGAGCGTTTTTGGGTTGATAGAGCTTAAATCCCCCGGGGCTAAGACGCATGTAGAACACATACGTTTTTTCAGAAAAATCGAAGGAAGTCGACTGTGGGAAAAGAAAATAGGTCACCGGACAGTTTTTAGGACTGCCGTGACACGGCAGAAATTCCCGTGTCACGGTACAGTCTACCGTCAGACGGTACACTGTACCGTGACACGGCAGACTCTGCCGTGACACGGCAGTCAGAAAATCTGACTGGTGCCCTGTTTGCTTTTGCGCGCAACCGAGTTATCCAATTTTTCCTACGGGACAGACCTGAAAGCGACGTTAAAACGTCTATGCAGATGCAAAAATGCCAAATTAATCACAGGAATATTTTTTTAAGAATCTTTCAAGTCTCATCCACTCATCTTAATTAAATACCGATCACTCAAATCGATAAATAATTAAGAATCCTCCCCAGTGGAGTCGCCAAATTGTAGGCGTCGTTCGAAGTGCGCCTACGTTAAAAGCATGTTGTGAATATGCTTGGCACTCATAGGAAGTGGGAATTGACATTACAATTAGGGACAACGATTAGGGACAAATAAAGTAGGGAGCCGCCAACAAGTTTTTAAGGAACTTGTAAACCGTCCACGGATCATAAAAAGGCAACCACGATAAGGGACAACGAAGGCAACAATTGACCCGTGAAGGTTACACCCCATTCATAATCCATGAGATTACTAACTCCATATGGTTCGGAACCACGAAAGGAGGATCGGGGATGATGGTACGAAGTGAGTCATGGAGTCACATTCGCCCGTATTGGCCTCTACTCGATTCTTATAATGAAAAGTATTCCTGCAATCTCAAAGGCATACAAACAAAATATTCAATTTGCTCCAAACCATTATTTAACTAAATTGGTTCAAAATTAATGCACACATAATTCTAAATATTTGTGATCACTTGATTAAACAACAAGATTAAAAAGGAACCTAAACCGGTTGTCCAAATTATCTTATTAGGCGTGATTTTCAATTACATATTCCCTTTAACATGCAATATGGTGATCAAAATAAATAATAGAATCAATATGAACATAAAAAGAACCAATTTAATCATAATTCTAACAACAGAAAAATTGTTAGAAAAATAATAATAAAAAGAGCATAACTCTTACTTTGAATCTGTTTGCTTGCAACTACAAAATAATAAAACGAGTTAGTAACTTCAAGGAAATAATAAAACAACAATTAAATTAAATTAAATAAAAACAAGGTTAATTTTGGGGCCAAACCCTCAAACGATTCTACCTTTCACGCCTTGGTTTAAGGACAGAACCTCGAGTAAAATATGGACTCCTTTGAGTGCTTGAAGAGGGAATTTTGAAGTGAAAAGGGTAGGCTAGTGTTTAGGTTAAGAGCATAGAAGAGAGAAAATAAGAATAACAGAATTCTCGTTGCCCCGTTCATCAGAAATGAGGGGGTATTTATAGGGAAATGGGCTGAGGGAGCACACGGAACCCTAAAATGATAAAAAAAAACCCTAAAAAAAAATCCCGTGACACGGTCAGACTGTACCGTGACACGGTTAGACAGTACCGTCAGACGGTACAAGTTCCCGTGACACGGTCAGTCTTTGGAGTGTCGCGGGAGATTTTCATAAAACGGAACGGAAAACGCGTTAAGGGTTTACGCGGAAAGGACACGGAACTCCCCGTGTCACGGTAGACCTCCCGTGTCACGGGAAGTCCCACCGTCAGACGGGAAGAGTTCCCGTGACACGGTCAACTCCAGTCCACTTTTCCGTCTAAATTCATTTTTAACCCTAATTTCTTTCGGCTTTTTGAGTGCCGATTGATAATTACGGGCTTTTTTCTGACTTTTAATATTCGGGCTAAAATAATAAATAATAAATAAAATTAAATAAAATATTTGGGCCAAAAATAATAATAAAATAAAAAAGGTTTGGGCTTAAATTAAAACTATGCTTTTACCAAACACCAAGACTGATCCATGGACCTTTCAAAAATATGAATTTAATAAAATACGATTTTTTAAGCACTCTCGGGATTAAATACTAAACCCGACCAACAGTGGCGGTGAAAGGTTATTTATCATCGGGCTTGGTTTTGGGGAGACATTTTTAGGTGTCTACATAGGCTATAAATAATTTTCATGAAGAATTGACAAAATTAAAAATTAAAAAAAAAAAAAAAGGAAAGAAAAAATGGAGGAAAATTTTTTAACCAGTGAATGACATTTGTCATCACTGGTTTCGCTTTTAGTATTAAGTTATTGATTGTTGATTGATGACATTATTATAGAAATATTAGCATGAGAATATTGTAGAAATCTTGGAGAAAATCACAAAAATTACTTAATATAAAAAATATATACATATAAGAATATTTCATTAGGTGAATACTATAGGCTATAAATAATTTTCATGAAGAACTGACAAAATTAATAAAAAAAAATTAAAAAAAAAAGGAAAGAAAAAATGGAGGGAAAATTTTTAACCAGTGAATGACATGTGTCATCACTGATTTCGCTTTTAGTATTAAGGTTATTGATTGATTGATTGAGTGTTTAAGTTGAGATTTTGCCTAGCTAGTCCGTTCAATTCTAGATTATTGGGTCTACATTTAATCATTTATACACTACATTGCATATTTGGATAAGAGTTGTATTTTATAAATTTTATTAGTATTTTTTTACGCATTTTTTTTTTTTAATTTCTTATAATCATACATTTCATATATTTCATACTACAGAACTATGTCGTATTGTAAATTCACAATTTTTAACGTAGTACGGAGTAAAAGCTAAGATGCTCATTTGGTACATTTCCATACCTTATCCCTACCTTTATAAAAAGTAGAAAATAACTCATAGGAATAGTGTGCTACCAACTATACCCTCAAAAATATGTAAAAAATTGTGTACAAAAATGTATATTTACTTTTTTACCCTCATTAATATGTTTACTCTCATTAATATATTTAATTGTTTTTTTTTTCTCATTAAACATACCATCAATTAATACAAAGTTTTTTTTTAACAAAAACTTGTAATGCCTTTTTTTTAAAAATAAAATAATTATAATGTTTTGTACTTCATATGTTATTATTATTATTTAAAAAGGAAAAAAATTGTATGTACAAATACTTTGTTTATTACCACGAGATGATTTATTTTTACTCCTTTGTGGTTACTATTCTTATTTACAATTTTGTTGTCCTTTAATTACAAATATTGTTAAGTTTTATTAGCTTTTCAATTGTACATTATTTGATGGCACGCACATAAACAGCGTGGAATTTAAATGGGAAATTTTGTCAACAACTACTAATTATAGCCTCTGTTTTGAAAACAACTACCTTTTAATTTTTTTTTTAAAAACAACTACCACAAAAATTTTAAAAGTTAGAGTAGCACTACCACATTAGTATTTCCGGCTAGAATCTCCGGTATAATGATATTTGAGTAGATGTTATCAAGAGGTATAAATAACTTTAAAATCCTAAAATCGAGGGACATCGATGATAGAAAAAAAATGTATTAAATATGTAGAGAATTAAAGAGGAAAAATATAATTAAGGGGCTAATAATGATATTAGATATACATATAGATATTAGATGGTCGTAGAACATTGAACTTACATTATTAAGTTTATAGCTACAACGAACATTTCACTTATTATTACTCCGTATGACCAAGCTCAAAAAAAAATTCGTTTGAAGAAAAATACGTTAAGTATTATTAAATCATGCAAATCAATTAAGAGTTCTAAACTAGCTTAAGATATGAAGGGATGCAAATCAATTAAATATTATTTAATAATAATTTTGAAATAACACTGTTAAACTTTTGAGGGTTTTAAAAAATAATTGTCATTAAAGATTTTGGTGGCTTTTTTATACTTCTACAAAACCACTATATAGGCACATAAACCAAATAGTACGTATAAAAACTACCAGGTCTACCACCCAAACCAAAGGTGTAACTACGCGCTAATACAGCTTCTATGCAAGAGCTAACTCTTTCGCGCGCATCGCGCGCGTAGGATACCCTAGTATAGTAATAAGTGTAATTATTTTTGTACCTCTTCTGATGTGTTTACTAACCATTTTTTTCTATGGTGATGGAATTTTGCAACGATCCAATTCCAAAACAGATCCAAATGGTAATTTTAACTTGATTAATAACTTTATTACATTTTATGTTTAATCCTTAATTTTTAATTAATTATTTATTGATATTATATCACTAATACAGGGCCTATGTACTACAAAGGTTTGTACCAAAAAAAAAAAAATGCTCAACATTATCATATTATAAAACACCGAATTAATTTGACATTAAATATATTATAAAACTCGCGACCTACTGTGTAAGAAGAAAGGCTTACAACCGCTGCGCTGTTGGACGTGACAATGTATTAAACAACGCATTATTTTAGTTTTAACCTATTTTTTAAAATAAAAAACTATCTAGATTTTTTCCGGATCCAGTATGGGTTCAGCTGAACGCACTGAACCCATACTGGAGTCGCCACTTGATACACACATTGTTAATTTTACTTTTATATTATTCTAATATTCTTCCAAGTTTGTTAGGAGTCCAAATTAACAGTGTGTTTCTAATATATCCATTTTCATTCCCTTGTTCAAATCTTTCACATCATCATCTACATATACAGATACAACTTGGGTATGTTCGGCAAAATGTAGCTGTGAAGATAGCTGTAGCTGTGGAGATAACTGTAGCTGTGGAGATAACTGTAAGTTGTGGAGATAGCTGTTAGCTGTCAACAAGCTGTTAGCTGTGAAAAAAGATAATTTAGATATGATTGTTCGGTAAAGTAGTGGTTGACTACCTGTTACATTTAAGAATTAATATTTTATTTTTAAAACTATACATTAAATTTTCAAAAGCTACTTCAAAAACTACCTCTAACTTCAAAAGCTAATAATCATAGCTTTTAATAAAAGCTACCTCCACCACTAAAAGCTACTTGAACCATTACTTTGTCAAACACTCACATTTTTTTGTTGAGTAGTGGTTTGACCAAGTTAAACCACTAAAAGCTACTCAAAAGTTAGCGCCGAACACGCCCTTAATTATTGTGATGTTCAATTGCATCTATCTATATTACAACATTTTCACAATATATATCATTAATTTTTTTTAATGAACTTATTAACTTTATAAATAATTAAACCTTCTTTTCAAAAAAGATGAATAACAATTCCTGAACTAAAACTAATATTATCTACTCCTATCTTGTCATTTACGTGAAACCATTTTTTTTTAAACACTTAAAATCATTATTAAGCTAATATTATCTACTCCTATATTAATTCTGACAATTACTTTATTTATCTAAAACCTAGATTTATTTTTTCAAATAAAAATTGCTCTATAAATAGGATAGTTAACTTCACTCATCCTCTATTTTATGCCCTACTCTTATCTCAAAATACTCTCAAGAAAAATATAAAGAAATTTACCATGATTAAATTTTCAGTAACAATCATTTTATGTTTAATAATTTATAATGGTGCAGAAGCATTTCATAATGTGTATCCACAATTTCAATCTCTCGTAACCAATGAAGTCGATCGTATCCACAGAACTGGTTTTCATTTTCAACCTCCAAAGCATTGGATAAATGGTAAGTTTCTTTGTTATATTATAATTAATTAATCTCTTCAATGATTGTATTTTGATTTTTTTTTTTAAGATGAGAAACCATGGTTATTTTTATGAAACATTTGATAACGAAGTATAATTTGATTGCAATTTATTTGTTTTAGGGTGATGGACTAAATCAAATATCAGGATGAATACTTGAATTCAAATAAGGATGAATTTTTTTTTTTAAACTGTGTTACCCAACTTCTAAGATATGGTATTTGATTAAATATGACTTTTATCTTCCAATGTTTGTAATTTTTTTTTTTAAGAAGAAGTTTATCTTCTAATGTTTGTATAAAGTTATTTAATTTCTAAACTTTGGTATTTTGGGGGAATAGGTAAACTACTAGTTTTTAATAGTAATGTAAATTATCTCTAATCATACAAGCACAAAAACTATTTCTTTGCCTTACAATTTAGAATTGAGCCTTCAAGTTAAGATTCTGCCCAGAGCATCTAATTATAGAATTGGGTCTACATTTTTAGAGTCCATCAAAATTTCGAGTCGTATTGCTTTTTAGATAAGTATTTTTCATTAAATTTGGTTTAATTTCTACTTTCATATATAGTTTCATCTATTTGAAATTTGTTACATGCATTTTTTTTTATTGTTTTAATTTTATATTATGGAAGAAAATATTATAGGTTTGATACTTGATAGAATAATTTTATTATACAGATTCTTATTATAGGACGAGTATAATTACTTATAGTCTAATTCCTTTAAAGAAATAATTAATGATGGTCTTTTGTTAATTATTTTTCTTTAAATTATCCTTTTACTTCATTAAATTTTTTGTCTTGACAACTATTTTAAACCGTGATCTAATATTCTTTCTTGAACAAGTGAATGATGAATAACTAAGTGAAAATCATTCTTAAGAGCGATTAATATCAAAATTATTATCACATGCGTTAAAGCATTAAAACGTACCAGTACAATATACTTCCTCCGTTTTTATTTTATTGCACCATTATGACTTTTACACTATTTACTTAATCTTCTTTGACTATCATTTGTGATTTAATTATACATTAGGAAAAATATAGTCATGTGAGATCTAGTTAGATTCATATCGCATTCTACTTTTCAAAATCAAATTTTTATAATTTTTACAAAAGTATAATTGAAGATATTGATAACTAAAGTAATGCATTGGCAAGCGTGAAATCCCTTATGGTGCAATAAAAAAAGAACGGAGGAAGTATGAAATTTATACTTCACATAATTTAAAATTCTTTAAAATCATACATAACAATTATGTCGTGGTGTAAATTTACAAATCTTTTACGTAGTATGTAACAAAAGCTAAGCATGTATGCTCATTTGGTAACCTTGTAATCTAATTGCTTTTTGTACCTGTTTTGACTTGTTCACTAACCAATTTTTTTTTCTTGGTGATGCAATTTTACAATGCAACGGTGCAATTCTAAAACAGATCCAAATGGTAATTTTAACTTAGATTACATTTTATGTTTAACCCTTAATTTTTAAATAATTATTTATTGATTATTATCATTGGAACAGGACCTATGTATTACAAGGGTTTGTACCATCTATTTTACCAGTACAATCCGTGGGGATCTACATGGGGCAACATTGTTTGGGCTCACTCAGTGTCAAGGGACTTAATCAATTGGGAAGCCCTTGAACCCGCATTGCACGAGTCGAAGCCCTTTGACATAAACGGGGTATGGTCCGGATCAGCTACGATCCTACCCGGTAATCGTCCTGTTATACTCTATACTGGTCTTACCGCTACTAGTGTACAAGTCCAAAATGTTGCAATTCCAGCCAATTTATCCGACCCATATCTTCGAAAATGGGTCAAACCCGATTACAACCCGATCATTACCCCAACCCCGGACGTAAACATGTCATTATTTCGGGACCCGACCACTGCATGGTGGTCCCAAGGGTATTGGCACATTGTGGTGGGTAGTAGGAGGAAGCATAGGGGGATGGCCTATTTGTATAAGAGTAGAGATTTTAAAAAGTGGACCAAGGCTAAACACCCATTACATTCGGCCCCAAATACGGGTATGTGGGAATGTCCTGATTTTTTTCCGGTTTCGACCCGAGGTAAAAATGGGTTGGACACTTCAACAACGGGCTCAAATGTGAAACATGTGCTTAAGGTTAGTCTTGATGTAACAAGATTTGAGTACTATACAATTGGAAAGTATGATGCAAATAAAGGTAGATATGTTCCAGATAATGCTAAAATTGATGGTTGGAATGGGTTAAGATTTGATTATGGTAATTTTTATGCCTCAAAGACATTCTTTGATTCTCAAACGGGTCGTAGGATTTTGTGGGGTTGGTCTAATGAGTCTTGGACCCCAGACATTACTGCCCTCAAAGGTTGGGCCGGAATTCAGGTAAAATCATTATTCCTAAATATATATTCCTTTTTATTTTTTGTTTGATTTAACGACTGTTTATAGGTACTTGTTAAATCTAATTATATTTTTTAAATTTAAAAACTATAGCAATGGTTCATTAAATAATACTTACATATTTATAAATAATATTAACTCGAGAAATTAAATTGCTTTTGTTTTGGGTTTGTCAAACGCCCAATTAAAGTTTTACATGTTTCAATTATATATATTTATATACGACTAATTTTTTTTTTTTTTTTTTTTTTTGACAATTTAACATTATCTTAGGCTATACCAAGATCGATATGGCTAGATCCAAAGGGAAAACAATTGGTACAATGGCCGGTTGAGGAAGTGGAAAGATTAAGGGCTAACAAAGTTGAGCTAAACAATCGTCCACTTAAATCAGGGAATCGGTTTGAAATTAAAGGGATAACTACGGTTCAGGTATATGAATATTTATCGTTAACCCAAAATATTACATTGAAAATAATATTGAAAATGTGATAACTCAAACTCAATTATTTACGTAGGCTGATGTTGAGGTAACATTCAAGATCCCAAATTTAGAAAAGGCGGATATATTTAATTCTAATTGGGTAGATCCCCAAGATTTGTGCATCCAAATGGGATCAAATGTGAGAGGAGGAGTTGGACCATTTGGGCTTTTAACACTTGCTTCAGATAATTTGGAGGAGTACACTCCTATATTTTTTCGAGTTTTCAAGGCCCAAAACAATAAACATGTAGTTCTTATGTGCTCCGAAGGCTCAAGGTATTTATTTTGTTTTTTTTTTTTTTTACAACTGTTATATTATTATTTATATAATAAAGTATTATTTATTAATTATTGTGAGCTAACATTAATGTAATTGTATGTTTTCAAAAGTTCTTCAACGGAAAAGGGATTATACAAACCAACATTTGGTGGTTTTGTAGACATAGATTTGAGTCTTGAAAAGAAAATCTCACTTAGAAGCTTGGTAAGTATTACTCTTTATTTTCATATTAAAATGGTATATATATAGTCTATTTAATTTTCAACTTATTTAGTTCAATTTTGTGCAGATTGATCACTCCGTTGTGGAAAGTTTTGGATCGGGAGGAAAAACATGTATAGTATCAAGAGTTTATCCCAACTTAGCAGTAATGAATAAAACTCATTTACATGTTTTTAATAATGGTACAGATGTTGTGATTGTCGAGCATCTCAAAGCTTGGACAATGAAAAAACCCGTTAAAATGAACGATTAGTTTATCTTTTTAGCGGAGATAAATTAGGCATTAATAATTAACACTTTACCTATTGTAACAATATATATTTTGTAATGGTCATTAATTATAATTTGATAGTAAGGTTTATTTGTTGAATTATATTTTGATAGATTATAAAGTGCATGTAATATAATGTTTGATATTTATAAATAATAAAAGTTTTGGAGTGGAAGGAAAAACATGCATAGTATAGAATAATTAGTTTCCTAAAAATAATTAACATTAAAGTACATAATAGTAGAGTAATTAAGCAGACTATTGCTTCTGAGGTTATGTATTTATTTTATGTAAAATATCTCTAATCATACAAGCAGACCATCCCTCCACTTTTTATTTAAGGTTGTTTTAATTTAAATTTTTTTTTTTATTAAATGGTTGTTTGCTAGACCAAAGTATCTTCCTACACATCAATATAATTTCTTTTTATTTTGATTTTTTTTTAACGGAGTTGTGAATTTGATGACATTTCAAAAATTACCATAAAAAACTAACTTCATTGATTACCTGAGATAAATTCCTTGTTAACTAACCAGGAATAATTTTAAGAGGTCACGTGTTTCACACGTGGTCAGGTCAACAAGGTCAAACCCTCTTTTTCGACCAAAGGTGGGTCATTTCAAAAAAAAAATTTGATTAAAGTATGTCATTGGAAAATAATATTTATAAGGTGGTCTTACAAAAAAATTTCTTATAAAAAGTGGTTTTTTCTTGCATAATTTCCAATTGATTAATATACATTCTTTTTTTTTTTTTGTTATGTTTTAATTTCATTCATATTTTAATAACATGTTTTGATTTTGACTACCTCTCAGTTTGTAGTAACACCTTGAGTAGGCAATGGGTATAGATGCGGACCTTGAGTAGAGCCTCAGCATCAGCCAGCTTCTTCTTCGTCTCCTCCAAGTCTTCCTTGGATTTCTTTAGCTCATCAGCAAGCTTGGAGGAAGACTCTTTCTGCTCGTTCAGTTCCTGCTGAACTTGGGAAGCCTTGGTCTGAGCTTGGGTCAACTTATCTTCCTTGACCTTCAGCTGATCCTCAGCCTCTTGGAGCTTAGCTAGTTGAGCTTCAGTGGCAGTAGCAGCTTCGGAGAGTTGGACATTCCGAGCCTGGAGCGCCTCTTCAGCAGCCATTCTGCTGGCTTCAAGAGCTTCCAACTTCTGCTGCACTTCAGCTTGTGCAGCAGTTCCTTCTTGGATTCGGCTCCCAATGGCAGCTTTGAATTTGGAAATATCCACTCCCATGTGCTCCTGAAGGAATTTTTCCCCTTCCATCAGCGGGGGGAAAACTTCCTTCTCCATGGCATCGCAGAAGGTCTGAAGGGCTTCAGCAGCTTTCTTCTCATACTCTTCACCCTTCTGCTGCTTCTCTTCAGCCGCTGCTTGCTTCAGCTTGGCAAGCTTTAGCTCCTCCTCGGCTACCTTCTTGTCATACTCAGCAGCGTCAACCCTATCTTGTAGGGTATTTATCAGCTCTACAGTGAGAGTCTGATTATGCACAAACTGGAAACAGGGGCACAAGTCAAAAAAAAAAAAAAACAAAAACAAAACACAACTGAAGAGCTGAAGTGAAAAAGAGATAAAGGCAAAGAAGGAGAATCACCTGCATCATCAGCAGTTGGTTAGACCTGGCTGGGTCTGGAACTGATCTGCTGGATTCGCCCATCCCAGCAGTGGCCTTCAGCGACCAGATCCTCGCCCTATCTACTTCGGACATGCCAGCAAAGTCGCCGAAGTAGGCTGCAGCACCTTCTCGGTTCTGACCCCATATGAGATCCCAGATGTGATCTGGGATTGGCATTCGGGGGGCCGAGAAACCCATTTCTCCAGACTGCAGCGTCTGGAAGGAAGGGAAGGATGACGATGGAGCTTCTTGAGTCTTAGATGGCTCGGCATCCCCCTTCTTCTCAGCAAAGTCAAGTACTATGACCTCCGCTTCTTCATCAGGTGTGAGGACGAAAGCCTCAACCTCTCTTGCAATATCGGCTGTGAAACCCTCAGCATTGGGCATCACAACATCCTCATCTCTGTGCTCAGCAGCACTCTCTTGAGCTTCCTCTTGAACCCCTCCCTTAGGATCGAGAGTTTTCTGATCCACCTCCATCTCGGGAGGTGGCGGAGGGGTCCTCGGAGGTGACTGAGCCGGCGGCCGGGGAACCCTCGGCGATCCACCGCCTTCCTCAGGTTCCCTTATCTCGATGCCGATGGTCATCGGCCTCCTTTGAAAGTCATGTGGGCCGATGATGGCCATTCTTCGTCGCCTTTTTTGAAGCGGCTGCTCATCCATGTCTGAGTCTTCAGACTCTTCTTGTACCTGGTCTTCGGGACGAGCAGGGGCTTTACCCTCTCTCTGTCTATTACTCTCCTCGGACTGTAAAAGACAAGGGGGGACGAAGAGTATGAGTAACAGCAAAGAAAGCAACGGCAAAGCTGAAAAGCTAAGTCTAAAGAACTCACCGAAGTCTTCAGCAAAGCCTCGTCTTCTTCAGCTGCCCTAGCTGCAGCTTCTTCTTCAGCAGCCCTGGAAGACCCTACTCTTCCTTCGCAAGCTTCAATAACCCGTGCAACCTCTTCGGCTGTACGGGCAGCTTCAGCTTCTTCGTCTAACAGCTGAAACAAGGGATCCCTCTTCTTCCACCAAGGCTTCTGCTTCTGATATAGAGCAACAGCCTCAATTTGGAAATGGGTAGAATCTAGATGGACTTCCCTATGCTTTGATTCAGTGATAGAAGGAGCCCGAGCAGTTACGACCCGTTCTCGGTTGACGCCGAGACGATCGTAGTTAATGCCGACGTTGGTCTCGTCCCGCTCTGAAAGAAGAAGAGGGAAAAGATTAGCTCAGCTAGGTCGGCGCAGCAGAGAAGTACGAAGTAAAAACAGAGGAAAAGATATAATTAAAAGGCCTCGGCCCCAGCCGAAGAAACTTACCATCCCTAAACTTTCGGCTGAGGCCGACAGCTGCTAACATGTTCTCTTGGAAGACATAATGCGTATCGGGGAGCCAAGTCTCCGGGTTATGCTGCATTCGACCGCTGCCCCCCGGGTTCGGCCGCTTGCCAAAGATGTTCTGTTGATTAAGGTTCGGATCCGAACCGTCACCTTCGGGGGGACCCAAGCTTCCCATCTCGGGATCAGGCTCGGCAAGATACCTGGGGGCACTGAAGACGCAAGGGTGGTCCGGATCTGTGGGCGCCCTAACCCAGATCCATTGACCTCTCCAGTCCTTGTCTGAAGAGTCATTCGGCCACATGGTTAGGTACTGGGGCCGAGACTCAATCCGGTACCACCCAGAGCCGTGATGTCCGTGCCCACTTTGAATATTTGGCACTAGCCGATGGAGCTTTTTGAAGCAGTGCAGGTTCGGCACATACCTGAAGAACTTGCAGACCCATAAGTATGTCATCACCCTTCGGATGCTGATGGGAGTTAGCTGACATAGAGAAATATTATAATGGATCAGCAAGTCTCGGACGAATACGTCCAAAGGGAACCTCAGCCCATACTGAAGTTGTCTTGTATATACCCCCACATACCCCGGGGGTGGACGATGGATTCTATCGGATGCCACAGGCATTCGGCACCAATACCCATCAGCTTCAAGGATGCCGTAGTGCAACTCAATCTGCTCGGAAAACCGATACTGTTCAGCATTCTCTACCCACCATGAGTAGGGGCGGTTCTTTATCATGGCCGAAGCCACTTCAGCATCCTCCCACTCCGAAAACCCAGGGAGGATATCCCAAAGGACGGCGGGAACTTCATCATCTCGCCCAAAAACGCTCGGCCCCTCCGTTCCCTGAGGAGGAGCCGAAGAAATGGGAGTCGCCCTAATCCCTTCAGCAGGGTCAGACTCTGCTCTCTGTCCATTCCAGGTCCCTGTCCTGTTCCTAGGATCGGGAATCGGCCTTGCTCTTCTTGGAGCACGGGCCCTACCTCTAACTTCCCTCGCCATTGTTGAGTTTCGAAGAAAACTCGAAAAATAAGGAAAAAGAGTTCGAATTTGAAGAAAAATAAACTAAAATCAAAGGGAATTACCTTAATCTGAAGCGAAAGGTGCCAATTGACGAATTGGTATTGACGAGTCTCAGTTTCTAAGCTCAATGCTCGGGGAATTTGCGAAGTTTTGAAGCGGGTTCTTGGGTTCTCTCGAAAATTCTGGGTTCTGTGAAAGAAATGAGAAGAGACGGTGCGCTCCTTGATTATATGTCCAGAAATGAGAATTCTGGGAGTCCGTGCCTTAATTTCTCTTAAATACCCCAGTGAGTAACCGTTAAACACACGATCTCGTGGCTAAACCGCCCATTATCCGTCCAACTTCCACAAATTATTCGCCCAACCGCCGTCATTTCCTTAATTGCGGTTTAAATTCAAATTTTTTGGATTAATTAAATCATTTACTTCCCTCCTTTTTCTGATTAATCAAACCCGACCCGTCATCCTTCCTGGCCGGGTCTGGGGGGCAAGTTGTTTGGGTCCAATTTATTCCAATTGGGCCTAGTCATTAAATGATCCAATTACAAGCCCAAGGTCAAGGTTCATCTCTCCAATTATGCTAAAGTCAAGGTCAGTCTACCAGACATGTCAATTGGGCCACGGCCCACATTCTCCATATGTGCTAAGGTATAAAAGCCTTCAATTCATTCATTTGTAGATATACACAAAAAAGCCTCAAGCAATTAATTCTCTTGCATAGCTTTCTCTCTCTACACATTGTACTGACTTTAGCATCGGAGGGGCCTTCCTCGGCAACACCCCCGAGGCTAGTTTACGTGTGTTCGCTGTGCAGGAAACCTTCGGCCCAACATCACTTGGACCGAATCCAGTCTTCACCACTCCAGCGGGCCTTCGGCAAGGCCCCATTGTTTTCACCCGAAACACTATGTATACAGATTGTGCGGCGTTGGTTACACAGTTGAACTCAAAATCAGACAGTAATATTGGACTTTGCAGGGAATCAAGAATAAGGGAGAACAATTTGAGGTTTGCTGCATCAGAAAGGTGGAAAGGCAGCAAGTACATGAAGCTTACCAAGTAGCTAATTTCTGTAGAATTAATCTAGTGTCCTTTTCTAATTCTTAACTGTGGTTTAGCTATTGTAAAAATAAAAAATACAAGAGCAAAGAAAATTCTAATGTTAATTCTGTATTCATGACCCGTGATTTAATACTCTCTCCCTTCTCCGCCATTTTTTTCATCATTAAAATCTAAATAATAGCACAGGTGCTGTGATAGTCGAGCATCTCAAAGCTTGGACAATGAAAAAACCATTTAAAATGAACGATTAGTTTATCTTCTTAAGGGTGATAAATTAGACATTAAAATGATTAACACTTTACATATTGTAACAATACTATATTTTGTAATGTGGTCATTGATTATGATTTGATAGCAATGTTTATTTGTTGAATTAGATTTTGATAGATTATAGAGTACACATAATATAATGTTTGATATTTATAATAAAAGTTTTGGAGCTGGAGGAAAAACATGCATATTATCAAGAGTTTATCCCATTCTAGCAGTAATGAATAAGGCTCATTTATATAGTTTTAATAATAATACAAATGTTGTGATTGCCACGCGTATATTTCCAATCCTAGAAACACACCCTGTTATTCACGCTTTTAACAGTACTATATTTTTCAATGAATATTAGTGGCGGATTGTTTATAATTGTATTGTAATGTTTATTTGTTATATAAATATATATATATATATATATATATATATATATATATATATATATATATATATATATATATATATATATATATATATATATATTAGATTTTGATTAATTATATCAAGCATTACAAATAATCATTAACGGAGATATGAGCAATAACATATAAATGATATGGATAAAGTAATCAAGCAGACTATTGCTTCTAAGGGCATGTATTTATGGTTAATCTATGCAAAATATCTCTAATCATACCAGCATACTAGCTATCATTCCACTTGTTATTTAAGGGTTGTTTGTTAGACCAAAGTATCTACCTACACATCAATATAATTCCTCTTTTTATTTTGACAAGCTAAGACGTACACGCAAAAATTAGAAGGAAGGAAGGAAGAAAAAAAAAAAAAAAAAACAAAAAAAAAAAAAAAACAAAAAAAAAAACAAAACTTAAGAGCGGTTTTACAGTTGAAGATATACATTTATGTGAAAGAAGTGGAGCAGTTATTATAGGGTAGTTATGATAGGTAGTTTTATTTATTTATTTAAATAATGGTTATGTTTATGAGTAGTTATGATAGGATAATTTTTTTTTTTAATAAAAAAATAATTTTTAATTGTGGGTAAATAATGTAATTTGAAAAAAATAGAAGGGTATTTTAGGAAAAACAAAATTTATCGACGAAGAAGTGCTTTCTCTTTATATAGTACTATAGATTTTTTTTTTTTTTTTAACGGAGTAGTGAATTTGATGTGGTTCTAGACATTTCAAAAATTACCATAAAAAACTAACTACATTTCAAAAATTACCATAAAAAAACTAACTTCATTGATTACCTGAGATAAACTCGCTGTAAACTAACAATAGTTCAACAAGCCTAATAAGATCGAAAAGGTGATCAAATGAAGGTAATACAATCTATGGAAAACTGTAATATATATATATATATATATATATATATATATATATATATATATATATATATATATATATATATATATATATATATATATATATCATCAAATGCTTATTTCAAGATACTATAATTCTACATATTTGTAATACTATCATATTCGATATCCCTAATGTAACCCTTAATCACAGCTTCTGAGCAAAGATCACCGTGCTCCGGCCTTCCCATTCGCCAAATAAACCTTCTTAGCCCTTATCTGTATAATTCAAGATAAATATAACAAGATCAAATCAAATAAAGTATAATAATGAAATAATTGACAAAGAAACAAACCATTAATAATAGTAATATATAGCATTATTTTTTATAATGGTTGATTAACAATCAAATGGTTATCAAGAATACCTCATTGGTATGTCCACACTTCTTCTTGCGGCAATTTGTAGCCCTCAAAGGTAGCCGAGCATAGCACCTAGGCATCACAAACATATGAAACATTCGTTTCATTAAGACATTAGGGACTTCGTACAATATTATCCCGGGTTCAATTTAATTGACATTAATTGTTAAAGTCACGAATGATATTTTGATACTTGTACAACAACATTGCTAAATGGTCCAATCGGACCACGTTAAGTTTTATTGTACTAATAATGTTACGAGACAATATTTAACTAGATTATACGTTACACCGTATGAAAAAAAAATTTATTAACAATGCAAAATCGATATCGATAGGTTTAAAAAACCGAACAGGATCGTAGGGAAGTTGGAGAAACATACTTGCGGCAAACCTTCTTGTGTTGATTATATTTTTGAGCCAAAGCCAATAAACTCGGTTGATAACATGACAATGTTCCGTATCCTCCTCCTCTCAGCCTTAGGACAAGGTGAAGAGTCGACTCTACAATATTACAACACCAACTATAATTATCACCAAAATTAAACCAAAGACGAAAACAAATTATCATTATAACAATTTACTCGTATTTATTTGTTACACTTGTATTATGCGCAATTTCCAATCAATAAAAAGTTTTTAATCATTTGTATTTGTAATTTATTTAGTAAAAATTATGAAAATTTCATAATTGAAAAATATATTTTAAAACATATTCAATTCAACAAACTATGATCACAAATAATATTCTTAGATTAATTTATAGATTAACTCCATTGCATAATAAAAATAACGTAACATGCATTTTAACAATCACACAAATCTAACATGACCCTATAACTATATATTTATTCTTATAACTCACAAATGAGGGATTTTTTTTAGTCAAATAGAAGTTTACATATAATAAGTTAATAATAAAACGTATCAATATTCAAAATGTAACATCTTTATAAAACGGAGGTACGTAAATCAACAACAAACTTTCAAAAAATGATAACCTTTCTGGATGTTGTAATCGGCTAGAGTACGGTTGTCTTCAAGTTGCTTTCCGGCGAAGATGAGGCGCTGTTGATCGGGTTGAATGCCTTCTTTGTCATGAATTTTAGCCTTGACATTGTTGATGGTATCACTAGATTCAACCTCAAGGGTGATGGTTTTACCCGTAAGAGTTTTCACAAATATTTGCATTTTTGTTTGTAACTTATCACTCGAATCAACTTTAAATGGCGAAGAAAACTGTAATTTGAAGTGGTTTATTTTATAGGCAGATTTACGGTTATATTTATAGTGGAAATTCAATGCTATTACGTGGGGTTAGGTTTTTTTTATCTAGGGAAAACCTCTCCCCAAGTATATAAAAATTTAAGAAAAACCTCTCCCCAAGTATATCAAAATTAAAGAAAGTATTCCTCAGAGAAACAAAAATAATAATAAATAATAAATAAATAAAGTGGAAAACCTCTCCCCAAGGCATGTACCTTTGCGTCACATTTGGAAACAAATTTAATTATAGATATTCTTGTGTCAACACGTCATATAGTTCAATAATTAAATTTATAATATAAAGTAATGATATCTAGTTGGTGGCTCAGGCGTTGCCCCGGATCATTGCATTACATGTTTTATGTGAAATTTGAATTAAGCGAATTGTTAAACTATGGAATGAGATGAGATATATGGAATTTGTTTTGGATCCATGAACTTAAGCTGCAAATTAAACTAAACTAATAGTTGGCCCATCCTTTCCTCTAAAGAGGTTAAAAGCTACACCATACAACTTTTTTTTTTTTTTTTTTTTTTTTTGGTGAAACCATACAACAATTATAACAAACTACTATACCCTTGCTCATCATCATGTATACGGATGATAATTGTTTACTTTTTCACTCTTACATTGGTTGTTTAGACCCTCCTTTTATTGATCAAAGAGAATTCAAATATCTAAGGAGGAGCTTTCTGAGGCTCAAAGATTAATAGTTATAAGTTTTACTATATTTACAATAAAATTTATGTCTGATAGGCTCTCTTTTCTTTTTCCAGACATATATATATATATCAGCTCCACAAATCGGAGGTTGCAAAGGTCAATTTATTTCTCTCTCCTGTACATTGGTGTGTAAGACTTATTAGGCTTAGTTACTAGAGCACTACTATGCTAGGTGGACCGTGAACATACACACTTACAAAATTACCTGCATAGCTGTTTCTGTTAGAGACTTATGTTCTTTGTTCTTCCCTTGATTCATTTGTTAAAAGATTGTGATGCATCTTATATTCTGTTATAGCAACTATGTATTTCTTGTTGTGGCAACTTGATAATAAAGCTGACTTATTTTACCGAACAAAGGGGCAAAGAGTAGGAGTGTTCTTTTGTTAATTAGACTTAGATTCATTGTTTTGTACTTAATTACCAAATTGGCTACCGCTAGATAATTCATAGACCATGCAAGTTGTTTTGAAGGCAAAACAAATGAAGTAATACTCAGTACAAGAAATTTAAAACAAGATATATATATATATATATATATATATATATATATATATATATATATATATATATATATATATATATATATATATATATATATATATATATATATATATAATGAGAACCAAGGCTAAAATAAGAACTAGGAACTAATCTAGGCCCTTAGATCATGTTAATCGGACGACTCACATGCATCCCGTATCATTAATGACACTTTTGTAATATTTTTAACTTTATAAAGTAGTTTACAGTTTCATTTCTCAAAAGTAAATGAAAATTTAGTAAAAGTAAATGAAATCACTCTTAAAGTAAATGAAATTGCCTTAAAAGTTAAAAAAAAACTGGAAAAAAGTTTGAAACAGCAAAATTACGAGAATGCCAGTAATGAGAGCGGGTGCAATGTGAGCCATTAGATGGAGTGCGATCAATGGCTGAGATTAGTTCCTAGTTCCTATTATTCACCTTGTTTCTCACATGATCTCAATTTTATATATATATATATATATATATATATATATATATATATATATATATATATATATATATATATATATATATATATATATATATATTGTTTTGAATTTCTTGTACTAAGTATTACTTCATTTGTTTATTTGATGCTTGAGTCTGAATGAAGAAGGGAATGTGTATTTATTTTCTATTGCCAAATTTGACATTAGTTGCAACACTAAATTCCTTTTATCTGCTTTCACCATTATGCAGAACTCAGAACTAGCTAAGCAGCTTGAATACATGCGTGAATTGAGGTGAAGAAACTTGGGTATTATTGGATGTTCGATCTTTTTTTTAAAAAAAAAATTAATTTCTAGAAGATTTTTCTGTTAATGTTTGTTTGTGTTTTGTGGAATTGATGAAAGATTACTTTGATTGATTGAGAAACAAGATTAGTTGAAGTTAGGCGATTTTTTGTGAAATTTGAACTATTTTTATTTGGTAAGTGAATTGATGAGAGTTTTGAGTGTGTTGACCTTATATGTTTTGATGATGACTCAAGGAACCTAAGCAAACCTATAACAAGTTTAACTCTCGTTTTTAGCTTTGATTTATGACAGGTTTATGCTATGAAATTCTTGAGTGAGAAGGGAGCATGGAACAAGATCAGAGCTAGCTATGGAAGAATAAAGAAATCAATCAAGTCATGTTCCTTGAAGGGAACTGAAGCTCCGGAGTTGAAGGTTCAAAGGAAAGTTCCTTTAGTGAGGAACTGGAGCTTCAGAGTCGAAGCTTCTCAGAGTATCAAGGAGTCTAATGTATTTTATCTTTACTTTAGACAACTTGTATTTGTGTTAAGTACATTACAATTGATAAGATTTAAGTGGATTTAATTTTATTTGATAAAGATTTTATTTTCCATATTTTAACTTGTTTTAATTTTGAAAAATATCTTTGGAATATCTTGTTAGTTAAAAATATTTTCTGTTTTGATTATATCCTATTGTTTTGGAAAATCTGACTTGGAAAATATTCTTTTGAAAATGGCTCTTTTGCCTGGTCAAGGAAGTTGAGAGAACCAAGGAAGCAGTAAACCACTTCCTTGTAAAGTGCTTCAGCTTGCTGCCAAGTATCCACGACCTACACTTCCTAATTTCATGGAAGTTGTGGCTTAGTGGGAGTTAAGGCCAACGGAAATATTTCAACTTCTTTTCTTTAGTATAAATAGGATTGGTTTTCTGTTTTGAAAGATACACTTGAGCATTACAGTCTTTTAGCTTTTAAAAAAGAGTCATAATCCACTTAAGTCCTTGAGTGTCTTTGTACTTAGCAATTTAGAGTTTAATCTTTGAGTTGTATTGGGTTAGAATTTGGGGAAACTCTAAGAGTGTTTTATTGCTTTGAGTGAAGCAAGGAGAAAAAGAGAGTTTTTGAGAGTTCAACTGATTGAGGGATCAGTTGAAGGGGAACTTAAGTTCGTTGAGGAACTTAAGTTTAGAGTCTTAATTTGTAATAGGTTGTTTGCCCTATTATTATTAAGAGTTGAGTTTAAAATCCCTTGTGGTCGTGGTTTTTCTTCTTGATTAGGGCCAAGAAGTTTTCCACGTAAAATCTCTCTAGCACTTTAAAGTTTTTGTTTAAGTTTCTTTAAGAATTCCGCAAAAATTACCCTAGTTCCTCTACAATACAATTCACCCCCCCCCCTCTTGTATTGTTCATTCGAGTCAACAGAGTGGTTATATTACACATTGATGAAGTATTTTGTTTTTCAAGAATTTTGGGTGATGCTTATATTAGGTTTAATTGCACCTTTACTGTTGAATTCGGTTTGGAATTTTGTTTGTTTGTGTTCTTTTGTTGAATTTACTTGTAAAAATATGCAGGGAAGTTGATTTGTTTTGCGCTTTTCTATTCTGAGCTTTCTCCAACCCTCCACTGAAGCAACTCCTGGACTTTCCTCTCCATTGAAGAAGCTTGATATGTAATTTGATGATTCTCCGAAATCTAGGTTTAATTCTCTCTTTTTCACTCTTGTGTTCTAATTGTTTCAATATTCAACTCTTTGATTAGATTTTTCCTTTTATTTGACTGTTTACTGATAAATGTTTGTTTATTCTGTTTCTTCCGCAACTGTATTTTCTAGGTCTTTTTCCGCAACTGTTTACTTTTTTTTTTTTTCTTTTTTGCTGAAAACTAAGTTAGGATACAACTCTCTTATCTTCATTTCATTATTCACCACCCAAACAGAGCTCTTAATTTCAAGAATTGGTGAGCCCTTATCTTTCCAGTCATCAACCCTTCTCTTGTTCTTATCACTAGCGACCTCACAGGTTTTTTTTGCCATCTTTTTCTCTCCATTTTTGGTAACCTTTAATGTTATTGAGCTTTGTTTTGATGCAGTTTGGTGAGTTTTACAACGTAACTGAACCTTTTCTTTTACATTTTGCCACTATTTTGGTGAGTTAATAAATTTCATATCAGATGGTGAAAGGAATGCATTGGACTGAGTACTTATATAGTTGTATGTTTAGTTGTTCTTTGGGGAAAAAAAGGGAAAATACTCTTACAAATTAAAGAAAAAAAATGACAACCATAATTGTGGTTTAGTGCCTTGATTAGGTAAGAGCCAATCATGAATGACCAAGGTGTGAGTTGACATTGGTAACCAAGCATAATTAATTCATATTTTTGGGATGGTTCTAATTATATTCCATTAGTTCATAATAGAATTTTTTTTTTTTTTTATCCAATTTGTTCTTTTTTTTTTGTTCATTGGAGTTTTATCATTATATGCACGTTTGTTGACCTTGTTTGTTCTTATTTGATTTTGCTTCGCTTGATTTTTTTTGCAAAAATCTTTTGCTTTTGCAATTAGGGATTCATTCATAAAATATTGGTCCCCTGAAGTCTTTCTCATATGGTTTAAGGATCAATGCAAACCAAATGCCACATGAATGGCTAAGAGTAACTATGAAATGGTCAACTCTGATGTCCTTGGTTGATTTTGAAATAAGGGCTATCGGATAAATCTCACTGTTTTTTTAAGGCCCTTTTTGGTTAAAGAAATTTGGATGGAAAAGAAAAGAAAGGAAATTGTTTTAATCAAATTCCCATGTTTGGTTGAATAAATGACATAAAAATCTAAAGGAAAGGAAGGGAAGTGGGAGGAAAGTCTCTTAACAAAATTTTGGCTTTCCTTTCCTCCCAAAATCGGAGGAATTTGACTAGAAAGAGAAAAATTAAAGTAACTTCCTTTCTCTTCCCTTCATTTCCTATTCATCAACCAAATATTGGAAAATAAAATCACCTTCCTTTCCCTTCTTTTCCTTTCTTTTCCCTTCCCATCCTTTCTCTTCTTTTCCTTTAATAATATTGAACCAAACAAAGCCTAAGAGGGGAGGGGGTGGAGGTAATAAGATCAGAAGCTCTGGTGAATAGTCCTTTCAGTTTTGATGGAAAAGTTGGATTTATGTCTAATGTTATTCTTTGAGAAGATTTCCCTTGCCAATTGTTATTTACTACTTATTATAATAATGTTTTTTGTGAAGGTTTGTTGTTCTGGACATGGAAAGAAAGGTGCACTTTGCGTTATTTAGCACTCAATTTGGCCTTAAACAATAATGAGGTGTGTTCTGGTAGATTTATATGGTATTTACTATTTGTGCTTTCCTATCTATGCTGGCCCTTTTATAGAAGCAGGAAACTAATAATTTATTAACCATGTCATCATGATTACTAAATTATAGGGTTATTAGATGGTCATACAATTAAATAAGTTGGGTTAATTATAGTAATATCTTGAGGAAGTAATATCTTTTCTAGGAATACTGCCTTAGTATCCCAAACTAATATTATTAGACTTTAGTTATTTGTACAACAACATGATCTATAATTGAGGTGTGAGGTAAGTACTAATTGAAATTTTAAATAAAAAATATTTGATTTTGAAGGCTTTGCTCTTATTGTGTTACTATTCTAATTTCTTTGTATCATGGTGCAATTTTTATTTTTTTGTGTTTATTGGCAGTTTGTTGGGAGCCATTAGGCAAAGAAGAGTGCAAGAGGCAATGGTACAACGCGGCGGAGATAGTTCGACATAAATACTTGATTGTGTCGGCTTTTTTATCAGATCTTTAAACCCTTAAATGTAATATTGGTTTTATTAATGTAGTATATAGTCTTATGTTAGAGAAATGAGACATTGTTGTAAAACTTTGTTCACCTAGATTTTTCAATTTTGACTCAAATGTTAGAAATAGTGACATTTGTTTATTCACCATTAGTAGTATTCTAAGTTTGTTAAGCTCTTTTTGCTTATTAAACATTCAATGTTATTCGTTAACAAATGTGGTTTTGTGACAATAATGGAAATGTTAGCTAATTTGTAGCATTTTTAGAATAAAACGTTTACCCTTATAGTAAAATCGTGTTGCATTCATAAGTAAATGTTTTTTTTTTTTTGGTAAATGTTGATATAACCATAGTTATGATAGATGAAGTGGAAGGAGGAGAGAGAGGGAAAAAGGGAAGGAGTAGGAGGAGAGAGAGAAAGAGAGAGGGGGGGGGGGGAAGAAGGAGGGAGTGGGAGGAGAAAGAGAGTGAGATGGATCTAGAGAGAGAGAAGGGTCCGGATAGAGAAAGAGAGACAGATGAGCTATGAGTAGAGGGATGGGAAGACAAAGAGAGAGAGAGAGAGATAAGGGTTAGAAGAGAAAGAAATAAAGCAATTAAGAGAAAGAGGGGCATAGAGAGAGGGATAAAAAGTGAGATGAGTCGGGAAAGAAAGAGAGAGAGGGAGGCTTACCAAACCGCTCAAATTATACAACAGTGGATAGGAAGGAGAAAAAAGGAACATTAAAAAAAGTTAGTGACTACCATACAAATAAGATCCCCTAATCATTACGTTAATACCACTCCAAACTACGAAACACGATTAAAGCATGAATCTTACATATCTTACCGTCGAAGGGGGGAGGGGGGGGGAAGGCACGTAGCGCGTGCTAAAAAGTAAAGTTATTCCCTCCAACCGTATTATCTAAAAATTGTACATAATTTAATTTAACCAGCAAATAAACTTTAATACATACACATATGATATTTCTCATTCATTTTATACACTTCGTATCAGTTACAAACTCTAACAATAATAATTTTCAATAGAAGAACCACTTGAAAATTTTCTACTTTAAATAGTCTAACAAATAGATATACAATTCTTTTATATATTTTACATTTAATCCATTTTACATAACTTTAGCCTCTAATATTGCATTTCCTTATTACTAATCCTTATTATCACAATCATTTTAAAATAAATCTCTTCGAAAATTATTTAGGTACTTAATAAGAAACCATATTATGTTCTGAAATAATATCTAAAACAATAGTATACTTTTTGAAAAATCATTAAATTCTAACAAATTCTAGATAACTTCACTTATAACAATTGTTTTTCCATACATATATCTCCATAGAAACTTTATCACTATTCCTTGTTAGTACTTACAAATTCTTGTATCCTTGCTATTACAATAACCGAACACAACTACGAATTTTACTTATCTTATAAGCTTTATCACTACCCCTTCTAACAACTTATAAATTAAATTAAAACGCCTCTATAATTACTCAACCTAAACCAAATCACGAAGACCTCAAAAAAGGAACATTTCACGAATCATACTTATCTTGCCGTCGAGGGTGTTGCGCGTGCTCCAACGACTAGTTTTACAAAGTATATAATTATTACTATGCAAATAGATATAATAAAATACCATGCAAATATGCATAAGGTATGCTAATTATATCCTTCAAAATGTGCATTTACATGTTTACCCTTAAAAAGTGAGAGAATACTCTTATGAATAGTTCATGGACATTTATATCCTTAAAAATGTTATTTTACTTATTTACCCCCATTGAATTCAAAAGCCTTAAAATTGTCTCGTGAATCACCAAAATTGATTAATTGATTGTGTTTATTTCAATGTTTAAAGCAATTTTTAGACTCTCTATTTTTATACATTCTCCATATTTTACAAAGTATATAATTATTACTATGCAAATAGATATAATAAAATACCATGCAAATATGCATAAGGTATGCTAATTATATCCTTCAAAATGTGCATTTACATGTTTACCCTTATTAATATGTACAAGTTTTTACTTTGCCTCCATTAATGTTAATTGTTTTTTTTTAAAAAGTTGGCTTTTATTAATGTTAGTTGTTTATATTAAAAATATTTAGAAAAATATGCGGACAATTTTGCTTCTAATGCAAACATTTTTGCCTCCAAAAAATTTTGTTTACATATATTATGTTATCAATGTAACCAAAAACAAAAAATGCTTTCCGAACAAGACTAGCTATGGCGCGCAACGCGCGTTAGCCACCCTTGTCAAGTTAAAATTAAATTTATGAGTAATGAATCAAGTAATGGCTTGTTGGTGGTAAAAATTGCTATTGTTATCGCACATGTAATTGCTTATGTGGTGCCTGTCAATTGATAGGGTGAAAAGGTTTGACTATGTGGCTAAATAAGGAAAAGAAAGTGATACATGGCGGATTGAAACTCCTTACCTTTGAGGTTTAATAATAATATAAACTAGTTTAGTGCCCCGTGTGATGCCCGGGTTATTTATTAAATTTAAAGATACACTTTTTATCTATGTGCCAAATCTTAAATTATGTAATTGATACAAAATTAGTTAGGAATTGATGTGATTTTGTGACAATTTAAATTATGTAGTAGGCATGTAATGACTAATAATAATATTGATGAAAATGCTTGATTTAAAAAATTATAAATTAAAAAAAAAGCTTGAAATATTAGAAATTTCTAAAAATTAGCCAAAAATAAAGTAAACAAAAAAATTGTGATAAACCCGTGGAGTTGACCTGAACTCAAAACTTTGGTATAGCGTGACATTTTTTAACCTGTGACTTTAAGTGACCCATTTTATAATTTGATATTGCATCTTAGATTAAGATAATTATTACTTTAATGTAATTTAAATAGCATAAAATGTGATAATTTTAACTTTTTATACTAAAAATCTCAAAATTTATCATATTCAACCGTTAATGTTCTTAATTATTGAAAAGCAAAAATTATAAAAAGTTGATGATGAATATATTTTTCATTATGTATAAATCACAAAACACGGTCAAAGGAAATTGTGTGAATAATGCTAAAGTCAAATTGTGTCCACTAAAAAATAAAGGAGGTGATATATATTTAATTTTAAAATAAAATGGGAATTTTATTTTATGAGCAAACTCACAATACTTATGTGACTTTTGTAATCAATTTAAAATAACAAATTTTTTTTTCATTTTGTACTCATATTATCTCATTCCTCAGATATTTGGATAATTTTTATAAGGCTATTTTTTAAATAATTTTAATCCTAAATCATTATTCATAGTTTTTTGTTAACTTGCGTATTTTGTAAAATTAAAATAAAATCATCTCAAATCTTAATCGAATTTCAATAGATCCGTTTTGTGTATTTGACATTTTAACTAACTATCCCTTACAACCTAAAAATTGCCGCTACAATTATATACTTCTCTTAGCAGTATTAACTTTTCTTCCTACTTAAAATTGAATTATTCTGATAAATCAATCTTTCTGACAAATGTTTAACCTTACTTTTCTCTCTTTTCGAATACGGAAAAATGATTTGGTCCGATTATAGTTGGCAGAGGGTTATGTTAAACCTCTAGTGATAGGGTTATAATATCCATATTGCTCATATTATTTAGTTCCAATATTGTGTGCAAATAAATAAATTAAACTCTATGTTGAAAATTTTAGAGAATTGTATATTTGGCATATATATAAGTATCCAAGCAAAATATCTAATGTTTATTGTATAGTTTTGAAGATTATTTTAGAGATGACAAATTCAATTTGTACAAAGGTTTTTTTTTTTGTTTTTTTTTTTTAATATAATGTTGATAGGTATTAGCGAATAGATATTTCATAAAAAAAAAAAAAAAAAAAAAAACAAATTGGACAGATGTAAAGTTTAATGTAGCCGAATATAATACAACTATTTTACAATTTCATAAATTACAAATGGTAATGTTTTGTATAATGCAACTATGTACAAATGGTAATGTTTTATATAATGCAACAATATTTTGGTGGGTGGTTATTCATCCATACAACAATTTTGTGAGAGTTATTATTTTACCCAAGCTTTGGTAATATTGTTGCACAAAGCATGTATTTATAGTGAAGTATGTTGATTCTTAACTTATATCACCATTTTTCCTTGCACTAGTTCTAGATTTTTCATATAATATTTAACACAAGAACTATTTACAAGATTTTTCCATACACTATAAATTCTAGTTTTTTCTATTTTATTCTAGATAATCTTCTAAACACGATTTTTCTAGATTACCGTCATGTATCAACAGTTACTGGAGTAGTAACCCAGAGGGTCAAGATCCTTCGTTCCCTGTTCTTCCTTCCTTTTTATGCCCTTCCCTTTTATGCGTCGCGTTGATATATTGATAAATTGGGACTACGTTGACTCTTAATTCAATCTTGTTTTTCTTCCATGCAAAAGCTGAAGCTAAGGAAGGGGCAATTTTTAATCACTAACTAGTGTGTGGCCCGGCGATGTCCCAGTTTGCTAGTTTATACTTGTTGGTTTCGAGTTTAAGTCTTGCTATAAACATTTTTTAGCTGCCAAACGCAATCATTACATAATGGAAACAAATAGTATATAAAACACCAATTAAGTTATCAAAGTTATTAATTATAATTTTGTTGGATAAAAAAAACAATTAATAAATAGTTAAGATGGTAAGACTTGTAACTTAAGACTTGTTGGTCTTAAGTTCAAGTCGAGGAGGGAGCGAGATAAGGAAATACCCATATCATTATGTATATGAGAATACATAATATGACAAACTGAATTGTAATTATTTTGAAAGAAACTAGTATCACGTAAGAGCTTACATAATATGACAAACTTGTAATTATTTTGAAAGTTATTAATACTAGTATCACTAAGGGCCTGTTCCGATTGACTGAACTCAGCTGAACTGAACTGATTAATTAGTGATTTTTAACTACGGATTAGTGATCTTTGATTATTTATTGATTATTTATTACTATACATATGTGTATATACAAATGTACATATTATTATTATTATTATTATTATTATTAATTATTTATTATTATTATTATTATTATTATTATTATTAATTATTGATTATTATTATTATTATTATTATTGTTGTTGTTGTTGTTGTTGTTGTTGTTGTTGTTGTTGTTGTTGTTGTTGTTGTTGTTATTGTTGTTGTTGTTGTTGTTGTTGTTGTTGTTGTTGTTGTTGTTGTTGTTGTTGTTATTATTATTATTATTATTATTATTTATTGATGATTATTATTATTATTTATTGATTATTATTATTAGTATTAGTTTGTTGTTGTTGTTGTCGTCGTCGTCGTCGTCGTCGTCGTTGTTGTCGTCGTCGTTGTAATAAGAGCTTAAAAGAATGAAATTTGGCTTTATATCATTAGCAATATCATTAGACGTAAATTAAGAGCTGAACTGAACTGAACTGAACTAGAACAGGCCCTAAGTTGTGAAATCATTGATAGTTCAATGATACTATAAATGGTTACCACTTTGCTGTTGGTGTAGTGGTGATTAGGACTACACTGAGTAGGAAGAAATTTTGTTCGATCCCCCGCAACAATAATTGGGAGGGGACTGGAACCTAACCACTTAAAACTGATCCCCGAATCCGGATTAGTCCAAAGGATAAACCGGGTGAAACACCAAAAAAAAAAAAAACAAAACAAAACAAAAATGGTATACTTTTGAACCTGATTTATATACCATTAGGTTGTAAAATTGTTCCATTGTTACTTGTTAATGTAATGGTATTGTAAATGCTTACTGTGATACACTAAATTCTTAAACTTAAAGTATCCTATCACTTTTTATTATTCTACAAAAATAACATTATGCCATTGTTATGCAACAAAAATTCCATACTCTTTTTGGCTCTATTTGTTTGCTCCATTGTTAATAAAAGAGGGTCCCTTTAACTTAAAGATTGCACTATATATAACCATGGGACCACAACATTACTCTCTCATAATTAGTTTAGATCCTACTACTAAGGGCCTGTTCTCATAGACTAAACTAAACTAAACTGAAATGAATATTTTATAAGAGAATGAAATTAGGAAATGAACTGAACTGAAAATAAACGTATGAGAACATGTCTAACTATTATGCATGCCTACTACACAATCTGTATAATATACTCCCTCTGTCCCAAAAATATGAGACGTTTTTTTTTTTTTTTTGCTATTGATGCATTAGCTTGCTTTGACTATAATTTTTTTTCTAATATATAAAAATATATTCTATCATAAAATATGTTGTTAGATACTTCCTCCGTTTTTTTAGTTGACACCGTTTGATTTTACACTATTCACATAACACGCTTTGACTCGCTTTTGTGGTTTATAGATACGATAAAACATATTCATGTGAGATCTTGTTTGAATAGTGTATATATATATATATATATATATATATATATCCACTTTTTATAATTTTATAATGTTGATAATTGAAGTTATTAAGGCGTTAAAAGCATGCATTGGCAAGTGTGATAATAGAAAGGTGTCAACTAAAAAAACAGAGGAAGTATGTATTAATATAAAGTTTCATAATATTATAATTTTAAAAATAATTTTCATTAATATTTAAATATATAAAATAGAGTCAAACTAGTGTATTAGCATGTGTGTAATGCTGACTGTGTCATGTATTCTCGAACAACTTAAGTAATTTGTAATTTATTGATAGATAATAGAGCA